>NC_081849.1:68621496-69239489 GCF_963259705.1 Myotis daubentonii | reverse complement strand
AAAAGAATCTTGTAATGGGGAAATGAGTCTCCAAAAAGAAATCTTGTTAGTGGAAAAGTACAATAGTCCGCGTTTTAAAGGAAAAAATGCTTTGAGCCCTATTTTGTCTCACTACCATACAACTCTGCAGATGGAGACCACTTAATTAGTGAGAATTTATAGTATTTTCATAATGTTGAAATAGTCCAAGATTATGTTTGCTTCACTCTAAATTTTATTTTGTAGTAAATAAATCTTATAATGGAGTACACATATATGTAATGTCACAACCCATACTCATTCAAACAAACCCCCAGTTTAAGTTTGTAAGCTTTTACATATTAAATGCCACATATTACTAAGAAGAATAAGTGATGAGTGAAGGTCAGTTGCCTTAAGTAGAAAAAGAAACTTCCTTCTATTATGAAAAAATATCTATATTTTATTGTTCAAAGTGTCTCAACCATGGGGGTCGTACATACCTTAATACTTGTCCTAAGTTACCGTCCTCCCTTTTTTCTTTTTCTTAGGTAAACAATTATTTCTTGAGGTTCCACACTTAATATAGTTTGCTAAATTAAATGATAATAGCAGCATATATACACTTTAGAATATTTGAAGACTACTTTTCTGTTACCCAGAGATTTTCCTATATTTTTTCAGTATTCATTGATTGCCTACCATTCATTGATTGCAGGGCACTTTGCTAAATTCTGTGGACTAAAACAGTCATGGCTCCTTCAGTAAGAAACCTATTATTCTAGTGGTGAAGTTGGACAGTTGATGAGGAAAATAGAAATCTGTGAAGCAAGGACCATACTAGGGTTAAGTACAGAAGAGCACTGACCAGATCCTCCAACTCAAGAAAGAATTCCTGGACAAAGTAACATTACTCTGTGACATCTGCAACCATGCAGATTAATAACTTTTCTCCAAGTCTTTTCCCACAGGTATATATGTTAAAACAATGCTTTAAATATTTGTACAGTTGGTGCTCTGTATCTATGAATTCTGCAACTGGATTCAACCAACTGTGGATGAAAAATATTGCAAAAACTGTTACATTATTGCCGATGCATAATATGCAGTTAGTGCTAGGATGGTTGATAGTTATGTCTATACAGAACACACATAGACTTTTTTCTTGTCATTCTTCCCTAAAGAATACAGTATCACAACTATTTATATGGAATTTACATTGTATTAAGTATTATAAAAAATCTAGAGATATGTTAAAATATATTGGAGGATGTACATAGGCTATAGCAAATACTACGTCATTGTATGTAGGGAACTTGAGCATCTGAGGGTTTTGGTATCTGCAAGAAGTCCTAAATGCCAAGGGATATATAGTCCAAAATACCAAGGGATAACTGTATTTTACCATGGTTGCATTATTTTTTTAATATATGTGTTTTGTATATAAAGAAATCCCCCCTTTTCCCAAGTCTCCTTCTGGCTTGTGTTTTCTACCAGTGCTCCTTGATTTCTTAAACAGCATTATATCTACGCATGTCATACTACTGACCCTAAAATGTCCATTTTGTGGGGAGTAATGGGGTTGCTTGGAGACCAGTTCTATTGGAAAAAATATCACAAAAATCCTTTGCATATTATCTTTACTTCTATTTTCTAAGTTTAGAAAAAACTGCCCATTTCTTCAATCCAATGACTGCTATTTATTACACTGCTATTAAGGCAGTAACTAACAAGAATGAAACAAAATGCTATCAATATCAAAGATACAGAAATTAATAAATAAACAGTAGTGTGTTTGCCAGCTGTTTTTTTTTCTTCCTTTACTAATAACTCAAAGAAGTTGTTTTGCTGACTGATAAGGTAAAGAATGTGGAAACCCTAACTTATAAAAGAAACATATTTCATTCCACAATATTTTCTAAAATATTTTAGGTTTGAGTCAAGCTTCCTAACCTGTGATTGAATTTGCTTCAATTACAGATATATTTCTAATGTTAAAATCATAACTCAACCTGATAAATTTGGCTGAATTTAATGACACATATATAGTATAATCTGGTTCCCTTAAAATAATAAGAGCTTAGCTCTATAAAACAACAATAAACCAAGACTTGTTTGAAATGCTCTTCATAATCTCACGTAACTCGCATGTGCAATGTACAAAGTAACTTCAATTCTTATTCCCTTTTTACAGGAGAGAGAAGTAAAGCACAGAGAATTTAACTTCCTCCAGATCCCACAGTTAATAAATGGCAAATGAATGATTCACACACTCAGCCTGGCTGCAGAGCCGGCACTCCCAACAGGTGTGTTGGTACCTCTCCACATGTGTGTTCCTTGCTCTTTGTTTTCAAATATCATCCTCTTCATCTCTGTGTGTGACTCAGAAGTCACACTATAACCAAAAGTCTTACTCACTCTACATGAAAAAAATTAGTACTCTAGCTGTAGGTTTTACTTGTGTGTCATTGATTAAGGCAATGCCTCGAAACCTTTGTTCTTTTAGTGCCTTTTTCCAAATTAAATTCGTTTCCATGAATACCTAGCTGCTTTTTTTGTTTTGTTTTGTTTTGTTTTGTTTTGTTTTGTTTTGCCAGCAGTTCACAGTGATGTCTCTTCTTTGAGGGCCTGATCTGCTGTGCGTTTCCTTTGCTCTTCCTACTAGAAATGCTTCATTCAAAAGCAGCATTTGAGGGTCCTGTCATCAGCCATTTGCCCCTCTATCATGTCAGAAGTAAAGTGTAGTAGCAGGCGACCATGCCTCATGATGGTGGAGGCATGCAAGGATGCTTGCATTGTGGGGCTGAGTCAGGTGATACAGGCCTTCAGTCTGGCAGGGACCTTGGTGCAATACTGATGCTGAAGCTTCTGCCCAACTCCCCAGATGCGTGTTACCATGTTTGTGATGGCTCTCACCCTCAGGGACCACAAGATCTCATTGTCCAATTGCAGTGTGTCATGAGTAATTTCATGCAAATCATAAGGCAATGAAATTGTGAATAATTTGCTTTTTAGATATGATAGCAGATTTCAATAGTATTAAGATCATTTTTAATTGGGATATTAAACATATGGGGTATTTACAGCGAGCTTTCCAGGAATTGTGTGACCATGTGCATGTGCCCAGGGAAATATACTGCTCATGTGTGTCAGAAGGGACAAAGGGTGAAGGGCCTCTCCATTCACTGGCCCATGAATGGGGCGAGGCCCCTAGTGTACCAAAACTGGTCTCCAAGCAATTGGATTGCTTAGGAGCCCAGCCCAAAGCATGTGCTATAATCTATTCTAGTATAAATCTGAGCATGATATTAATGATCACTATAAACAAAAGCTAAAAATAGCACTGAATCTAATATTTAAAAAATGTGTTCTTTTCAATATTTAGCAAACATGTTTACTTATCTTTTGTCCAGGAAAGTCCTTTGTCACATGTTGAACGCCTCTAACAGACAATGGGGTACATCTGGGCTTCCTGATAGTTAATATACCTACCATGGCTCTACAATTAGTGTTCATTTTTTGGTTTGTTTGTCTGTTTCTTGTTTTGTTTTGTTTGTTTGTTTGTTTGTTTTTGTAAGACCTCTTCAATGTGTCCACGCAGAACTTTCTGGAATCCTCTTTTGAATCTTCTAGTAATTTTCTAAGTTGGTAGAATTGCTTTTATATCCTTCACACATCCATAATGCTGGCTACATAAAATATTGGAAGATACAAAACCTCTCAGGAAACCCAACTTCATTCATCCCATTGGTCACAAAGACTAAGTCAACTCCAGTGCACAACACCTATGGTTATAGAATAGGCACTTCTGGATCATACTATTTTAAATAAAAAGCTTCTGCACAGCAAAAGAAACCATCAACAAAACAACAAGAAATCCCACTGCATGGGAGAACATATTTGCCAATGTTATCTCCGATAAGGGTGTAATCTCCAAAATTTATAGGGAACTCAAACAACTTAACAAAAGGAAGATAAACAATCCAATCAATGAGTAGGCAAAGGACCTAAATAGACACCTTTCAAAAGAGGACACACAGAAGGCCAAGATACATATGAAAACATGCTCAAAGTCACTAATCATCCGAGAGATGAAAATCAAAACGACAATGAAGTACCACCTCACACCTGTCAGAATGTCTATCATCAACAAATCAACAAAGGACAAGTGCTGGTGAGGATGCAGAGAAAAAAGAACCCTCGTACACTGCTGGTGGGAATGCAGACTGGTGCAGCCACTGTGGAGAACAGTATGGCGTTTCCTTAAAAAACTAAAAATGGAACTTCCATTTGACCCAGTGATCCCACTTCTATGAATATATCCCAAGAAACCAGAAACACCAATTGGAAAGGATATATGCACCCCTATGTTCATAGCAGCACAATTTACCACAGCTAAGATTTGGAAACAGCCTAAGTGCCCATCAGCGGATGAGTGGTTTAAAAAACTGTGGTACATCTACACAATTGAATACTATGCTGCTGTAAAAAAGAAGAAACTCTTACCATTTGCAACAGCTGGATGCAACTGGAGAGCATTATGCTAAGTGAAATAAGCCAGTCAGAGAAAGATAAATATCACATGATCTCACTCATTTGTGGAATATAATGAACAACATAAACTGATGAACAAGAATAGAACCAGCATCATTGAAGCATCAAATAGACTGTCCAACCTATGAGGGAAGGGGTGGGGGGGGGTGAGGGGTTAGAGATCATCCAAAGGACTTGTATGTATGCATATGAGTATAACCAATGGACACAGACAGGGGGAGGTGAGGAAATGTGCTGGGAGTTGGGAGCAGTTGGGGACAGGTCAATGGAGGAAAAAGGAGACTTATGTAATACATCCTATATAACAAAAGGCTAATATGCAAATTGATCAAACAGTGGAACCACTGGTTGCTATGATACACACTGACCACAAGGGGGCAGATGCTCAATGCAGGAGCTGTCCCGGGTGGTCAGTGTGTTTCCACAGGGGTAGCGTTGCTCAGCCAGAAGCCTGGCTCATGGCTGGCGAGCGCAGCAGTGGTAGAACTAAGGACCTCTCGGGGGATGTCCTAAGCTGGCAGTTTGACATCCCTTGAGGGGTCCCAGACTATGAGAGGGCGCAGGCCAGGCTGAGGGACTCCCCCCCCCCCCACAGTGCACAAAAGTCGTGCACCAGGCTTCTAGTTAAATAATAAAGAACTTAAATTAAAAATATATATTATTGACTGGCAAAGAAAGGAAAGGAGTAGGGTGCATGGACTTGGAGCAGATGAGAGGAAATAGATATATTAGTAAGCCAATAGTACTACAAAAAAAATAATGGTATTCTTCAAGTATTAGGGATTGCAATGTGCTGCTAAACATATACTATTATATTTTCCTTTAGAAGACAAAGGAAATTTAAAAAGTATAATATGAAATGCATCACTGCAGGTTTTCCTCCCTCTTAATGATAACAACTTCAATGGGCCATTACCATCTGAGGTAGAGCGAGTGAGACGCTGCCTGTCAGTGAGTGTTTAGAGATTAGGGACATTAATACATGACACACATCATTGAGGCAACATATAATAACATCCTTTTCACAATGGAAACTGTCTGAGGTATAAATGTTTTCTTAGGAAATTACTGATGTATGTGTCATTACCACCCAATATCATGTCACTGGGTGGTTGATGACATTTAATCTCTGAACTCACTTGGACTTTTCAGGCCTAGATGGTTGACCCTGTAAACTGTTATGGCTGTTTCTGAATTGTTCTAGTATGCTGTATGAAATTGATTTTTGAGTTAATGACATATAATGGCTATCCGGAAATACAGATGTGAGCTATTCTAAGGTTTATGTAGTTAGGGTGAATTGCTATATAATTTCAATACCTACATGACATAAATATATATATGTAATTGATTATTGTAACCTAGTATGGCTGATGTCAATATGAAACATAGACTATATAGAAAATTGGTATGATAATATATAAAGTAAATATTTACAGATGTGCTAAACAGAGGGAAGCACCTAAGAACAACAATAGTAAGTAGGTAGTAACACCACTTCCAACTCTGCACTATTTGGATCAGCATCCTAAAGCACCATGTTGCGAGACATTCGGAAGGTAGGTGCTCACTCAAAGAAGACAGAAAAGTGATGGTCTGACACAGGTGCAGGAAAGATGGGGACAGGATAGCAGTACACACACATTTACTAACTTGCCTTGGAACCTATTTGTAAAAAAAAAGTCACTTTTTTAAAACTATCCATGTTCACTAAATACCCTATCTAACAAAAGAGAAACATGGTAATTGGCATACGACCGCTACCCTTCCCATTGGCTAATCAGCAAGATATGCAGATTAATTGCCAGCCAAGATGGCGGCCGGCAGCCAGGCAGCATGAAACTAACATGAGGCTTGCTTGCTTCAGTGACGGAGGACTCCAACATTCCCCGCCTGCCTTGCTGGCCTCTGAGCTTGCAGTTTAAGAAACATTGTAACAAATATAGAAGCTAAACAAAACCCCAGAAACCTGCTTTCAGCAAGCCGCCGGGATTTCAGAGCTGGGGTTATACATTGTTTCGATTATAGGACTGAAACAAACCAGATACCTTCTTTCAGCAGCAGAGGCCTCAGAGCTGGAGCCAGAGCTAAAGCTGGTCCAGAATAAAAAAAAAAGAAAAGAAAAAAAGGAGCAGTTGGGAGCTTCAGTCGGCCTGAAAACAGCCCTCAGGCCCTCACCCAGACTGGCCAGGCACCCCAGTGGGGACCCCCACCCTGAATGGTGTGTGACCAGCTGCAAACAGCCATCATCCCCTCACCCAGGCTGGCCAGGCACCCCAGTGGGGACCCCCATCCTGATCCAGGACACCCTTCAGGGCAAACCAGCCAGCCCCACCCATGCTCCAGGCCTCTATCCTATATAGTAAAAGGGTAATATGCCTCCCGGCACTGGGATCAGCGTGACAGGGGGCAGCGCCCAAACCCCCTGATTGCCCTGCAGCTCTGTGTGTGACAGGGGGCAGGGCCACAACCTCCCTATCCGCCCTGCTCTGTTCGTGACAGGGGAAGGCGCCCCAACCCCCTGATCAGCCCTGCTCTGTGCCGGATAGGGGGGAGCTCCCCAACCCCCTGATCGCCCTGTGGCTCTGTGTGTGACAGGGTGCGGTGCCTCAACCCCCTGATTGGCCCCACTCTGTGTGTGACAGGGTGAGGCGCCCCAACCCCTCCCCCCCCCCACGGGCCCTGCTCTGTGTGTGATGGGGTAGAGCCATAACCTCCCCATCAGCCCTGCCCTGAGTGTGACAGTGGCGGGGCCCCAACCCCCTGATCGGCCCTGCTCTGTGGGTGATAGAGGGCAGTGCCCCAACCCCCTGATCCGCCCTGCTCTGTGTGTGACAGGGAGTGGTGCCCCAACTCCCCTATCGGCCCTA
This sequence comes from Myotis daubentonii, assembly GCF_963259705.1. Taxonomy (NCBI): domain Eukaryota; kingdom Metazoa; phylum Chordata; class Mammalia; order Chiroptera; family Vespertilionidae; genus Myotis; species Myotis daubentonii. The sequence goes on along the minus strand of NC_081849.1, from coordinate 69,232,107 downwards.
CTCTGTGAGTGACAGGGGGGAGCTCCTCAACCCCCTGATGGGCCCTGCTCTGTGCGTGACAGGGGGGAGCTCCCCAGCCCCCTGATCAACCCTGCTCTGTGTGTGACAGGGGGGAGCTCCCCAACACCCCTGATCAACCCTGCTCTGTGCGTGACAGAGGGTGATGCCGCAACCTCCCCATCGACCCTGCCTTGAGTGTGACAGGGGGCGGTGCCCCAACCCCCCAATTGGCCCTACCCTGAGCATGACTGAGGGTGGCATCGCAACCACCCAATCCGCCCTGCTCTGTGCATGACAGGGGGCGGTGCCCCAACTCCCCAATCGGCCCTGCTCTGAGCCCGACCAGGGGCTGCACCTAGGGATTGGGCCTGCCCTCTGCCACCCGGGAGCAGGCCTAAGCCAGCAGGGCATTATCTCCAGAGGGGTCCCAGACTGCGAGAGGGCACAGGCCGGGCTGAGGGATCCCCCCCCTTCCCCACCGAGTGCACAAATTTTTGTGCACTGGGCCTCTAGTATAAGATATAATTTGGAATAGCTAATTGTTTATTCATGAAAAACAAGAGACCATTTTACATCATTGTAGGCTAGGATGGGAATTGAAAAAAGCCAGCCAAACTGTATTTGCCTCTCTTTGAATCTGATTACAATAATCATGAACATTTTCTGCTTGGCAGAGAATGAATACTATCAGATTCTTTCTCTAGTGACCATGGGACATACAATTTACAGGAATCATGCCCAGGATAATGTAAAAGAAAAATAAAACAATGTTAATATTAGCAATAAAGATTGAGTTTTGCTAGATCCTGCCCCAATCACTTTACCTAAATCTTGTTATCATTTAATCCCACTAAAAGTCCTTCATGACAAGTACTGTGAGAGGGTTAGCCTCATAGAGGTAAAGTAACTTTCGAGTTAGTAAGTGCGCTGTAGCCAGAATTTGAAAGGGCTACCTGTACCCCTTCCACTTTTCTCTGATTGAACAAGGAATCTAAGTAGCTTAGGCATATTTAATCCTCCTTTGTCTTTTTTTAAACTAAAACTTTGATTTTGTTTTGAGGAGTGAAGACCTGGAATGACCCAGTGAGACCCGCATCTTTTTCAAAGCTCTCCAAAGTAAATGGAACTCTAGGACAGGGCTCCAGGACAGAACCCCAGTTCTCATTCCCTCTCGCCCCCTTTCTTGAATGTGGCAGCTCCTTGCAGGGAGCATTGGCAATTAGTTCAGGCCTTGGCTCTTAGGATGTTTTTAATTAAAGCTTCAAGAAAGTACTTTAGTGCACTTATTTTTTGTGTACATATTAGGGATTGTTATGGTGCAAAGGTAGGGTTCAGCTTCAGGCACATTTGACCTAGCAGCTCAAAGGATATCACCAATGTCTTAGTTTCTCCCATTCTCTCTGTTACATGGTGGAAATGTCATCCTTGTGACATTTGGTAGGCTCCTTATCCCTGCCATCCTCGGCACTTCTAGGCTCTCCTGTCACCGATCTGAGCCTCACACTCCCACACCATCCAAGGACAGGAAATGATTTCTTCTCGTGGAAGAGAGGGACGACGTTTTTCTACCTCAGAAAATCATTTCCTTATGTGTCATTGGCGCTGATTGGATTCCGTGCCCTAAAGTAGTTATTGAAACTACACAGGTGGCAGGTAAACAGCGGTCGCTGGACTGCACAGCAACAGAGAGGCACAGTGTAATTTGCACACCTAAGCAGTTTACTTGGACCTACACACAGAGGGATTGCCATTCTATCTGGTCATAACGGCAGCTGAACATTTTCAGTTTGCAAAAGCAACAAGAATAAGTGACTCCTGTGCCTTTTAAAACAAATAATACCTTCTAGTTTGGTGTTTAGAGTTAAGCTTTATCCCAATTGAGAGGCTCAAGTCTCTTCTCTAAATACTCTGATTAAAACAAAAACAAATTCTTTCTCAACCCACTTCGAGTTTTCCCTCTGGGAACAAATCTTTGATGTAATCTAAAATCTTCACTAGCCACATGAATTTTTTTAAAATCCTTTCCTGAGGACATGCTTTTATTGATTTTTTAGAGAGACAAGAAAGGAGACAGAGAGAGAGAGAGAGTGAAACATATATTGGTTGCCTCCCGCCAGGACCAGGGATCGAACGCACCACGATGCTCCAACCAAACCGAGCCACACTGGCCAGGGCTAGCCACATGAATTTTTAACAAATGATGGAGTGTCATTATAAAGCAATCAAATTTAAAATATAACATACTAGCAGCAAACTTGATATTTAGATGTCCAAAGGTCTGTTATTCTTAATTGAAATGGGAAAAGTGTGATATTTTTACCTTAAGCTATGTCATATGACTTATGTTGTTTTATTCAGATGTAGTTGGAAGGAGCAGAAAATGATAGAGAGATCTCATAACCATCTCTACCACCTGCTCACTTGTGAATAATTTAAAGCAGGCAAACTTTGCAAGGCCTATTTTTTTTTTCAACCAAGATACATGCCATGCTACAATGGGCCAGAAAATGTTATTTACTTTCCAAAATAAATAAATTCAACTCAAATTGGTAAAATTATAAAACAATTTATGAATGCAATGTTTCTCTCACCTACTAAGTTTCTGGATAATTTATTGGCATTGATTAATAAAACCTGATCAGTGAAGCAATAGTCATTATTCAACTCATTTAACTAAATGGGCAAAGATATATGGCTGGAAAATTGCTACTTTGCAGATAAAAAAATATAAGTGAAGAACCATAGATATAAGATTTTTATTCTAATTATCAAATTAAATGCTTTTGTATTTTTGTCACGATGAAACTCTCTTTTAAGTTAAATATCTTGTCACAATCCTCAAACATTAAATGCAAAAGAGAAAAAATAATTTACTTGTGCAGGATCCATATGAAGGGGATGTGTTTTTAAGTCTTCAGTTCCCTAAAACATTTTAACATTTTATTATTATCTACTTAGAAACTGTAAATATATTTTGCTGTCTTCACCTGCTCACAGAATGTGTCTTCACCTGCTCATTCAAACTTAAGACGTTTACTATCATCTATGAGATATGGGTTGGGTTGTCCACCTATTTTTTTAAAGTAAAGATTTTTAGAACACAGCCATGTAATCAGTTTACATTATCTCTGGCTGCTTTCTTCCTACAGAGCCAGAAGTGAGTGAATTGAGTAGAGGTGACACAGACCATATGGCCCAAAAGCTTAAAATATTTACTATTATGCTCATTTGCAAACGTTTGCAGACCCTTGATTTAATTCCCCTCTAACACCTTATACACATAAAGTGCTCCTTTGGAATTACTTTCATTATGAACTTTTCTGACATTTCAATTTGAAAGAATAATATTGTCTCAGGGCAGTTTGCCTTTTATCTTAATATGCTAAAATAAATGCCCTCAAAAGATGAAAGAAAATAATACTTAGCATCATTTTTTTTTTTCTTTCAGATTGGTCTTTGTAAAAAGTTATCTGACCATTAGGAGATTCATGTGCTAACAACGCTAACTGAGATTGCTGGAAGTGGCCCTGGCCTGGATGGAAAGTCAGCGAAGGAGAACCTGGCACTGGAAGTAACACACTACAAACTGATCCGTGTACTTGAGCCAACATTTCTTTACTGTTTTCAGGCAAACAATTTTAAATAACCCTTGATGCAAGATGTTGCATGTTTCATTCATTCTCCCATGTTTTTATGAAAAGGTATACACTGGTTTAAAAGAAAGATAGATGTGTAGATGAAAGCACAATGGAGTAGACCTTCGGAAACCTAATTTCTGGTCATGGATCTATCCATAATATTCAAATTATCAGGGTCTTATTTAAAAAAACAAATAAAATGTGGTTTTCTAAGTCAGGTTTTTTTGTTGTTGTTGTGGCCCTGTGTTCCATGGAGATCATTATTTGATAGATAACTCAGAGGTTATAAGTCTGTGGAGAAGTTGGGGAAGAGGTAGACTAGCCTCCAAAGTCTTAATTTTGCTTGTTTTATAACTATTGGTGTCTCATACCATGTTTTATTTAGGGGAAAAGTCCATTTCTAATGAAAGTTTGAAAATCACTGGTTATGTGATTTCAAACTCTCTTATTATCCTACATTTTTATTTTGAATTAGTTCAAGTGGTTCAAAGGAGTTAGCAAAATTATCTCTATTTAGCAAAATATTCATAAACCACTAAAATATATAAATTATTAGAGGAAATCATAGCCAATCTTGTAAGTCATTTGGTCTAGCTTTCCTAATTTGTTTCTAATCTATCTAAAAGGGGCAATGAGGCTTTTTTCTTTTAGTTATTATTTTTTTCTGTACTATAAGTATATTATGTATTACCTATTCCCATTCTGGTAAATAGGAAAAAGGTTTAAATACATAGACTATTATCTTAAAGATTTGAATTTGGGAGATTTTTCTTTACATTTTTTCATAAGCATTTAAAACAATTTTAATTATACAGCACGTATGCTATTATATCATACTTTCGAAATCTTAATTTATATGATTTTCATGTTCTATATGACTATATCATCCATACCATAATTTTAATGGTTGTGGTTTATTTTGTCAATCCACTATTTCATGGTTGTTTTGCTTAATAAATTAAGTTACCTCCTCTTTTATAGTATAATGAAAAATTTTACACAAATAGCCTTTTTCATAGTTAATATTATTTACATTGAGATAGTTTTTCAGAAATGGAAACACTGGGTCCAAGAGGATGAATATATGGCCAAATTGCTTTCCACTGATGACGAAACTATATGCCTAGGTGTGACAACTCATGAAGATGTCCCAACCAATTTTTAATATCTTCTTAGACACCTGTGGTGTAACAGGGCTCAAGGCATACTAAGAAGATATACAAGTAGTAGTTACAGGTTTGGAAGCAGAAATAAAACCAGTTTATTAGAAGTTATAATGACTTTACTTTCGAGTTTACAACAAAGGATTGTTTTTCACTTTTTTTGAATATCCCCTTTTTATACCAGAATTTCATTCACTCTCTAAAATCTTCAGCATATCCCTTGATTCCGAGACAATAGTTTGTTTTGTTAATCAAGGAAAATAATTAAATAGATTGAGATACCCTTTATAATTAAATTAAGACAATAGAGTAGTAGCAAAAGAAGTCAGTTAAGTTGCCACTTTTCTATAGCAATTCTTTAGGTCGCTTTGAAATTAATATACTAAATAATCCTATAAAATAAAAGGGTAATATGCAAATTGACCTTAATGGTGGAACGACCGGGAATGACAGATTGCTATAATGCGCACTGACTGCTAGGGGGCAGATGCTCAATGCAGGAGCTGCTCCCTGGTAGCCATTGCACTTCCACAGGGGGAGCGCTGCTCAGCCAGAAGCAAGCTCATGGCTGGCCAGCACAGTAGTGGTGGCGGGAGCCTCTCCCGCCTCCATGGCAGCATTAAGGATGTCTGACTACATTAAGGACGTTCCCCTACAGGGAACAGGCCTAAGCTGTTAGTCAGACATCCCCTGAGGGATCCTGGACTGCGAGAGGGCACAGGCCAGGCTGAGGGGACCTCTCCCCCACCCCCCCCACCCCCGAGAGCACAAATTTTCATGCACCAGGCCTCTAGTGTATAATAATTTTGTATGTGTATGTTGTATTAATTATTTAAATATATTTGTATGAAAATAAGTACTTTTTATTAATGTAAATATAAGTAATTAATGTTATTAAAGCATATTTAGTATATACGGGGTGTCAAAAATATATATATATCTGAATTCATATTTATTTCTTTTCATATTTAACCCATTGGAATGAATAATTTTTCAAAGTGTGTATACATTTTTGGGGACACTCTGTATAAATAATATATTACTCATACATGATACAATGTATAATATAATTAATTAAATACAATTAAACCACATGGGGTATGTTCATATGGCACTAGCATATTAGATACATTGATTTAAAAATTAAGTAAAAAAAGTAGATTTTTTTTTCAAATTCTAGAAAAATTCAATAACTTCATGAAAATAGATGGATCACATTTTTTAAGGCAGTTAATTATATACTCTGCTAATTTTAGGTGAAGCAGGAGAAGGAATAATAACAGACTGTAGGAGAGAAGGTGGGCTATACTCAGGGTAAAATCAGTGCAAATATCTGTCTGTTGATATATTATGTAGCCTAAAGGTGGTTTTTTTATTTTTCATTTTTGCTTAAGCTGTTCCTTGAGGAAATCAGATTACCTTATCTACAAACTCAGCATTTCACCTTTTTTCAATTCACCAGATTATCAGAAGCCATCTCCTTCAGAGCAGTTGAAAACATCTTTTTAACTCTGACTGATAGAGATCAACTGTCATGTATCGAGTATGACTACATATGTAGGATATTTGTTTTTTGCTGTGATGCAACCTGACTGTTGCCATATAAGCAGCCTTGAGCTTTGGAAATAACTCTTTTCTCAATGATCTCTTGGGTGTACTTACCTTGAAATCATTTCCTTCAGGTCATGGCATTTTAATTCCACTGGGTCTTTGTGGAATTAATGAACAGCTTTTCAAGACAAACTCATTTTCACCACATTTTATGAACAAAGAAACTGAAGTCTAGAGAACGGAAATGCTTGTCCAATCTCCAATATAAATTATACAGATTATAGGCCCCAAATTCCATCTACAGAGAATAATAAAGAAGGAAGTTTCCCCATATACCCCTGTAATTCCTTTACTGCCTTTCCTACTATCTGTGCAACAGAGTAACCTAGGTAATCTGAATCTGTCAATACTGCACTTAGCAAATAGAAATAACTATAATAATGAAAATGTAAGGCTTTTTTACATTTGTGTGATTCCACAAAGTAGCACTGTTCAGCTATTATTTGATACATACAGCTTCCTAGAAGCCTTACTACTATAAGAAACATTGTTAAATTCCAGAAGAAGGCATTTTATTAGTCAACTATGAGATACTATATATAAAATCAGGAACTACAAAACCAATTTATTTTCCTTTTCTGTGTATTTCACAATACCTTTCTCATTAAGAATTTTTCTTGTCTCTCTCTTTTTTAATTATTATGATGTCATCCATTGAGATAGGTGGTATTTACAGTTTGTAATTTTTAAGAAACCAGGGGACCAAAAGGGTCATAAGCATATATTAATCATTTTTTAAAATGTAAGCTTCGATAATCATAAGCATATATTAATCATTTTTTAAAATATAAGCTTCGATAATACTAGTATTTAGTCCCCATTTCTAGTTTAATATGTATTTAGTTCTTTTCTCTATGCATTTTAAGGAATATATATACATATATATTCTTTTGATTTCAGAGAGGAAGGGATTGAGAGAGAAAAAGAGAGAGAGAGAGAGAAACAATGTTGAGAGAGAATCATTGATTGACTGCCTCCTGCACACTCACCACAGAGGATCAGGCCCACAACCTGGGCATCAAACCTTGACATCCTGGGTCATAGATCCTCGCTCCACCACTGAGCCACACTATCCGGGCTGTATGCATTTTAAAAGCAAAAAATCTTACCCTGAAAATTCACTTATTCAGGAATCCCTATCATTTTGCAGTACAGTTCCCTTTTAATATGTTAGATGATTTAGAAAAAAGATTGATTTGAAATTACTACCCATCTTATGCAAAACAACAGGAAAAACATCACTACATTTCAAAAATCACAGTAATCCTATATAATATATCCTATGTAATAAAAGCCTAATATGCAAATAGTCTGCTTGACTGGGAGTTCGACCACTCACTATGACATGTGCTGACCACCAGGGGACAGCGCGGAACATGGTGGGCGTCAGCGATCCCGTGCTGGCAGCAGGTAGCAGTGTGGAGGCACTGCCGGCCCTGATGGGCCCAGACCGAGAGCGGGACCACGGGGAGATGGTGGAGCAGGTGAGCAGGTGGCGCCGGGCCAAGGCGGGTACGAGTGGGTCTGATTGCCCTGCTGATCTCCCCGCAGACGGCGACCAGCGTCCATTACAGAGAAAGGGCAAATAGCAATATTAAAATATTTCTTCTAATTATTTTCCTTTCAATGTGCATGAATCCATGCACTGGGCCACTAGTGATAATAATAGTCAATAATAATTAGCATTTATTGGGTGCTGGACATTTTGCATATATAAATCTTCAAAGCAAACTCCTCTTATGGATCACATCAGCATCCTCACTTTACAAATAAGAAAACTGAGGCATGAATGTATTGTATTCTGCCCAACTGCATATCATGGAAGTGGAAGTACCAGGACTCAGAACCATGGAGGCTGGCATAATTTCTCAAAACAGTTCACATTCTACTGATTCCTTCAACAAGTTATTTGGTCATGATTTCATCCTCTTACAAATTCTTCAGTTGATGTTTGTCTTTTGTAACCTGGTATTGCGTTTTTAAAATAGCTTCATAGATTATTAACTCCTGGTAAGAATACTGACCTATAGAAATATTAGGTTTATGTATTTCATAGAGTATTTACAACAGCGGTCCTCAAACTACGGCCCATGGGCCACATGCAAATATAAACATTATATTTGTTCCCGTTTTGGTTTTTTACTTCAAAATAAGATACGTGCAGTGTGCATAGGAATTTGTTCATAGTTTTTTTTTTAAACTATAGTCCGGCCCTCCTATGGTCTGAGGGACAGTGAACTGGCCCCCTGTTTAAAATGTGACCAATACTTTGCTAAGCAACTTAGTCATATTATTTCATTTTATCCTTACTACAACACCCTGAAGTATAATCCCACCACATTTTATAAATATTTGTTGAGGTTTCAGCAACTTGCCTATGTCTTACTTTGCTTAATAAATATCTCATTTATTATGATTGTAACATGTCTGGATTATAGAGTCATTCATAATATTTCAAATTGAAGAGACTCGAGTCTACCTTCTCTGAATCTTTTGTTTCATACATAAGCCTTTGAAATTAATGTGTATATGATTATTGACCAGAATAGATAAAATATAGCTTAGTTATCATGGAAACTACATTTCCCCCCTATTTTCATGCTATAAATTTTCCTTACATAGATAAAGGAAAAAAGATTAAAGAAGTAATTTCATAAATTTGGCACTCATGTTTTATTTGCAACCCTAACTGGAAAAACATCTGTATTTTTATTTGCTAAACTTGGCAATCCTACTTTAGGGTTATAGAGTGGATATAGCAAAGCTCAATGACTAGAATGTAACTCTGGAGCCAAACTATCTGGAGTCAAGTGCTGGCTTTGCTATTAACTGTGTGACTTTGAGCAAACTATTTACTCTTCCTGGGCCTCAGGCACTTACCTGTAAAATGGGAGATTTTCTGAGGATAAATGAGAAAATACATGGCAAGCACTTAGAACATACATTAGCATGCTCTGAGTAAAGCTACTCAGGAGAAACTCTATGTGAAAAGTTAACTGGTTTGTGAGTACCTAACTTTTGTATTTCTACTTATAGAAAATTTCTTCTTTAGTATGGCTTTTCAGATTTTATATGTATGTACTTAAGAGTAGAAATATATTCATTGTACTTTTTAGAGAACCATATAAATATTAAGTATCATTTTGTTGAGTTCTGCAAATGTTTGCCTTGCCTGTATCACCTAAAAATTAAGAGATGAAATGGCCACAAATCTCTCATAACCAAGTGTACCCCATGATCTGCCTATACTTAATAGAATATTTTAGCATTAAGATGATATTTTAAAATCCATATTTCTAAATAGCATATAATCTTCAGTCTGTGAGCAGGAATTTAAAAGAGCAATCAGAATTAAGTGTATCTAATTGCTGATTAAAAATGCATGAATTCCTATTACCTGTTAAAATATACTTCCTAAATAAATAACAAACAAAAAACCCCATTCCCTTTCATGAAAGTTTTTCTTCTCTACCATAGAACAATAAAGTACATTCTTGACAATATTTTCTTAAATATGCATAGTGATCACATCATATTTAAAAGGGCTTTAGTTTCACCCAACTGGCATGGCTCAGTGGTTAAGCATTGACCTATAAGCCAGGAGGTCACAGTTTGATTCCCTGTCAGGGCATATGCCCAGGTTGTGGACTGCATCCTCAGTGCGGAGGGCTCAGGAGGCAGTGAATTAATGATTCTCTCTCATCATTGATAGTTCTCTCTATCTCCCTCTCACTTCATCTTTAGTTTGGTTGTTTCTTAAATATTAATATATTTTGAGAAAAATATGGCACCTTCTTGTATATTCTAATTGTGAGAGTATAATAATAGATACAGCATACACATCATAAATAACTTCCTATTAGCTTGTTCTTCTTACCAATTAAAATAATGCTCTTAATTTCTGAGGGAGGACTTTAAAAAAATAGTGATTAAAGAATTAAGGTAGATATCACAGTAATTACTCTCCCAATGATGAATAGATAGAATATAAATTATATAACAAATAATCCAAGCAATATTCAGTAATTTGAAGTACACAGATAATTGTAATTGATTACATCTACAGATTTTTGTATACAAAAAAATTAAATATCTTATGTCTAGTCTTTTTCCAATAGACGTTGTATATCTATAGCAATCAGCAAATATATACAGTATTTGGTAATCTTTCCAATCAGTTAACTTAATAAAAATTCTCTGATGTTTTTCGGAGTATAGGCATGTGCTTACTTTGAAAGATACTTAATACTAAAATCAATTGACATACAGAACAGGTGACTCTGTGCTATATCTAGTTGTGTGTGTGTGTGTGTGTGTGTGTGTGTGTGTGTAAGGTTTTCCTTTTAAACAAGTCTAGACTATATAATGAACATTACCTCTAATGTTTCAGACATAAAACCTGATATACTGAAATGGTCATTGCTCTCTTTATAATTCTAATTAGACAAGGGGCTGCCAGATGTTCTGATTATCATAAAGCCTCCCCAGGATATGATATTCTCTGAAGTGTTCTGCTTCTATAACAGTGCTAATACCTATCCTGTGCAAAAGCACAATTCCCACTCACTGTTCAAAGCATACCACTAGCTTTCTTCATGATTCTAATTTCATTTTCAGAGAGGCAGTGCACAGTTCTCTTTGTCCTTCTAGGTGTAATCATTGTTCTACTGAATTTCTTTTCCCCTTTATTGGGTGTTGCTCCTTCTGTATTTACAATTTGTGTGCCTATTTTTTTAAACAAATGATGAACAAATACCACAGAGAAATCTTTTTACAATGTCATTAGGTAGACTGATGGAAAAGTGGATTGATGGATAGCATTTCCACTCTCAGTGCAAAGAGCCCAAGCTTACACCTTAAGTTGCAATCACATATTTTTCTGAGATGGATCCTAAGACTTTGCTGTTAGATATATATTTTTATTGGCTGTTCCAGTGAACAAAAAACTATGATAGGAGTGAATTTTCTTAACAGCATAAGCTTTTACCCCTCTCCTTTTCTATCCCAATTGCTTTTCTTTTCTTTTTCCCTATAAATGAGGACTTAAGAGTAAAGCACCAAAAAAACAAAACAAAACAAAACAATAACAAAAACAAAAAACAGATGTAAGAAGAAGAGATACCCAAGTTCCTGAGACTAGAACAGATATCTCTGTTGTATACTTGTAGCTTGAAATCAAAGATTATAAGGCACTTCCCAATTTAACCCCATTACAATAATCACATCATCTCTGGCCACTACTCACTTCTCTGAATCAGCTCTATTTCTTCTCTTCTTTTAGATTCCCAAACTGTACATTCAAAGTATGTTGCTGCACCTGGCATGCAGTAACCACAATGCCAATGTAGCAAAGTCATGCTATGCACATCAAGTCCTAAACAGAATCTTCCCTTTCAATTTGGGAAGTATCCTATCTTTTTCAAAGAATAAAATTATTTTTGAAATCCCCTTAATTCTTAATAGGTTCATTCTAAGGACAAATGAGAATGCACTTTAATATATGTTCTAGAAAAAAAACACACCTATTGAATCTTTTGTTCTACTTTGAAGTAGGAGGGTTTAAATAAAGAAACTTTTTATTTGAGGGTAATTTAAAACTACACTGAGAAGGGATAGTTGGAATAATTTTTCTCTAGTGTAGGTGATTTTTAACTCGAATGTCTTACTTTTTGAATTTTATACTCCAAAAGATCTTCACTTATCCAAAAGAACAATGTATAATTATCATTCATAAGCCTGTACTGTCAAAACATATTCAATCCAATCCCAGTTAGTAAAGCAAAGAAATTTATTATTTTAGTTCCATTTACTTTAAATATTGTGCAACAGTTAAAATTCTTATGTTTCTTAAAATGATCACTTTTCTCCATTGAAGTAGTCATTTCTGAATTTGCTAATTTAAATATCAACTAATTTTTAGCACCTTAAAATATAGATTGTCTTTTGAGAACTTAGAAATTTATTGTAATCTCATTCCTCTCTTTATTTATAGAACGAGAAATATACTTTACTCATAGATATCTAATTCCTATTAATCAGTCATAAGGCTTTTATTATTGAGCATATCTGTGCCTAACAGTACCCTCGACACTGTGTCAGCTTAAATAAAAAAAAAATAAATCAGAATATTGTCCATTACTTCAAAGCACTTGTAATCCTATCTAATAATAGACAAACATGGTAATTAACCATACCTCCACTATGCCTCCCATTGGCTAAACAGCAAGATATGCAAATTAACTGCCAACCAAGATGGTGGCCGGCAGCCAGGCAGCTGAAGTGAACATGAGGCTTGTTTGCTCCAGTGATGGAGGAAGCCAAGGTTCCCCACCTGCCGCGGCTCAGGTCTGAGCTCTGGATGCAACAATGTTGCAATTATAGAAGCTAAAGAAACCCCAGATACCTGCTTTCAGCCAGCCGTGGCCTCAGAGCTGGAGCCGCAACAAAGTTTCAATTACAGAAGGTAAATAAATCCCAGAAAAAAAGAAAAAAGAAAAAAAAGAGAGACTTGGAGCTTCAGTTGCAGGCTTGGCCTGCCTGAAAACAGCCCTCAGCCCCTCATCCAGGCTGGCCAGGCACCCAAGTGGGACCCCCACCGTGATCCGGGACACCCTTCAGGGAAAACCAGCCAGCCCCCACCCGTGCACCAGGCCTCTATCCTATATAGTAAAAAGGTAATATGCAAACTGACCCTAACAGCAGAAGGACTGGGAATGACTGGTCACTATGACACACACTGACCACCAGGCGGCAGACGCTCAATGCAGGAGCTGCCCTCTGGTGGTCAGGGCGCTCTCACATGGGAGGAGCTCTGCTCAGCCACAAGCCAGGCTGATGGCTACCAGTACAGCGGTGGTGGTGGGAGCCTCTCCTGCCTCCTCAGCAGCGCTAAAGATGTCTGACTTCAGCTTAGGCCTGTTCCCCGCTGGCAAGTGGACATCCCCAGATGGCTGCTGGGCTGTCTGATTGCCAGCTTAGGCCCAATCCTCTGGGGAGCAGGCCTCAGCCAGTAGATGGTCATCCCCCAAGGGGTCCCAGACTGTGAGAGGGCATAGGCCGGGCTGAGGGACCTTCTCCCCCCGCCCCCCCCGCCCCCCGAGTGCACAAATTTTTGTGCACCGGGCCTCTAGTCCTATATAATAAAAGAGAAACATGCAAATTAACCTCCCCTCCACTACACTCAAGCCATGCCCACAAGCTACACCCACCGCCAATCAGGAGCAAGTATGCAAATTAACCCAACTAAGATGGCAGCAGCCATGGAGCTAGAGCAGGGGTGGGCAAACTTTTTGACTCGAGGGCCACAACGGGTTCTTAAACTGGACCGGAGGCCGGAACAAAAGCATGGATGGAGTGTTTGTGTGAACTAATACATGTTAACACTGCTGCTGGTGAAGGAGCGGAGGGGAGAGCAAGAGAACCCTCCGCTCTTTCGGCTTCGCGGGCCAGATAGAACAGCTGAAAGGGCCGGATCCGGCCCGTGGGCCGTAGTTTGCCACGGCTGAGCTAGAGCAAGCAGGAGGCTTGGTTTGCCCCCGGAGATGGAGGAAGCCAAGCTTCCCACCTGCCCTAGCCGGCCCTGGGCTCTGCTCAAGGCTACAAAGTTTCACTTATAGAATATAAATAAATCCCAGAAAAAAAAAGACAGAAAAAAAAGAGAGGCTGGGAGCTTGGGTCGCCGGGAGTGTGGCCAGCCTGAAAATGGCCCTTAGCCCCTCACTGAGGCTGGCCAGGTACCCCAGTGGGGACCCCCACCCTGAAGGGGGTGTGGCCAGCCTGAAAACAGCCCTCAGCCCATCACCCAGGCTGGCCACACCCCCATGGGGTGAGGGTCCCCACTGGGGGGCTTGGCCAGCCTGCAAACAGCCATCAGCCCCTCACCCAGGCTGGCCAGGCACCCCAGCGGGACCCCCACCCTTATCCAGGACACCCTTCAGGGCAAACCAGCTGGTCCCCACCCGTGCACCAGGCCTCTATCCTATATAATAAAAGGGTAATATGCAAATTGACCCTAACAGCAGTAGGACTGGGAATGACTGGTCACTATGACACACACTGACCACCAGGGGGCAGACGCTCAATGCAGGAGCTGCTCCCTGGTGGTCAGTGCTCTCCCACAGGGGGGGCTCTGCTCAGCCACAAGCCAGGCTGCCAGCTGCCAGTACAGCGGTGGTGGCGGGAGCCTCTCCTGCTTCCTCAGCAGCGCTAAGGATGTCCGACTGCAGCTTAGGTCTGCTCCCTGCTGGCAAGTGGACATCCCCCGAGGGCTCCCGGGCTACCAGAGGGATCTCTGACTGCCAGCTTAGGCCTGATCCCCGAGGTGCAGGCCTAAGCTAGAAGGTGGTCATCCCCTGAAGGGTCCCAGACTGCAAGAGGGCACAGGCCGAGCTGAGGGACCCCCCCAAGTGCACAAATTTTTGTTCACCAGGCTTCTGGTCTAATAATAGTAAGTAGTTAACATTTATTGAAGCTGGAGTAGCTATATTAATTTCAGACACAGTAGGCTTCAGAACAAGGAAAACTGTCATAAATAAATAGGGTATTCATCAATGATTTAAGGGTCAATTCTCAAAAAACCTCCACCCAAAATAATCCTAAACATATGTGTGCTTAATAAAAAAAAAAACATTAAAAAATAGAAAGCAAGTAATAGCAGAATTGAAAGGAGAAACAAACACCCACTCTTACAGGTGGAGACTACTAATCCCTCTACCAATAACTGAGAAATCAAGCAGGCAGAAAATCAGTAAAGATACACTGGACTTAAATAGCAACATCAATCAATTTGACCTAAATGACATTTATAGAATAGTATATTCAACAACAGTAGGATACAGCATTTTCTCAAGCTCACACGGCATATTCAGAAAGACTTGTCAAGTTACAGATTATAACTCCCCCTTTAACAAGTTCAAAATCATAGAAATCATGCAAAGTGTGTTCTCAAACCACAGTGAAATTAAACTAGATATCAATAGCAAAATAGGCTATAAAATCCCCAAATATTTGGACATTAAACATTAACATTGCTAAATAATACAAGTCAAAGAAGTCTCAAGATAAATTTAAAAATATTTTGAACTAAATGAAAATGAGAAGTCAACTTATCAAATTTGTAGAAGTCAACTTATCAAATTTGTAGGACAGTGAAAGAAGTCTTTAGAGAAAAAATTATTGTAATAAATGTATATATCTGAAAACATGTCTGGCATTTTCAATATAAGCATGTTTGTCATTCACCTTATTGCTGCAAACATTTTTACCACACAACTAACTGGCCATAAGGCAATTTCACCATACAAGATAAAATAATAACAACAACAAAAAAGGGACACTAAAAGGAGATATAATAAAACATGAAAATTAATAAAATTAAGATACTTTATTATAAAAAAAAAATACATGGTCTTTGAGTAATAACAGCATCACTGGGATTGAGAAGACCAATTGGTTTCTCCCTTTAAAGTTATAACAAGAGGGACAACTATAATCCTAAGTAAAAAGGTAGCTCAGGAAGAAAATAAAAAGTCTCTATAAACCAATCTCAAAGACATAAAAGACTGTGATTTAAATGACAAAGAATTCAAGATTGCAGTTTAGAAAAGGTATTTCTTCCTTTTTTATTATATTTACTGCGGTGTCTTTGGTTAATAATATCTTATAGGTTTCAAGTTTAGATTTCTATGATACATATTGTGTATATTGCATTGTGTGCCCACCACCCACAGTCAAATCTTCTGTCACTATATATTTTGCTCCCTTTACTCTTTAACTCCATCCCCTTCCCCCTGGTAACCACCATACAGTTGTTTGTGTCTATGGGTTTCAGTTTTATATCCAACATATAAGTGAAATAATATAGTTCTTAACTTTTTGCTTAGTATAATATTATCAAGGTCCACCCAAGTTGTTTCAAATGGCAGTATTTCATCATTTCTTATGGCTGAGTAGTATTCCATAGTATATATGTATATATGCACCACGTCTTCTTAATCCAATCGATCAAAGGACTGTTTCCATGTCTTGGCCACCATGAATGAACTTTGGGGTGCATATATCATTGTGAATAGATGTTTTCAAGTTTATCAGGGGGTACCCAAAAGAGGGATTGCTGGGTCATATGGTGACTCAATTCTTAATTTTTTGAGGAACAGCCATACTGTTTTCCATAGTAGTTGTACCAGTTTACATTCCCACCAACAATGAATGAGAATTCCTTTTTCTCCACAACTTCTCCAATGATTGTTATAACTTATCTTGTTGATATAGCCATTCTAACAGGTGCGAGGTAGCATCTCATTATAGTTTGATTTGCACTTCCCTAAAGTGAAGTTGAACATCTTTTCATATATCTGTTGGACATTTGAATGTCTTCTTAGGAGAAGTGTCTGTTCAGGTCCTCTGCCCATTTTTTAAATGGACTGTTTGTTTGGTGTTGAGTTGTAGAGTTCTTTATATATTTTGGATATTAACCCCTTGTCAGATCATCATACATTTGGTTGGATGACTTTTTGTTGCGTTGGTGGTTTCTTTTGCTGTACAGAAGTCTTTTAGTTTGCTCTAGTTCCCATCCATTTATTTTTGCCTTTACTTCTCTTGCCTTTATGGTCAAAATCTTCTCTGAGACCAAGGCCCATGAGTTTAGTATCTATGCTTTCTTCCATGTAATTTATTGTTTTAGATCTTATAGTTAGGTCTTTGATTGATTTGAATTAATTTTTTAAAATTGGGACACACTGTAACCTAGTTTCATCTTTTGTATGTAGCTTTCTAATTTCCCCAGCAACATTTAGTGAAGGGATTCTTTTTTCCTCCATTGTGTGTTTTGGCTCTTTCGTAAAAAAAAATTTGCCCATATACACATGGCACCATTTGTAGGCTTTCAATCCATTCCATTGGTCCGTGTGTCTGTTTTTATTTTATTTTATTGTTATTTTTAAAAACATATTTCATTGATTTTTTGAGAGGAAGGGAGAGGGATAGAGAGTTAGAAACATCGATGAGAAAGAAACATAGATCAGCTGTCTCCTGCACACCCCCCACTGGGGATGTGCCCACAACCAAGGTACATGCCCTTGATTGGAATCAAACTTGGGACCTTGCAGTCCGCAGGCTGACCCTCTATCCACTGAGCCAAACCAGTTAAGGCTGTGTATCTATTTTTAAATACAATGCTGTTTTAATTATCATTGCTCTGTAGTATAAATTTTTACATTGAATTTATTGGGGTGTCATTGGTTCACCAAACAATATAGATTTCACAGGCACAAACTAATAAAACAACATCTGCACACTGCATCGTATGCTCATTACCCCAAGCAAAGTCTCTTTTTGTTCCCACCTCCCCGCCTTTGCTCTCTTCCACCTGCCCCCACCCCTTTTCTCCTTGGCTATCCCACACTGTTGTCTTTGTCTATGTGTTTTATATACATGTGATTAATCCCTTCACCTTTTTCATTTAGCACCCCAAACCCCCAACCCTCTAACAGCTGTCAGTCTGTTCCATGTGTCCAAGCCTATGGGATTGAATAATGGTTGTGGATGGAAGAAGATAATCTACAGACAACCATGATGGGCTCCAGCACCTTTCAGCTAAGATAGTCACTTGCAAATCGAGAGCCAACAAGTCACAGACACTATGATTCCCCTGAGTGTATTCTCCTAGTTCTGCTTCTAATCTTGATGACTGGCTTTTGTGATGACTTTAATTTACACACTTTTATAGGGTGAATGCCTTATCTCCCTCCTTCCAAAGATATCCACATCCTAATCTCCAGAACCTGTGATTATCTCAGCTCATTTGCAAAAGGAACGTGCATATGCTATTGATTATATTAAAGCTCTTGAGATGGGGGTATTATCCTAGATTATTTGGGTGGGCTCAACTATAACCACATGAGTCTTATAAGAGAAATACGCAAGTGTCAGAACCAGAGACGATGATAACTATGCTTCTGGATTTGAAGATGAAGAAAGAGACCCTGAGCTAATGAATGAAAGTGGCCTCTAGAAACTGGCCTCAGAAAGAGAAGGAATGGTTTCTTCCTTATTTCATCTGGAGAGAGTGCAGCCCCACCCAAACCATGATTTCCACCCAATAAGAGCCATTTCAGACTTCTGACTGCCAGAAATATTATGATAATAAATTGATGTTGTTTAAGCCATTAATTCTGTGGTAATTTGTTACAGGAGCAATAGAAAAATAATAACCTCACAAACCTTAGGCTGCTGTTGAGACTCATCCTTGCTCTCTCGGCTCATTTGTAGTCCTGCTTATTTCAAACAAATCATTTAACTTACTCCCATTATTACAATTTGCTCCCATAATTTACCCCACTTTCTAAGACAACGTCTTACTTTTATTTTAAATTTTATTTCATGTATTATTTTTCCCCTTTCGTTTGGCTAAAACTCCAACACTACATACATTCTCTGCAAAGGTAAATTCTATGGAGGAAAACTTGATTCTCTAGTGAAAATCATGCCTTTAATTTTTTATATTTTTAAAAGCTAACTAGTGAACAAATGGTATCAATTAGAAAGGAATAAACCTTTTTCAATGAGAATTTGATAGCTTCAGTCAGCATTTGAAGTTACTGAGTAATTACTAATTGAAAATTATTAAATTAAATATTTTCTCTCTATATACTTCATACGTATTTTTATATTTCTTTTTTCAAATATTTAATAATTAAATATAGGTGTGTCTGAAATTAATATTTAAAGAGTATAATTTTTGCATTTGTTCATTGTTTGAAGGTCAAAACAACTTTTCTTTTAATGCTACATTTTATACAAGATTTATAAGTTTTACAAGGAGCAAATGAACATATTTATGACATCATTTAGACTTTATAAACTCACATATATATATATAAAATATATTTTGTGCATATTAGAAGTACAAAATAGCTCCATCATTTAGGATTGACTCATAAAATGATTATTTCTCTGTAGTAAAATAATGTACCTTCCAAATTTCAGATAGCAAATAAACACTAGTAGCATTTTGAAATTCTGAAATCCTTTCATATGGAGACATAGTTATTGCTTCCTTTATGCAATTTTCTAAATAATATATTTCTCTACACTTGCAAACAATCACTACTCTCAGAAATAAATTTGAAGGTAGCAATTACCTCAATCATTATTCCCAATTGCTTTGGAAATTATAATGCTGTGTTCTTAGTTTTATTATTACATCAGTATATTTCTCTATGTTTATTAATTTGCGTAGCTACTATTGGTATCAAATGCTTTTAATTTAGTAGACTCAGATATATGGTTCAGGAGAATTCTCACTTTGAGGAAATTATTTTTGATCTACAGATAATCCTGAAAAGAAAATATTTATAATATTCAATTCCAGTGTTTGAGTTTTTTATTGATATCCTATTGACAACAACAAATAGATAAATCAGGCAATAAAGTATCAACCAACTGTGGGAGATGTAGGCTTTCACCATTTCCGGAAGGTTATCTCAGGCAGTAAAGGAAGTTGTCCCTTTCCTTTTGGCAAGCATTATTTCATGAATGTTATTATTATTACTTTACCATGGCTCACTAGTAAGTCACTTAACTTTGTTTAAACCAAGGCTAACCTTTTTAATACTCATCTGATGCACACTGAAGTGGTTTTGCCTGTAGCAATAGGAGACCCTATATAATTCTATATTACTCACAGTGT
Organism: Myotis daubentonii; assembly: GCF_963259705.1. NCBI lineage: Eukaryota > Metazoa > Chordata > Mammalia > Chiroptera > Vespertilionidae > Myotis > Myotis daubentonii. The sequence goes on along the minus strand of NC_081849.1, from coordinate 69,212,008 downwards.
CCCTAAATAGAATATTAATCTTTTAAATCATGGCAGAATAATTAGGAGAGGCTATGACAGCTTGTTGGATATGTATTTACTTTTAACTTAATTATGATTGTAGAACAGTTACTCATTGTATATAGCAAGGTCATCTTTGTTAGTTCAATTGCATACATATGTGAAGATATCCTTGCAGAAGACTCCAGGTATGGTTTTCCATGCAATTCAATTAGTCCTCAGTGATGGCAGTAGCATTTTATCCAGATTGTATTTTGGCACAAGTCATCAGTTATTGCACCACATTTATAAATTCTGTGATGCACATCAGAGAACATTTGCAAAGAAAAATGAAGAATTACTCATTTTAAGAAACCAACACAGAAGCAACACTTTAGCACTTAAATGACATTTTTTATTTTCAAATTACTTTTGTATAAATACTAGTTAATCCTAACATTACCATGGAGAAGGTATATAAAATGATAATTTTTATCCTGCATATAAGAAAATTAGGTAGAAAGAGTATGTTGTTTTCATTTTTCTATCCCTTACTCTACCTAGTTATCATATACCTATTTAAAAATCTGATTCTCTTTAAGTAAACAGAGGAACAAATAAACAGCAATACCCTCAGAACTCAGCTTTGGTTTATTTGAAGATCATCTGTGGAAGATTGGTCCACTCCTTCTCCGTGAAACCCATCATACTGTTTGCTATACCTCTTGCTCATTCCAACCAATTATTCCTTTTCAGTCTAGTCCCTAGAGCTTAAGAATGTGAAAGTACTATAATTTTCTTATTGTAGAGATGAACATACTAAGGCCACGAGAGTTAAAGTGATTTAGCAAAAAAACCATGGAATCAGCAGTAAATCCTATGTGCATACAAATCTCCATGCTCTCTGTCTTCTACCATAGAACTGGCTACCACATACCACAATGGGCTTTATACTGACTTTGACTTCCTCTAATTTTGTCGCTTGCTCACCTATTAGTTAATATATTCCTGTGCCTTCTTTTTACTTCTGTGACACAAAGATAATAAAAAACACACTCACCCGTGAGTAGCGAGGAGTCAGAGAGGAGAGAGAAAGTCTACAGCCGGTTCAGTCTTTCCAGGCTGAGGATTATGAACACGCAGGTGAGAGAGTAAGAAATTAAGAAGCAGTCCTGAAGTCTGGAACATTTACTATTAAACTGAAACAACTCTTGAAGTGGAACCTTGGAGGGCACTGAATTTCATAAGGAAGGTCAACACAATTTGTGTGGGGAATGAAAAATGTGGCACTTTTTCTAACAAGGCAAGGAGTTGAAATTTTATTGTGTAACTTCACCTGGCTTCATGACTTCAGGCAATGGAGAGTGAGAATGATATTAATGAGTTGGAAAAAAGTATAGATATAGGTATGCTAATGAATACAATTTTAATTGCTAAAATCTTTGAGGCAATAACTGATTTCAGAGAATATAATCTACTTAAAATGACAATTATGTCAATTTAACAACATTAATGCAGCCAAAATATGACAACTTAAGGCTGATTATGTTCCATACATGTTGATAACTACGCTTTCTCTGCATGGAGTCTAATTGAAAAATGATTATCTTATTTTCAAGGTTTATCTTTAACTACAGAATAAAGAACAATGTGGGGCTTTTGTTCCATCCACAATGAACCAACAGCCTGAGTCACAGATTTATCTAGTGATTAAAGTAATCAAGTTCAAGCTACAAACTAGATAAAAATTTTACAGAACTCTATAGAATCTTTATCCTCTCCTCTTCTTACCCATTAATCATGTCTGAAAGTCTCTTCTACTGTAGAAAATAGAATAGCAATAAGAATTTTATTAAAGGCAGTTTCACTTCATTATTTTTAATAAAAGAAACAACCAGCATGAGAAGTTGAAGCATTGATGAACCTTGCAATGATATGCTTTACATAGACTCTTTTCTTTTACTTTGACATATACACACGACAAAGAAAAACTGTTGTCAAGAACTGGGCAAGGAGTCAACATATTTTGTCCTAGGATTCACTTTCATAAGAAGGACCCTTTAGTTTCTCATTGTCAGAATGTTATTCTAAGCTGTGATATAACAAATGCTGAACTTCCAGATTTTAATGGAATGTTCAATATTATAATTTTTAAAAATATTTTATTGATTTTTTACAGATTGGAAGGGAGAGAGATAGAGAGTTAGAAACATCGATGAGAGAGTAACATTGATCAGCTGCCTCCTGCACACCCCTACTGGGGATGTGCCCACAACCGAGGTACATGCCCTTGACCAGAATTGAACCTGGAACCCTTCAGTCTGCAGGTCCATGCTCTATCCACTGAGCCAAACCGGTTAGGGCCAATATTACAAGTTTTGATCTGGCTTATTTAGATCCAGTGCAGCCCAAGACAGTCTCTATTTTTTTGATGGGTATACCAACTGGAATATATGGCCATTAAATTTACTATAACAAGGGAAGAGAAATGGAGTAAGGGAAGCAGCTCACAGTTTTCTCAGTCACATTCATTATCCTTATGGACAATGGTTCCAAACCAACAAATAAGGCTACAAAACATAGAGAAAAACCAAATATTCCTTGAACTCTACATGAGCTCTGCCACAATAGAAATTTGATTATTTCCAAGAAATTAACCCCCAACCAAACAAAAGGGTGATTTAATTAATCTGGATCGTTTTTATTTCAGACGGGCTTAATTTTAAACAACACAAAACCAGTAATATATCTGCTAATTTACAAAAGCCTAGGAAAAGCAACTATTGCAAAATGAAAAGTTTATTTTGTGTACTCTCTCTCTTACACTTTAAATTAAACCCATTAATTAAAGTCCTGTGTTGGTTTGTATTTCCCTAATGTTTCATTGATCTTCTATAAAGTTGTCCAGAATGGTAGAAAGAGGACAGTCGATAGACTTGGACAAAATTGTACAACTTGATAATATTTCAGCGGTTGCTGAAAACATTCTTTATTTGCTGTAGAATCTCTACTACTCCATGGCTTTCTGAAATGACCACCATGAAATCACAGTTCGAGGGAGGTAAACATATTTTCACTCAGGATGGCTATTTTGAGTCAGCCTCCAAGTACATAGTTAAAGCCAAGATGTAGAAAAGGATGAATTAGAGACAGAAGGAATTGTAACATAAAAGGTCTAGAGGTAGACAAATGATAACACGGAGTAATTGATCTGGATCAAAGTGAATTAACAATCTACTTTCAAGGTTTAAAATAAACAACAGAAAAAAAATAGTTCTATAACCCTGTAGAAATCTGTGGGCATTTAGGTGCTTTGTATATTTTTATTTGCAACTATGTCCAGTGTAAGTATGCATAAACATCTGAATGGAAACTATCCTAGTGGAAAAAAGAGGCTGAACATTTTATTTCATTGACTAAATGTCCAGATTAATTGCATCACCACTAATTACACTGTTTAATAGTAGTGGTTTTGCTGTTCCTTTAAATTCTCCTGTAAATAAAACTACCTTTACTCCAAAGAATTGGCTGTTAGATGAATTTCATTATGCTAATGAAGGCCTAACTACTTGTCATATTTTTATTATAGAAATATTTTGGATTGTAATTATCTGTGATGTCTCATACACTAGTAGAAAAAATACAAGGTTCTCAAGGGAAGTGTCTGATTTACTTGGCTGCTGCTGAATTAAGTTCACGAAACATTTTATTTAGCAGGGTTGATGGAAGACATAATAGTGCAATGGGGCTAGAAAGAAAAGAAAATTCTAGAGACATCCCTTTCAAAATGTTACAGGTTATGAATTTGAGATTGATCTCAGTAGCCACGATTTTGAATAAAAATCTTAATACGTAATTGGTTCTGAATGTATCCGTTCACCCTTCCATGTAATACCAAAAGCACGGGCTCTGATACCTGTGTCCTCAATTCCATGCATTATCTCATTCTAGGAGATGTTTTGGCTATACCTCAAATCCTTTCCTTCTGCCTCAAATATACATGGGATAAGGTAGGGGTGAAGCATTGTAATATTGAGTAGTTGGCGAAGGCCTTGTCAAATACAACAATTTCCAGCCTACACACTCTACTCTCACTCACCCCAGATTTTCACAGATCCAAATAGTAACCACAAAATATTTTACCTGGTCTTGCCTTTCTTGCTCCACTCTGCTGTACCCTGCCCTATCTATCATCTATCTATCTATCTATCTATCTATCTATCTATCTATCTATCTATCTATCTATCTATCTATCTATCATCTATCTATCTATCTATCATCATCATCATCATCATCATCATCATCATCTATCATCTATCTAATTTATAGACATTTTTACATGCTTTTGAAGTTGAGGTGTATCTGAACATGCCACATATTTCTCCTCATTCTTTCATCCATTCATCCATTCATCTATCCATCCATCCATCCATCCGTCCGTCTGTCCGTCTGTCCATGCATTAAATTTTTATTGAACACTAAAGTTCACAATGGGAAAACTGGATTGAATCCCAGCAGTTTCACCAAGTTCTAAGAATCTAGTCCCTAATTTTGAAAGCCTGGAGAATGACTTTGGTCAGTATCAAGGGAGATCAAGCATTGATAACACACACAATACCAAAATGTACATGGGAAACCCAATTATCAATTTGCAATGGAAAATTATTCTCACATGGTCTAGAATATCAGGTCTCCCTAATAAAAAAATCAGTCTATACAATCAGGTAGGCAATGCTCCATGAGAAAATGTATCTAGCACAGACTGATTTGTGAGAAAATATAGTCATAAGGAGAGACGCTACACAAATTGATTTTAATGACATCATTTACCCTGAGACACATTTTACATTGGGGTTGGGGTAAAGCTTGTGAAACTGAGTGGCTGTCACTTAGTCTATTGTTATCACTCTCCCTGTTAGGACAGCCTTATCATTGTGACCAGGGAGATTAATGTTCAGTGGTTGTGATTTTTCTCTTCTCAGTACGTGGCAGGGGCACTTCCCACCCACCCTTAACTACTTGACTCTTCTCTGCTATGCATCTTTGACATATACTGATACACTCTTTGCACTCTTTCAAAACAGAGATGGTTCTCAATTAGAATATTTTTGCCTTTCAAGGGATATTTAGCAATGTTTGGAGACATATATGGTCTCCAAATAATTTGAAGTGAAACTAGCATCTTGTGGCTAAGAGCCAGGGAAGTTGCTAACCATTCTACAATACACAGTGTAGTGGCCACAATGAAGAATTATCCACCCCAAATATCAATAGTGACAGGATTGAGAAACCATGTGCTAGAGATCTTATGATCAACTGTTTACAGTGTAGTTTTGTTTGCCTAGGAGTTATTCTGAATCTTAACAGTGACTCTACCAATCACATTTTCTCCCATTAAGTGTAGATCTCAAGTTTAAATACCAACACAGTAATTTTTTTTCCCTTTCCAAGTACTTGACAACAACTCATTATATTCACAAGTACTGACAACTACTATTATATCCATCTTCCAAAAATACAAGTCCGTTCTTTAACTAGCCCTTTTAGAGAGTTTTATAGTAATAGTCAAATTTATTGAACATTTAATTTATGCAAGGCACTTTTCTGACCATCTTAATTCATTTAATTTTCACAATATTTTTATGAGGTAAGTACTATTTTATCTCCATCTTACAAATGAGAAACTGAGTCAGAGAGAAACTAGCTGTTTAAACACATATGTATTATTAACAATATAAGTATTATTGTCAAGAGAAAAAAAACTGTCTAATGTTCAACTCTAGGTCTGTCAATTATCTAAATACTAGAGGCCCGATGCATGAAATTCGTGCAAGAGTAGGCCTTCCTTCTCCTAGCTGCCGGCACCGGCTTCCCTCTGGCATCCGGGACCCGGGCTTCCCTCACAGCCCCCGCTTCGTCTGGAAGGTCATCTGGAAGGATGTCTGGAGGGATATCTGGTCTAATTAGCATATTATGCTTCTATTATTATAGATATAAAAGCTTAAGGGACTGTCTGACCATTCGACCTTCCAACTGGTAGCTATGATGCACAATGACCACCAGGGGGCAGGTGCTCCGACCGGTAGCTATGATGTGCACTGACCACCAGGGGGAAGACGCTCAATGGCTGCTGAGTGACAGCAACTTTGCAGAGTGACCTCTCGCACTCCAGGACCCCTCAGGGGATGTTGGACTGCCAGCTTCGGTCCGATTCCCTCAGGCCAGGTCAAGGGATCCCACCTGCCAGAGGTATCCAGCTCATTCCGCAGACGCCCTTCAAGCCCTGGCACCACTCCAGGTGCTGCGGGCCAGGGCCTGTGGGAGGTTGGCTCCAGGACATGTCTGGCCCATCTCGCCCAGTCCTGCCCTACCGTGCCCAGTCCTGCCCCACCTCACCCAGTCCTACCCCACCGGCAACCTTCTAATTAATTTCCTTTCAATGTGCATGAATCCATGCACTGGGCCTCTAGTAAATTAATAATCCATAGCAGGAAAAGGGCCATTTTCTCTACTAAAATGTTATTCTGAAGTAAATAGTCCTGGTTACCTCCAGAAAAGAACAGGAAGAGTGCATGCCACTTTTGAATAATAGCAATCACCTATTGACCTTAGTCTTTTTGGAGCCCTTGAAAGAATAATACCAGAAGGACTCCTGCATAGCAGTTTTGGGATGAGTGTGTTAGTGATCTTATATAATTCTCTATCCATTTTCATGACTTGTGTTAATGTATGGGAATATTAAATTAAAAATGTATATATATATATATATATATATCCAATAAATCTTCTATGTTCTGGGGCTTTCCAAAAATTGTTCGGAACTATTGGGACATCAGAGATATAATAACTAAAGAGACAACATAATATATCCAAAAAATTGGTCTTGGCAAAAACACACCTAGATACTTGAGTTCCTTGTCATCCACTTAGTAGCTGTGGTCTGGGGAAGGATTCTTAACCTCTCTCAGCTAAAGTTTCTTGGTCTGAATATTAGGAACTATGACATATTTCTCAGAGAATTGCAAAATGCAATGACATAATTATAGCCTTTGCATGTAGCTATTTGGTAAATGTTAATTCATTCCCTTTTCCTAACTTTACCTCTGTCACTCTCACACTCATTTGAAAAAGTAATATTTTTATAGAATATCAAGGTGAGGAATTGAGAATTTCTATAAATACCTGTTTACAGAGCTTTATATTTTTTAGAATTTTAGATTTAGATGATGATTCAGAAAATGAAATGCAGTTAGAAGGTCTACTAGAGCTGAGATGAAATAAATTTTCATAAGCAAGTTTAGAAATGAAAGAAAGCTTTTATATAGTATAGTTCTCGTCCTATAACAAGGTAAACATTTTAATTACTGGAATAATATGTTTATCAATTAAATTTTTATTTTCTCCCCCTTATGTATTTTATATTACCGTATTTCTGGAAATGACATGTTAAAGCAAAGACAATTTGTTACTTGATTGATTAATGACTAATCAAGAAGATCATGTAAAGAAGAAAATAACTGATTTAAAGCTGACCAATAAATAGACAGTCCCTTGAAAACTTTCCTAATAATTATCCACACTTTTTCTTTTTTTAAAATATATTTTATTGATTTTTTATAGAGAGGAAGGGAGAGAGATAGAGAGTCAGAAACATCGATGAGAGAGAAACATCGACCAGCTGCCTCCTGCACATCCCCCACCGGGGATGTGCCCGCAACCCATGCACATGCCCCCGACCGGAATCGAACCTGGGACCCTTCAGTCCGCAGGCCGACGCTCTATCCACTGAGCCAAACCGGTTTCGGCCACACTTTTTCTTTTTAATTATGGGAAACTGTCCACATCAGCTCGGTAAAAAAAAAAAAAAAAAAAAAAAAAAAAAAAAAAAAAAAGTATCCTCCATTGATGGTACTCCATTCACGCTCATCAGAGAGCCTATCAGCTGTATAATTCCATTCATGCTCACTAGGTAGTCTGTCAGCCTGCAGAGTTATTTGCTTTTCCTCTTTTTCTACCCTAGGAGTATCTCTGAACCTCATGGGAAGCCTTTATGGTGCTCTTGACTCCCTAGAGCAATGATGGCGAACCTTTTGAGCTCGGCGTGTCAGCATTTTGAAAAACCCTAACTTAACTCTGGTGCCGTGTCACATACAGAAATTTTTTGATATTTGAAACCATAGTGAAACAAAGACTTATATTTTTGATATTTAGTTTATATATTTAAATGCCATTTAACAAAGAAAAATCAACCAAAAAAAAAGGAGTTCGCGTGTCAGAGGTTCGCCATCACTGCCCTACAGCTTTCACTAGAGAGTTCCTCTCATGGAGAGTGTGGGCTGGAAGCCAGATCCACCTGGGCTGGAATCCCTGTTAGTCCACTGACTTACTGCATGGTGTCCAGTTCCTCATTTCACCTCAGAGCTCAGTTTCTCCATATGTCTTCAACGGCGGAAATGAAACATACCTTATAGCGATGCTATGAGGAGCCAATGAGATAATGTATGAAAAAGATTTCTTTCACAGAGAATGTATTTAGTAAGTACATTTGCTGCAATTTAAAAATTGTTCTGGTTGATGTTCATGGAGTTGTGTGCCTAAAACTGGCCCTGGCTTGGAACTCATCACCCTTCCTTCACTGGCAATGCTCAGATGAACTGGACCCAGCACATGATGGAATTCAGCACATGAAGTCTCAAATTCCCCACAAATATTCACTTGCATTACTGATCTTTACAATTTTTCATCAGTGTCAAACAATTTTAAACAAGGCGAAAAGGAACTGAATTCCTGCCAAAAAATGTGAGAGAAGATATATATATATCTTGGCATTAGCTACCCAATTCGGTCTTCTTTTTGTGGGGGACAAGTTAAGGAGCTATCATTTATGCACACAAGGGGTTTTGTTGATCAGCAGGTTGGAGTGGAGTTCTCAGTTGAGCTCTCATTTCTACTCCAACAGAGCTTGTGCAGATATTTGTTGATTTTGTGTTCATAAAAAGCAACATTTCTGTAAGCTAGCCTGTAAGTAGGAAAGGTAAGAAGTCTTGGAATAGAAACTGGGAAGCTATTTGGGAATTGATCCAATTCTAAATGTCTGACTTGCCTAAGAAAGCAGAATCTACGTGTGTTTTTTAATTGAATTGACTGTCAATCTCACATTAGTCTTGCCTTTTAATTGTCCTGCATTAGAAACCATACTGACTCTCCTAATCTGCCCCCTGACTATCCTGATTGAGCACTGATTTCACCTTCTGTTAGCTCGATTCATTGGGGCATCTACCCTGGGTCATTCACCTGCATAAATGATATTTATTAAAGTTCAACATGAGAAGACACTATATTTTGTGTTAAATGTCTTATCACAAAGATTACAATCACATTTTCATAACAATAAACCTCATGCTTCAGAAGTCTTTATGTCATATCTCAACTCATTACACATTCCAAAGGAGGAAAACAATTTTAAAAGCTTTATATTTCTCATTATGTTTATTTTCCCATCCACTTACTAAGACTGGACCATATTTCAGAATTTCATGAATAGTGAAGGCAGATTTCAAGGAACATCAGAATTATGATGGCATCCTTAACCTGACATTCATAAAAAAATATGGAAGTACATGCTTGGCTGGTTATACCCAGAACTGCACTTAATTTAAACCCAGCTCTTTATTTTTCCCTGAAGTGTCTGCTGTATTTGATATATCTTCAGGTTCCATAGTTGTTTACACCTGCTCAATATCAAGGACATTCCATACTCAGAATAATTTAAGCCAGTTTGATGAACTGATTTGAATAACGACAACATAAAGAAAACAAGCCAGCAGAATCAGAAAACTACATCACTTTAGAGCAGAAAAAAACTGTTAGAGTTCATTTTATTCCTCCCCTCCTTCCCCTTAGTCCCAACGGCAAGGCCTATAGTTATTGACATAACCTAATCCAAAACAAATGGCTCTCAGTTCTTAGATGAGTGCTCTTTCCTTAGCACCATGTTGTCAAATAGGTAAACCCAAGGGTCGTTGCTGCTCACCTTGCTATAGCAATTCTAAATTTCAATGTGTAAATAACTCTGAATAGTGCACTAAACAACAGACTATCAGTAACCACAATTAGTATTCCTTTTTTATTGCTTTATTGACTAGGGGCATTTGAATCAGAAATTGAGTGCTCTACTACACATCTGCAGCCCTAGAGTTCCAGTTTTCCTTCAGTTATATAATAATCCAACAGCTTACATACTAGTCAAAAGAGTTTGGAAACTTGGGTAGGTCTGAACCCTACAGAGTCCTAAGTCTTTCTGTTTAAAAAGTGCAGCGAGCCCTAACCGGTTTGGCTCAGTGGACAGAGCGTCAGCCTGCAGACTAAAGGTCCCAGGCTCGATTCCAGTCAAGGGCATGTACCTTGGTTGCGGGCACATCCCCAGTAGGAGGTATGCAGAAGGCAGCTGATCAATGTTCCTCTCCCATCGATGTTTTTAACTCTCTATCCCTCTCCCTTCCTCTCTGTAAAAAATCAATGAAATACATTTTTAAAAAAGTGCGGCGATGTACTATGTGATGTGTTGGCCTTCTTATGTCCCACTGGACTACAATTTTGAAGTCTTCAGGGAGCACATTCTGGAACCTCTGGAAGGGGAGCTACTTTCCACTGAATCTGATTACTGGCTTTTCTGTTGAAAAAAAAAAATGGCTTCAGGCACTTATCTCAAATTCTTCCCTGGGACAGCTGCTAAAACCATTGAAACCCAAGGGTGTATATACCATCTGCTTACTCCATCTGTAGTCCACAGACCCAGTTTTCCTATGGAAAGCCTTTCTGTATGAAGAGGAAAGAGAAGAAAAAGAAAACCAAAGGGGAAGAAAAAAAAAAAAACAAGAGGAAAGATTGGGGTCGCAGCCACACAACAAGCTGCTGAGTCAGGGCAAAGGGCATTCTATGTGGCTTTAAACATCAGTAAGTTGTTCACTGTTGGTGGTTTTTGCTTTTCTTTTGTACCACGTATACTCCTTTATTCTAGTACCAGTGCCCTGTGGTGTCAAATGGTTAAATCAATGCAATGGCTTCTAATGTACATTGCCTTTCCATCTTAAGCAACATTGGAAGCCAATTTTCTCTGTCCACCAAACCAACGGATGCTACTGACCAAGAAAGATGCATTCATTTTGTTCAATGAAAAAAGACAAAAGAGTCTATTGCACTTTCACATTTATAACATGAAACTATATCTTATTATTCTCAGTAATAAGAGAGGGTAAAACTAATACAGCTTTCTATTAAGTAACAACACTTTTTTTTAATAAGTTTTTTTTCAATATATTTTATTGATTTTTTACAGAGAGGAAGGGAGAGAGATAGAGAGTTAGAAACATCGATGAGAGAGAAACATCGATTAGCTGCCTCCTGCACATCTCCTACTGGGGATGTGCCCGCAACCCAGGTACATGCCCTTGACCGGAATCGAACCTGGGACCCTTCAGTCCGCAGGCTGACGCTCTATCCACTGAGCCAAACCGGTTTCGGCAGTAACAACACATTTTAAATAAATACACCAAGCAGGCATATTAATGAGTAAACAAGTAGAATCCTTTAAAGTATTTGCTACTGCTCAGAAGCTTTTGGAATTTTTCTTTTGGTCTAGCTTTCCATAGGAGTTTATATATCTCTGAAGAAATTTATTTTCATTTGTTCATAGATGTCCTTCTTGTTTGGCCCACAATGCTAATAACATACCTATTCTCTAAAATCCTTATAGTTAATACTTAGCACCTCATATAATCAGGCTATTTTAGAAAAAATTAAATTCATTATCAAAGAACAAAAAGGTGTCATTTTGCTTCTGAAATAATTGTGAAGCACTCTAATGCAACTTAAAAAAAAACTTCTTAATTGATGACTCTTACTTGAAGCAAAACTATAAAGTAATAGGTTGGTTTAAAACTCAGTTGGATTTGTGGTTTTTGTTTGTTTATTTTTGTTTTGTTTTTAAAACTCAGTTGGATTTGATATATCTAGTCCTATGCCTGAATGTCTACCTGTGTTCAACATACCATCCCAGCACATAGGCTAATATTGCTTGAAGATACTCTGAATATTTAATCACGTTATTGATCATCTTTAACTCAGAAAATTTCATTCATTAAAGAAAGATAATTTTTTAAAATATATATTTTATTTATTTTTTACAGAGAAGAAGGGAGAGGGATAGAGAGCTAGAAACATCGATGAGAGAGATCGATCAGCTGCCTCCTGCACGCCCCCCACCGGGGACGTGCCCGCAACCAAGGTACATGCCCTTGACCGGAATCGAACCCGGGACCCTTCAGTCCGCAGGCCGACGCTCTATCCACAGAGCCAAACCAGTCCGGCAAGAAAGATAATTTTTGAGAAGTATAATCCACAGGCTTATGTCACTCTACCTACTTATCACATGCTTATAAGTGTACATTTGTGATGAAAATTACCAGTAATTGGAAAGACTCATTCATGTTTATAAAAATATGTTGCCTTATTTAATATTACATGTTTAATAATAGTTAAATATACTGATTTTCTGCTTAAAAATTAAATTTATTTTTCCTCATGCAATATACCAGGAAGTTTTACTTTAATTTTAATTTAATGCTTTTTAATAGATATGTGGTCACCAGATTCTCTTCAATAGTCCTCTCTCACCATAGTCCTATGGAGGATTATATAATTAGGGAAAAGGAATGTTGACCCTTTACATAACTGTACCTTTTGAAGTGTTGGTAACTACTCATCTTAAAAGGAGATGGTTCCTATAACTTTATTGCTTCTACTTGCTTCTTCATGAAAAAATAATTTAGTAGAATAGAGAAATTTAAAAAATATATTGGAAAACTTACAATCTCATTCTTGAGAATGCTTCTTTACAACATAGCAGAGTTATACTAACTTAAAGTTATTAAATATGTAGAAACATCATTGTGAGTTACACCTCAATTGGCTCTCTCATAAAAGTAATTTCTTTCATATCTTAAATCTATGGTTCTCATTTTATTCACACTTTATGCAGTTTCAGAACTTTCATTCTATTGATTTTTGTCTTTTACTTGGTATACACTGGTATTTCTTTTGTCTTCAAATAAATTTAAAGTATTTCCCACTTAAACCATCTCAACAAATGACAAAGTATGGTCTTGGGAGAAAAGTTTAATTTTAACTACCTTCCATTTCATTTTGAAACTTTAAAAATTGGTTGTTGAAAGCCTTCCTCATGTCATCTGGCATGATGGCAGAAAAATATTTAAAATATGTGGCTGTGCTCATTCTGCCTCAAAAATTAATTTGTATTTCTAATAAATGTTAAGGATAGAAAGGCCCAGAACTTCATAAATAAATGAAAGTGATTATTTTTCTAATATTTAAAAACCATATTCAATTGAACCAATGTTGATTAGATTCAAGAGTTAACTATATGCAATCATTATACTCAGTAAAATATTGATACCAAAATAAAGTCAATTTTTACTCTTATCCATTTGAAAATTAATAAAATAGTCTTCTGTATTAATTCCACAAATTTCCTTCATAAACTTTTGAATTTATATTATGCAAAAGACAACAGATACATGCTGCCTTAACTTTGTATACCTCACATCCTATATAATAAAGAGGTAATATGCAAATTAACCCTCACACCATCACAAAGATGACCAGGCCGATCAAACAACTGAACAAGCAGGCTGCGTGGGGCGATCAGGCCTGTCGGGGGTTAGGGGGAGGATGACTAAACGACTGAACAGCAGGCTGCATGGGGTGACCTGGCTGGCAGGGGAGCCATGAGGGGTGACCAAGCCAGCAGGGAGGGCAGTTGGGGGTGACCAGGCCAGCAGGAGGGGCAGTAAGAGGGGACCAGGCCAGCAGGGGGGCAGTTGGGGGAAACCAGGCTGGCAGGGGGGACAATTAGGGGTGCCCTGGCTGGCAGGGGGAGGCAGTTAGGGGCAACTTGGCTGGCAGAGGGGAGCAGTTAGGCTCAACCAGGCTGGCAGGAGGGGCAGTAAGAGGGGACAAGGCCAGCAGGGGGGCAGTTGGGGGAAACCAGGCTGGCAGGGGGGACAATTAGGGGTGCCTAGGCTGGCAGGGGGAGGCAGTTAGGGGCAACTTGGCCGGCAGAGGGGGGCAGTTAGGGGCAACCAGGCCAGCAGGGGGGCAGTTAGGGGCATCCAGGCAGGCAGGCAGGTGAGCGATTAGGATCTAGCGGTACAGGATTGTGAGAGGATGTCTGATGCTGGTTTAGGCTCAATCCCTGGGATTGGGCCTAAACTGGCAGTTGGACATTCCCCGAGGGATCTCCTGATTGGAGAGGGTGCAGGCTCGGCTGAGGGGACACCCCCCCTCCCCCGGCATGAATTTCATGCACCGGGCCTCTAGTATTATAAAACAATCCCATGCAAACTCTAAATAAATGCTAACTTAGTGCTTCTGAATTTGTCTTTTGTGTACTTTCAAGGAAATTGAAATCCCATTTGATGGATATTCTGAAGTATGTTGAGTCTTTTATACATATATGTATATCTTTCTCGGTTAATCTTTATCATATTCCAAATTACAGCAGTTTTGTCTCATCATTATTTACTCATTTTCCTTAAAGTTCCATTACATAAAAATTCTATATAGCCTGAAATCTAATACTAAAAAAATTATTTACTATATTTATTTAAAAATTAACATTCACTTTAAAACAACAGGATCTTAAGACCATTTATAACCTTATAAATTATACAGTTAGCAGCTAAAAGGCACAAGTTTATGTACCAATTTAGGTCTTAATGAATATAAATCATGCAACTGGCTAATCTACAGAAAATATCAAGATCCAAAGACTCCGTTCCAAAGGATCTTTTTCCTACGATTCAATTTGAAAGAATGACAAACTGATACCATGAGAGCCGCTATGTGTGCAAATGTGTGCATGTGTGTGCACTCATCTTCATCATATGCCCAACAATTCTCTGTGACCAAGTCCCACCTTCTCTACCTAGAGACACAGCTTTAAAAACAGTGATTCTGAAGAACAAGGTTTGAGATAATGTTTTAGGGAGACAAGTGAAATGGCCAAATATAGCCAATCCTTGTTTATGGGCTGGAAAAGATGAATGAAATTTATTATTATCTACAGTGAAGTTCTAGTAGAAACCTGGACTGTCCACCTCCCTCCCATGTGTAGAACAGAAATCAGCCAGCAGCCAGGTCCAGACTTCCTTCAGAAGCGGGTAGAGGAGTCGAGTTGTCCACAACTAAAATGGGTTGAGTGTGCATGCTGTGTGTGAGGGAGCGAGTCTCTGGAGCCCTCATCCCAGAACTCTTTCTTACTAGAGACCAAACAAATCAAGCCGTAAGACGTTGCTCCTTTGTAGTTGTAGTTGTAGTTGGTGGTGGTAGTGAGCAGAATTACTCAGTTGGGTCTTCCTTTTAAGAAATTTAAACCACCCTCACACAGTTACAAGTTGACTAGTTTTGTTTCCATTGAGTTATCCGGGACTTATTCCTGGTGCCATCAGCAGATTATACAGAGGTAGACATATTAACTTATGTCTGTATAAGAGCAGTGACAAGCTCTTCAGTAACATTTCCTTTTATGTTGCTGGGTACACATGAAAACCAATCAGACTTTTTTGACAAAAGAGACTACGTAAGAAATGTCACGACATACCCAAGGCCAATAGATACACTGAATACACTTTTAAGTTTCTAAATTATGACAGGATTTTTCACACTCCTGACACATTTTTGCTGCACAGTCTCTGGAAGTGTCTGAACATTTCATTAAAAGATATACTGAGTAAAGATAGTGGATTGCTTAGGTCCAATCAGTAAAAAAGTGATTATAGATAATATAAATCAGAATCGTCTCTATCTAAGATTTTTTTTAACTTTTATATCAAGTTAAGAGTATTGTTAGTAAATGCTGTTATTGGAATTGTCTATTAACAGTGGCAGTTACAAATTAAAAAAATTAATTGCATGAATATAATATTCAGATTCATTGAGTTTCTAATCATCTCCTTTATAGGAGCTATTCACCAATTTCTAAATGAATTTATGACCTTGTACTAAAATCACATCATGAAACTCTATGTTTACTCATATAAGCCAAGTTATTTTACCCTTATATTTATTTTTCCTTCAGAGTATTTCTTTGGTATCTAAAGAGAGATGACTTATTTATGAAGCTAATTAACTAATGTGAAATTTACTTCTATTATCTTCATATTTAATTAAGACCTATTTGTTTCATTGCCTTAGCAATGACTACAAGTATTCCTGAATGTCAGCCTCTTATCTATTTCTCTCAGCTTTTAAACATAATAAAGTGCCTAGATTCTTTATTTGGTATTTCATATCTCCTTTCTCTCATGTCACAAAAGATAAATTTACACAGCTGCACCGACAACATCACAGCTTTGAAAATGAGTCCACCGTTACCTTAAAAATAGTACAGTCACTTACTTTAATCCATCTTCCTCTGCCATCACTCTAAGGCCAAACTTCAAATTTAAGAATGCACTTTTCTCAACTTCTAGTTTTAAAGTAAGAGTCCAAAGGTCTATTCACTTAACTAACACACACTGACAAAATATCAATCAACAAGCATTCTCAATTAGGAATATTTGATAGTGCTGCCCTGGCATATCTATTTTAATGAACAGACAGTGCTAACAATGGCAAGAGTCCATCTTCCCAAAATGTGTGTAGGTGAAAAGGGTAGGGTGATGAATTATTCATTTCACTCTCTGTTTGTTATCAGCATTTCAGTATAATCATCCATGACCTATACATTTTACATGGTCTGATACTTCTATCCCAGGGGGGCGATATATATAATTTGTTTTATTTATCCTAGCCAAGTTTTTATTTTTTAAATATATACCTTTCAGAGCCCATAGCTTTGAGTTTGTTAAGTTTAAAGCAGAACTGAAACAAAAGGAATACACACAACACCCACCAATCTGAATTTCTGGAGATACTGAAAAGTCTCTGGAGATCCTGGACTCTACCTTGAGGACGTAGATTTTGATATCTATCTAAGATCCAAGACTACCTTGAAAAATCCTTGAATTGTCACACAGTTATAGAAAATTCTCAAATGAGCTGTAACAGGTACTAAGCAGTTGATTTGTAAGTTTCATCATTTTACCAACTCCTCTCTTTTGAAGTGCACCTGTTCATAATCAGGGACTATCGTGGATGTCTATGGTTTCATATAAGAGATTTGTATCCAACACTCAACAACAGCACTTTCTAAGAGGTACAGGACATTTAGCTTCGCTTTCCAATGAACAACTTCCTGTTCATTTATGAGATTCCTCTATTACAAACCAAAGATGAGGCTGGGAGTCACTGTGACTTCAGCTAATAAATTCAATTTACATTTCCTGGTGTGGAGCTCTACCCCGATCATGAGTCATTCTGAATCACCAACATCCTGGACTAGAATTCATATTTCTCAATATTAACTGGAGAAGTAAGTTAGGTTTTATAGCTTAAAAACCAAAAGTCTCTTCTGGCTACAACTTCATCATGAACCACACAATTGCAATTATAAACTTATGCATTTAAAACTTCCACATCTCAAATAAGTTTTCTGTCCCAAATGCCCACCATAAAAATCAGTGTGATTTAACTTTTCTTTGAAACAATGGGTATATTTCTGAACATTTATCTGTGAAAATAGAAAATAAAATCGCCTGTTATACTCACATGGCACTGTGCGGAGGTAGAGGTTGTCACGAATGATTTGCTGAAGTTCGTGGTCCACGGAACCCTTCTGAAATCGTAAGTTGAGGTAGTGACGAAGATCCTTATCAACAATTCCTCCTAGAATAATAGAATTTCTTAATAAAGAATGTTGAAAAATATTTTAAATTGTAATCTGATTTTGTTATAAATATACACATGAACCTATTTAAAAGATGCATCCTTTCACATTGCTCTTTTGACCTTCTAAGACATTTACTGCCATAATAATAAAATATAACATTTACTGAGATAATAATTGTCTACCAGGTGTGTGCCTGGTGTTTTACATGAATTCTTTAATTTATTTTTCATTTAGAATGAAGGCAGAATGTATGTAATACTCCTGAGCTAATACTGAAATGCCATAGTATAGCTTATTGAATAACCAACAAGATTTTTTTTTTCTATTTCACATTTTCCCTTTTCTCTAGCCTCTGGCAAGCACTACACTACTTTTCTGTCTCTATGAATTTGACTGAAGGTATCTCATGTGAGTAGAATCATATAATATTTCCCTTTGTGACTGGCTTATTTCACTTAAAAGTTTGACAAGATTTTTATTTAAAGTTACTATGGATTAAGATAAGTATGGTAATATAAAATGTTAAAAAGCTACACAAATATTAATGTTTTATTTCCTTTATAAAATCAAATTGATTTATCTGTCCTATAAAATGTGCAGATGTCCATAACTAGAAATCAAGATTTTATTATAAGTATTATGTTATTATTACAGAAATAATTTTGAGTTTATTTGCAATTATAATCTAATATTTGCCATTATAATCTAATGAAAAATAAGTTGGCTATAGGTAAGCAAGCTAATACTGTGGGTTTACCCAAGATTAATTTTTTTAATCCTCACCCAAGGATATGTTTATTGATTTTTGAGAGAGAAGAAGGGAGAGAGAAACATTGATGTGAGAGAGAAACATCAATCAGTTGCCTCCCGTATGTGACCATCTGGGGATGGAACCCATCATCTAGGTACGTGCCCTGACCAGGAACTGATCCCACAACCTTTTGGGTGTAAGGGACAACTCTCCAACCAACTAAGCCACCGGGGTGAGGCCAAGATTAATTTAAAGATAAAT
Organism: Myotis daubentonii; assembly: GCF_963259705.1. Lineage (NCBI taxonomy): Eukaryota > Metazoa > Chordata > Mammalia > Chiroptera > Vespertilionidae > Myotis > Myotis daubentonii. The sequence goes on along the minus strand of NC_081849.1, from coordinate 69,193,169 downwards.
ATTTAAAGACAATTGTATGAAATTATGAAGATTCATCTAAGGCTCTTTTTATTCTTATACTTGAAAGTGAATTCTAAATCAAAATATCTATAAAAATATAAGTAAAAATTATTAAAACATTTAATTTTCCAATATATTTGGGTAGTTGAGTCAAGACAAAGAATTAATGATAAAAGAAAGAGAAAATCTATAATAGTCACAAAATCATATTCTCTTCAAATCCTTTTGAATATTGAAATTACAGTTCATCAATCTATTTACACCACTATGACCACATGAAGGTAACATTCAGTGGGTGTGCATATATGGATACAAACATTTTTTACTCAAATAATAGTTAATATATTTGCAAACTGCAACATTTCTGGAGTTTTCAAATCCATTGTTTTAGTTGCCTCTTAATCTGTTGGTACATCCTCAGTAAGATGCCATAAGAAATACAATTTTTAACTAAATTCACTATCAAAATCCTTACTCTCCAAATAGTGTTCCTCATATATTTCAGCAAATAGTCTTAATTTATTTTTTCACCCAATATAACATAGTAGTGACAAACAAGTTACACCAAAGGAAAACATATTGCTTATTGGGTGCATATAGACATTATATCCAGAATGCTTGCACGTAGAATTTTCCAAATTCAGTCAAGCAGCAGAGCAGTCAGAAATGGAAGTCACTCAAAACTACCAGCACTGAGAACAACAATTACCTAGCATTTACATCTTCAAATGCCTTGAAATAGTTGATAATTAGAAGTCCTGAAATTCTGTTTTTCTCCCTTGATCTTTTCTGGCCAGCTGAACTTGTTTATCCTTGCTAGTTCATCATAGCTACGGAGCATGATCATGCCTGACTGTTCTCTGCCAAGTTCTAAGTCTACAGGTCCTTCAGCAACTGCACTCTATCTTTCTTACTATCTAATATGTGGGACATGCCAAGTGAGGAGATGTTTTCTGGTAGCCAAAGAATATGCTAAGGATAGAACAACAGATGTAGGCTGCCCACCAAGGTAAAGAATCATTCACCTAATGTATGCAACATGGATAAGCTCACATGTGTAGTTCAGGATTATTGTTCCTGAAAATATGGATATTATCAGTTTAAAACCATTTCTGCTACTACAAATATGCCACATTAGCTCTCTCAAGATTTATCAATGTAGAAAAAAAAAACACACACAAAAAACCAAACAACCAAAAAGGCTGTGTATTCACTCAGCGACTTTAATATATTTTTGATTTTTTAATCTATTGATATGACTATGTCAATATCTTTATTCCCCTATGAAAGAACCTGCTGCAGCTTATGAAACTGATATAGATTTTTTCATTAATTAAAATGAATTGTCACAAATTACTGAATTTGTTTTGGAAGGACTTTTCCTGCCTCATATTTCATAAATACTTTATCGTCCATCACAATTTATCACAGCATCTTACAAGTAAGTCCATTTTATTTACCCAATATCTTTGTTATTGCAAACTCTGCTAGTTGCCTACCCAATATTCTTTCCTCTATTCTTTCTTATTGAGAACCACGATTTAATTTCAAGTCCAAACATACTTAGCCCCAGGACATGGACCCCAGTGGTCGGAAACAGTTATACAATCTAGCTCCCCACTTTCCTAGCTGTCCTTACAGCTTCTGATAGCTATGTTCTGGCCATTGAGACCTAACACAGAAAGATGGGATTTTTTTATTCATTGAACTAGATTTGGTATCTGAGATATATTAGCCATATTCTGACCATAAAGTGACTTGCACAAGGAAAAATCCAACATACTCAGGATATTGGAGGTAAAGTTAGAAACAGCCTGGGTCCTTAATGGTTTCAGTGAGCAGCTAAAATAATATCAGCAAATATTCACCTTAATAAATCTTTTTATATGAGGAAAAAGTGTGTACTCATTTTCTAAAACTATTATGCGTTTCTGTAATTTGCAACTGTACATGATCCCAATAGATATATGTGTATATAAAATGTTTTACATATGTATATACAATATGTATATACACGTTTAAAAGAATGTTTTTTATTATAAATTTTATTTAGAGAAAAATTAAGCAACAGATAGTGGACAATGAGTGAGCTAAAAACAGAGTCTGAGTCTCAAGAATGCCTGATTTCAGGTATATAAGTTAATATTTTAAAATAAGCAAAAAATAGAAGATTCTATATACTATTCAATAAATGCTATCTATTATTAAAATAAATAAATTGCTACCTTATTTTCCATAGCTGTAATTTTTAATTTTATTGTTATTGTTTGTCGGTAAAGTTTCTGTTTTTGTCATTTGTTATTGCTACCTAAATCTGGTAGCTCATAGGATGTCCACATGAATCCTTCCATCAAGCATAGCACTGTCCAGTCCAGTGTCCCTTACCCGTGTACTCATCTCTTCTCAAAATTCAGTGGTTTTTACTTACTATTATTTTTAATAGTTATTGAATTATTTCACTTAATTGTGAAAAACTTCATTATCTTTATTTTACAAAGTAAAACAACAGATTAAAAGATATAACACCTTCTGAAATCACTCATTTGTCGATAAGAGATCTGGGAAGGATTTGAACCCTATGATTCTGCTTCTGAAGAACATCACCCATTTGAGACGAAACTTCAGAGCCTAAAGCAGTCTCCTTTCTCAGCATGACCACAAACAAGCTTTCAACCTGACATCAAAGTATAACTTAAGAAGAACCCTTAGGAGATAAGTTAGTTCAAATGCTTCATATTACAAATGAGGAAACTGAAACTCGCTCAAATTATTTGGCACTGGGTTCAAAGCAAAGATAGGGGGATTGTGAAAAGCATCAGGGAATCAACTCCGATGAATTATTTTTTGGGGAAATCTACATATTATTACCACTTGAAAATGGTGTGCATCTCTGCACTTACAAGTTTTCTTAAATATCTGCAGTAGAACTGCTTTGTCCCCTCCATTACCTGAATGCTTAGATTGAGGAAGCAGAGACAAATACTTCTTGGATCATATGAACAGAATCTCCTTGGTATATTCCGTAAGAAAAATTGCTAGTCTTAACCTTGTAGCTAAAGTGAGACAATCTTCCTAAGGTTGAGGGAGAAATATATCAGGCTCTATAATGTTTGTGCCAACGGTCTGATTGCTAGTAGCTGGCCAGAGAAATCCCATACCTCATTCATGGGCATGAACATTGGCTCAACTTTCCCCTCCAACAGTTTCTGGAATGACATGCACCTTATAAACTTAATGTAAACTGGGGAGAATAGTTCACTGATTGGGATGGTGGAGGGTGTGTAGAAAGGGAAAGGTGGAGATGATCAGCAAGCCAAAGTCTGGCTCATTCTGTCATTTATTCAGCCAAACTAGGCTACTCTAACATTCTATTGGCCTTATTTATTTTTTCTTGTCTTTACCTCAGTTTTTCTCTATTCATACACAACAAGCTGCTGAAGGAAGCATTTGATTTTTTGTTTGTTTGTGTTTTATCTTTTGTAAAGCACATTTATCTGCTTTATTTGTACTATTTTCTTATCCATTTCTCTGCTTTATCTGTACTATCTTCTTTTGGTAACATCACTTTGATTTCCTTTTTCTAGTGGCTATATCTAGCTCATTCTGTATAAATATGGTCAGATATTTAGCCTATCTTCCATGCCCTCACTTAGCCAATTAAAATAAAAATATTAAGCTAGGTGGCTTAAAAAACAAATATTAATTTCTGGTTTGCAGATAGCTATCTTCTCCTTGTGTCCTCACATGTTTGGAAGAGAACTCATCTCACTAGTGTTTCTGCATATAAGGGTACATATCCCATTCATAAGAGCTCCACTCTCATGAGCTATTTCCCAAAGCCCCCACCTCCTAGGATTTAAACATATAGCTTTTGAAGAGGAAATAAGCAGTCTGTAAGAGTAGGTACAGATATAATAAGGCTTCCACTAGATATAAATTCCTTGTTTCCGTATTAAGTACTTACCAAGTATATCTAATAGTTTGGGGATTTTTTTGTTGTTGTTGTTATTAGACAACCAAATTATTTTATTAGTTAACTAGAGGCCCGGTACAAGGATTCATGCACTGGTGGGGTCCCTTGGCTTGGCTTGAGCCCTATCACAATCTGGGACCCTTGGGTGATGTCGGAGAGCGGGTTTTGGACTGATCCCCACAGGTCAGGCCGAGGGAACCCCTGGTGCACAAATCCGTGCACTGGGCTGGTTTCAGCCGGATCCCTGCAGGCCAGGCCAAGGGACCTCACTGGTGCACGAATCCCTGCACTGGTCCTCTAGTATGCATATAAGATCTTTGGTAAATCTCTTCCCACACTCCCCCCAGCAGCAACCTAACCCACAGCTTATTCCATGAGGAATCAGGCTCCCTCCTTTCCCTCCCTCCAGGGTGTGGGTGAAGCATTTTCAGGGCCAACAGTGTCCCAGCAGCAACCTAACCCATGGCCAATTCCATGGGGAATTGGGGTTCCTCCTTTACTCATCGGAGAATATGCCCCCTGGTGGTCAGTGCATGTCATAGCTACTGGGCAAACGGTTGAACAGTTGGATGGTCGCTCAGGTTTTTATATATATATAGAAGATTATAATCATAGACCACAAGTTAGTTATAGCTCATAAGAAACAAAGCCATGGATAATCTCCCTTTGATTTATTTGTATTTTCTGAATTATCCAGGAAGCTAAGATTATCAACAGAAAATTGACTTCATACATTGTCTTTGCCAAATAAGTAGTACAATTACCAAGAAAAATGGTCTGTAAGGAATTGGAAGAAGAAAAAGATCTATCCATATGCCTTAAGATATTCCCATAAGTAACTGCACATTTATTTTTTATTTATTTATTTTTTTGCACATTTATTTTATGTTGGTTTATTGGATGGTGGGGAAGTGGGGGAATAGACAGTAGAAAGGTACTATGAGGCTATGTTGCTATATTCCTTCTTCATAAATACTTTCTGCTTGGCTCACCTCAAAAATGGAGAAATAAATCACAGGAAAGTTGATTGATTCTGTTATAATCCACAGTCACAAAATAGGTGACAGACATATCTAATCCAGTCTGCCGGAACAATCTCCATCCCCCTTTTAGGTAGAAAATTGTGTCTTCGGATTCTGATGATCTATAGGCCCATCTCATTTTCAGAAAGCTAGAATACTGCACCAAATCACCGATGCATTTGATTTACAATAGTTGTTTTATAAATTATAAGTCAGTAACACCATGCTTCTTTCAATAATTTTAGTAATAATAATTTTAAATAGGAGCACACATATAAGAGCCATGGTAACTCACTGCAGATGCCTTGCTTGGTTAATTGCTTTTCCATAGCTGGAAATATTTAGGCATATGAAATTTCTACTCATAATATTAGCAACTATAGTCAATCCTTTTATCATGTTTTGATATCTTTGCATGTTGTTTTTCTTCAAAAATTAAGTAGTATTACACATTTTATAGAAGAAATGCAATAATACAAGAGACAACAAATCATTGTAGATCATTAGGAGATTTAAAACTAGAAAGAATAATCATTATTTTAGAGAAAATGACAGAGGTAAATGTAAGTGGTTTATAATATTCTCTAGTTCATATTGAAAATGACTTTTTATCATTTTCTTCCCTCTACTGTTGCACATATATTATTATTATTGCGTTTAATTGTTAGCTTTGGTCTCAAAGTAAAAGTTAAAGTTATTCTTAGAGTTTTGATTACAGGCTCTCATGGAGAAAGGAAAATAGGTACTTGCTCTATGCCTGGTATTGTGCTAGGTGTTGTACAGCATTCCCCAAAATTTTAAAATCAAGACATGTACTGATGGGACACGGTTTAAAACAAACTGAACTATATTCTCTATGTTTTGAGATGGCTAATTTATTTTTGGAATAGGGTATTTTTTGTTAATTTCTTTGACTCACCTAACTTCTAAACATTAGGTGATCTTTATAAAAAGCAATATGTCACAACAAATTCAGCATCACGAAAGAAAAAGATATATGGCCAAAAAGGAATCAGACCCAAATTCAATCCTTTTTCTTAAAAACCTGATATTTTTACCATTATAAGTTCAAAAAGGAAAAAAAAAACGCAACCAAATAAGGTATTAGGTAGTTATGAATTATTTAAAATCATTGAAGGCTAATAAATCTTAAAGCTCTAAGATTTCTGCATAAAATTACTGAGGTCAAATGAAGAAACTATTATCCAAAACATCTACATAATTCAGCAGGCAAAAATTTTCACTATGAGAATTGGCTCACTGCCTTTCTAAATGTATTCCAAAGTCTAAGCCTAATTTTTAAATATTGCAGGGATAAAAATATCATGTTATTTTTGCAATCAAATTTAGGAATTTACCTGCATTAATTTAAAAAAGAATATAAAATAAACTGCTCATACTATGTATGCCTGAAACACATTCATTTATAAAACTAAAAGTGAGCATATAAATGATATTTAAACAATGAATATTCCAGCTTATTTTCACTTTATTAACAAGCTACTATGCCCAAGTAATCAAAAACTATATTTTTAAAGAGGTGATGCTTATTATGAGTAAAATTGATGGGGATTAATTAGCAGGATTAGATTTGTGAATGGTTGCATTATTTTATGTTTTGAGAACTATAAGACAAGGCCAGACCTCTCATTTTAGGTTTTGCTAACCTGCTTAGACTTAAAATTACCTAATGACCTGGCATAATAGATGGTCCACTTCAACTGGCTTCATTCTGAAAAGTATCATGACATAGAACATGTTGTCCAAATCAACTCTACCTTCCTCCCACCCCCACCCCCCCAAAAAACCCACCATAGCTTTATTGATGAGCCCATTTTCAGTGACAATACAAAAAAACCCTTTAAATTTTGGGTTCAAAAAAAGAGATTAATATATCTTCTATAGGCTGTATCATGATTTATCAGTAGCAATGAAGTCATGACAATGCTTGAACTGTTGCTACAGGCTGATTTCAAATAATAAGGAATGTATTCTGAAAAGGATGTCAATAAGTATTAACTGAATTACATTCCTACTCAATGGATGATTTAAATAATTCACCCAATAATGATAAATATTTAAATGCATGAATACAATAATATATAGTAAATGAATTTTGTAGAAGTGCAGAAAGGTTTCCTGTCACAAAAGAGGGGTTTGCCATTACTACATATTTCTTTTTTTGGACAGATACTATTTGCTAGGACATACAAGTGGCTTTTAAATGGTTAATTGATGGTACAAAAACCACATTTAGATGAACTTTTACTTTCTTTTTTAAAAACATATTTTTATTGATTTCAGAGAGAAAAGGAAAGGGAGAGAGAGATAGAAACATCAATGATGAGAAGAAATCATTGATCAGCTGTCTCCTGCATGCCCCCTAATGGGGACTGAGCCCACAATCCGGGCATGTGACCTGACCACCAGGAATGGAACCGTGATCTCCTGGTTCCTAGGTGGACACTCAACCACTGAGCCATACTGACATGGAAGAATCTACAGTTTTGATGGTGTGGTTTTATCATGGCATATCCCTATCAAACAATTGATCTTTTGTTCCACTTAAAAATCAGGCAATAGCTAAAGAAATTTAAACAAAAATCCCAAAATTCTCCTTGTGAATAGAGTTCCTAAAAATTTACTATTTTAGGAGACTACTTTACAATTTCTATGGCTTGGGTTATTTATATATAATACTGAAAGACAATGTGCATGTAAATATTGCTGTCACAAGTCTATAATAAAATTGGAAAAGCCTGGAATACTGATATGGAACTTATCATTGTTTACCTTCACAAGTACTTCTCAGCCACATAATCTGAATAAATCACGACTGTTTTTCTAAGCAGCTATCACCCTATCAGCATGCTAATAGTTAGAGATAGCAATCATGTTCTTCATAAGCACAATATAAATCATCAGCAAGCTGCAACTTTTCTATCCCTCACTCTTAAATATCATGCTTGAAATTACCTTCCTTTTGCTATTTCACTTGGTTTATATCTCTACTCAAAAATTGCTCCACACCCTGTCTAAACTTGCTCATCTCCCACAATCCCATCCCCATCATCATTCACTATTCTCCTACCCCACTTGTTTACATAGCAGTTACCCTTACCTAAAATCGTATCACACATTTACTTGTTTAATTGCTTATTGCCTAAGTTGTTCCTTAGAACATAAGCTCCATGAGAGAGCAGAGTCTGACATTTAGTAGTCATACAGCTGGTATTTGCTCATTGAAAAATGAAATGGATACAAATATAAAGCATTTTTGGAGAAACTATAAACACCACACAATAACACCACACAATAATATCCTATTATTTCTCAAAATGCCTACTTTTTCTACATTAATTGTTTAACAGGCTCCATGACTTATTTATATTACAAGTTAGATGAAGATTCATGACCATGAAGGGCAATTAACAAATTTTATAAATTATGCCAACTCTTTATATGTCAATCACAATGGACTAACTTGTTTACTAAATTTGGCTTCCTAATGTGAAATGCATATTTATTTTATTCTATTAATAAAATCAAAGCACATTTCATAAGAAAAAGTTTATTTGAAATTAAAGTATCAGATGATTTATGAGTACCAAATTCTATTTCCTGCTGTGAGTGTTATATAAAACTTGATTTAGTTCTGTCATCCAAAATTTCATCTTTAGCAATCACCATGTAGAAAAGAATCATTGAATATAAAAATAATTATTTGTTTCTTCAATATATTCACAGAAGATATGAAGCTGTATAGAACATTAACTATAAGGCCAGCATGCCATCACTATATTTTAGGGACAGTTAGCATTAAAACATGTTAGTACCGTCATTCTGGCCTTCAGCTGAAATTTATATTAAGTAAAAAGGAAAGCTTTTGACCTAGTGAATCATCATGAAGAAAAGTGGATGCCAAATACAATTATTTTTAGTATGTAATTTTTCATGCTTTGGAACAGTATTTACAAAACAAATATTTTCTATCATTCTCTTGGTTTCAATCAACATAAGAGTACAGGGCACATTGACCATTCTGAAAGTGGAACATCAAGTTTAGGTTCAAATTTATGTCTTAACCATTAATTTAGAAACTATCAAGTGTTAAAACTTTAAAATATATAAAAATACTGAAGTAGAAACAGTCCATCTGTAGCTTTTAGAGGGTCTATTATTAAAATGAAGGCTGTGGCAAAGGACATTAGTCAAAAGAAATCGTTCCTAAACAGAATATTTAACACTCAAAGTAGTAAGCATATGGTCAAGAATGTGAGAATTTCATCGGTCATTTATTATTGGATGTAGTCAGTTAAAAAAGCAACTTTTTAACTTTCTAAAATCTGGAATCACTATAACATTTGCATACTCCTAAAGAACTTTTGGTTGTATAGATTATTGCTAGGTTGACTTACTTGTTCACTATTTTCTAGTGATGATAGGAATAACTGTAATGGAAGACAGACATTCATTAAGTACACTATTCTTTAAAATATAGTTTTATCAAGTATACTTGAAACCAGAATATTTATGAACCACAAGACCAGATTTAAAAAATATGGTTGAAGGATATTCTTAGATCTGTTCCATCTACACTTCTTTGCTTCTTCTATAGTCTTTGCTTTTGTATTGGAAAAAAATCTCTGGGACCCAGAACTTTTTCATGTATTATCTACACTGAAAATATTCAGAAGGTGATGGGTTATAGGCAAACATGCTTTGAAATGTAATTTTTAAAAAAATCCAAGGAAGGTATATAGTCTTAGGTTTCCTAAATATTTTATGCTATTATATCACCTAAGTGAAGAAAGTATTTCTTTAAACTCAAATAATCATTTTGGTTTTGACTTGACTTTTTGTTTGTTGTGTTTTATAATATGTATTGTGATTTTCATTAAAGGTATCTAATCTAATAATAGACAAACATGGTAATTGACCATACCTTTGCTATGCCTCCCATTGGCTAATCAGTGTGATATGCAAATTAACCACCAGCAAAGATGGAGGCTAATTTGCATACTGCAGGCAGGATGGGCCAGTGCCAGGCGCCATCCGGCCCCTGTGTGCCGCCTAAGCCCCTCCCCCAGCTGGGACCCCCATCTGTGGCCCTGGGCGGAGGGGCTTGGAGGCGCGATTGGCCAAAGGAAGCCCTATTCTTGCAGGAATCCTCCTGCAACAGGCTTCTAGTCCTTTATAATAAAAGCCTAATATGCTAAGGGTCAGGTCAACCAGTTGGCCATTCAACCAATCAAAGTGTAATATGCTAATGATATGCTAAGACCACTCAACTGCTCGCTATGATGGGCACTGACCACTAGGGGACAGACAGTAGATCAGTCGACCAGTCACTATGACATGTACTGATCACCAGGGGAAGACAGTCAACCAGTCGACCAGTCACTATGACATGCACTGACTACCAGGGGTCAGACCCACCGACCTGTTGGTTAGCTTGCTGCTGGGTTCTGGCAGATTGGGGCTGAGCGAGATGGGCTGGACATGCCCTAGAGCCCTTCCTTGGTCCCTCCCCAGCTGGCCAACCTCCTGTATCCCTCCACAGCCCCGATCCTGTGCCAGTGGGGTCCCTTGGTCTGGCCTGTGCCCTCTTGCAATCCAGCACCCCTCGCAGGATGTTGGAGAGCCAGTTTCAGCCCAATCCCGCAGGCCAGGCTGAGGGACCCCACTGGTGCACAAATTCGTGCACTGGACCTCTGGTTTGGGAATAAATGTTGTGTGTGTGTGTGTGTGTGTGAGAGAGAGAGAGAGAGAAAGAGAGAGAGAGAGAGAGAGAGAGAGAGAGAGAGAGAGAGAGAGAAAGAGGTATGTAAGTAAATTTTAATCTATACCTATATTTTAGGGACAGTTAGCATTAAAGTACCTTAATGAAGACTCAACACTCCAGAGGAGTTACATAGGTATTTCAAATATTGCTTTAAAATCTACACTGGAGTGTTGTTAATTAGCAAAAGAAATGTATAATGAATTTTCATTGGCAAAATAAAGATTGTTTAAGATAATAGTTGGTTAGAAACATTGTAGTGGCCTCATTCTTATTACATGAACAGAACATGATAATTTGGCCCAATAGGCTAAATACACTTAGACCTTCTAGAGCAGTTCAACATGTTTAACCCAGTGATGGTGGGTGAACTGCTTGACAATGTTCAGAAATTGAAAGTAAAAAAGATTTATAATAATTATTGAGAATTTTTTTGAGTTTTAAATCTAATAACAAATCAAATACACCAACAAAAAGCACCAAGGACTTGTATTTTAAAAAAATTTCTAGTAATTCATTTTTTAAAATATTTTACAAAAGAGGTCTTGGTCTGTGAGAGATTAGTTAAATGATACTCTGAGACACAATATACTAGTTCCTTCCTAGTCTTATGTCCAAGTGCCCACCTCGAATAGAGACTTGAATAGAGATTGTTGGTTTTGCATCACAATACTATCAAATCCTAAGGTATGAATCTTTTATGCATGAGGCTGTCACAGTGCTTGAAGACTGAGAAATTTGTGCAACTGTTCTGTTTCTTTATTTTTTTAAAGTAATTTTTTTAAATTGATTTCAGAGAAGAAGGGAAAGGGAGAGAGAAACAGATACATTAATGATGAGAATTGTTGATCAGCTGCCTCCTGCACACCTCCTACTGGGGATGGTGCCCACAACCTGGGCAGGCACCCTGACTGGGAATTGAACCATGACCTCCTGGGCCTGTTTCTTTTATCCTTCCTGCTTGATACTAAACGTTGGTATGTTTGCTTAAATTTGACCTTTCAAATGTAACCCAATACTTTTCAAATTACATTTTCATGTAATAGCCCACCTGGTATCCGGTTGTGGTTGAGCAGACAAGCAGCGTGCATTGTCCTCCATACAAACTCCAATATTTACCAAAGAATGTCCAAGTTGCTAAAATGCCTAATTGGCCAAGGTCATTTTGCCACTTCTTTTCTTAGTTCACTCAGCTTTTCCTCCAGATTTTCTATTTTGAAACCTATGCAATTTGTATTTCCTTTTTTTTTTCCAAATACTCAGAGGTATAGATTAATTATTATGAAAGTCAATATAATAATGCACAACATTTGTGGAGGAGCAGAACTATAACTGAAGTTATAAAACATGCCCAGAGAATTTTCTCCAGGGTGTTATAACTCTATCTTTACTCCCAGCTGCTTCACTTGTTAAGGAGTCCAAGCATGACGAAAATGGAAGCAGGCAAACGTGAACAAGTGAATACTGACCATAAGCACATTACAAAAAACCGCTCACCCTCGTTTTGGTCATGGCTTTACCATAAACTTTGCAGTACTTTCAAATACAAAGGCTAATAATATGGTGATAACAACTGGCAGCTTTCCCAGATTTAACTATCTAATCTTGTATTAACTTCAAGAAAGATGGATTTCCTAATAAAAAATTAGGGCTCTCAGTAGCTGTGTAGGAGGGACTGGGAATTTGACTGATATCCTAAATGTAAACTTTAATGATTACCACTTAGATATTTAAAGTTCTGCAATTGCTCCTATTTGGCTTATTACAAGGGAAATAATCACCTCTACAGATGTTTCTCAACACATAATAAATTAAAAAGCATGCAATTCTTTTTATAAAGTATTTGTTTTGAAATATTTACTCTCCAAAAATATCGTATTTTTGAATCACTATATTCCTCAAGGGAAGGAAGGGAGGAAAAAGGAAGGAAGGAAGGAAGGAAGGAAGGAAGGAAGGAAGGAAGGAAGGAAGGAAGGAAGGAAGGAAGGAAGGAAGGGGAAAGAAAAAAGAAAAGAAAAGAAAAGAAAGAAGAGGAGAGGAGAGGAGAGGAGGAAGGGAGGTCAGGAAGGAGAGAGGGAGAAAGAGAAAGAGAGAGAGAGAGAGAGAGAGAGAGAGAGAGAGAGAGAGAGAGGAGAAGAAGGAGGAGGAGGAGGAGGAGGAGGAGGAGGAGGAGGAGGAGGAGGAGGAGGAGAAGAAGGAGGAGGAGGAGGAGGAGGAGGAGGGGGAGGAGAAGGAGGAGGAGGAGGGGGAGGAGAATGGAGAGAGGAGAGAGGAGAGAGGAGAGAAGAGAGAAAAGGTGAGGCTGCTCTGGTATTTAAGGTGAATTATTGTTTGTTACTCTACCATAAACTGAGTTCTGTTTTATAAAGTGTTTATAATGACAAGCAATAAAAAATATAATGTGTTAATATGATTCATACTATATAGTGTGGAGCTGGCCCTTAAGCTATTTGAAAAAAAAGTAGAGTTTTATCTACTGACATTAGTAACATAACTGCCTTATGTCACATAAACATCTAACATGACAACACGATAATGTTAGTAAATTAAAATATGACAAACCTCATGAATTCTCTTGTATGAAGTCTCATATAATTCTGTAAATTATATGAGAATAATACTTTTCTTTAATTTTGGTTTTAATAAAACATTTGAAATTAAAACTTTGTTTATTCTTTGGTGGAATAATTTCAAATTATTTCCATAGAAATACATATGGTAAGAGTCTATGACATTTTATAACATATAGATATGTACAAAGCACTCACAGGAAAAATTGTGAGCCAGAACATGAATAGCCAGCTCACAAATGATTCATACATTCTCAACCGTTAAAAGCCGCATTGTAAAGTTTGAAAGACTTATAAGTTAGGATGAAAATTAAACTCCACATGTAAAACCTTATCAGTTTACAAAGAACTTTAATATGTACTATCGCATTTCTATGTACTATTATCTCAAAAACGTTCAGGGGTAAGCAAAGCAAAGCAAAGCATGGATCTTTATCTCCATTTGAGGAAGCCAATGCTCAAGTAGGGTGAATGACTTGAGTTTCACACAGTTGGTATCAAGTGATGCTCGATTCATTGGTTCTCTTGCACAATTCCTCCTTATATCCCTGGGTATCAGGCATTGGCCATGTTTCCTATGTGACTGTGAATTAATGATCCTAGTTTACAACACACTGCTAAATTAATCTATTTATATAATTGAAGATGCCAGGATGCTAGTCAAGGCCGCTGTGGATACTGAGGGTAATTTTAGCTGTCTCCTCTTTGTTTACAGCACATTAAGCATCGTTTAGGCAGTTACAGCTAGTTTAGGGACCTCAAGCTCCCAACCCTATAACACCATAAACTTTATTGTAGATTTGTAACACATGTCTATATTTTCAGGGATTTTTCCCCAGGGAATTCTCAATGCACAAAATAAAATCTAACCCCAGGAAATGAAGGGAATGATAGAGTAATGGATGGATAAAGTAGATGAACTGACAGTGAAAGAATGACATACAAATCAGAGGAAGAATGAAGTGCCTGCCAGTGGAAACATTGATAAGCCCCTAGCAAAGCCCCAATCTAAAGGTTCAGTTTTAACAGATTGAGCAGTTTCAGAAAGTCAAAGGTAAAAATTACAAGTTAATATTACGTCTTGCTCACTTTTTAGACAAAATGCCTACCATTCATGCATGCAGGCTGTCACTGTCAAGATTAAACTGTCCATAATCCAAGATGAATTTTTACATTTTGACATTTAAGTTTTTTCTTGACATCTGGCCAGAGCTGGAAATCCAGCGAACCATGACTTCCTGACAGAATGACAGGGACAAGGGGAGCATCTTCTTCTCCCCCTCTTTATATGGGAAGGGGTATAATATCTAAACCTGCTTTCCAAAAGTTAGTTCCACAAGATATTAATAAAAAAAGAAAAGAAAAGTTCCAGGGTCAAATCATTTGGGGAATCATTGAGTAATGTCAAATTTTAAAGGTTTCTCTATTTCAGAAGTTATCGTGGCCTTAATTACACCATTGGTTACCAAACCTCTGTTTTTTCTGTAGAGTAACTTATAGGGATGTGTTCCAGGTAAACATAATGGGAAGTGCTACCTTAAGGAAAGGGTATAGTTATTCTTCCTGCCACACCCACAGCTGCAATCCTGGAACTTGGCCAACGCTGACATTGTCTTGGTAGCCAAGGTTCTCTTAGGCTCTGGGCTTCGGGTGTCACTGTTTTTAGAGACCATTTTCCCTTAAATGGGGATAGAATTTTATAGTTACTGATAGATCAAGGCTGATCCCCAGTTGCACTGAGAGTGGTTGGTATTTAAAACAACAACAACCACAATACCAATATTACAGTGAAACAAATGTGCTAATGCCTTTAATATCAAATATCTATGTCATGGTCAAATTTTCCAAATTAATTCAAACATTTTTTTAAAGTTGATTTCTTGACTGACCAAATAAGCTTCACACAAAATGTATATACCTCTTAAAGCTAATTTCAATGATAGTTATGCCCTCCTTTTTTTTTCCTTTTTAATATTTATTTTTTAAAATACTAAAAAACTTGTCACATAGATTTTTCCATTTCTAGATTTTAAGAATTGCATCCTGTATCATCATTTAATATGTTCCTTGTCCTTTTATATACATTTTTTATAAACTTGTGAATAGGCTTAACTTTGTTCAGGTTTGATTTCTGGGACAAGACTACTTCATAGGTGGAGTTTTGTTCTTCCATCGAGAGTCATGTAATGTCCAGATGTCTCTCTTTTTTTGTGACGTTAACAATAGCAACTGATGATCACTGTCTAAATCTGCTATTTCATTAAGCGTTGGCAGAGTATAGTGATTTTTCTAATTTTGTCATTCCTTCATCATTAACTAGAGTATATCCACAAAGGAAAATGTACTCTTATCTATTATTTGCCTACAGTTTTTATAAATATCAGGTGAAATGCTGGCTTCCCCTCTTCCCCCACATTTATTTACTACATTTCAGAGTACAAGGTTAGTTCCAAAGAAGCCAGGAATTGAATTTATTTTTTTACTTTGAAAATTATTTTATTCTTTATTATAACAAATTCATGGATTATAAAATGTTTGATATTTAACCCATTATTATTTTTATTGATGCTCAAATCATACCAATTCATGGGCAACAGATAATATGTGACCTTTTAAGATTACTTTTTCCATTCAGTGCAATACTTTAAAATCTATCCAAGTTGTTGTAGAGACAGGAAACAGATTAGTGGTTGACAGGAGTTACAAGTGATTCAGGGGGAAGGATGGATCGTATGATTATAAATGGGTAGAATAAGGAAAATCTGTGTTTTGATAGCCTAGTTCTGTATGTTGATTGTGATGTTTATGTGAATCTAAACATGTTATACAATTACATAAAACAGCAGACATGTTTTAAACAATATACATTTCTGCTTTTGATATCCTATGTAATAAAAGCCTAATATGCAAATCGACTGAAAGGCTGAACGACCGGTGGAATGACTGCTTGCTATGATGTGCACTGACCACCAGGGGGCAGCCACTCAATGCAGGAGCTGTCCCCAGCCCACAGATCCCACGCCAGCCAAGGTGGGTGCCAGCGGGGGCCCCCCAATTGCCCTGCCGGTTGCCCCACAGATTGGCCCAGATTGCCGGCCAGGCCTAGGGATCCTACCCATGTACGAATTTTGTGCATTGGGCCTCTAGTTGTACTATAAATATGTAAGATGTAACTATTTGGGGAACTTGAATGAAAGATACACACATTTACAAAATTTCTCAGCACTATCTTTGCAACTTCCTTTGAATCTAAAATAAATTCAAAAATATTTTTAAAAATAGTTAACATGTTTGATTTGATATGAGGTGGTGTTATGGACTGAATTGTGACCCTTCCAAATTCATATGTTAAAGTCCTAACTAATTGCCAGTACCTCAGTGATATGATGTATCTGGAGATAGGAACTTTAAAGATTTTTAGATATTTACATAAGGTCTTTGGTGTGGGCACTAATATAATATGGCTGGTGTCTTTCATTATAGAAAAGATTAGAAAAGAGACACACAGAGTGAAGACCATGGGAGACTCTGGAAGAAGATGGCAATCTTCAGGCAAAGGAGAGAGGTCTTAGAACAGTGGTTCTCAACCTTGGCTGCACATTAGAATCGCCTGGGAATCTTTTTAAAATCCTGATTTCCTTCAGGATGAGGCCCAGAAATCAGGATTTTAAAAAGATTCCCAGGTGATTCTAATGTGCAGCCAGCAAGGTTGAGAACCACTGTCTTAGATGGTACCAACAGTGCTTACATATTAATCTTGGATGTCTAGCCTCAACAACTATGAGAAAATACATGTGTGTTGTTTAAGCCACTTAGTGTGTGGTACTGTGTTATGGCAGCTCTAATCCTATCAAATAAAAAGCTAATATGCAAACTGACCATCACTCCAATACACAAGATGGCCACCCCCATGTGGACACAAGATGGCCACCACAAGATGGCCAGCAGGGGAGGGCAGTTGGGAGGGACCAGGCCTGCAGGGGAGGGCAGTTGGGAGGGACCAGGCCTAAAAGGGGAGGGCAGTTGGGGGCAACCAGGCTGGAAGGGGAAGGCAGTTAGGGGCAATCGGGCTGGTAGGGGAGCAGTTAGGTGTTGATCAGGCTGGCAGGGGAGTGGTTAGGGGGTGATCAGGCAGGCAGGCAGGCGAGCGGTTGGGAGCCAGCAGTCTTGGATTGTGAGAGGGATGTCTGACTGCCAATCGGGATCGGGCCTAAACCGGCAGTTGGACATTCCTCAAGGGGTCCCAGATTGGAGAGGTTGCAGGCTGGGCTGCACTCCCCCCACCCCCTCCCCAGTGCACTGGGCCTCTAGTAAACTAATAAGTGGTATTTACAAAAGTAAGAATATTAACTCCAGAAACTCTGAAAACAGTCTAAGAATAAGTACTAATGATTCCTATTTTATACTTGAGGGAACTAAACCTTGGACCATTTACAAATTTATTCTAAGTAAAATTTAGAATTGAGAACAGAACTCTGCTCTGTTCAACTTGCACTTTCCACTGCATGATGTTTGCATCAATCTTGTGAATCAAGATTTATTTTAAAGCCTTGTAGGAGAAAAATAAAGGCACTATATAATTCTAATCACATCTAAACTTAAACCAAATGTTTTCTAAAAGTTAATACTTTGAGGAAAAAATACAGTGCCTCAGTAAAAAGATTTTTAGTAGATTTAGCATTTTTCATAATATCCCACTGTATTTCACCATATGGCAGCTGAGGTCTTGTCTTCTATTTAGAGTCCAGGAGAAGAAAGTCATATAATTTTTTTCAATACTAAAAACACCACCAACAATGGTACAGTTTAACCAAGTACCCATTTTTAATGAATATATATAAAAAATGAGGATATGGCTTATCTTCTGCCATTTGGAAACAGGAGTAAAAAGATAAAATACTACCTACTTTATTAATGAGTTTATAACAGGATGTCAAGCCTATGTTATGACAGGTACTGTACTAGCCAGCAAAACATGTTATTAGTTTCTATTCAACAGTTTAACATATTTTAGGATTATATCAGTCAAACTACTGAAACTTGAATAATATGCACTCATTTTACCATAAAATAGTGTAAATTAAGACACGATATGGAATAATAGTGTAAATTATTCTTCATTAAATTAAGAAAAATCCAGGAAGAAATATAAAGTGATAAATACTATATATATATATATGTATATATATATATGAAACCTAGCTTTATAACAAATAGAAAAATATAAAACAACTAGGGGCCCAGTACACAAAATTCATGTACTCGGGGGTGTCCCTCAGCCAAGCCTGAACCCTCTTGCAGTCCAGGAGCCCTCGGGGGGATGTCCAACTGACGGCTTCAGCTGGCAGGCAGACATCCTCAGTGCTGCCGCGGAGTGGGAGAGGCCCCCCACCACCACCGCTGTGCTCACCAGCTGTGAGCCCGACTTCTGGCTGAGCTGCACTCCCTCTGTGGGAGTGCACTGATCACCAGGGGGCAACTCCTGCATTGAGCATCTGCTCCCTGGTGGTCAGTGAGCATCATAGTAACCGGTTGTTCCACCGTTCGGTTGATTTGCATATTAGCCTTTTATTATATAGGATAATATAGTATAGTTCTTTATGCACTGAACTAACATTACTGAAATTAAAAGGCGATAAGCTATATTAGATTTCAACAAAATGTGAAAATGTCTATGTACAAAAATGTATGTATGAGTGTATACTACACATATTATCATGTATACATGTGTTTCATAAAATAATAAAATTGGGGACAGTCTTACACTTTGTTAATAAATTTATGGATAAAAGTACACAGTTCATATATGAAATAACTATATAAGCATATAAAAGATTTACATATACCATTTTAAAAAGACTAGAATTATGTATTTTATTATATTATTATCTAGCACCACTATAAATTATTTAATTTCCCCCATAATTCCTGTATTATAAGGATCTCTAATGAATTTAATTACTTAAATAATATCAACACCATTTCCACATTTTAGGGGATATTGTTTATTCTCATATAATGAATAGGGATGGTGATATTGTGTATTATGGAAGCGGTGGAAGCAGGTTTTTAGCATTGAACTACTCTCTACTGTAGTCTGAACTATGGAAGTGTAAGTCTCTCACTATGATGGCCTATTAGGAGAGTTATCGAAGCATGAAGGTTAAATACTGTTAAAGCATGAGCTTGTCTGCTTGGAATGTCCTTTAAATGGTGAAATATGTGTGTCACTGTAGTGCATCTTAATAAAGGCTGCATTCCTATCAATTCCTTTGTGATTTCATAAATCTCTTGAGGTTTAATTTATAAAAATCAACTATCCAAATCTTAGTCTAATAATTCTACGAGTAACATTGGTCAGAATGACAAAAGATCAAAGCAATAGATACAAAATAAGTACAGCCTAAGAGTACATATTAAATTATTTTTCACAAGCTAGCCACTAAAACAATTGATACAAAAATAACAAAAAAATTTGCTTTAAAAAATATTAGAACATTCTTCCAATGAATGTTGTGTCTGGGTGTTTGACTCCTCATTTCTGCATTTTTTTAAGTAAAACAAAAAGAATTACTTTTCTCTTCTTACTGAAAGTATTGTAAGATTAAAGGTATTTTTTAGTGTTTTAGCTTTGAATTTACCACACTAAATATTTAGACATAAATATTGAGGGAATGTATAAATAATCAGATAAATTGGTGCTCTATAAAAGTCCTAAGTTTTAAAATCAAACTGTAATATTAATATAAGTTTTAGTTATTTTATGCTAACAGAAGTCATTAAATGTAAGATCTGTCTCAGATATTTTTATATCTTAATGCTTTCCAGGAAATTAATAATCCCAGGAAATATAGATTAACAAAATAAAATAAACACTTTGCAAAACACAAGCAGTTATGTAAAACAATTTAACAAAGAATAAAATGTTCTGGTCCTCTACTTTCCAGGTAGGCAATGTTGCTAACTTCAAGAGGATCATGCTTTTAAAATTTAAATAAGCGCCCTAGCCGGTTTTGCCGGGAGCCGGTCCATCCTTGCTGCTTGACACAGTCGCTGCAGGGAAGAAACATCTGCACAGCGTATGTTTCAAGGGACCTGGCGTATATGGCATACTGTTCTTAATATGTTTGCTCACCTTCTTGGCGCTATGTGTTTTAACCAAGGTCACCTCTCCAAGAAAGGTTGTTTCCCCAGGTAGGGATTTTCCCCTGAAGTTAGGGAGGGAATAAAACCCCTTAACTAAGTACCAGGCGGGTAGTTAATCACTAACTACGAAAAATCACGCTTAAGCTACATAATCTTTACTCCCTGGAATGGAGATAAGAAATGCCCTAACCTTTGGAATAGAGATTGATAGGATTGGAATCAACTGGTATAAATACAGATGTAACAAGACAACAGGACACAGAACCTAGAGACAGAACCTGGCTACAGAACCTGGATAGAACATGGCAAGAGAACCTGACTAGAACCTGGTGACTGAACCTGGCTGGAGAACCTAGAGAGGGAACATGGCTACAGAACCTGGCTGGAGAACCTAGCAAGAGAACATGGACACAGAACCTGGCTGGAGATCCTAACCAGAACTTCGCTGGAGATCCTGACCAGAACTTGGCTAGAGATCCTGGCTAGGCTGCTGATCAACTGAACGCTGTCTCTGTGTCATTCCTTCTTCCCCGACTCCGTCCACACCTTTGGGGACCCCTGGACCTGCCCCACGTTGGGCGCCAGATGCTATATAGTAAAAGGGTAATATGCAAACTGACCTTAACAGCAGAAAGACTGGGAATGACTGGTCACTATGACACACACTGACGACCAGGGGGCAGACGCTCAATGCAGGAGCTGCCCTCTGGTGGTCAGTGTGCTCCCACATGGGGGAGCTCTGCTCAGCCACAAGCCAGGCTGATGGCTGCCAGTACAGCAGTGGTGGTGGGAGCCTCTCTTGCCTCCTCAGCAGCGCTAAGGATGTCCGACTGCAGTTTAGGCCTGCTCCCCGCTGGCAAGTGGACATCCCCCGAGGGCTGCCGGGCTGCCAGAGGGATGTCTGATTGCCAGCTTAGGCCCAATCCCCCGGGGTGCAGGCCTAAGCCAGCAGGTGGTCATCCCCTGAGGGGTCCCAGACTGTGAGAGGGCACAGGCCTGGCTGAGGGACCCCCCCTGAGTGCACAAATTTTTGTGCACCGGACCTCTATATGTAATCTCCTGACATCTCCTGTATCCTAGAAAAATAACCCTATCCATTCTTCCTCTTGACTTACTCATTACTCTTAATGACATTATAATTCTTTCTGCTACCTGAGATCAAAACAGCATTACTTTCTTTTCCATTGATTGATCCAGTCTGTAACTGATTCCCATCAATTCCACTGTGAACTTCCCTCCCACCTACGCCTTCCTTTCCAGCCACTCTGTCCCACAATAACTTAGGCCTTGATGCCTCACACTCAGGCCTCTGCAATAGCCTTCTAACCTATGCAGAAGGGTCTCTACTCCTATGCTTCCCCACTCTATTCCTCGTGTTTCTATCTACCTCTATTAATGTTCATCTTCTTCAAGAAGATTATATTATTTGATGTCTCAAAAACTAAAATTAGTTCCTTATATTTTGGTTACAGTTAGTTCTGACTCTGTTTGGAATTCCTTATTTTTTTAAAAATATATTTTATTGATTTTTTACAAAGTGGAAGGGAGAAAGATAGAGAGTTAGAAACATCGATGAGAGAGAAACATTGATCAGCTGCCTCCTGCACACCTCCTACTGGGGATGTGCCCACAACCAAGGTACATGCTCTTGACCGGAATCGAACCTGGGACCCTTCAGTACACAGGCCGATGCTCTATCCACTGAGACAAACAGGTTAGGGCTGGCATTCTTTCTTTTGACCTCTTCAATTTTAGTCCTAAAATGTACTTTCTATCCTTTACTTTCATTGATCCCCTGTCCTACCATTATGCTTGAATACATAAATGTATTTTCCTGTCTCCAACTTATTGTTTCCTACATCTAGAATATTATCTATCTGGGGAATATAGAATCATAAGATGGGAAACTGGGTTAGTTGATGTTCTAGGTCAGGGGTGGGCAACGTTTTTGTGAGTGCATGCCAAACCAGCAAAATCTCTGATGCAAAATTCTTCTGCGTGCCAACCCTAATTTTTTGAGAACATGTTACACCTACTTGATATCTCTTAAGGTGTACGTATGTGAAGAACCTTGAAGAAATAATAAAATTCATTCGAGAGACAAAAACACAGTATATGATGATGAAAAATACATT
This sequence comes from Myotis daubentonii, assembly GCF_963259705.1. Lineage (NCBI taxonomy): Eukaryota > Metazoa > Chordata > Mammalia > Chiroptera > Vespertilionidae > Myotis > Myotis daubentonii. The sequence continues at coordinate 69,170,541 of NC_081849.1, read as the reverse complement.
TATTTTTTAATGTATACATGTGCACTGATAGTCTGACAGAAAACTTTATGACTCCGTTTGATATTATCAGTGGTACTTTTGCTGCTGCATCACTGATGACAGAGATTTTTACATCAGGTTTATATTTCATGACCTTCAGAGATATGCACAAGCTACTACTTTTATCCATCAGGCTACTCCTTTTATGAGACTTAACAAAATTCATCACTGAGAACAAAAATTCACAAGCGTATGTGGATGACAACATGGAGAGTAACACTGTTGCAAAGTTTTTTAAACAGAAAAAATTTTCTGGAATGGCATTCCAAGTCCTCAGTAGTTCATTTTCGACACCTCTCTGGTATTCCTGTCTCTACACGCTTTTTTTCAATGTTTTCCAAGTCAACTCTAAGGTCAATAAATTTCTGCTTCCAAATTGAGCTACTCTGAAATTTTATCAACTGCATTTCAAAGTCAGCCATGTCTATTCATGAAAACATTTGTAAGTTTAGTTCCTCCAGTTTCATGTTGTCTGAGGCTGAAACCAAAACACTGGTTGGATCTAGGAAGGCAAGGAGAGTTAAGGCAGAGGCATAGAAATTGCTCTTCCCCTCTCTCGTCAATACATTTCTATGGTCTTTAAGATAACTTGTTATGTAAAGTTATTTATTTATCTAAGATGCACCTACACTGAATTTATCTGAAAAATAAAGAAGTCGATATTAAGAAAAAAATTGTAAATGGAAGATTATAAGAGAGCATTTCACGTGCCAGCAAAAGTTACTGGCGTGCCATGTTTGGCACGCGTGCCAGGGGTTGCCCACCCCTGTTCTAGGTTTACTAAAACAAACTTTGCAAGGGCATAGTGTTGTTTTATATTTTTTACTCTGTTTATTGATGTAGCATGAGGGCAAAAATTGTGCCTAGCACATATAATAAATATTTATTGAGTGAATATAAGATTCCTTAAGTTTTTATTTAGTATTCTACAGTTCTGACCAATGGCGCCCAAGCATTTCAGACCTCAACAGACATGTTATATTAAGTACTCACATTTGCAAGACATTGTATTAAGCATGCTGAATGATACAGATATTAATAATAGATGCAGGAATGTAACAGAGGCAGCAAACTAGTCTGTAGAGTACACTTTTCTTATAAATAACTTCATAATATTTATTTGTTTATCATCTATAATATTCCAGCCATATTTATTACACAGAGTATTCCAGCCGGGTAGATATGTATAAATATGTATAGCCAAAATAAAAATAAGAATTCAGGAAAATTTCTAGAATTTTCTATGAAACTATGAACTTTTTGTTTTCCTGAATTTTAGGTTCTCTAGCATTTCATGCCAGCTATATACTATTCTGTATTCTTATGTTTATAAAACTATTTATCTCTGGACACTTTACCTCCTTGGTCCTGGTATCCTGGGGTTGTGACCACTTAATGAGACTTACACAATAAAGATCCTTCAAACTACTCACCTACACTGAATCAGCTCTAGAAAGACCAACTAGTCAGAGAAATGGCTGACTGTGACTTATAACCAAGAAAAGCAGGTAAAACTTAGAGAAAAAGGAGTCTTAGTATGTTTATCTCACGTAATAAATCTTAAAGAATTAAAGTCAAAATCTTTTGATTAAATGACAATCTTTGCACATGGGTTTCTTAAAAATTTTATGTGTTGTAGTGAATTAGTTTATAGGTCAAAATAATCTATGGGTATCGTGTATTATAATAATTCCTGCCTGTTAGAATGCATTCAAATATTCAGTTCAATACTTGCGCAGAGTGTCAGAGAGATAAAAAGTTCCTCAAAGGCACTCCTACCAGTGTTGAACAATCCTCTTCTTTTAATTGGGTCGATGAGAAAAGTGTTTAACATTTTCAGCTCAATTATATATGACCTTGGCAATGGCAGCTAAGTTAATGACTAGATATTACAAGGGAGTCATGGTACATGTAATTATTATGAAGAATAACATGACATGCTATTTATAAATGTTTATTAAAATACTTATGCATCCATTAAAATATAGAATGCAACTCCTTTCAAATCCTTGTTTTCCCCAGGACTCAATTTCATAAACAAATTATTTTCCACATTTAAATTCTGCCTTCTGCTTATATGTTTGACCATTGCCTTTTCTCTGTTTCCTCCCTAACAAGTGGAACTACAAACAATACACAAAAGTGGTACCATCATTTCAGAAATATGAAGAGGTTCTGCTGGGGTCATGCCAGTGTTGTTTTTGTTGATGTTGCTGTTGTTTTAAAATCTTACTTAGTGCTGCACTCAAATCATTATTTTTCAAAGTCACAGATATATTTTGAATTCTTGCTGCTTGACATAGTGCTCAGTATAAGAACACAGATTATCTGTATTGTATATAATCATAATCATAGAATTTCAAGGCTTAAAGGGCTCTTAGAAATGACATGGTCCAACCCCGACCTTTTATACACAAAGAAACAGAGATTTGGAAATGTTACTTGAGTTAGATATTTAGTGGGGAACTTAAAGGTTTTTAAAACCTGACCAAGGTTTCCAAAATATTCTGAAATATATCCAAAAATGCTTTTCAATTTTTACTGTGGAAACCTAAATGTAATATATACCACTTTATTCTATTTTAAAGATAAAAGAGTAGAATATGGTACAGATTATATAAATAACTGCAAATTTAAGAAACTGCCTTGAGTTTGAGTATGTCTATTTTTTTTCAGATATGTAGCCTATCATAGTCTAAAAGGGAAAAATAATCCATATATATATATATATATATATATATATATATATATATATATATATGGCTAAGTGACGGACCATACATCCATCTGACCATCCGACCAACTGGCCAGTACATGTAACATGCACTGGCAATCTATATATATAAACAGGGAATATGCCAATTAGCTGAGCATCATGACAGCTCAGGAGGAGCTGCGCTCGCAGATGGGCAGGAGGGGACTGCGGCCACCTCCACCCCAGCAGCCACGAGGAGGCTGGGGCTGGGGGCAGGCCAGAGTGGAGACACAACACACAGAGAGGCTGGGGCTGGAGGTGGGCCTGAGTGGAGACACCACACACAGAAGCGCCTGCCCCCACCCCAGCAGAGACAACGCAGCTGCCAGAGGAATGCTCAGAACAGCCGCTGGGCAGCTTGGAGCATGCCTCCACCCCAGGGGACATAACACTGTGGCTGGCCAGTGCTATGTGAGTCAGGCCCAGTCCGGCCCCGCATGAGGCGCCTCCTCGGTCGCTGGGCCTCTAGTTTAAAAATAAACATTGACTCATGCATGCACAATACATATAAAGCTCTTGCTGGCACCAATCACACACATGTGTTTTGATCTGTCATTGTCAATCATGAATTTGGTTGACATCTCTATTACAGAGAAAGGGCAAATAGCGATATTAAAATATTTCTTCTAATTAATTTCCTTTCAATGTGCATGAATCCGTGCACCTGGCCACTAGTTTAAAATAATTCTTTAGCAATCTGATGCTATCCTTTAGGCTGTCTCAGCCTAGAATTGGATCTACCTATGTCTTATTAACTTCTCTCAGCTCTCCCTTCTAATATTGTCTCTTCTAACTTTAACGTACTGCTTTCTCAGTCTTAGTATATTTCAGGGACTATGCAGATGTAGCATAAGTTTGTGTTAATGCTGCAGCACATCCTCAGCTCTCTGTGTTCCTGAGAATTGATTGACATTTTTCCTACCTGGTCTCCTGTGTATTTATGTACAAGTTTGAAAAAACCCTTTTAACAATTTTGCACTGAAATTTGAAGACAATGTTAAAGTATGATAGGGAGACACTGTCACAGGGATGGCAGGAAAGAGGATGCGAGGTAGACTCTCCGCGGCCCTGTGTTTGCTAATCCACGAGTGGGCAGGTGACTGTAACTATACAAACTGTCCCTGCTCAGAGAGTGACTCTATTACATTTTTTTATTATTATTTAGACTTTAATCAGATATAAACAATAGTGGAAAAATATTTTTCAAAATGTTAGAATATCTTGCATATAATGTACACATTTCAGAAAAACAGAAATTATAAAAGCGGGGGAAGTAAGAGGAGCGAGGAAGGAGAATGAGAAAGAAACTGAGAGAACATAGGGCAAGAGGTCCAGGGAAAATGGAGTGGTATACAGCTTCAACTTGGAGATTTATGTTATAGATTATACAGGCACAGCCATTATTTTTGTATGTCATATAGGGAAAAAATTGAAACCTTATTAATGACGCCTGCAGTAGAGTTACTTTAAACATGAATCACTAATCCCAGGATAACAAATACACTTAATGGAAAACTCTAAAGATATGAAGGACATAGTAATTTTTTTTAATGTGAAAAATTTAGGTTCGGAGAAAGTAGAAAGCATTATATAGAAGGGCAAATAAGAATTATGCATGTACTTACCTAACAGTTAACAAAGATGGAGCACCACAGGCAGATCTTTGGGTTACACTTTCACCCTCTAGCCTACATATATTTTGTCATTTCTAATTTTCTTCACATTACACATTACACCAAACAAAAATTATAGGTTAGCAATCACAAGGGATAGCATTAGAAAGTAGAATTGGGGTTAGCCAACTTTTTCTGTAAGAACAGATAATAAATGAATGGGAGAAGTTGGTACTTGAAAAACAAAAAGGAAGAGAAATATAAAAGTCATGAATATTACTACTAGAAAAATGAACCTGACACACTAATTCCTCACTAGCATTGTGGTGGGTGACAGGGTCTTGAAATTAGACAAATCTGAGTTCAAATCCAAGCTCCCACATTGTGTCCTTGAGTAAATTACTCCCCCACTCTAATTCTCGGTGTCTTTATGAAGGCATAGGAAATAATTATAGTATTTTGTGTTTAAGCCTATTGAGAGGATTGACTTAAGTAACTCACCTAAAGCTTACCATGGTACCCAATGAATATGAGAAATGATGTGGAAGAATGGGTGGTGGCTTAGTTTTGGTTAGTTTTCATAGTTAATAATCCCATAGAATTCTGTCATTTTTTTAGCACAGTTTTTTAAATTGGGATATAATTGACATATAACATTGTGTAAGTTTAAGTTATACAGGGTATTTACCTGATACAATTATATATTACAGTATGATTACCACTGTAGTTAACACCTCCATCATGTCACATAGTAATCATTTCTTTTTGTGGTGACAGCATTTATGATCTAGTCTCCTAGCAACATTCAAGTACATCATTTCTGTAAGCATTATTATCTATAATCACAATGTTGTGCATTAGATCCCCAGGACTGATTCATTTCCTAACTGAAAGTTTGTACCTTTTGACTCACATTCCCCATTTCTCCAAATCCCCATCCCCTGGTAACCACCATTCTAGTCTCTGTTTCTGAGTTTGGCTCTTGTAGAGTTTACATATGAGTGATATCATACAGGCTTTGTCTTTCCCCACAATTTTTATTTTTCATCATTTTAAAATACGTTCTCCCTACTGAGCTATAACTTCGTGATGAATGGACCTGGTCTGTCCACAGATGTACTCCCACTGTCCAGCACCATCGCTGACTTGGTGTATGTGCTCATTCACCAGTTAAGTCCAAAATGGAAACCATCACCACATGCCACGATGTTTTGAATTTAATTAAAAAATCAATTGGCAATCAATTTTATAAAAATAAAGATATTGCTCACAGTTAGGGTGTTCTTGAATATTTTCAGCTGAAAATTCTCATGAAAAATGATTTTAAAGTTGGTCAAGGCTGCCACTTAGGGAAAACATTAAATTTTTTTTTCTTTATTGATTAAGGTATTACATATGTGTCCTTATCCCCTCATTACCCTCCTCCCCCACTCATGCCCTCACCGTTCCTGGTGTCTGTGTCCATTGGTTAGGTTTATATGGGGCATACAAGTCCTTTGGTTGATCTCTCTCTCTCTTTTTTTTTTATAGATGCACGTGGCGTGTGGGGAAGGTCCGCTTACATCTAGAGACGCTTATGGCATACAATGGGTTAAATATTTTTGAGAGAATTAATGGACCCAGAATGGGAAAACATAGGCTAAAATGAGAGAAAAAAAACTCATTTATAGTTGTATGCAAATAACTTCTCAGTCTCAGCGTCTTTATTTATAACATGGGGACAACAGTAACACTTAATATTATTGCTGCGGGGAGTCAGGGAGCAAGACAGCCTGATAAGTAGAGTGGTCCCCCTTATCCATGGAGGCTACACCCCCGTGGATGCCTGAAATATTGGACAGTATCTAACCCTGGTATATATTTCTAAAAATATACTATAAAAAAGTTATATGAATGTGGTTTCTCTCAAAATATCTTATTGTATTACTAGAGGCCCAGTGCACAACATTTGTGCACTGGGGGGACATGGGGGTCCCTCAAACTGGTCTGCACCCTCTCGCAATCCAGGACCCAGGTCTAAGCCAGCAGTTGGACATCCCCCGAGGGGTCCTTAAGGCTGCTGCAATGGCGCTGCACTCGCCAGCCATGAGCACGGCTTCTGGCTGAGCGGTGCTCCCTCTGTGAGAGCGCACTGACCACCAGGGGGCAGGTCCTGCATTGAGCATCTGCCCCCTGGTGGTCAGTGTGTGTCATAGCGACCAGTCATTCTGCCATTCTGTCTATTTGCATGTTAGCCTTTTATTATATAGGACTAGAGGCCCGGTGCACAAAAATTTGTGCACTCGGCGGGGGGGAGGGGGGTCCCTCAGCCCAGCCTGTGCCCTCTCGCAGTCTGGGACCCCTCGGGAGATAACGACCTGCTGGCTTAGGCCCGCTCCCGGGTGGCAGAGGGCAGGCCCAATCCCTAGGTGCAGCCCCTGGTCGGGCTCAGAGCAGGGCCGATTGGGGAGTTGGGGTGCCGCCCCCTGTCATGCACAGAGCAGGGCGGATCGGGAGGTTGCGATGCCACCCTCAGTCACACTCAGGGTAGGGCCGATTGGGGGATGGGGCACCATCCCCTGTCACACTCAAGGCAGGGTCGATGGGGAGGTTGCGGCGCCACCCCCTGTCACGCACAGAGCAGGGCCAATCAGGGGGTTGAGGAGCTCCCCCTTGTCATGCACAGAGCAGGGCCCATCAGGGGGTTGGGGAGCTCCCCCATGTCACACACAGAGCAGGGCCAATCAGGGGGTAGAGGAGCTCCCCCCTGTCACTCACAGAGTAGGGCTGATAGGGGAGTTGGGGCACCACCCCCTGTCACACACAGAGCAGGGCGGATCAGGGGGTTGGGGCGCGGCACCCTGTCACACTCAGGGCAGGGCTGATGGGGAGGTTATGACTCTACCCTGTCACACACAGAGCAGGGCCCGTGCCGGGGCGGTTGAGGCGCCGCACCCTGTCACACACAGAGCAGGGCCGATCAGGGGGTTGGGGCGCCGCACCCTGTCACACACAGAGCAGGGCCAATCAGGGGGTTGGGGCACTGCAGACTGTCACGCACAGAGCCGCAGGGTGATCAGGGGGTTGGGGAGCTCCCCCCTATCAGGCACAGAGCAGGGCTGATCAGGGGGTTGGGGCACCTTCCCCTGTCATGAACAGAGCAGGGAGGATAGGGAGGCTCTGGCCCCGCCCCCTGTCACACACAGAGCCGCAGGGCTATCGGGGTTTCGGCGCTGCCCCCTGTCCCGCTGATCCCGGTGCCGGGAGGCCTCGCGGCTCTGCTGATACCAGTGCTGGGAGGCATATTACCCTTTCACTATAAAGGATAGAGGTCTGGTGCACGGGTGGGGGCCAGCTGGTTTGCCCTGAAGGGTGTCCTGGATCAGGGTGGGGGTCCCCACTGGGGTGCCTGGCCAGCCTGAATGATGGGATGATGGCTGTTTGCAGCTGGTCACACACCCTTCAGGGTGGGGGTCCCCACTGGGGTGCCTTGCCAGTCTGGGTGAGGGGCTGAGGGCTCTTTTCAGGCTGGTGGGTGACTGAAGCTCCCAACTGCTCCTTTTTTTCTTTTTCTTTTCTTTTTTTTTTTTTTTTTTATTCTGGGCCAGCTTTAGCTCTGTGGCTTGGCTCCAGCTCTTAGGCCTCTGCTGCTGAAAGCAGGTATCTGGTTTGTTTGGGTTCTATAATCGAAACACTGTTTCAACTCCAGCTCTGAGATCCCGGCTGGCTGAAAGCAGGTTTCTGGGGTTTTGTTTAGCTTCTATATTCGTAACAGTGTTTCAAACTGCAAGCTCAGCGGCCAGCAGTGGCAGGTGGGGAACGTTGGAGTCCTCTGTCACTGAAGCAAGCAAGCCTCATGTTCGCTTCAAGCTGCCTGGCTGCCGGCCGCCATCTTGGCTGGCAGTTAATTTGCATATCACCCTGATTAGCCAATGGGAAGGGTAGCGGATGTACGGCTAATTACCATGTTTCTGTTTTATTAGATAGGATTATTATATAGGATACTCACTCTTCTTGTGATACTGTGAGATTGTAAAATGTCATTAGTAAGTCAAAAAGTCACTTTTTCACTTAAATGAAGCACTCTCTGGCTTTTCTTTGGCATATCTGAATTGCTAGCATTGCTACCCTTATGCTTCCGAGCCATTATTAAGTAAAACAATAGTAATGTGAACACAAGCATGGCAATACTGTAAGTGGTCCATCTGATAACCAAGATGGCTACAAAGGTCTCCTGTGTAAGGGCCAGGGAGCAGCAGACACAGCATGGAGACACTGAACAAAGGGACAACTCATGCCTGGGAGGGAGGGAGCCAGATTTGGGAGAGTTCATCATGCTACTCAGAACAGTTTGCAATGTAAAACTTATGAATTGTTTATTTCCAGAATTTTCCATTTAATATTTTTAGACTATGGGTGACTGAGGGTAGCTGGAACTGTAAAACGGGAAACCTCAGATAAGAGGGGATTTATGCACAATAGCATTGAACACAGTGTTTGAGAGATAATCAGTGCTTACTAAATGCCACCTTGATCAAATTAGTTGTTTTTATTTAAACCCAGGCTGCCTATAAATTTAACCTAATTAAATCTGTGTTTTCCAAGCATTTAGGTTATTAGACTATTTAATGTCTGTGATCCATAACATAATAAACATAACTTATATTTAAATCCCTGAGGTATTTTTACCTTTCACCAAAACTCCATAAATAAAATGTAAGGGGAGACATAGTTTTCATAATTGTATGTTCTTAAAAGAAAAGCCACTGACCTTAGTATAAAGAACCTAATTGATGAGTTCTGCCAAAGCAGCATGTTGCTCATTCTGAAGTTTCTGATTTTAAATTAAAAATTAATATGTCACCTGTGCTCACTAGTAATTTATTGGAACTCATCAATATTTCATGTGTGCCGTAGGTCAATCCTATGTTGTGCATCTAAAGCAGTAATGTGTGAGGTGTTGCTGGGACCCGCCCAGTGCCTGGAGAAGCTTCCTACTCAGCAGAATATGGCCTATCGGGAAACCAAGGAATCAATGACCTTTCTCTGTCCTGCTATAGAATTAATGGCTCTCCATGAAACTATAAAACCAATATACCTCTTACTAAATATAAGAAAGGAAAGCACAGAATATCTCAAGATAATACATATAGATTTTCAAAACATAGCCATTAAAGACACATTTTTAGTTATATTTAATGTCATTGGAAAATACAAATGATATAAGTTTAAATGTGAAATGAGAATTGAAAACTAAAACTATATGTAAATAGGCCTAATGTTATACAATTATATTTTGTATGTACTTATGTTTTAAAAATAGACTGGAAGAAATTGTGTACATATGATCATGGCAGTTGTCTCTAAATATTTTTGCTTTTTAAAAAAGCATACAGCTGCTTTTTAATTTCATGTAAGGTCAATTAAATTCTCACTCTAAGGAAATAAAAATACCTGAAGGGTTAACATCAGGGCAAGTTGAGGCTGAAAAAAAATATATAATCCAGATGATTACTGGAGAGACTGTGATAGACTAAGTATAAACCCAAATAATGAGAAAGTAGAAATTAAGAGAAAGCAGAAGTCAGGAGTTAGTTGAAAATAAGTAGAGGTTGATATAGCTAATTTACCTACAAAGAGGAGGCCAAGAAAGTAACTGATTCCAGTAACTGGCTCTAGTGAAGCAAAGGAATGAGTGTCCTGTGCCTGACTTAGCCCATAGGTACTCGCCTTTCCTCGGGTATTAAGATTTTACTATATTCCTGCCTGACTGAGGCTGAATGATTTAGCAACTTCCAGGCTTCTAGGTGAGTTCAATAAATCCCATTACAGAAGCTAACATAAGAGAATCTCTTCCTTACAGCAAGAGCTTAAATAAAATAACAACTACTGTTTAAAGAAGGAACATAATATATTCTATGGATTCTAAAACCAGTGGTGGCTCCAGACTTTCTATTGGAGATGGATTTTAAAGGATGCCATATGGTTGAGCCTAGCCAGTGATTATCTTGATGCCGCAGCCCTACAGTAAACACACTACTAATTGTGTATTTTAGGAACCTTTAAGTGGTTTCTTTCATAGGAAATGTTGTTACTTGACGTGTCTTTGCATCTGAAGTGGATGAGAGATTATGCATGGACTAAACTGCATTCTTAAATCCATGCAATAAGAGGTCCTGTGCTATTCTAAATCCTCAGGAAGATATTGCTGGGCCTACACCATCCCCCCCCAGCCCAGTATGGAACAGAACTGGGAGCAAGCTCAAAATTGTATGTCATTGATGGTTACCTCTCAAGTGTGCTTTCAGGGCTGCTTAAGAGCTTTTAGAAAAGTTTTTTTCTGAGGAAAGAGGATGGTGGCTTAGGTAAATGCCCATACTTGTAGCCCCCTACAACCACATCAAATTTACAACTAAAATACAGAACAACCATCACCCAGAACCGCTGGAAAGCTGTATGAATAGAAGTCCTACAACTAGAGAAGTAAAGAAGAAAGCACACTGAGACTAGTAGAAGGCGCAGAGGCGCTGATATTGCTGGTCGGGCACCCACATGTGCCACTTTCTAATCCAGAAGATCGTCTCTGCAAGGCTGCCCAGAGGAGCAAGGGGTCCCAGCCCTAGACCAGACCCCCAGCCCAGGGCCCCAGAGCTGGGAAAAGAAGTCCAGATGGGCAGTAAGAACTACCGGGCTGTAAAAATCAGTGCAGATCGGGGCTGAGTAACACACAGGCTGCTGGAGACCCAGCTGCTCCTCTTAAAAGGCCAGCACTATGAACTGAACTTACCAGGTCCCACTTCCTCTAAAATCCAGTACCAGGATGAGGCTTTGTGGGACACAGGAACATATGAGGAGGAACTGGATTGTCTGGCATTGGGGCAGAAACTCGGAAGCAGCTTTCTCCCAAACAGAGATGCTCACAGGTATCATAATTCCTATGCTGAGACCTCCCTGGTTGCAGGGCTGACTGGCAGCCATTTCTGTTTGCTCCACACTGGTGATTCCTTAAGACCCTGCCTCATCCAATTTATAACCCCACCCCGGCTGTGTGCAGCAGATTTTGCATATGAATGGCCTGTCCTTTCTCAGGCTAAACTCACTCAAACAAGCTGCAGCTAGGTCAGGGAATCTCAAATCTATCAAGGCCCAGCACCAGCACTATCCTGCCTTGCTTCATAGCTGGGCCTCGTCTGGGCACTTCCAAATTTGATACAAAAAGGAGGAATCTGAAGATCTCTCTGTAGCTCCTGCTGGGTGGCTCCCAGCAATGGCTGACTTGGCACCTCCCTGGAGACCCAAGAGCCAGTGTACCCAGTGGTCAGTGTCAGATTATACCAGATTATAATTCTGCACATCCATAAGTGACACACTCAAGGAGCAGACTAAGTGAGCACCAAAACCCCACTGAAGCAAGTCCTGCTCTACAGGGGTATCTCCCGCACAGCAGCTCTCCTATGTAGTTGCAGCTGGTTCTCGTAGCCAATTGGCTGGAGGTCAATTCCTCCCAGGAACACCAGCAGAAATCAAGTCTCAATTACAAGAAGACTGTGCTCACAGCCCACAAAGGGGTACACCTAGAGCTCCCAGCTCAGGTGACTGGAGGCTGGCATTTCCTATGGACACGATAAGAGGGTTGTAAAGGCCTGTAGTGGGGTAGGAACCAGATGGATGGGGCAATGGGGGAGAAAAGAGACATCTGTAATAATCTCAACAATAAATATTAAAAAATTAAAATAAAAAAAGAGAGTTTTCTCTTCTCTGGCTTTCTATTGTATAATACTCCCCTTCCACCCCCCCCCCCCCCCCCACACACACACACTCAAACTAAAAAAAAAAAAAAAAAAGCACAAAGAAAAGGAAGAATTAATTATTTGTCTCAGAAGTTAAGGAAGAATGTTGGTGGTGATGTATGGATGGACATTATAGTTACAAGTGTTCGAGTATTTAGGATAGCACAGGCTTCCAAGTATCACAGAGTCATAGCCCACATAAGTACCTGATCAAACTAGCACTGATGCTTGTTGGAGGAAACAGTGAAGAAGAAGAAAAAAAGATTTGATAAAGGCAAGAGATTATTAAAGAAATGTAATTTTTGCACTGGGACTAAGATTATGGATGACAAATGGTACTACATTATATGCCAATCGTAGTTTTGATTGATAATAGCTACCTAGAGTACAGTGAAGAGAAAAAAGTAGGGAATGGAAATATGTTCTAGAATCAATTTAAAAAATATGCCACTGGCCTAGAATACCATATCATTCCCATTTCTGGACCAGAGAAGTCATGGGTAGAAGGAATGATGGTGTGAAAAGAATACAGGCTTTGCAGTTCAAATACCTATTCTACATCTTATATATGTGGGTTTTGGAGGACATTAGTTAACCTTTTCCCTTAACCTACATTTTTTTCATCACAGGAATTATAACACCTATTTTATAATATTTTTTTGTGATCTATAATAATAACAGGGTAATACGCTAATTAGACTGGATATCCTTCTGAACGTCCTTCTTTCCAGACAAAGCCGCAGAGGGTGGAGGCTGCAGCAGAGGCCCCTGGCCACGGCCGTGGGAGGGGGCAGGGGCCAAGGCCCTTGCACAATTTTCGTGCATTGGGCCTCTAGTAATTAATAAAATAACAGGTAAATTCCACAAAACATTTGAAGCATACACTAGGCATCCAAAAAAATGTTAGGTCCCTTCTTTCATAATATTTGATTACAACTAATACTTTTTTCTTACAGTTAATTATAAGTACACAATCTACACTTTAGGGCCATGATTTATTATAATAACTATACTTTTTCATATCTTTGGCCCATGATTAGTTACAAGCATACAGCACAAATTATAGGTCCACTCCTGACTATATTTGCACAGCCTATATTGTAGGCTCACGGCTCACGGTTGATAACACTGTATTACCTTATACCAGTGGTTCTCAACCTTGGCTGCACATTAGAATCACCTGGGAATCTTTTTAAAATCCTGATTTCTGGGCCTCATCCTCCAGAAATTCTGTTTCTTTGTTACTAATGTTGTGGCCCCACCCCATAACAAAGAAACAGAATTTCCGGAGGATGAGGCCCAGAAATCAGGATTTTAAAAAGATTCCCAGATGATTCTAATGTGCAGCCAAGGTTGAGAACCACTGCCTTATACTCTAGGTCCAACCATTATCATTTCTGCTACTGGAGCATAAGAAGAAAAGAATACAAACATCACAGTTAGATGATAGACAGATAAGTTAGAAAAAATGTGGTTCTTGTGGCAAGTACCCAAAAAACTATGCATAAGGTAGCCTGTTTTCATCGAATAGAAATGCTGACATTAACTCTTCTTTTGAAAAATGAAAAAGATAAAAACTCTCCGTACTTTTTGCTCAACTTTTCTGAAATCTGAAATGGCTCTAAAATCATCTATTACTTAAAATATATATATTCATAAGTCTATGATAAATTTTAAAAAAATCCAGGTGCATCCATGCACCACCGTGCCAGTCATGAAACTCCTGGCTCCTTTCCCTGTCATCCCTGCTTCCTGCTCTTTCTATTACTCCTCGTCTACTTTCTGACAGGGTTGGATGAACAATGTGTGCAATGAAAAGACAGCTATTCTGACTTTTTGGTGAGGCTAATACCTATCTTCATATATAGTTCAACTCTACTCACAAACCCCTAAGAGAAAAAAACATCTTGGCGAATTAGGTTCCAACTATTTTCTTTGCTTGTGTTATAAATCTTAATGCTTAAATATGCTTTCCTTATACTGCTTGATTAATTCCAAGTGAAAGTCAAAGGCTGGATCATTCTACAAACCCTGAATCTAAAATTCAAAAGTCATTTGCCAAAATATCAGTAGGGTGTACTGAGAAAACTCATTTTGTCCTAGCTTAATTTTACCCATTTTTATGCAGGACTGGCCCAATAAAGCAGTATCGCTCATCCATTTAGTTATTACAATCTCTCTTCCAAAACTTGTGTTCCCAACAATTGTGCTACTGGGTTTATGATTTCCTTGGATTCCAGTTACACCATATTATCGTCAGCCAAATCAAAATTGTACTGCAGCTACAAAACCCCCTCCTTTTTTTTTTTTTTTTTTTTAGAAAATATGTTGTCTCATTAACCCTGCATAGTTTCTTCCAGTTAGTTTACCAAAAATATGTGATTGTTTTTCATGTTGTAAGAAGGGTCACTTTACCAAGTATAAATCACTCTGGTATTCATCATAAACTTGCAGATGGACCCAAGGATTATCCCCTCTGGGCAAAATTTTCCACCTCTAGGGGTCAGCTAGTTAAATCCCTTCCTCAATAGATGGTGAGGATCAGAGAGCTTGAAGAGACAACTAGGGAGGAGATGAAGCCATGGCTTTATTTTTTAAGTTATTTTTATTAATAAATTAGTAAAGCTGGTCTTCTTTATGATTTGACATTGAAGTCAAACAGTTGAAATTCTTTGAGAATATTATCATACCTACTTATCTATGCACGAACACCTCTCCACACTAATCCATCTCCACTTCCTTCTCTTCTAAATTAAAAAAAAAAAGGTAGCACAAATCAAGCCTCTGCTAGTGTTTATAAACAATCCATATCTTTTTGAAAAATAAAGTCAAGCCCAGCTGACATGGCTCAGTAGTTGAGCATCCACCTGTGCACCAGGAGGTCACGGTTCAATTCCTGGTCAGGGCACATGCCAGGGTTGCAGACTTGATCCCCGCAGAAGGCAACAGACTGATGATTCTCTCTCATCATTGATATTTCTATCTCTCTTTCCCTCTCCTTTCCTCTCTGAAATCAATAAAAATACATTTTTTAAAAGCCAAATAATAAAGAAGTACTATACTAATTATTTTTTAAATGTATCTTTATCGTTGAAAGTAATACAGATGTACTCTTTTTCCCCCTCCAGGCCACTCCCACACTCCCTCCACCCTAGGCCTTAACCATACTAGTATTATCTGTGACCACAGGTTATGCTTATGTGCATATAAGTTATTTGATTAATTTCTTCCCACCCATCCACCTCCACCTTCCCTCTGAGATTGATCAGTCTGTTCCATGTTTCCATGTCTCTGAATATATTTTGTTCATAACTTTATTTTGTTCTTTAGAACACCCTAAAGCCTCCGCCAACCCCCCCCCCAAACTATTATATTTAATAAACAAATTTGGCAATGTAGCAGCATACAAAATTAATACCCAGAAATCAATGGCATTTTTACACACCAATAATGAATGCTCAGAATGAGAAACTAAAAAACAAACAAACACACAAACAATCCTATTTACCATTGCAATAAAAAATTAAGATACCTAGGAATAAACTTAACCAAAGAGGTAAAATACTTGTACTCAGAAAACTACAGGACATTGAAAAAAGAGATAGTGGAAGATATAAGTAAGTGGAAGAATATATCGTGCTCATGGATTGGTAGAATTAACATTATTAAAATGTCTATATTACCCAAAGTAATTTATAGATTCAATGCAATCCCTATTGAAATCCCAACGGCATATTTCACAGACCTAGAACAAACTCTCCAAAAATTCATCTGGAATAAAAAAGGACCCTGAATAGCCACAGCATTCTTGAGAAAGAAGAACAAAGTTGGAGGGATCACAATACCAGATATCAAGTTAACTACAAAGCCACTGTCTTCAAAACATCCTGGTACTGGCACAAGAACAGGCATATAGATCAATGGAACAGAGCAGAGAACCCGGAAATCGACCCAAGCCATTATGCTCAATTAATATTTGAAAAAGTAGGCAAGAGCATACAATGGCATCAAGACAGTCTCTTCAATAAATGGTGTTGGGAAAAATTGGACAGATACATGCAAAAAAAATGAAACTAGAACCACCAACTTACACCCTACACAAGAATAAACTCAAAATGTAAGTTGTGAAACTATTATTAAGCCACTAGGTACTTGTCACATAGCCCTCAGCTAAGAAAATCTATACATTTTAAATTTAGTTTAATTTTTGGATGGATTTCTGGATAAAAGGTCACATCAAATCTCCTAAATATTTGTGCAAGCAAAGGTACTGAGAACATCTCAGGTGTGGAGCCTTAACAATACCAGTCTTGCAGTCTTAGCACTTTGGTTGGGAAAGTATCTGTTCTTTTGTTTGTTTTGTTTTTGAGCCAGCAGTATGAGTATCATAGGTGATACTATATAGAAATTATTCACATGTAATCTTCTCTTTGTACTGCAAAGAATACTTTCATCTCACTACAAGAAAACATTTTGCTGAAAATCTAGTGGTAGAATTCTCTATTCATACATTTCTCACTTTAATTTAGTAGAGCATGACATTAAATATTGGGGCCATAAGACTTTTAGTACAAACACACACACACACGCATACACACCACTCTGTTTAGAGACGAGGAATCTCAGGCTCAAAGTCCAACAATTTGCATTAGACCACAGAGCTGGTTTTAGCCAAGTGCATGAACAAGATCCAAGAATGCAAAACACACCTTCTAGCAAAAGAAAGAAGTTAAGTGTTTCATTTAAATATCCATATACTAACTCCAAATCATGAAGAATTATATCTGCTCAATACTTTAAAAACTACCATAAATTATACATGAATACTTACAAGTATTTATGTATAACTATTTACACCTGGGTTTTTGCTTCAATTAGTTGTGTCAGAGACTAATTTTTCCCCACAACCCATTCTCCCCTTCTCCCTATTGGTAAAACTCTCCAGTGCTTGACGTTCAGCAAGGTGTAAGATTATTCAGCTAAGGATTATACTTCCAAGACTTTGTTGGCAGCTAGACATGGCTACTTTACTAAATTCTAAGCAAACTGATATGAGCAGAAGTGATGTGTTCAATCTGTACATCAGATTGTTAAAAAAAATGCTCTTGTTCTTTGCTTCCTCTTTGCCCCACTTCCATGTGATCCACAAAACACTCATTGTTGGTGAAACCACAAAATCTAGTCCTCAGAAGGACTATGTAACAGAGCTGCTCCTATACAATAGACCACCTTTCTTCTTGTGCATTGTGATGTGCAAGAGGAATAAGCCATGTTTTTGAACCACTGTATTTGGGGACTTTTTGGTATAATAGCACAATTAATACCCAACAAAAATACACTAACCCTGGCCCCTTCATTTTGTGGAAATAACATTTATCATAAACCTTGCCAGGAAGCATTTCCCTTTTACAGCTATTTTCTGACATATAGCAGCCTTTATATTGTACCTGTTAGTGAGTCTACTAGAACCTGTACAACACTTTATTGTACCTATCTACACTAATAAAAGAGAAAAATGGTAATTGGCGTACGGCGATACCCTTTTCATTGGCTAATCAGGGCTATATGCAAATTAACTGCCAACTAAGATTGGCAGTTAACTGCCAACAAGACGGCGGTTAATTTGCATATGTAGGCACAATGCAGGGAGGCGAAAGGGAAAGCAGGAAGAAGCCCCCTGCCACTGACAGTGATCGGAAACCCAGGGGGGAGCTAAGAGCTGGGGGGCAGGGAAAAGGCGGCCCTGGGGCCGCCTTTTCCCTGCCCCCCAGCCATGATCAGAGAATCAGGTGCCTTTGCCGCCCTGGCCAGTGATAGCAGGAAGTAGGGGTGGAGCCAGCGATGGGAGCTGGACACGGTCGAAGCTGGCAGTCCCGGGAGCTAGGGGTCCCTTGCCTGGGCCTAAAGCGGAGCCCACGATCGCGGGGCCACTGCAGCTGTGGGTCCCCGCTGCCCGAGCTGGACGCCTCAGCCAGAGGTGTTAGGCCTGGGCAGGGGCGGAGCCTACAACCGCGGGGAGCTGGGGGTCCCCTGCCCAGGCCTGACACCTCTGCCAGAGGCCTCAGGCCTGGTCAAGGGGCCGATCTGGTGATTGGTGATCGGAGGGTGATGAGGGTCAACTCCTCTGGCTGAGGCATTAGGCCTGGGCGGGGGGGCTGAGCCGGGGATTGGGGGGATATGATGGTCCCCTTGCCCAGGCCTGAAGCCTGGGTCAGAGGCATCAGGCTTGGGCGGGGGGTGGAGCAAGCGATCAGAGGGAGATGGGGGTCCCCTGCCCAGGCATGATTCCTGGGCCAGAGGCCTCAGGCCTGGGCGGGGGCCAGAGCCAGTGATCGGGGGGAGATGGGGGTCCCCTGTCCAAGCCTGACACCTCTGGCGGAGGCGTCAGGCCTGGGCAAGGGGCCGATCAGGCGATCAGAGGGTGATGGGGGTCTATGCCTCTGGCTGAGGCATCAGGCCTGGGCAAGGGGCAGAGCCAGCAATCGCAGGGGTATGGGGGTCCCCTGCCCCGACCTGATGCCTGGGCCAGAGGCATCAGGCCTGGGCTGGGGGCAGAACCAGTGATGGGGGGAAATGAGGGTCCCCTGCCCAGGTCTGACACCTCTGTCAGAGGTGTCAGGCCTGGCAAGGGGCCGATCCTGCGATTGGAGGGTGATGGGGGTCAATGCCTGAGGGCTCCCAGTATGTGAGAGGGGGCAGGCTGGGCTGAGGGACACTCTCCCCCCCCCCCACCCAGTGCACGAATTTCGTGCACCGGGCCCCTAGTTTGTTTATAATAAACTAGACTGGAAGCTGGTAGGGGGCAGAAAGAGTATCTTAGCTATCTTCGTTTCTCTAATGTTTCACATGGTATCTGACACAGGGAAGGTACTCAAACAGTACATATTGAATAAAAAAATTAATATATTTTTCATGGTGATTTTAGAGCAATATCAGATTCTTACAGTTTAATTAACTTTAATATTAATTTTATAACATGGCTTAATAGAAAGTAGTCTCATACATAATAAGAGAAAAGCCAAGTTTCTATACAAACTTGGGAAAATATGACCTTTCCAAAGTGATACAGAGACTGAATCACCTGCTATTTAACTGGAAATCTTTTTTAGGGTTTCAGATTTAGCCCCTTCCTTACCAGATTGAAGGCTGTTACTGCCACTTTCTTTCCAAAGCACAAATACCCTTCAAATTATATTTTGTTAATTGGTTCTGATATATATAGATTAATATTCACAGTCTTTCAAAGTCAGTCTACTTTTCTAATTTCTGACAGTAAAACCTATTATCCAGTTGAGTATAAGAAAGCTAAATAATAGAAACTGATGATATCAACAATTAAAAAATATTGCTAAAAAACACTTTTTACTGAAAAAAAAAATCCAAACATAAAAATAAAACTAATTGGTCTAAAAAGAAACTAATTATCTGGAAACAGAAGAGTGAATAATAAGAAAAGTATTTTTAAAAAATATTTTTATTGATTTCAGAGAGAAAGGGAGGAGAAACACCAATGATGAAAGAAAATCATCGATTGGCTGCTTCCTGCATGCCCCACGCTGGGATGGAACCCACAACCCAGGCACGTGCCCTTGACCAAAAACCAAACCCAGAACCCTTCAGTCCGCAGGCCAATGCTCTATCCGCTGAGCCAAACCAGCCAGAGTGAGGAAAAGTATTTTTGAGTGCAATTACCAGAGCATGATTATGTATAGGAGACCAGACAGAGGTTAAAATGAGAAATATTTGGCATAGCAGTAAAGTTTTTGCATGACATGCCAACCTTGACAGTATACAAAGGCAGAAATGCTTTCCAAAAGTATGTAATTAAGTGAAACTCTTAGAAATTGCCCTGTAAATCTCCAGAGAAGAGGCTGGCTGGCTAAAGGCTAGGTTCTATGGTTGTCACTGCTGCGGTTGAATGGTCTTTAATTTGACCCCTAAATGAGGGTCACACCCAGGAAAAAGAATCAGTAATGCTTTTGACACAGAATTCTTTCCTGTAGCAGAGTAAAAAAAGACATAAAAGCCAGGTTTAAGAGACAAGCTATACAAAAAAAAAGGGGGGGGTGGCTTGCTCATGTCATCTAAAATATTTAAACACCATGCATTTGTCTTGAAGAATTAAGCCCTTGGGGCCAAGTCCAAGCGGGAGGTGCCAAAGTACCAGGAAAATGAGCTATTGGAGTCTAATGTCTTCTATTCAATAAATTAACAGTCAACATAATAATTTAAGTAGTTCCTGCAATTGGCCAGGGCCAACATTAATTATTGTCAGAAATTCCATGTTGAAAGGGGCTCTGGTGTTGTCTGTGGTCCTGCCTTGTTCTTCACTGACTCCTATGCTCAGAATGACCATACATCCCAGTGTGCCCAGGACAGTTCCAGTTAATGCCTATTTAACTGGGACTTGATTATTAATTTTTATTATCAAAATGACTCCAGATACTATATGATATGCTCATTCCTTTAAAGATCCAGTCTTTTATTATTTTTTCCTAAATAGTTATTAAACCTGCCCACTTTTCTTTACCTTCATCTTCATCGAGGACCAGTGCACAAATTTCACATCTTGTCTTCCTCGTCTACTCTTGCTCCTCCTCTCCAATTCATTTTACATAATACTACATAGATTATTTTAAAAATAAAAGTATGACATTACACTCCTTAAAACACTTTCATGTTTCCATTTGTGTTTAGACATATAAAGACCTGCATGACCCTGGCCTTGTCTGCCCCTCTCACCCCACATGGCACCACTCTCTCTTTTCTTTTCAGATTCTTTGGACAAATTAAATGTCTTAGGTATCTCAGAGCTTTCACATCTGTTCTGTCTTTCTGTAATAGACTTCCTTCTCTTTTTACTTTTTGTTAATCCTCACCCGAGGATATTTTCCCATTGATCTTTTAGAGAGAGTGGAAGAGAGAGGAAAAGTCAGAGAGAAACATCATTGTGAAAGAAACGTATTGGTTGGTTACCTCTTGAACTTGCCCCAACCAGAGCCCAGGCTGGGGAGAAGCCGGCAACCAAGGTATGTGCCCTTGACTGGAATAGAACCCAGGACCCTTTGGCCTGCAGGCCAATGCTCTATCCACTGAGCCAAACTGGCTAGTACTAGAATTCCTTCTCTTAACTTTCTTCTTCTGGTCTTATTTCTACTCATCCTTTTGAGCTCAGTTTAAACACCATTTCTTCAGAGACTTCACACATCCCCACTGGGAGTCAAAGTCTGCTCCTACAATAATGACAATAATGCACAATTATTAATAACAACCAGACAGGGATTTCTGTAGTAAATATGTAAATAGATAATGTACATATCTATAATAATAAAAGTATAATATGCTAATTAGACTGGACAGCCGAACGACCTTCCAGATGTCATTCCAGACGTCCTTCTGGACCAAGCCACAGTGGTACAGGCTGAAGCAGAGGCGGTTAGAGGTTATCAGGCAGGCAGGCAGGCAGAGTGGTTAGGGGTGATCAGGCAGGCAGGCAGGCCAGTGGTTAGGAGCCAGCAGTTCTGGATTGTGAGAGGGTGCAGGCCAGGCTGAGGGACCCCCACCCACTGTGCACTATTTTGTGCACTTGGCCTCTAGTTATATAATATGCATAAATGTAAACTATTTCATACACAGTTTATGTGCTCCACTAGATCTTCAAAATCTAAGCATATAATGAATATTCAATAGCTCTTTGTTGAAATAAACAAATGGGGAGTTCCAAATTTAGGCAGCCAAATAAAATCATAAGTACCTACTTACTCCTTGACTTTAAACACCATCTTTGATTACATAGTCAATAGTTCACAATATATATATACATTCTCTATAATTGAACACACAGTAAACTAAATTTAGTCCAGCAGACATAAGGTGAAACGTGCATATATTTTGTCACACCTAATTATTTCATGTTTATTTCAGTTATGTTCAGCTTATGCAGTCAACATTTCTATTCAAGTTATTTCTCATGCTTCCATTTTCCTGATTTCTACTTATTTTGTAAAATAAAGGTAAATATAATAAAATATTAAAATAATTATACAAGTATAATGTGTAAAGATGCTTACACTACTTAAATTGTTGGCTGAAAGAAAACACTATGATATAATAGCTAGAAATACTTGTTACCTGAATTATGTAAAGTTAAATTATTTATATGAAAATCAACACAAGGGTATCAAAGTATGCATTATCAGAAAGGCAAACTTAAAAAATCAAGGACCACTTGTATTATGATTCAGTTGATATTTAAAATGTATATCTCTTAGAGTGACTTCAACTACAATATAAAGAAAACTCAACTCATTGTGGCATGATCACTGAAAATATTTGATTATCTCATATCCTAAGGATTCTGAAGATTGGCAATTCCAGTGTTTGACACAGTGATTCAAACATGTCACTAGAAAATGAACTCTTTCTACCCTTCTGTTCTTTATTATCACTTTTTCTATAGGTTTTTACCTCATGGTTTTAAGATGGCTGCTTTAGCTTCAGATGTCAAATCTTCTCATGACAGAAGGAATAAAATGGCAGAAAAAACAGAATTTTTTTCTGGATCCTCTCTCTTTTTATAGAGTAAATATATCTATATCTACATCTACATCTACATCTACATCTACATCTACATCTACATCTACATCTATATCTATATCTATATCTATATCTATATCTATATCTATATCTATTTCTATATTACCAAGAAGCCACCAAGAAGACTATGACTCTTGAATAGAACTGAATCACATGTCACCTCCAAAATATACCACTGAAAAGGGGAAATGAAATCACCATGACTGGCTTAAAGGAATGATGACTGATCACCTGAGATGGGGAAAGGCTCACCTTCCCTGAGAACAAGGGATCTCAGCCCACTACATGAACATACGAGAGTCAGATCTTGGCAAGTTTTAGCCATTGACCTTTGATAATCTGAGTTACATCAGATTCTAATCAGGTTCCTCTGAATTAGAAACCCAAAGTGATCATAGTAAACATAATTATATAATTAAAATTTTGCTTCCATAATAACTGTTTCTAAAACAGAAGATAATAAATTAGAAATAAGAACATACAAATTGTTAGAAGCTTTCCACTTCTGAAAATATAAATATCTGGGTGGTTTTAGAGACTCAAATAACATGATATGTAAAAATAAACTTTTTTCAGTGCTTTTCAATTAATGCTAACAGCAAATACATACTAATGGTTCAAGGTTTTATTTAGCTGCGTGGCTGTCATGATCATATTACAGTTAAGGGGGACAAAAGACAAGCAAAAATATGGAGATTGATTTCATACTCAAACTCTCTCTTCCACTCCACTGACAATTATATTCTTAACTTTGTGTTGCATTAAAAGCAATGACAAAAAGCCATTTCAAATCACATCAACCTTTCAGTAGTATCCTATAGAAAGATTGGCTCTGAACCAAGTACCCAGGTACTAACTAGTTTAATTTTAACTCAGAGCAGATGGACTAGGGTTCTCAAGGTCAAATTTAGAGAACCTTCTTAGAGAATACCCCATGGTCTCTGTAACATAGCAGATGGTGAATATATTTTAGGGCTATTTTCAAATGATGTCAGCAAAACTGCATTTCTGTCAATTGTCTTCTATGGCTCCCGTAAACATGATTTTCATTCCAAGTCAAGAGTTATAATGATAGACCTTAGCAGGGCTTTCATAAATGTCATTATCAACAATGACACACTGAGGATTTATATTTCAACTTCTGAGATAAATTGCAGGAGAGGAAGCAGTGGGTCCCTTTAGATAAACAGACAGATATTGACAAATTGTGTTATAATGCATATCCAGTTTCCCTGTATAAGAGAAAATAATTTCTACCTCCTGTTATAGAATTTTAAATTGATGTTTCTTTTTGGAAGATAAGTACAATGTAATTCTTTTTGACCCACGGAGAAACTAGGAATGCAAGAGACTTACTATACATGTTCAATAACTTATGCTTTTTCTTCTTTTTCAGGTATAGCTTGTATTCTTATTTTCAAAATAAAATATTGTGAAGGACATATATCATAAGGGACAATACCAGGGACTTATTCCTTCCACTCTGATTTTCTCTGGGGAAATTTGTTTATTCCTATTGCTTAAAACCTTCTGAAAAAAGTTAATCCATACTTATTGGATCCCACTTCCAAGGGGGAAATGGAAGTCTCAGATTCCTTACTTTTTTTCTACTGTCCAGGCCTGGAAAACAGCATCAATTAGGATAACAATAGCCTTTATCCTGGACTTTTAAACCTGACGATGAGAGGAAGTAGAGTTGGGTTGTCATAGCAACAGAGGCAGCAGAGGTGATGCTGTACTAATTCAGACTGTTCCTTCTACCCTGGTTCATAATTACCAGGCCCTCTCCAATTTTTAGTTCTGGACCAATCTCAAGCCAGCTGTTATTATGTTAATATATTCTCTATGGTTTAACTAGAGTTGGCTTCTATTATTTGTAAGAAAAAATGTTTAAAATACAGAAAAGCAAAATTAGACGGTAGAAATACTATTTTTTAACCTTCTTTTCCATTAACAGACCTTGATTTGAACATTTTATATGATCAATAAGAATATTACAAAGCATAAGTTTTAATGGTTACCTAGCATATCTTTGTATAAATAGACTATAGTCTATAAGAATCTATTTAATCAGTGCTGGATATTTAGACATTTTTATTTTAAAAAGAGAATGCCCCTTCCCTGGTGGTAGAGCCCCTCTATGTGGTGCCTCGTCTGGGCCCCCTTTGAAAAGGCTGATTAAGCCAACGTTGAGCATAGATCTAGCATTGCTCCACACAAAATATTGAAGGACACAAATTTGTAGCCAAGTCCATGGCAGTTTTAAAAGTTGAGCTGCTGTAGAGTAAGTAACTGGACATTCTTGATACTTGAATATGGACCATGTGAACAGGTAAAGGAAATAGTGCACTTCACAACACTGTATTGTAAAGTGGAAAATGCAATGTCTTATATAAAGCTATAATTGGTGCAAAAACATTATAAATAACTCTCTGATTAGCATCTTATGTAAACACTAGTGACCCAGTACATGAATTCATGCACATTGAAAGGAAATTAATTAGAAGGTGGCCAGAAGCATGGGACTGGGCGAGACAGGCCAGACACCCCCTGGAGCTAACCTCTCACGGTTCTTCCCTGGCATCTGCAGAGTGAGTGGGGTCCCTCCAGCAGGTGGGGTCCCTCGGCCTGGCCTGGGGGAACAGGGCCAAAACCAGCTCTCCGACATTCCTCGAGGGGTCCTGGAGTACAAGAGGACACTCTGCAAAGTTGCTGTCATACAGGATGTGGAATGGAAACGCAAGTGTGCAATAAACCAGATTCAGGGCCGACAGTGCCCCAGCAACAACATAACCCACAGCCAAAAGTGGAATTGCGCAGCCCCCGAGGAATTGGGCTCCCTCCTCTCTGGTTTTGGGGTGCGTCACCAGAGAACCTCTGCTGCCAAGTCACTGCAGCTCAGCAGCTCCTGCATTGAGCGCCTCACCCCTGGTGGTCAGTGCACATCGTAGCGACGGGTCAGACAGTCAGACACTTAGCATATTAGCCTTTTACATATATAGATCATTATACACAGTTGTGATATTTTTACTTTGTAATACATTCCTAAATGTAGAGTTGTTGAGACAGAAGGTAAATTTTGAAGCTTTGGGTCATACAGATATTTGCCCCTTAACAAGGAACGTTGTACCTATTTACCATCATATTAGCAGCATAGGAAGTTGCCTGTTCTGATAAGATCTTATTCATTATTTCCACTGTGAGATGGTGGGTAGGAGGCTAGAAAACTATTCGACTTTACTTGCCCAATGCACAATTTAGAAAGCAATCAGTCTTTGTTTGAGGGGCCCCATACAAAAAAGGGGAAGACTTCCAAAGGACTCAATGTATGCCTCACACTATTTAAGAGTTTTCTATCGTGTTCTTGGTGCAACTGAATACAAACCAATTTGTGGGGGTTTTTTTATGGATGGATACTGACAGAGCTCTCACACAGCGAGTTAGGAGGAGAGAATCAAAGAAAACCCAGTCAGCTTGGATTATAGCTACTCCTCACAGCTGACTCATACCCTTATTGCTCAGCAATGAAAGAATTTAATATCTGCCAGAGTTACACAAAAGACACGATTAAAATCCACTAAATTGGCATGCCAGAAACAGCCTGAAAAGCACCAGGTCTAGTCCTGGCCCACAGAGTATTCTCTAGATTGTTCTATAAAAATCACATGGCATCTTTTTTAATCAACTGGCCTTTATTTTAATCAACTGGCTACTCGTGTGGATGCTACTAACTCAATAAATGGAGCCATCTAGGTAAATCTGTGCTCAAACAATAGTACCTTGATAATTAGAGGCAAATGAGAGCCATTTTAATAACTTAGCTGCTGAGGAAATACACCCTTAAACACAATTTTAAAATTTTTGTGTTTACCATGACTAAATAAACATCTTAACCCATGTATATATGTGTATGCATATGAATGTGTGTATGTGTGAGTATGCATGTATGTGTGTGGGCATATGTATGTATAATCTAAATAAATCCCAGGGCCCCGAGTAGCCAAAATTCAGTAAGGTGTTAATTTAAAGAGTCATAGTTCATGCAGAGAAAAAATAATTAGAAGACTCCAATTCTTAACTCAGTCTCTCAAGATAAATTTTAATGCACAGCAAGTATCTGAGAATTCTTTCCTCCTGACCCTGATTTTCTTAATATAGCAGCTGTCCTCTGAATCATTTGTCCCAATCGCAATTGCCAGTTGTCCCAAATTCAGCCCATATATTTTTTTTCTCTCTCCACCTCATCCAAAAGCTGCTTATAATGTAGAATCATTTAGTGCCTCTGATTGCTTAAGTGGCCCTTCTGTTTAATACACTATCTGGTTAACTATAACAAAGGTGCATCCAAGTGCCAACACTTGGTAAGCAGCTAAAAGCCAAGGAAACTAGAGGAACACTGTGTTAATTCAAATATTAATCATTTTTGTACCTATTTACATTAATAATGTTCTTGGCATATTAATATACAATCCCTGACAAAAGAGCCTCACAAAGAGGTGGACAAGGTGTTTTATGTCAATTTTAAAGGCTCCTCGCCCAATTATTATACATATATTCTCCAAGGGAACAGATACTTAGAAACTAGAGCTTAACAAACAGAGACATTTTTTTTCCTTTCCAAAGAAAACAAAAGAAAGCAAACCTTTAATGGTCTTTCAGTGTATGTATTAGTGTCTTAAGTGGTTATGGCCATTTATAATTTTTCTTTAAACCAAAGAAGAAACTCTGGAAAGAAGGAAATGATTGAAGTATTCACACATCTAGATACAAAACTAAAAATATGATTATCAATTGAATTGTCATAGATGCAAATGTTCTGCAAAAGCCTTAAAATTATTCTAGTGACACAGTGAAACTATTCCACATTGGCGTGCTTCTTGGCTATGAATTTGCATTGCCTTATTTCTAAAGCCACCATCTGTATTGTAAATAACACAAAAATGAATGTTTGGTTTTTTAAAAAAGAATTTCACAACATATTATTGGTACCTAAGGCTTTCACCTTTTCCTTTAAAAACAATGAGGTATTTGTATAATTATGTGTTGGAAGGAGAAGAGGGTAAGAGATTGTCAGCACTAATGATTTGTCAACAGAGTTCATCTCTTTGCAATTTAAGGTTAGCTGTAGATTGAGGTCTTAGGCATCCTTTTATTTTTCTCATAAATACTTAACCTATTTGACTGCTACAAATGTGTACAATGACCCTTCCTTAATGTTCATTTTCATTATGTAAAACATCTGTGTAAATGCATATGCTGAATTAATGGTTTTATACATTCCAAATGTATACTGATATAATATATGATCAGTATTAATGAAATTCATTTCTGACAATCCAAAATACACAATCAATGACAAAATGTTTCTCCAGGGAGCAATGAAACTAAACATAATTAAAGTATGCTGGGCAGCTCACTGTATCTTTGAACAAGGGTCAATAAATTATGTATGTTCTGCATTTCCAGTTGCTGGCCTCAGTAGCTGCCTAACAACCAGGTAAAATAAATAATTGCTTAGTCCAACTCAGACCTATAAAAATATCTGCTAGAAGCACTTAAATTGTGCTTTGGAGAATAATGTTTTTAATAGTTTTTAAAATTTTTTATTTTCAATCCAATCCATTATATCAACAAATATGTAAACAATGTGTTCTCTGTGCACTATATTTCAGCATATAAAAAAAAGATAAATAAGAGTGTACCAACTTAAAGGGTCTTAGCATTATATTCTAATCGAAGAGGAGGGAAAGGAGTCGACAGACACATTGCAAAAAATAACTATTACATAGAACAGGTACAAAACACTATGGAGTCATTCCTTACAACTACTCTGGGCTTTTATTATAATGTGGTCAGAAAATATATTTTAGATGATTTCAATTTTTTTAAAAAATGAGACTTCATTTGTGGCCTAACATGTGGTCTATCAAAAAATGTGGCCTTAGGAGAATGTGTGTTCTAGTGTTGTGTTGAGTGTTTATGGGTATCTATTAGGTCAAATTGGTTTGTACAAAGTGGTATTTAAGTCCCCAACTATTATTGTTGAATTGTTACTCCCTGCTTTTATCTAGTTTGGCCTTCATTATTAAATGACTAGAGGCCCAGTGCACAACATTTGTCCACTGGGGGGGGGGGTGTCCCTCAGCCCAGCCTGCACCCTCTCCAATCTGGGATCCCTCAGGGGATGTCCAACTGCCAGTTTAGGCCTGATCCCGGCAGTCAGACATCCCTCTCACAATCCGGGCCTGCTGGCTCCCAACTGCTTGCCTGCCTGCCTGCCTGCCTGCCTGCCTGCCCGGTCGCTCCTAACTGCCCTCCCCAGCCTGGCTGGTCGCCCCAACTGCCCCCCCCACCCCCGCTGGCCTGATTGCCCCACAACTGCCCTCCATCTTGTGGACTGCCCCCCCCCCCCTTGCTGGCCTGATTGCCCACAACTGCCCTCCATCTTGTGGTGGCCATCTTGTGACCACATGGGGGTTGCCATTTTGTGCGAAGGTGGGAGAGTCAATTTATATATTACCTCTTTATTATACAGGATAGTTTTGCTGAATTTAGAATTCATGATAATTTTTTTCAGCATTTTGAACATTTCATCTCATTACCTTGGCTTCCATGATTTTTTTATGAGACTCATCTGTTGATCCTATTTAGGTCCGATGTGTGTGACTAGCTACATCTCTGTTGTTACTTTCAATATTTTTTGTCTTTAGCTTTAGATTGTTTGACTATGATGTATCTAGCTATGGATCTCCGAGTTTTTCCTACCTGAAGCTGTTTGAGCTTCTTGTAAATCCCTGTTAGTATTTTTCATCAAATTTTAAAAAAATCCAGCCATTATTTCTCCAAATTTTCTGTCTGTATGTTTCTCTCATTTTCTTTTCGAACTCCTCTTATGGGGATGAGATATACTTGATGTTTTTTCACTCTAAAGTTTCTTCATTTTTTTCTCTCCAGTATTTTTTCTCTCTGTTGCTCATACAGTGGGGCCTTGACTTATGAGTTTAATTCGTTCTGAGACCGAGCTCGTTAAGGAGCTCGTTAACTCAAATTACTCTGTCAACGCAATGCAAAAATTCGGCCAAGAGACAGCTGGTATTTCAAAAAACTCGTTAGTCAGGACACTCGTAAGTCAAGGCCCCATTGTACTGGGTAATCTCAATGAACCTGACTTCAACTTCACTGATTTGTTTTTCTGTCAGTTCAAATCCACTATTGAGCTTATTTAGTAAATTTACCATTTTGATTATTGTATTTTTCAGTTCCAATATTTCTATTGGTTTGTGCCCTATAAACCATATCTTTTCATTCTTCTTCTTTTTTTTGGTGAGGCATTGTTCTCACACTTTTCTTTAATTCTTTAGGCCTTGTTTCCTTTATATGAACATAGGTATAATAGCTAATGTAAAATCCAAGTCTAATATCTGGGCTTCCTCAGGAACAGTTTCTATTGACTGATTCCCCCCCACCCCACCCCAGATATAGGCCATACTTTCCTATTTCTTTGCGTGCTTTATATTTTATTGTTAAAAACTGGACATTTTAAATGACATAAAGGGAAATCTGATTCCCCTTCCCCAGCGCTGACCTTTGTTGCTGTATTGTTATGTTTGTTGGCTTATTTCATGACCTTTCTGGAAAAATTCTTTAAAATTTTTAAAGTCTGTGATATTAGTTATTTTTGGCCACTAACGTCTCTGATCAGTTAGCTTAGAGGTCAACTGATTTGGCGATGTCCATAAATTCTTTCAACTAATCAGCCTCTCAGGCTTTGCTGACGTCTTCTTTGCATACGTTGGAACACATAATGCTCTGGAAGAGGGTTTACAACGGTGTCTTAGCCTTCACTTCCTACTTATAAAGAGCCTTAATTTTAGCCAGAGGTGAAAGATTAGGATTTTTCACATCTTTCCTGGACATGTGATCAGTCCTTTTTATGCATTTGGCTCCCCAGATTCCCAGGAGTATGTTGAAGCTTTTCAAAGCTTCCTATGAATCCCATTCCACACTATATGCTTTTAGTTTAGCTTTGGTTTTTTAATTTTTCACAAGCTTCTCATTAGCCCATTATGGTAACACTACCTTGGGCATCTGGCATATTGGTAAACAATTGCTACTAATTGATTTCAACAAATATCCTTAGAATGAGGCAGAGAGACGTCTGAGTTAGGTCAAATTAAGACAAACCCTGACAATGAAATTTTTCAGCAAGCTGCAAGATAGGTCAAAATAATGGCAATTTATATGTATGAGCATTTGGAAATGTCCAAACCCATTCTTCCCCCTAGGATACTGGTTTCACAGCTACCATAGTTATGAGGCTATTGGTTTTCAAGCCTACCATGCAGAAGTAGGGAGAAGGATATGAGATTAGGGAACATTAAAATACCATAAGCTCATAATGAAATTCAGCCAGTTTTCCTGCATAAATATTCCTCAGACTGCTGCAAACCTTTAGTTAGTTTCTAGAGTTCTAAAAAAGTTGATTTGGACATTTTTGCAAACATCTTGATGCAGAATCAGAGGTCCTAATTCTGCCAGTCTGAAAATGATCTGCCTTTCTTTTGTTTCTTAAGTTTATCCTCATTTGGCTGAGCAAATGGAAAGAGCTTCCCAACTTAAAACACTGATAATTAAAATGTTTTGTCAAAATGTGGACAGTTCTTAAAAATTTTATTAAATATGTCAAAATATGCATTTGTAAATACAGAAAATATTCCATTAGTGAGTTTATGTAGCTGCTGATAGCTAAGGAGAAGAGGCTGAGACTTTCTAAAAGGCATAAATATTTCAGTGCTCATTTTGCTTAGCTCAACTCCCCAATTATATAAATATAAATATGTATTTATGTATTTGACAAGTATTTGGGGGTCTAGTTACTAGAAATAGGAAGATTTAATGACTAATTCAAAGCAACCAAATATAGTCTACCCATCCTCTCCATAAATAAAAGGAAAAAAGCCCCACCTCAAATGATTCCAAGGAAATGGTGATTTCAGGGTATGTGGGGAACTGATATAGGGTTAAGCCTAGAACTGACCTGTTGGCAAAGTCACAAACAAGTCCCAGCTTAGAGGACACAGTCCTCTTAGCATAATTAGGCTTGACGTTATAACACTCCCTAGATCTTATCTGGGAAGCTAATGGGCTGAGGGAAGTGCCCGAAGTGTAACTATGGTCAAAACAAGTGAAACTCACAAGAACTGTGTAACTATGGTGACCACTGCCTTGTTTACCTCTGACTATAAAAGGTTGGTACCGCCTGAGCACCGGTGAAGTCCTTCCTCCTGAGTTGGACTTACCCGCCTGGCCCCCAATATTCCCAAATTATCTCGTGTCTTTTCTCTTTCATTTGTGTGCGGCTCTTCTTCCAGATCCTGAACCCTGAACCACGTGGGACGTGGAGGGAAACATTTACAACAAGGGTAGTTTCCCCAAATAGAGAATAGTTCGATAGAACTCTCTACTGAGAACTTCAATAAAATATCTAGAAGTGAATGGTTGTATTTAAATCAAAGATATTCATTTTAAAGTCAACTTCTGGTATGTTTTTTAAATAAAATGGAACAAGGTTGCTCACTTTCTCAGTAGATAGATATGGGATGATTTGTGTGGACTGCACCACAGAAATAATATGATATTTTAAAGATTTCTTAAAGTTTTTATAGTCACCATTTACTATTAACATAGATTCAACACTATACATTCAATGTCATGCAATGTTTAAAAAAGGTTTCTATAATGTATATAAAATTGTAAATGTAAGATTATGGGGGGTTTAACAAATGTTTAACCAAGGCTTTTATAATAAATCAGTGTTGAATTTAATGAATATTCATATATATTACCCATGAATAAAACTGGAAGATTTCACCTCCAATGATAATTTTTTTTTCTTTTAAGAAAACCATGTTCATTTAATCTTATTTATAGCAATACAAATTCATAGCTGAATTTTTCATATTTACTCTGATTTAGAGATTTTTAATTATTAATAATCAATAATTGATTACCTAATAGCATAGAACATACTTATAGCCACACATAATTTCCTGTTATTAATAACAGATAACTCCTTCCTCCTTTCATATTCCTTTATCTGGATTCATTTCCTCCTATTCCAGCTATACTTTATTTGAATTTTAAAATGCTCCTCCAGCCCGGTTGGCTTGGCTCAGTGGTTGAGTGTTGACCTATGAACCAGTCGGTCACGGTTTGAATCCCGGTCAGGGCATATGCCCAGGTTGCGGGCTTGATCCCCGGTGTGGGGCGTGCAGGAGGCAGCCGATCAATGATTTTCTCATCATTGATGTTTCTATCCCTCTCTCCATCTTCATTCCTCTCTGAAATCAATAAAAATAAAGTGCCTCTCCAAAAATGTATCCCATCCTGTTTGTAAGTGAAAATAATGGTGGTGACACTTCTCTTAAATTAAGAAGAGATGAATCCTGAGGACTATCATTTAAATGGCTTATGATATAATAATTCCTTGATTGATGACACATTCAACAGAATTTTAGGTGACTTGCTCACCTAAAATCTATAAGTATTTTATAGACATTAGCAAAGGCAAATCTGAATTCAAAGTTAATGAGACAGCCATACAAAAGTGAAAAAAAAAATAAAGACATGAGATCTAAATTTAAAGTCAGTTGTGGTTAGAAAATAAACTACAGCTGAGAGCTAGAGATGCCTTACTTGGATTTCTAAACCTTCTGTCACAGAAATAAAAACTTTCTTCTCTATTTGAGAAAGAATCCAAACCTATATATTAAATCACATCCATGGTATCTGTTGACTACATCAACATTTTATTGAAGGTGAATTCTGATACTGTATTAAATATTGGGTGAATTTCATCCCTCGTACTAGCTATGACTATTTCCTTGATTTATCACACACTGTCCTCACAATAGCATACAACTCAGCACCTAGTTTGTCTTTTTCACGCAGTTCCACTCTGGTATTAAAATTTAAAAGACTCTTTTTCCTTCATAAAACCTTAAATCTTCATTTTTCATTATTCTTTAGCACTTTGAAGTTTAACAGATATTACATTTTATTATCTCCCTTTCCTAGACTATCTTATTCAGCGTTTATTCACAGTATACTATATTTGCTAACTCTTTTTTTTTTTCCTGAGAGAGAGAGAGAGAGAGAAACATCAATGTGACAGAGAAAATCGATCAGCTGCCTCCCACATACACCACAACCACCAGGGATCAAACCTGAAATCTCAATATGTGCTCTGACCAGGAATTGAACCTGCCACTACTTGGTGTTCTGGACAAAGCTCCAACTGGGTCACACCAGCCAGGGCTATATTTGCTAACGATTATGCTTGGTTCTCAGAGTGCTCAAGGTCTTGAAAGGTTTTGATTATATTGTCTCTCAAGTTCCTCATCACTGAAGATAAGTCCTCTTGTTGCTTTCCCGCCTCACAAACAAAAAGGAAAAAAATCCCTTCAAAGAAACCTTACATCTCAGTAGTCTATGAAATGTCACATCAAACATCATTATTCCTTCAGAGACATATTGGTAATGTAACCATAATTCATTTAAAAGATAATGTTTGTATTAGCAAGATTTCAGCTATTGTTGTCAATTGCTTCTAAGACCAAAGTCACTAAACACAGGGAGCACTTATACTATTATTAATATATGATGTAAAACATAATATTTCACTGTCTATCTGTAATCTAATATTTTTAAAGGCTCACTTCTGTTTTTACAATATTTAAATAATAAATTAACTCTACATCATATATTAATAATATATCTTCAAGAAAATTATTTTTAATAGACTCCTGTAAGCCACAGGTAGCCACACTTTTTTCGTCAAGAGCAAAATAGTAAACACTTCCAGTTTTGTGAGCTATATGGCTTTTTTTGCAACTACTGAACTCTGACATTGAAGCAGCAATGGATAATAGGTAAATGAATGGGTAAGGGTGCGTTCCAATAAAACTTTATTTACAAACACATAAGTCATATAATTGTTACTATAAAATATTAACCTTTAGAGTATTTAAAACCATTTAAAAATGTAAAAAACAAAAACAAAACATAGTTTGTGGACAATAGTAAAATATGAAACAAGATTCAATCAGGGCCTGCCGTTTGCTGACTTTGATGTAAACCTTGATACTGAATTTTATTTCTTTAATAGCCTTTGATGAAAACTATAAAGAATATTAACTAGGCTTGGCTGGCATCACTCCGTGGTTGAGTGTCAACCTATGAACCAGGATGTCCACGGTTCAATTCTCAGTCAGGGCACATGCCTGGGTTGTGGGCTCAATCCCCAGTGTGGGGTATGCGGAAGGCAACTGATCAATGATTCTCTCTCATCATTGATGTTTGTATCTCTTTCTCCCTCTCCCTTCCTCTGAAATCAATAAAATATATTTTAAAATATAATATTAAGTAGAAGAATATTTGTGATTTTTTATGAAGAATAAAATTTATGAGTTTTCAAAAATCTTATTTTTTTTATTAAAGTATGATCTATTTTTCTTAGTAAATACAAAACAACAAACAAAAAATTAGGTTGGATTTTATTATGAAATTCGCCTAGGCAGTAAATTTAAATATGCAGTTATATTTTTTAGTTCAGCTAAATGATTGGGGTTGGGATAAAATTGGTCTTTGTTTTATTGATTTGCTAATTGGATTGTCTTGTAAAGATTCTAAAAACATATTCTTTTACAGAACATGTGACATAGATATACTGTATCTGTCATCAGTTCTTAAGATAATACCATAATTTTGACATTGAAAAACCTCAGTTCCTATGAAAAAAAAAAGGTTTGAAAGACCAAGCAAATATATAAAAGTGATTAATTATTTCAGCCTTCCCCCAAATAAATCAACACTAATAGCAACAATAAAAACAGACACCATAAGTAGCACCAAATGCTACTTATACATAATAAATGAGTAATTATGGATTCTGTGCTATTAATTTCCATATACAATTTATTACTTCTTGGAAATTTTCAGGATCTACCCAAACTCTAGTTTTAACCACATGTCTGTAAATAGATGTTTTGTTGCTGCAGACAGTACACAAGCTAGGAACTAGTTTCTGTTTACTCTTGTATACAAAAGTTCAGGGCATTTCTGATTTTAACTTAGGAGTTGATGTTGGATTCCTAAGGCCTATGTATTCTGAGCTTTATACCTATCTCTTTTCAGACTTCATTAAATAACCTCTGGTCAATTCCTCTTACCTCCCTGTTCTAACCTTATCATATTATTCTCTCTTTCTAGTTTTTGTTCAACAGTCATAACCCACAATTTACTTATAATAATACCAACATTTTCACAGTTACCTTGGAGTTATATAAAAGTAAATTTGTCTAAATTTGACTTACGACTATGGAACACTAATGGTTGGGATATTCTTTAGATCCAGATTTTTAAAATTGAAATTTTGAGCTCTTCCAACCCTAAAATTTTTTAAATGAGGCAACCAAGGCCCAGTTTCCCCAATAGCTTGTTCTGGAATGCAGAAGCCAAGAGAAAAATATAATACCCTATTGTTGTAATAAATAAAGGATTCAATTAGCCATGACTTCTTAATGGAAAACTAAGTCAAGATGGCCCCAAACTATGAAGAATCCAATTCAATTCTTTCAGAGAGACTTACCAATTAAGGGAAAAATATATCTGTGAATTTTATAAAAAAAGATTATTAATCATCTTTCTAATAACCCTCCAGTAGCATACTGTCTGTTTGAGTCACTAAATAAATGTCATAAAACCACAAAGTAATCGAGAAGATAAGAAAAGGAGTTGAGAATATCTACCAGCCAAAATATTAGCTGAATTTAAAATATTAATTACCCATCATTTAAATACTAAGAAGCAATTTTCCAAGACACCTGTCTACCTAAGAATGCTTTTTAAAAAACAAAACAAACAAACAAACAAACAAAAAACCTGTGTTCTTATCCCAGTGTGTTCCCTAGGACACACTGACCTTTCATTCCAATAGCACACCTCATCCAGGGTGTTCCATGCACTGCACCATACACTAGGCCCTGGGATGTACATGTGATTAAACCAAGTGTTGGGTATACAGACAAAAAATTTAAGCAGATAAGTTTTAATTCAGCATTGTGTTAGAAAAGCAATTACTTTTAAAGGGTCGTGGAAGAACAGAATAGCTGTCTGAGTGAGTCAGGAAGGCTTTACAGAGAATCCTCTCCTGCATCTTTGATGGGATTCAGGGCAGGCTCCACAAACAGTACTAATCCACAACCCAGCACCCACATTGTCTGGTATCTACCAGAGCCCTTGCACTTCTTTGGTAAGTCCAGCTAAACATCCTAAGTTTTATCCTATACCATTAAATCCTGAAGTATATCCTTTCAACTCCTTGAAGGATTTTTCATTCCCAAACTTCTTTGTGTAAATAGTCCTCTTTGGAATACTCTTTTCATGCTTGTTGGAAAATAAACATTATGTTTCGCTCTCCACTATTTCTGTATGTCAAGAATCAAACGTGTGGCAGATTTCTGATTTAACAAATAGTTCTTAGGGCTTCAGCTTTTGCTGCAGTTATGTGAGTTTCATATTCATCACACATCTTCAAAATACTTCACTGCTAGGAAAACACTCTGAGGTATAGTACATGAGAAGCACTATAGAATCTCCAGCAGAGTGCAGAATGAACAATCCTTATCTAAAGATTAATGAATCTTTTAGCTGTAGAACTAACTTATGGAACTGTCTATTTTTTAAGTATGGAGCTATGATTGAGATGCTTAAGACACATAAAAAGTTCAGCTTCCCATTTCCTGATCAGTAGCTATTTACTTACACAGTATAGGATATGAAATCATGAATTCTAATAAGAACAAATTCACATCTGCTCAAGCCTCAATTATCTGAATACAGCTTTCCACTCTGCTTAGTATATAGAAAAGCATGCAATTTAAACTAGTTTCTCCCTGCCACCCTAAGTGCTTCTTGGCTATCTCTGTTCTACCACTAGCTGTGGTACATTCAGGAATTTAAAATAATTTTAATGTTAACATATCAAAATATTAATTGTCTCATGAGCAAAACTCATATATAAGGCATCAAATCAAACTAACCTGTTTTTTGGACTATCTGTGACAACATATGTCTGTATTGTAGTGAACTCTTGCAATGTAACCATATTTCTAAGTCTAGTAATCTTTAAAATAACGCAATGTTCACATTTTTGTTTAACATTAAAAACTTACACTAAGCAGACTTTCAGAATCACAGGTGGCTCAAATACAACGATAAGTCCATGTTTATCCTCAAAATAAGTTTGTGTATGACTCACACCAAAAATTGTAGAGAAAAAAAACACATAGCAAGAAACAAAACCCAGAATTTTAGCATTATGACAAGATCATCTTTGAATGTGCCTGTTGAAAGGAAACCATTGGGAGTAACTTAATTATGAAAAATATTTAGATTCAGTAATTAACAGCTAATTTCAGTCAAAAGTTTAGAAATTATAAATGGAAACAAACTACTAATAGATGAGGCAACCTGGATGAATCTCAAATGTGTTATGCTAAGTGAAAGAAGCTAAACTTCCAAGACAACCATGGCTTGGATATTACCTTGGCAATAACCCAGTCCAGGGTCTAGCCCTTATCTTTGCAAAATGAAAAAGTCAATTGTCAGTACTAGGTGTCCCGGTTAAAAATGAGGATTTTTTTTTCAATAGATGGAGTTAGTTACACATATGTTGATATATATGTGATTTGATATGTATGCTATTTTGTTGTATTGATAACAAGCTTCAAAACTTCATATGTCAAATTTGCTGAAGATGTTAACATCATAGATATTTTTACACTTAAAAATGTTGAATTTCATGCCAAAAAAAGAGCATTTGCGGTAAGTTATGATTCATTACTTTATTTTGAATAAAAGTGCTGCTGAATACTTCAGGAAGCTTATGGTGAAGATGCTCCATCTCAAGATACTTGTCAATGCTGGTTCAAATGCTTTAAAAGTGATGATTTTGATGTGAAAGACAAAGAACGTCCAGGTCAACCGAAAAAGTTTGAAGACCAACAATTACAAGCATTATTGGATGAAAATGCCTGTCAAACTCAAAACCAACTTGCAGAAAGACTTAATGTTGCTCAGAAAACAATTTCCTATCATTTACAAGCAATGGGAAAGATATTAAAGGAAGGAAAATGGGTGCCACATCAACTGAACGAAAGACAAATGGAAAACCAAAAAGTTATCAGTAAAATGTTGCTTCAACAGCATGAAAGAAAGTTTTTTTTGCATCGAATTGTGACTGGCAATGAAAAGTAGATTTATTTTGAGAATCCCAAATGCACAAAATCATGGGTTGATCCAGGTCAACCATCAACATTGACTGCAAGGCCAAATCGCTTCAGAAAGAAGACAATGTTCTGCGTTTGGTGAGATCAGGAAGGTGTGTTGTATTATGAGTTTCTAAAACCAGGTGAAACCGTTAATACCGATAACTACCAACAACAAATAATCAACCAGAACCACGCTTTGATGGTGAAATGACCAGAATGTGCCAGAAGACACAGAAAAGTAATTTTGCTTCATGATGACACACCATCACACACGTCAAAACCAGTTGAAGACATATTAAAAGATCTTGCCTGGGAAGTATTAACCCAACCACTGTATTCACCAGACCTTGCTCCTTCAGATTACCATTTGTTCCAATCGATGGCACATGAACTTTCTGAGCAGCACTTCAAAACATACGAAGGAATGAAAAATTGGGTCTCTGAATGGTTTGTCTCCAAACAAGAAAAGTTCTATTGGGATGGTATCCACAAATTACCTGAAAGATGGGGAAATGTGTAGCTAGCAATGGACATTACTTTGAATAAAGCACTTTTGATGTTTCTCTTGAAATTATCGTGTTTTCTTTGATTAAAAAATCTGCCAATATTTACTGGTACACCTAGTATACTGAGAGTTCAGTTTCTTAAGGATTGCGTCATCCTATCAAGCTCACAGAGACTGATATAAAACACAAACACGCGCACACACACACACACACACACACACAGATGTTAATGGATTACTTTGCATGATATCTACAACACCCATATAATCCCATGGATTTGACTAGTTGATAAGCTACACAGTCCAAGTGTTTGGTGGGCTCAGTCTCAAACCAAAATTATCCTATCTAATAAAAGAGAAACATGGTAATTAGCGTATGCCCACTACCCTTCCCATTGGCTAATCAGCGAGATATGCAAATTAACTGCTAGCCAAGATGGCGGCCGGCAGCCAGGCAGCTTGAAGCTAACATGAGGCTTGCTTGCTTCAGTGACGGAGGAAACCAACGTTCGCCGCCTGCCTTGCCGGCCTCTGAGCTTGCAGTTTGAAACATTGTTACAAATATAGAAGCTAAACAAAACCCCAGAAACCTGCTTTCAGCCAGCCGGGATCTCAGAGCTGGAGTTGATACAGTGTTTTGATTATAGAACTCAAACAAACCAGATACCTACTTTCAGCAGCAGAGGCCTCAGAGCTGGAGCTAGAGCTAAAGCTGGCCCAGAATTTAAAAAAAAAGAAAAAAGGAGCAGTTGGGAGCTTCAGTCACCCGCCAGCCTGAAAACAGCACTCAGCCCCTCACCCAGACTGGCCAGGCACCCCAGTGGGGACCCCCACCCTGAAGAGTGTGTGACCAGTTGCAAACAGCCCTCAGTCCCTCATCCAGGCTGGCCAGGCACCAGAGTGGGGATCCCCACCCTGATCCAGGACACCCTTCAGGGCAAACCAGCCAGCCCCCACCCGTGCACCAGGCCTCTATCCTATATAGTAAAAGGGTAATATGCCTCCCAGCACCGGGATCAGCGGAGCTGAGAGGCCTCCCAGCACTGGGATCAGTGTGACAGAGGGCAGCGCCAAAACCCCCTGATCGCCCTGCAGCTCTGTGTGTGACAGGGGGCAGGGCCACAACTTCCCTATCTGCCCTGCTCTGTTTGTGACAGGGGAAGGTGCTCCAACCCCCTGATCAGCCCTGCTCTGTGCCTGATAGGGGGGAGCTCCCCAACCCCTTGATCGCCCTGCGGCTCTGTGTGTGACGGGCGGCGCCCCAACCCCCTGATTGGCCCTGCTCTGTGTGTGACAGGGTGCGGCGCCCCAATCTCCCCCCCCACCCCCACGGGCCCTGCTCAGTGTGAGACGGGGTAGAGCCATAACTTCCCCATCAGCCCTGCCCTGAGTGTGACAGTGGCGGCGGCCCAACCCCCTGATCGGCCCTGCTCTGTGGGTGATAGAGGGTGGCGCCCCAACCCCCTGATCTGCCCTGCTCTGTGCGTGACAGGGGGGAGCTCCCCAACTCCCTGATGGGCCCTGCTCTGTGCGTGACAGGGTATGACCCCTGATGGGCCCTGCTCTGTGTGTGACAGGGGGCAGCCTCCCAACCCCCTGATTGGCCCTGCTCTGTGCGTGACAGGGGGTGGCTCCGCAACCTCCCCATCAACCCTGCCTTGAGTGTGACAGGGGGTGGTGCCCCAATCCCCCAATCGGCCCTACCCTGAGCGTGACTGAGTGTGGCATCGCAACCTCCCGATCTGCCCTGCTCTGTGCATGACAGGGGGCGGCGCCCCAACTCCCCAATCGGCCCTGCTCTAAGCCTGACCAGGGGCTGCACCTCGGGATTGGGCCTGCCCTCTGCCAACTGGGAGCAGACCTAAGCCAGCAGGTCGTTATCTCCTGAGGGGTCCCAGACTGCAAGAGGGCACAGGCCGGTTTGAGGGGAACCCCTTCCCCCCGAGTGCACAAATTTTTGTGCACCGGGCCTCTAGTCCTATATAATAAAAGGGTAATATGCAAATTGACCCTAAGGTTCACATAATGTGCACTGACCACCTAGGGGCAGATGCTCAATGTAGGAGCTGCCCCCTGGTGGTCAGTGCACTCCCACAGGGGGAGCTCCACTCAGCCACAAGCTGGGCTGATGGCTGCAAGAGCAGCAGTCAGACATCCCCTGAGGGCTCCCTGGCTGCCAGAGGGATGTCTGACTGCCAGCTTAGGCTTGATCTCCCAGGGAGTGGTGCTAAGCCGGAGGTGGATATCCCCCAAGGGCTCCCCAACTGCGAGAGGGCACAGGCCGGCTGACGAATCCCCCTCCCTCTGAGTGCACAAAATTTTGTGCACTAGGTCTCTAGTTTTATTATATTACTGAACTGTAGAATGATGTCAGTCTTTGATAAGTCGATGCATCCAACTCTACAACAAAGATGTTTACCTGATGAAAAACTACTTGTGTAATTTATAGATTTGCTACTTTCATTTTCTTTCTAAATTCCAATTATGATTGATACATATTTTCAGTATGTATGTTAATAATTCTAGTCAAGTTTTGTCGTATGGACAATTTATTTATTCATTTTGTCTAGATTTTACCATTTACCTTTCAGTGCATTGTTTCATTATAATTTTGTGAGTAAAGTAATATCATTGTTAATATCATGTGTTCTCTACCATATTGAAAAAAAAAACACAACCCTAAACACAAGGAGTGCAACCTAAAATAATTAGATTTACAATAAACTTAGAAAAAAAGTCTCATCATAAACTAGATAGACTTTTCACTATTGCAGTTTGTAGTTTAAATCTATTTTAAACTTGATGATTTGAAAAGTTTTACTCATTCTAATTTCATGTTGACTTACCCAAAATGTGTTCTCTTGACTAGTCATCACAATTCTGCCACTATATTTTATACCTTCCACTCTCACAGAGATTTTATAAATGTGTATTATGCATATCTCACATCAAAAGAAGACACAAATATTTTAACAATATGGAAAAGGAAAGAATTAATAAATTATCATTTTTTGGTATTTTAAAATATTCTTCTATTCCTCAAATATACCTGTAAATCTATTGTGTTTTCTAAAGATGACAATAGTTAATATTTATAAACACAAGGTTATTTGTAATTAAAAAAAAACACACACACACACTAAAAACAAGTATAAGCAGTTAAAGGAGAAGCTTGGAGATAAAAACTTGCCCAAAGGTACACAGTTACTTGAACAGGTATTTTAACTCTGGTGTTTTTGACATAAAAGTCATTTGTCTTGCCAATGCTCCATGCTGCATCAGGATCCAAGTACCTCAATAAGCAACCCATAGAGATTTAGTTACTACAACCCACCATTCCAGACTGTAATAACTCCCATTCTAGAATTATATCCTTTTATAGTGGAATGGGCATAAGGATTACGTTCCAGCCCAAATTTCTGAAGGACAACTCTGTCAGCAAAACAGTTATTTTGAAAAAAAAATCTCAATAGCACAGTAATAGAAATTCAATTGTTCTGATTCCAATTTGGGATAACTTGATATGAAAAGCTTAGTTTTAACCAACTAAAAATTTGTCTCTTTGAAACTCCATCAGTTGGTTAGTCTCCCAATTGGTCTTTTGGAATTACACAGGCTAAATGTACTCCCAGTACTCCCATGTCCTTTGTACCAATAATTTGTTGTTGTTGTTGTTAACCCACACCTGAGGATATTTTTTCCACTGATTTATTTTTTTTAGAGAGAGTAGAAGGAGAGGGGGTGCGGATAAGAGAGAGAGAGAGAGAAACATATATGTGAGAGAGACACAATATTGGTTGTCTTCCGCACGCACTCCGATATGGGCTGGAGGTTCAACTTGCAACCCAGCTGTGTATCCTTAACTGGGAATCGAACCCTCAACTCTGGTGCATGGGCCGATGCTCTAACCTCTGTGAACTGTACCAGTAATTTTTAATTAGGTACACTGCCATCTTCTCTGACCCCTCAACGATCATTAATATGCTATGAGTAATAGTTTTCCTTCCCTGAAAAGACATTAAAACGTGAGACCCAGAACTGAACATTCAACTGCTTGGGTTGTCTGACAAGTGCAGAAGATAATAGAAAAACTATTTCAGGCCTGTTCCTATAATCCTGACCACCCTACTTTTCTCTGCATATTTGTCACAATATTTGTTTATATTAAGTTTCTGTTCAACCTGTACTCTAATACAAACCTTTATGCTCAATGTTCTTAAAGGCCTTGGGTGGGGGCGGATTTTTATTCAGGCCTTTAGAAATTACAGGAAGTGTTTGCAC
Organism: Myotis daubentonii; assembly: GCF_963259705.1. Lineage (NCBI taxonomy): Eukaryota > Metazoa > Chordata > Mammalia > Chiroptera > Vespertilionidae > Myotis > Myotis daubentonii. The sequence continues at coordinate 69,126,652 of NC_081849.1, read as the reverse complement.
GATAGTGTGGAACAATAAAAATGACTATCAACACTAATAAAAGAGAAAAATGGTAATTGGCGTACGAGCTACCCTTTTCATTGGCTAATCAGGGCTATATGCAAATTAACTGCCAACTAAGATTCACAGTTAACTGCCAACTAAGATTGGCAGTTAACTGCCAACAAGATGGCGGTTAACTTGCATATGTAGGCACAATGCAGGGAGGCGAAAGGGAAAGCAGGAAGAAGCCCCCTGACACTGACTGTGATCGGAAACCCAGGGGGGAGCTAAGATCTGGGGGGCAGGGCAAAGGCGGCCCTGGGACCGCCTTTGCCCTGCCCCCCAGCCATGATCGGAGAATCAGGTGCCTTTGCCGCCCTGGCCAGTGATAGCAGGAAGTAGGGGTGGAGCCAGCGATGGGAGCTGGGCACGGTCGAAGCTGGCAGTCCCAGGAGCTAGGGGTCCCTTGCCTGGGCCTAAAGCGGAGCCCACGATCGCGGGGCCACTGCAGCTGTGGGTCCCCGCTGCCCGAGCTGGACACCTCAGCCAGAGGTGTCAGGCCTGGGCAAGGGGCCGATCCTGTGATTGGAGGGTGATGGGGGTCAATGCCTGAGGGCTCCCAGTATGTGAGAGGGGGCAGGCTGGGCTGAGGGACACTCCCCCCACCACACACACCCAGTGCACGAATTTCGTGCACCGGGCCCCTAGTTTATGATAAAACTCTACAAAGTTATCTTCATAGTTAATGGGAAAAACTATGATTGTTCCATGACCTTTAAAATATCTTGTCAAAACATTAAAATAGAGTGAGCACCAAAGCCCCATCGAAGCAAGTCTAGCCCCAGAGGGGTGTCTCCAGCACAGAAGTTCTCCCACTGCAGACACAGCTGATTCTCACAGCCAATTGGCCTGGAGGTCAATTCCTCACAGTGATAACTACAACAATCAAGGCTTAATTACAACAAGACTGTGCACAAAGACCACAAGGGGGTGCACCAAGAGTGTCTACCTCAGGTAATTGGGACACTTAGCACAGAAAGGCACTCTATCAACACAGCGAAGCATAAAAAATGCCGAGACAAAGAAATAGGACACAAACGACAGAATGGGAGGAAAGCAAACTGCTGGATATAGAGTTCAAAACCACACTTTTAAGGTCTTTAAAGAACTGTCTAGAAGCCGCCGATAAACTTAATAAGGCCCTCGAAAAGACTGGTGAGACCGCCGATAAATGTAGTGAGATCCTCAAGAAATCTAATGAGACCCTCGATGTTGTGATAAAGAACCAACTAGAAATTAAGCATACACTGACTGAAATAAAGAACATTATACAGACTCCCAACAGCAGACCAGAGGATCGCAAGAATCAAATCAAAGATTTGAAATATGAAGAAGCAAAAAACACCCAACCAGAAAAGCAAAATGAAAAAAGAATCCAAAAATACGAACATAGTGTAAGGAGCCTCTGGGACAGCTTCAAGCGTACCAACATCCGAATTATAGGGGTGCCAGAAGAAGAGAGAGAAGATATTGAAAACCTCTTTGAAGAAATAATGACAGAAAACTTCCCCTACCTGGTGAAAGAAATAGACTTACAAGTCCAGGAAGCGCAGAGGACCCCAAACAAAAGGAATCCAAAGAGGACCACACCAAGACACATCATAATTTAAATGCCAAGAGCAAAAGACAAAGAGAGAATCCTAAAAGCAGCAAGAGAAAGAATCTCAGTTACCTACAAGGGAGTACCCATACGACTGTCAGCTGATTTCTCAACAGAAACTTTGCAGGCCAGAAGGGAGTGGCAAGAAATATTCAAAGTGATGAATACCAAGAACCTACAACCAAGACTACTTTATCCAGCAAAGCTATCATTCAGAAGTGAAGGCCAGATAAAGAGCTTCACAGATAAGAAAATGCTAAAGGAGTTCATCACCACCAAACCAGTATCATATGAAATGCTGAAAGGTATCCTTTAAGAAGAGGAAGAAGAAGAAAAAGGTAAAGATACAAATTATGAACAACAAATACACATCTATCAACAAGTGAATCTAAAAATCAAGGGAATAAATAATCTGATGAACAGTATGAACTGGCGATTGTAATAGAATCAGGGACATAGAAAGGGAATGGACTGACTATTCTTAGGGGTGGGGAAAGGGGTGTGGGGTGAGGGAAGAGATTGAACAATAATCGTGCACCTATGGATGAGGACAGTGGGTGGGGAGTGAGGGTGGAGGGTGGGGTGGGAACTGGGTGGAGGGGAGTTATGGTGGGAAAAAAGAGCAACTAATGTAATAATCTGAACAATAAAGGTTTAATTAAAAAAACATTAAAATCTCTTTTACTGACAGATATAAAGGTATAAGGAATGAAAGATAGAGTAATTTATACAGATTTAGTACTCTTAACTTAAAACATCAGAAACTTTAAGAATTAAGAGCATTGTTGTTGCTTTTGATTTAAAAAAACACAAACACTTAATTTGAACAGGGCTTGTCTTCGTGAATAATTCATGGTATGAAGTGAGTGCCTTTGCCATGCCTTGCATATTGTCACACTTCTTTCTGAGTTTGGATCAATTACCAACGTTTTATTTTCGTACTTTTAATGCTGTGAACTATCTCTGAGAGTTCCTTTAAAATGAAATTTTATTGTGAGCACACCTTCCTCTGGGACATTGTCATTCTTTTTGTCATTTTCCTCAATTATGTCTATAAGTTCCCCTTCACTATGTTCCTGGGGCTGCATAGGTTGAGTCTCTTGATTGGCCACAGTGTCTACATTTCCATGGTCAGCTATTTCTCCTAAAACTCCATTTATGTGCGATTCAAATCCCATGTCAGGCAATATAAATTTTCATTTATTTGGCACACTTTCATTTTTGTTGGTCAATTCCCTCATTTGATTATTTATTTTTGTAAAATGGCACGTGGGTTTATCTCAGGGAGACAAAACGGCAACGCCACTACACGTTTTGTTATCTGGGCTTAAACAATACCAGAAGCAGAATGAGTAATCACTGACAAATTTTGAAAGAGGTAACGCGATTGGTCACTGATCAAGATGTGCATCTGTTATTTACTTGTGGTTTTTGGACTGAAGAGCTACGAGCGATGTTTGTACTTGATGCAATTAGTCACAGTGCATGCATCGTAGAAACAGAATTTGAACTGCTACTGGCACTACGTACCTAAACCATGGTGACTGAAATGAGCGCACGTTGGAACTGTGCAAAGTGAGGATCGATGTATTATGTTATCCAGTGATGTCTAGGCACTGTATTTTCATCCAGTTACAGATAAAAATGCAAAACACAGCAGAACGAAGTACAGAGTCCTGTGGTATGTCACAAACTTCCACTCTCCGAATAAAGATCAGTGTAAATTTCCCATTTTAGTTACAAAGAGAAAGAAAGCGTGTGAATTGCTGAAATAGAGATATCTGATAACCTAAAACAAAGGGGAACACAATTATTTGGTCACTGTTGGGAAACCATGCACAGTAGAGTGTCATTGCCTTTTTAACTGTGTCCACATCACCTACAAAACACTTAATTTTAGATTTTTGTAAAATTCACTACTGTCAATCTTACTGCTGTATTTTGCAAATCTACCTTTTGAAAATTCCAAATTACATGATCTTTCTTATCGCCGTTTTCTCTTAATACTAAGCCCTGCTAGGCCACTTTTAAAAAAGTGTGACCTGGAGAATTTCATTCATTGAACCTTTACTTACTTCTCCATAAAGTCTCCTAGTATGCATGCTCAGTTAGCCATATTGGGTCATTAAAAGTATCAGATAAAATTAAGTATATGAAATCACTTTACAAATAAATTACAACGTGCTATAAAAAGTGAAGGTGTACTTTTCAAAAGGCAATTCCCCCCGAACCAGGGAACTGGATACATCTTAAGCATCTGGGACAAACTCTGACCTATTCAGGAGAAGCAGTTTCATTTTACCCATGTTTGCTCTGCCTTTTCCTATGCAAACATCAATGTCTTTGATGGAGAAATTGGAAGCAAAAAAGAGGTTAAAGTACTTTGCTTTCTGTTTCCATCTGTTAACATCATATAACTGCCTGAAACAGTGAGCCTATAATGTTCTAAACATAGCCTAAAATTTTATTTCTTGATCTTAATTTATTTTAACTCTTAATCTTTTTTCTGCACTTTAATCTTCATTCCACTAACGACAGTCTCACAGGCTGTACTAAAATTAAATTTCCTAAAATTCTGCACGTATGCCCAACTGGTCTCAGTCACTTTCGTGCTACTTACAGGACCCACAGAGACTCTACTACTAAGTAAGGAGCCCAGATACCCATAACATGTACAATTTACGAATTTATGATCCATTGGAAGTGGCCAGAGAAAAAACTCTCCTTTTGAAGCTGAGAAAACGGAAATAAGAAAAGATAAAGTCATTTTTTTCTCAAGCCCACACTGCCTATTAGTGGCAAAACCCAATCTGAAACCCAGATACCACTACCTCTCATTTCAGTAAGCGCTTCTCATTACTCCAAACGTTTCAGGTTTATTGACATCAGCTACTATGTCTAGGTTGTTGCTTTATTGCTATGTGGGTCTTTTCTTCCCTGAAGGCATTTTAATTTCTTCCTGCTTTTATTAAGTTGGTATATCTGACCTTCATTAAAGCACTTACATATGTAAACGATTGCCCTGCTCCCCAGAAAGATAAGAGGGCCGCTCTACTCCCATCTGAGCAATTGGCACTGAATGTGCAAAGAATTGGGAAGAAAGGACAGGCCTGTATTTATTCCTGAAATGTTTGCAACCTTTGCAATCTAATTCCTGAACTAGCAAACACATTTACCTCAAGATGAAAGTTTAGAAATACATTTCACAGATAGCTGTAGATGTTCAGGGTCAGAAAAGGGGAAAGGAGTATTCACGGATAGAATCTAAATTGGCACCAGACAAAACAAATGCTAAAGTCATGTTCACATAACCAAAGAAAAATTATAAAAGTTTAACATTTACTATTATTTTTAGATGGCTAAATTATTATCTGAAATAGGAGGTGCTTTGTTCTTTAGCCACAAGCCTGTCAATTCATCTGATGTCAGATTGATATTTTAGAAAATTTATTTAGATTTTTATTTATGAAATGATAGTGTCCTGTCATTAATTTCATTGCACATAGAAAAATCTTCACCAACCTGGTGGCAACATGTGCTGAGAGCACTGAGTTGCCAAGCTTAGCCAGATTTAATAAACTTTTGGGGGACTGTCAGGCAATTTCCTTAAAATTAAATATGACATAATGACCACCTCACATATCATCTTTTCTGAGCACTTTTAGCTGGTGACATCAAAATAGAGTCCCATAGAACATTTTAAAAATCAAAATTTTACTAAACTCTTTTATAATTAATTTTTAAAATATGGAATAAATTTTATGAGGACCATTTTTTTAAATTAACTCAACTATTCTCTGTATTATTTAGAAAGGTTTAAGTTTGCTTAAGAAACACCATTGCTGGAAAATGCACTAGCATCTCCTGCAGGTCTTAACATAAAACACCATTTTCCAGATGGTATTCTAGACTTTCCTATCCTAAGTTACTCTGCAGGCCACCGGCAAGGGACATCTTCTACAGAACAACTCAGGAGCAAGGCAAAATCCAGCTACTGCCGATGAGGAGGGAGAGGAAAAGAACAGACTGGGAGAATTAAAGTCTTATGCAACTGCATTTCTAGTGTTTGAGTGATCATTTGATTCTCTGCACCTTTTTGGAAATGCATACCCAGTTTATCCTTTCTCTCTTATAGGATTCCCTTCATTAAAAATGGCTAAGGCCCCCCATCACCCATGAGATAAAACCCCATTCCCTTAGCAGAATGTGCAAGGCCGCTTACATTTTCTCACTCTCCTGCACATGCTGTCCATCCTCTCCACGGCGGAGACTGTGCATAGGCAATTCTCCTAGCTGGAATGTGCAACCCCCCTTTTTCTATGTGACAGGCTATTACTCACACTTTAAGTATCAGCAATCTTTTCAGTTAAGCTTGCAGAATACTTCCTGGGAAGCCCATTGGTCCTTTCTCTGCGGCGGGTGCCCTGGCATCTCTTTACACAGCTCTGCTAGGACTTAGCACCTTGCTAATCACCTGCCACCCCAGTAGACTGTGTACACCTTCACCTCTGTATCCCAGGTACCAAAGTAGTGACTATCTCATAGTAAGGAACTAACTCAACAACATTCGTGAATGAAAGAAAACAGCACATGTGACTTAAAAAAAAAAAAAGGAAATCTGTTTCAATCGAATAATTTAAATACATATAATGACTTAAATGTTTCCATCTTAGAGTGTTTTAATGGAAATTTAAATTTTCCTTCAACTAATAGTTGTTAAATTCTACAGAGTAGAGACCATTAAGGAAATAAAAAACTTCTACTATTTTTGATGCATATTTTAATCTGATGTTAAAGAGGATTACAATTAGGCCAAAACCTTTTAATATAATGTTGAATTCTCAGTAGTACTTAAATATAATTAACATTTAAATAAATTACATTTGTGTTAATTTGTAGAAAAAAATGAAACTGTTGGCCTATCTTCAAAATCATACCATGTTTTTAGTTAGAAACCACTGCAAAGATAATCTTAAACAGTTACAATCCTAAACATTTTTTTTGTCTTTGACATTTATGTCACCAATGGTGCAAAGTCTTCTGCAAGCTGTATATTTTAAATATTATTGTTATCATAGAAATGCCATGTTTTTTGAAAAATAAAGTTCAACTTTTAATTAAACATAAAAATTATTATTACTGCATAATACTTTTTTCATAATATTAATTCTTTCAAATTGATACTAACTTACATGGGCAGTTTGTAAAGAATGAACAATTGATTCAGTTCTTATTAATATACTAGAGGCCCGGTGCATGAAATCCATGCATGGGGGGGGGGTCCCCTCAGCCCAGCCTGCACCCTCTCCAATCCGGGACCCTTGGGGGATGTCCGATTGCCAGTTTATGCCCGATCCAGATCAGGCCTAAACCGGCAGTCGGACATCCCTCTCACAATCCTGGACCGCTGGCTCCTAATCGCTCACCTGCTTACTTGCCTGATCGCCCCTAACTGCCCCTCCCACCAGCCTGATCGCACCTCACTGCCTCTGCATGCCAGCCTGATTGCCCCTAACTGCCCCCCCTCCTGCCAGCCTGGTCACCCTTCATGGACCCCTCACTGGCCTGGTCATCCCACGCAGCCTGCTTGTTCAGTCCTTTGGTCGTCCCTCACTAACCCCCCTGCCAGCCGGGTCGCCCCACACAGCCTGCTTGTTCAGTTGTGTGGTCGTTCCTCACTAACCCCTCTGCTGGGCCTGGTCATAGGCAGCCATTTTGTGAGGATGTGAGGGTTATTTTGCATATTACCTCTTTATTATATAGGATACTTATAGAAACTTCTTTAAATTCTCTTCCTGAGCCAGCACACTAACAACAATACGATAGTGTGGAGAAGATAGTTAGCAGAGTGCATACATGTGGCTAGAAAAACACTGACATGTACATGATACATTTCTAAGCATGAGCTATAATTGCTGTTTTGGAGCACTAATGGTGCATCACCATATTCACTCGGGTTACTTCATGCAGCTGGTATGTGCTGGCTACGGTAACCTCATAGAAACCTATTTTCTCTAAATTTTGAAAATCTTCATGCCAAATTAAGGAAAACAGGAACGTGGCTTTATTAAATGCAATCCAGGTCCTTACCATCAATTAAATAGCACATAGACATAACCTTCAAACTCATAGTTATTTGTGCAACTTTGACTGAAAAGATTATTCCTGCCCAACAGGTGTGGCTCAGTGGTTGAGTGTCAACATATGAACAAGGAGGCAATGGTTTGATTCCCCATCAGGGCACATGCCCGGGTTTTGAGCTCAATCCCCAGTAGAAGGTGTGCAGCCGATCAATGATTCTCTCTCATCATTGATGTTTCTAACTCTCCCTCTCCCTTCCTCTCTGCTGATATCAATATATTGATTTATAGATATAAAATTATTCCTCTGTGTCCTCACATTCTTAGACTTCTGAGGGCAGACCCACTTTATGCCTCTTGTTCTGGTGTAATTATTAATAAAATTCCTTTGCACTTGCATACAGGTCACTGATTGGGTGTACACTTTACAGTAACATAGTCATCCTTTTTGTAAATGAAATGTTCACCTCCAGAAAGGATGTGCCACAAAGAAAAAGGGGGTACTACCCAGATTAATAAATATATTTTTACTTTATTTGCTTAATGTCACAATCAGATTCGTTATACTCCCAGGAAGCTAGTTTGCAATCAGCATACAGTTGAACACCTTTGCACCCAGTAGAAATCTAGACATTGTTTGTATCTCAGCTTAAAGTTTCTATAACATGGCCACCACACTTCTTAGTTTCATCAGCATATTTCATGTGAATAAATTATTTCTACATCTCAGAGTCATTCAAAATGGAAAAATCTAGTGATAGCTTTTAGTTACTTATCTAACATTATAAATTGTACTTTTTGAAATAAAAATGTAATTTGTTCATTCTTTTTCAGAAATCCAAGGTATTTTTCTGGCGCTTTTCCAGGAAGTACTGCTTTTCACTTTGTAGTGCCCATAAATCCTATCACCTGTCATCCCACTAAACAATCACTAACACATCTACCAAGTGGTTTCTGATTGATCTCAGGATAGTGTTGCTTCTTAGTACATATCTTTTGAGAAAGAGATTCAGTACCGAATTCTGAATATCTAAGAAAAATAATGTATTCTTCTTCAAAGATTATTTTATATTTTGAATTGTTTTACAATTTAGAATGAATAGGTTCAATTTAGACAGAGGTTGAAATGATTTGTTCTATGGGAAGTGAGTATAATTTCTCTTTTAAGATTATTTAAAGTTGATTTTTAGAGACAGAAGAAGGGAGAGGGAGAGAGAAACATATATGTGAGAGTGAAACATGGGTCAGCTGCCTCCTGCATGCTCCCTATCAGGGATTAAGCCTGAAATTGTGGGATGTGCCCTGACTGGGAGTCTAACTAGCAACCTATTGGTGCACTGGACAGTGCCCATCCAAATGAGCCACATCAGCCAGGGCATGAGTATAATTTTAAGTAGTCACAGATTTCTGGCTTTACAATTTTTTCACTTGCTTTATTTTTCATATCAAAATATATAAATATTTAAATTCACTGTATATCAATTTAATTAGCATGAATTGATTTGGGGAGAAATCAGTAGAATACTTTTTCTATCTGCTTTACATGATAACTTTCATAGTTAATCAGTTGTTAGTGACCTCTTCCTTTTAATGAACAAGTTGTAGTATGCAACTGTGAGACCATTATCTGTAGGGAATGTGAGTTTATAATTATTTTCAAAACATGTTTCAAAGCAACAAGATGATTCAAATATTTTTTAAACATTTTATATGTGGAGCAGAAATAATGAATAAAAGTTTCCATGCCATTAGCCATTCTCTTGATAAAAGGGAAAGAATACCATTTGACTGTAGGTAGGATCTATTTGACTGAGAGTGTAAATTTGTTGAGAAGAATGTTTCCAGGCTAAAAAACTAAATAAGGCACAGCTTTATCAAATGTGCAAAAATGGAAATTTTCAATCACCTTTTCCCCTCTTTTTATTGATATAGAATACTTTTATGAAATGGAATATTAGTTGGAAACTTAAATACTATCCTATGTAATAAAAGGGTTATATGCAAATTAACCTTCCATCTGTCACAAAGATGGAGGTGCCCATAGCCACAAGATGGCAGTGCCCAGTCCCCTCAGCCCCACCAGAGTCCCCCAATCCTGGGGGGGTGGCCGCTGAGAGCAGGCAGTGTGAGCGGCCTGGCGGAATGCTTGCTTCATCGGCATGGCAATGAGGCAAGTGTTCCGCCCCGGCTGCAGAGGGTCTCTAGACCATTGAAAGGGGTTGCGGAGAGCCTCTGGAAAGCAGGCACAGAGCGGCAGGCCCCGCAGAGATCAGAGAACTACAGGGAGTGGACTTAAGCCCTCAGGGCTCCCGGATTGGAGAGGGCTCCCCTGAGGGATTCCAGATTGGATAGGGTGAAAGTCGGGCTGAGGGACCCACACCCTGTGCATGAATTTTGTGCACCAGGCCTCTAGTTTCCATATAAGAGGAGAAGGAATTTCAATGCCAGAATTCATCCTTTCCTACTCCTCCTAATTGCTGGCCCCTCCTCCTACAGGACTAAAGTAACATAGAAGGGAAGGACAGGAAGAAGAGACCTTAGTTCAGCTATCTACAGTATGTTATTTATAATAATGGTATGGGGAAACAAGAAAAAATATTTGATTCTTTTTAAAAGCTAGGGTTTGAAAATAAAATCTGCAGTTGCTATACATAGAAACCAAAAGAAACTCTCTGATTAAGAGCATGAACAATAAGGAAAGTGTTGCCCTGAGTCATCTTTTCTGATTTATATGTTTAAATTCAAATGATTTCAAATTGGACATTAACTGATAGCAAGTTTGTTTGTAACTAAATATAGTGACTAAACTAATTTTGATTAGGTCATGTGTTATCTGTGCTAACAGGTGCATGGAAGACAAAATTAAATAGATTAAATAACACCAATAACATCTGGATATGCTATTTGCATTCCTCATAAAGTAGTCTGATTGCCTTTTCTTTTCATTTCCAGTTTGTATTACACTCTTTTGGTATAAAAGTCACATATGTAACACACCTATTTAAAACACCTGTTATATATGTGGTATTTATAATTGGCAACTTCCAGTGATAGTACTCATTCCATATATTACACATGCTAAATAGGTTCACTGACAATTTCCAAACACATTTTCAGTGGAGTAATTTCCAAGATAGAAATACTGAGGCTGCTATAGGAGGGACTTTATGATTAAATGTGCTTTGTTCTATTCCTAATATTGATTCACAAAGTTGGGAACATTCCTATGCCAACTAAAGAACTATCTTCATACACACACATAAACTGTATTTGTTTTAAAAATATACTACCTGGGAATATTTTAAATAAGCCACTATAATTATGGAAATAGAGACCTAATAGACTATATCTTGATTTATATATAGAAACACAGTGAATTTTGCAGATGTTTGAAAGTCTTACAAGGTCAAAATGAGAAGGAAAACCACTATAAGTAGGCACTTGATATTTTTGTTACTTTTATGACTCATTTGGTAGTTGTTACTAATTTCAGTTAAATACTGGGGTTCCACATATGGTATTCCAATGTTCATATTATGAATGTGGTAAAATCCACTGATCCCCCCACTTTTATCACCAAAGGATAGAAACATAACTGTTTTTCGCTCACTTAAATATACTTCCTTGGGTTTTACACTACAATGTAAAGGAGGCTAGTAACAATTTCCAACTGAATTGCTTCTAAACATGAGTTTGGGTTGCCAGACGTGTGTCATGACACTGAAATACGGTAGTTGTAGACGACAGTATTTCTGCCAAGAAAATCAGAAACATATTAATCAGAATAAACACTCTTGATACTTCCCTCCACATTTCTTCTACAGCGTTAGCTTTTAACGTCAATTGGTAAAGCAAGAAATACATGCCAGAAGGACAGCAAAAAGAACTGAGAAAGCAGTTTATGAAATACTAGCTAATAATCTAATTGACCTATAGAAAATGGCCTATACAAGTTATCAGCAAAATTAGAATGAAATATAGATTCTTAACATGGAGAAGAGCTAAATTAATTATGACTTCAAGAGCAACCCATCCAGTGAAGTTATGAAAGCTTACACGGCTAGTAAACCTCTCTAGATTCGCATGCATTTGTTTGATTATGCATTCTTTTCTATTCCCCAACAAGGTGAATTCAATATTTAGTCCTTTTTCTTATTTCTTTTTCTTAAAAAAAAAAAAAAAAGACCATTCTTTCGGAGCACTTACATCACTTTCCCTGGCGCTAAGTATCATTTTAAAGCTAATAATCTCCACATTTATGATTCTGCATGCACCATCCTATGGAAAATTCTCCTGGGACGATTCCCAATCATTGAATGACAAAACCATTCATATCAACTTATATTGCCCAAATATCTACCTCCTTTTCCCAACATTCTCATATCTTCTGGTGCCATTTTCTAGGCTAAAAATATTGGGATAATATTTTATGATTCTCCCTTTCAAAACTCATCTAAAGAGTCCTATAAAAAAATATTCACATCTTTTCCTTCTTCCTTATTCTAATATCTATTGCCTTTAAGCCCTCATTGGAGAGCCCCTACTTCTGCTTTCTCCTTATGTTGATTAACCCTACTTAAAGAAAACAACATTTTGAAAACAACAGTTATAGGTAATGGAATTTTACCAAAAATTTTAATTGATTTCCAATGTCATTGTAACAAATACAAGGCTATAATATAAGGCTATAATTTTCCTACTTTATTTCAAAAATTGGTAATCATTTGTTATATTTTTATGTATTCCTTGGGTAACTTAACAAAGAAATGAGCATTTCATTTTGTTGGAATTGGTCCCATTGCTCTAGCTTGTCAGGGTCATTTTAAATCTATACTAAGGTCTCTACACTGAATCTATCTTAAGTGGTTATTTCATTGCCTATACTTTAGTAAAAGTTAATTGAGTAGCCACTATTTTATTTGTTGTTTGAATGTTTTATTTATGTCTACTCACTTGACTCTTTCTTCTGTTTCTTTTTTCCAAATGGTGACCTCATTACTGTTCCACTGCTGTTGTTCTTTCCCCCTAATTATTGAAAATGAGGAAACAGGTAATATACTCCTATTTACTTTTATAGATTATTTTATTAGCATTATGTTTGCATGAGAGTATTTCCCCATAATATGCTTACACTGTAATATTTTCATTTCTAAAACTGAAACAAAAAGTTCTATTTATTACTAAAGGAATTTTAGGCATCTGAAAGCAAGTGAGGAAATAATCTTTGAACCAAAATATAGAAGGGCCAAATATCCTATGAAGCCTTTTTATACGCCTATTCCTAAAATAGAATTTGTTTAGTATTTTGAGGAAAATTTGTTGGAAGGAGGAAAACAAATAATTTATCAATTATTGAACAGATCTATGCTTGGGGTGTGCTTTGACACTTTTTAAATTCATTCCTCATATACTCAATAGTTAAAATTATCCTAATTTTACAGATGAGAAACTAGAATTAGAGAAGCTCATTATTTTATCCAAGGTTCCAGAGCCAGATGAGGTTAAGCAGGATTTGAACTTAGGTCTTACAGATTCCCAAGGTAATGCTGTTAAGCATAGTGCTATATAATACTGTGATCTGCAATTATCATAGAACTCTTATTTTCACAGGGCAATGGAAAGTGGAAACTTGTCAGGGCTGAAGGCAGGTGTAAATGGGGATTTGCTAATAAAAAAACTGAAGCTTCCTTTCTGGTTAAACATAAGTTGTACTTATTTGCATGTTAAACTATTAAAAACACACATTTTACTTTGCAAAAATATATAAATTCTACAATGCAGTGTTGCTGTCACTGTAACCCTGAATTTTTTAGATTAAGTCTTACCATTATCATTACCTAATAGGAATGGAATCACAAATGCTTCAGTGAAATTCCCTGATGAAGTACAAGGTGAAATAGTGCTTCATTTTCAATATAATTCTATTTGCCCCATCCGTATAAACACAAGGACACATTTGTCTCCTTTTATATTTTTCTCCACTTGACCTTCCCCTGGCCTCCCCCACCCCTGCAGTGTCTTGTGTCCATTGGTTATGCTTATATGCACGCATACAAGTCCTTCAGTTGATCTCTTACTGCCCCCTTCACGCCCCCCCCTCCCCGCAACCCTCCCCGGCCTTCCCACTGTAGTTTGACAGTCTGTTGGATGTTGCTCTGCCTCTGTATCTATTTTTGTTCATCAGTTTATAATAGTCTTGATTATCCATAAATGAGTGAGATCACGCGGTATTTTCTTTCATTGACTGGCTTATTTCAGTTAGCATAATGCTTTAATACTCCTTGTAATACTTTAAGCAATAAAACAAAATTTAAAAAAGAGAGAAAATTCCCTCGCCCTAACCAGTGTGGCTCTGTGGATAGAGCGTCGGCCTGCAGACTGAAGGGTCCCAGGTTCGATTCCGGTAAAGGGCACGTACCTTGGTTTTGGGCACATCCCCAGTAGGAGATGTGCTGGAGGCAGCTGATTGATGTTTCTCTCTCATCGATGTTTCTAACTCTCTATCCCTCTCCCTTCCTCTCTGTAAAAAAACAATAACATATATTTAAAAAAATAAAATAAATACAAGGACACATTAATTAAACTTGGGATTTTAAGAAAAATCTTGTACATGTTAAAGGTGATTTTATTCAATTTTATTTGTAATTGCATTTAAAGTTAATGCTGTTGTTTCAGTACATTTATTCATAATGTCAAATATAGCATTCCAGGTATGGTTAACTATCCATGCTTTCAGCACTCTGGTTAAAAATGTAATACTACTTTCAGGACTATAAAATCTGTCTACATTTAATCTTAATCTTTATTTATATAATATAGTAATCTATGATGAATTGTAATATTTATTATAACTGACCCTTAAAATGAGCTAGTTTACATTTGCTTAGTAGTGACATAAGGCAGTAAGAGTCCATTATAATGATAGTGATTTCAACAATGATGCCTTAAATACAATATTTGCCATAAACGAGTCCCATTGCTTTAGCAGAGTAGGTCGTAGAACTTTAAAGAAGCAAAATGATAGACTTGTAAAAGATCAAAGATATACGAGTGTTGAATGAAAAATCCATAAAGCAATGGCTATGTGAACTTAGTCATAATGATAAAGAATACTTCAGAACAAAAAGATAAAGGCATGAAATAAAAATCTTTCTGGGTGTCAGAAGTGGAATGCTACACATTACTTGTATAAAGTTGTATTGGACTAGTTTCATTGCCAAATTAACTGACATATCTCTGCCATAATCATGCAATTTACACATTTGTACTACTTTTAGAATTAGTCTCATAGTTATGTACTTGCATAATTTCTTTTTTATATTGGGAAAATATTTGTAATTGACTTTGAGGGTTCTTAATTACTTTTGCCTTTTCCTGGTAACTATCCTATATAATAAAAGGGTAATATGCAAATGGACCGAATGGCGGAAAGACGAGTCACCATGACATGCACTGATACCAAGGGGCATACACTCAACGCAGGGGCTGCCCCCAGCACCCAGGCCCTGATCACCTGATCGAGGCCTGCTGGCCAACATTTTGATCCCTTCCCCCCAGCAAGTAGGCTCTGATTGCCCAATGGTGAACTGGGAACCAGAGGTGGGGGGCGGTGGGTGGCGGGCCAGCTGCCTGCAGTTGGGGAAGATGGCCCTGATCTCAGGCCAGGCCTGGGGACCATACCCGTGCACAAATTTCATGCACCGGGCCTCTAGTTTCTAATAAGAATCTATAATAATAAAGCCTAATATGCTAATTAGATGGACGGTCTTCCGGATAATTTACCGATGAAGCCAGGGTTGTGAGGGAAACCCAGGTCCTGGGTGCCAGAGGGCAGCTGGTGCCAACAGTCGGGGGAAGGAAGGCCTACTCTTGCACAAATTTTGTGCATCAGGCCTCTAGTATTACTGGTATATAAGAAACTTGAAGAAAAAGAATTATCCAGTCTTCTCTTTTGCAAGTACAGTGTCTCTACAATTGACTGTATCTTTTGTGCATTACACAAGGATTTCACAACTAAAGAGATGCCACTCACACCATAGACATCACATTTGTATATGTTATTTTAGTAGTTTTCCAACATTGAGAGTTGAGAGTTAAGTGTCTTTAGGAATGAAAGCCTTTCTCTAATTTTCACGTGGATATGCTAGGTGTTAGCAGTGTCCCAGGACAGGTAGGTTTACAGTAACCAGATGAGTGATAACTGAAAGGCAGGCCATTGGAGTACAGGCTTTGGATTCAGACCTTCTGGTCTCATTGCTAATATGCTCTGTCAGTTTCATTACAATACTTCACTTTTCTGCACACCAGATTGTCCATATGTAAAATGAGATACATACATAAGAGTACCTACTTCATTGGGTTGTGGTGAAGAACAAATGAATTAATGGATGTGAAGTTCTCAAAAGTAGCTAGCTATCATTATAATAAACTAATTTGTAACCACAACTTTCATTCACAAAGTGCTATAGATTGTGCCAAGCACTATCTATGTATGAAATTTTAAAAATAAAACCAAAATGTAAAGGAAGTAGAAGGTCAAACAAGTTAATTAACTTATCCAAACTAAAAGGTGACTTGGGTACCATTTGGGTTCCATAGTGCTAGTCCTAAAATCATTCATTCATTCATTCATTCATTCATTCCAGATATATTCATAGAAGTAAGTAGTAATGAGGATTGTGGAATATGTACTTGGCTAGTCACCATGAAAGTTGATAAGTGATTAATTAAAGATGTAGGAAAGGTAATGTGAAAGGAAGAACTAGCCAGTATAGTAGGAAGAGATAAAAGATCATAGAGAAGATAGTTTCGGAAGAAGTACGTTTGAAGGATTTCCAAAAATCACGGAACCCAACACCTTCTAGTTCCCATATCACTGATATTCATATTTCTCCTCCTTCCAACTCCTCTGTTCTGGGCTGAGAGACTCATCCCAGTGTTATGAGACTGAAGGATAATTGCAAGTGTGAATTAACACAGGTCTCATCTATATCTATAAACACATACTATTGCCCCAAGAAGGACTGGATAGGAAAATGTGAATGAATCTGCATAAACTTTCCCCACTTTTGACAAACTCCTAGTACATTATAAATACTAATGTGTATCTGGAGCATGCTTCGTTCATCATTGAGTATTTGGCATTTAGTATTTCATGTGATATTCCTTGCAATCATTTCCCATAAAAACTTTAAATGTTATCTGCATTTTACAGAAGAGGCTATTGAGCTTCAATCAAACTGAGAAATGTCAGAGTCTGAATCTGAACCTGGGTTTTAGGACTCAAAATTGTGTGCTATTTTCATCACATTTATTGCTTCCCCTCCATAAAATTTATGAAACCTGGATTAATGGAAAAATTGCTTCAGTGACAAGAGTACTGTAGCATATCCCTTGTTTTAGAATGATTGAATTTTAAAAAGACCTTATTTTATAAAACAGTCTTAGTTTATAACAAAATTGAGAGGAAGGTACAGAGATTTCCAATATGCCCTTGGTCCCCCACATGCCAAGCCACCCCCTTACGACGTCAATCACCAGAACAGCACATTTTTCACCGAAGGGTGAACCTATATTAACACATCATAATCACCTAAAGTCCATAGTTTACCTTAAGGTTGGTTCTTGGTGGTGTAAATTCTGTGAGTTTAGGCAAATATACACTGCCATATATCATCACTATAGCATCATACAAAGTCTTTTCACTGCCCTAAACATCCTCTGCACTCTGCTAGCCATCTCTACCTCACAATCCTGGGCAACCATTGATCTTTTCACTGTGTCCCTGGTTTTTCTTTTTCCAGATAGTCATATAGTTAGAATCATTTAGTATGTAGCCTTTTAAGATTGATTTCTTTCACTTAGTAATATGCACTTAAGGTTTCTCTATGTCTTTTCATGCCTTGATAGCTCATTTCTGTTTAGTGGTGAATAATTTCCATTGCCTTGATGTACCACAGTTTATTAATCCATTCACCTACTAAAGGACATCTTGGTTGCCGCCAAATTTTGGCAATTATGAAGAAAGCTGCTATAACTATCTGCGTGTAAGTTTTTGTGCGGACATAAGTTTTCAACTACTTTGGGTAAATATAAGGAGCATGATTACTGCATCATATGGTAAAAGTATGTTTAGTTTTGTAAGAAACTGCCAAGCTCTCTTCCAAAGTGACTGCACTATTTTGCATTCCCACCAGTGATGCATGAGTGTTCCTGCTGCCTCACAACCTCACAAGCATTTGGTGTTGCCAGTGTTCCAGATTACAGGCGTTCTCATAGGCAGGTAATAATCTTTCATTGTTGTTTTAATTTGCACCCTCTGATGACATACATAGAAGAATTATTTTAAACTCTTGAATCTAAATTGGATATTTAACTTTGATAAAAATCAAGTTAAATTCTGTTCCTTTCTATTAAAATGTCTATGCTAGAATTTTTCAAGCTTGAGTAATAGCTAGACCCTTTCAAATAGAGAAATACTCATAAGTCTATAGGGCTCACTTAAGTTATACTTATTATAATGCTACTTAAACACATGTGAATGTAAAACCATATATTAATTCCTTTTCTTCTAGCTTTATATAACTTTTATGACTACAAACAACAAAAAAGATACAAGTTAAATACAAATAAAACTTAAAAACTTATTAAAATTCAAGTTAAGAATATTACTTTAATGTGAGAAGTGGTTATTTTCTTGCAGAAGATACATCACTTGCACTGGCTTTTATAATAGAAAAGTGTATTTATATATTCTATATTGATATATTCTATAAGACATTATCATTAAATATATTAAATTATTTTCAATTTAACTACATTAGTAGTCCACTGAAATCCATTGCATCACATAGTATAATACCAAATATAAAGATAAAAAGCATGTAAAAACATTTTTTCAATCACAGAATTACTGCTGTAATTAGTGCTACAACTCTTTAAAGTAGCACATACTCAGATAGGAGTCAGGCAGCACACCTACCAAAAAGCGACCATGTAACTAACTGCTATAATCAGGCTCTTTTGTGTGCCCCACGCTTGTATCACTGGGAACACTATGACAACTAAATCGTCCGTCATCATTTTCTTAATAACTTGGAAACTTTTAATCTTCTGGAGCAGTGATGGTGAACCAATGACATGTGTGTCAGAGGTGACACGCGAACTCATATTTTGGTTGATTTTTCTTTGTTAAATGGTATTTAAATATATAAAATAAATATCAAAAATATAAGTCTTTGTTTTACTATGGTTGCAAATATCAAAAAATTTCTATATGGGACAAGGCACCAGAGTTAAGTTAGGGTTTTTCAAAATGCTGACACGCCCAGCTCAAAAGGTTCGCCATAACTGTTCTAGAGTCTCAAAACTTCATCTTCTCTTCCATTGCATCTATAGTATAATTCATATATTATTATACTTTCATGTTTATATTATTAGCCCAAGACAAGAAAGTACATGATTCTTCCTGTACTATACTACATTCATAATGATAAATCAGTGACAATTGAGTACATCTTAGTCTAGTAAGATGTCTTTTGATTGCAAATCCTTACTGTAAAAAATGCATTTACATAACTGATAAAATTAGTTGCTATGAGGAAAATAAATAATTATTTTTGCTATCTTTTTTACATTGTGAAATGCCAAACTAACTGGCAAACAAATATATTAAAAGTGAAGCATTGATGTTTTAGAGGTCCTACAGGCATTTACTTTGTTATGAATCAAAACACAGAACCAGCCTGAAGTTTTAGTGTGATACTCAGTTATTAGTTGATCCTATCTAATAAAAGAGAAAAATGGTAATTGGCGTACGAAGATACCCTTTTCATTGGCTAATCAGGGCTATATGCAAATTAACTGCCAACTAAGATTGGCAGTTAACTGCCAACAAGATGGCGATTAATTTGCATATGTAGGCACAATGCAGGGAGGCGAAAGGGAAAGCAGGAAGAAGCCCCCTGCCACTGACAGTGATTGGAAACCCAGGGGGGAGCTAAGAGCTGGGGGGCAGGGCAAACGCGGCCCTGGGGCCGCCTTTGCCCTGCCCCCCAGCCATGATCGGAGAATCAGGCGCCTTTGCCGCCCTGGCCAGTGATAGCAGGAAGTAGGGGTGGAGCCAGCGATGGGAGCTGGGCACGGTCCAAGCTGGCAGTCCCGGGAGCTAGGGATCCCTTGCCTGGGCCTAAAGCGGAGCCCACGATCGTGGGGCCGCTGCAGCTGCGGGTCCCCGCTGCCCGGGCTGGACACCTCAGCCAGAGGCGTTAGGCCTGGGCAGGGGCGGAGCCTGCAACTGCGAGGAGCTGGGGTTTCCCTGCCCAGGCCTGACACCTCTGCCAGAGGCCTCAGGCCTGGTCAAGGGGCCGATCCGGTGATTGGTGATCGGAGGGTGATGAGGGTCAACTCCTCTGGCCAAGGCATCAGGCCTGGGCGGGGGGCTGAGCCGGGGATTGGGGGGATATGAGGGTCCCCTTGCCCAGGCCTGAAGCCTGGGTCAGAGGCGTCAGGCTTAGGCGGGGGGTGGAGCAAGCGATCAGAGGGAGATGGGGGTCCCCTGTCCAGGCATGATTCCTGGGCCAGAGGCCTCAGGCCTGGGCGCTGGCCAGAGCCAGTGATCAGGGGGAGATGGGGGTCCCCTGTCCAAGCCTGACACCTCTGGCGGAGGCGTCAGGCCTGGGCAAGGGGCCTATCAGGCGATCGGAGGGTGATGGGGGTCTACGCCTGAGGACTCCCAGTATGTGAGAGGGGGCAGGCTGGGCTGAGGGACACTCCCCCCCCACACACACACCCAGTGCACGAATTTCGTGCACCGGGCCCCTAGTAGATTAATAAACATAAGAGAAAATTAAAATAAAACTTAAAATAGACCTTTGAGATTTGTCCACAGGTTTCTCACTAAACCCTCTTTAGTAATAATAAATCAATTTTCTATTTTTATAGTAGAACACTTTTTGCTCCTAAATTATTTACACTCTTTAACGCCATCTAGGAACTTAAGAGAGTGGTTTTTGCTTGCTCATGCTTTCTATTTTAACTTAGATGTCTTTTAGAAAATTGGTAAAATTTGTCTCAGCTGAAAACTACACCGAGCATCAACTCGCAATTGTATATGAAACTTTAAAACAATTCTCACCAACCTTCTCTATATTGCACATGTTAAGTAGGAAAAAAAAGTTATCATCCTTCTGATAATTGCAAAATCCAATTATGGCCACACAATTTAAAATAACCAAAGCGTTGTATGTTTCCATTGTTTTCAAAGTGTTTTTGCAATCATCAATATTAAGATTTAAATCAAGCAAACAAGTAGAAAGTATTAGAATATCTGAAACCAAATATAATTAGATGCCAAGTAGGAAGAAATATTTGTAAACAAAATGTTGCTAACAGCATAAAATAATAAACATTTTCAATAGAAGGATTTGGCTTTGGCTAGTTCCCAGAGAAAAATACAATACCCTGGTGTAATAAATAAAGGGTTCAATTAGCCATGACTTCTTAATGGAAAACTAAAATTGCATAAATATTTTTGTTGATTTCAGAGAAGAAGGGAAAGGGAGAAAGAGATAGAAACATCAACAAGATGGAATCATTGACTAGCTGCCTCCTGCACACCCCACACTGGGGATCGAGCCTGCAACCAGGCCATGTGCCCTCACCAGGAATCAAACCATGGTTCATAGGCCCATGCTCAACCACTGAGCAACACCAGCCCGGCCTTTTTAAAAATATAATTTTGAAGTCTTATTTTTGAAGAAAAGTTCTGTCTGAAAAGTATCTAAGAGCTCACTATCACCAGGCAATTGTGATTAGGGATGTGAGTTACTTATAAACTGGCTGAAAGGAACAGGACCAAAAAGGGTTTCAGCAGCATTCTAAAAAGAATTAAGTGTGATAGTGAAAACTATAGAAAGAAAACAATATCAGGGAAATGGGTCTAGTTTTTGGAGACATTTCTTAATATCATTTGGAAATAAGTATCAATTGTCTGATTATCTGTAATATGGCAGGAGATGTGTTACAAATGGAAATATGTCATTTTTTTTTTGTTTCTTGTAGCCTTCATATCAAAAGAAGAGGCTCTCAGAAACATTTAGTCACTGATACACAGAAGCAATGCAAACTCATTCATGCTACCCCCATAAATATTTATAACACACACAAGTCAAAGGGTAGTGTGTTTACAGAATGGAGGGAACATTTTTTTCTGAGAAAATAGTGAATTACACCCCAGAGCCCTCCTCTTTGTTCTCTACCCATTGCTGTTTAGCTGCCCTCATCCTTTTCTCTCCCTTCCCCACCTGAAGACTATAGTCTCTACCAAGCCTTTGTCTGTGGTCTTATTCTTAACATTTAAATTTAGCAGAGGGATAAATGTCTGCTATTTCCAAATGTCTCATATTTACTTTCCTTCCTATTTCCCTTCAATTCTTATGTATGAGGTAAAAACTGCACTCAGGCGACCAACTACCTTAGGTTAAGAAACCTATTCCTCATCAAGACACTCTTCCTGACAAACCGAGAGCTGTTGTTGAAGCGACCTTATTTCCATGAGCCACATTGGCCAGCATGTTATGTTGGTTGTGATGAGGAGCTAAGGCAGTGATCCACAGTGAACACGGAAGGACACAGCATCTCCTCTCCCATACAGGGGTGAGCAGAAGCAGGTTAACAGTTGTAACACAAATAAAACAAAAATTAATAAATCATAAAAGAATAAATTCTGTTTCACGTACTCACCACTGTAAACCTACTTTTGCCCACCCTCTTTATGTTCAGCCTCATTGAATTTCTCATCTTTGGCTGAAATAACCCGGTTTGCTTCTTCTTAATCTTTAGTAAATGTGTTCTTTTAGCCCAGGGAAGAATTTCTTCTAAATAAATCCTGTCACATGTTCAAACCTACTAATGACAAATATTACCTCTTCGGAATACCCTTATAGAGACTGAGCTTTTACATTTTGGATTTTTGAAAGTAGTTTGAGTGAATAATTCTAGGATCACTGGTCACATTCTGTTAGTGATGCTACTCATTTCACTTCTTATATGGAAAGGTTTATGATGAAGGTAATGGAGTAAAAAGAAAAAGTTAAGTCTTTGTGTCCTTCGCAAGGCATGCCATGTTGCCTTACATGGACATGTGCACAAGGCGGGAGTAATAAACGGAATAGGGAGGAGGTGAAGAATGCGAAGGTTGGAGTAAAAATACTTGCCCCACCTTGGCTCACGCCACCTCTTCACTAGACTTGATGACTTTGTGACGCCTTCTGCTCCCATGCCGGGTGTCCACCAGTAATGAAAATCAGTTAGATTACCTCTATAAAACCTGTATTCTGAGACCCTATGATAGACCAAGTAATGGCTCTCCCAATATGTCTACGTCCTAATCCCAGCAATCTGTGAATGTTACCTTACAGGACAGATGGGACATCACAGTTACAATTAAATTAAGGATATTGAGATGGGAAGATTATCATGGATTATCTGGGTAGGTCAAATATAATCATAGGATCTTTAAAAGAGAGACACCAGGGGATATGATGGTGGAAGCAGAGATTGAAGTGATGTGTTTGAAGATGGACGAAGGGACCAAGATCCAAAAAATGTAGGTGGCTTCCAGAATCCAGAAAAGGCTTGGAAATGGATTTTCCCTTGGGGGGTCTCCAGAAGGAATACAACTCTACTGGCATTTTTTTTAGCCCATATGATCCATTTCACACTTGTGACCGCCAGAACTGTATGATCATAAATTTGTCATTTTAAGGCACTAAGTTTGTAGTAATTTTTTACAGTAGCAACAAGAAACTAACCCAGACTCAATAAATCAGATTTTCTGGATGGTACCCAAGACTCTGCCATTTAAATAAGCTACCCAGTTGACCCTTGTACTCAATATTTGAGACCCTCTTCCTTAGGATTATATTTCCTTTCCATCCAATGCAATTGAACCTTCCAATGTTCTAACCCCAAATCTATTTCAAGGTAATTCTATTTCAAGGTAAAGTTGAGACAAATTTTTTTGTACAAAATGCCTGAAGTATGAATGCAAGAGTATTATAGGAAAGCAGAGTATACTTATTTCAAAGCCCTCTATTCCACTTTTACAAAATTATTATTTTAACCATGAAATCCTGTTATGGACTGAATTATGACACCCTCCCTCCACGTCAATATCATATATCAACACCCTAACTCCAATGTGACTGCATTTAGAGGTAATCAATGTTAAATGAGGTCAAAAGAGTAGAGCCATAACCCATTATGATTGGTGTTCATATAAGAGAAAGAGACACCAGGGATATGTGTACACCAAAAAAAGCCATGTGAGGACACACTGAGAAGACTGTCATCTGCAAGCCAAGGAGAGGCATCCAGAGAAACTATGGCTACCAATGTCTTAATAATCTTGGATGTCCAACCTCAGAACTGTGAGAAAATAAGTTTCCACTTGCCGGGAGCCGGTCCATGCTTGCTGTTTCAAGGGACCTGGCATATATGGCATACTGTTCTTAATATGTTTGCTCACCTTCTTGGCGCTGTGTTTTAACCAAAGTCACCTCTCCGAGAAAGGTTGAATCCCCAGGTAGGGATTTTCCCCTGAAGTTAGGGAGGGAATAAAACCCCTCAACTAAGTGCCAGGTGGGTAATTAATCCCTTTGACTACGAACAATCATGCTTAAACTACATAATCTTTTCTCCCTGGAATGGAGATAAGAAACGCCCTAACCTTTGTAATAGAGATTGATAGGATTGAATCAACTGGTATAAATACAGTTGTAACAAGACAGAAACACACAGAATTCAGAACACAGAATCGAGAACACAGGGCTTGGAAGACAGGACCAAGAGAGACAGAGCCTAGGCACAGAACCTACACAGAACGTTCTCTAGAGACAGAAGAACTTCGCTGGAGAGAGCATGCCAGAGGATCCTGGAGAGGGACTGGCCTCGGAGCCTAGAGACAGAGCCTAGCGGGAGAACATGGCAAGGGATCCTGGACTGAACCTGACTACAGAGATTGGCAGGAGAACCTGACTGGAACCTGGACACTGAACCTGACTGGAGTACCTGTACAGAACCTGGCTGGAGACCCTGACAAGGGAACCCGGCTATGATGATCAACTGAACGCTATCTCTGTATCGTTCCTTCTTCGCCGACTCCGTCCACACCTTTGGGGACCCCTGGACCTGCTGGGGTTGGACCCCGGCATCCACTGTTTCAGCCACTCATTATTTGGGAATTGTCATGGCATCCCTAGAAAACTGATACACATTCCTTACCTGAGTTCCCCCTGTTTCTCGTTCCTTGAAAGAGTTATTCTTATAGTTGGGATTTCAATCTCCACCATTTACCACTTGTTAAGCACTATGTACTAGGCAAAGAGTTTGCATACATTTTTTCCTATAGTTCTCCTAAAAAACTCCACACAGGTGATATCTTTCTCTCTGTTTTACAGATTAGAAAACAGACTCAGAGAGGTTAAATCTGCATACAGAATATATCCTGTCACACAAGGGCCTGGGACGCAATCCTCATGAGGATGGAATCTCCAAAAGATGACTTCCTTAGCAATTGCCCTACTGAACCTCTGCGATGCTGTAGGGGCTATGAAACAAGTGGGAGGACTGTTTGGTCTCAGGAGTGTTATCTGTGCCGAAGGAAGGCTATCAGAATACAAGGAGGAAATCTGGTGAGTAGATGAAGATACATGTTTAGTTCTTTATTATAATTCTAGATCCATAGGCAACAGTCACATTATTACCAGGATGTAATGGCTATTTCCATAGTAATAACAGTTTAAGCAAATGGACCAAACAGCCTACGTGTAACCTAATGTTTAATTTCAATTATTACAAGAGCCTGCAGTGCTGGTGAGCATGATTCTTATTTACAGCACTATCAGAAAGTTCATGAAGAGGAGGGGAAGATGAGAATGATTCTTGAGTTTTAGGAATGGGTATGAACTCTAAGCAGGGCTTAGTTGGTTTAAAGGCCCCGCTGATACTCTGCTGCATGGAAGCAAGCAGATTTACAAAGGCAAACAGAGAGATTAGCTTTAATTCTCCTGGAATACACTTAGCATCATCTATAGCCTTCGAGGCTATTTTTAGAAGATTTTAGAAGGTCTTTTATGGTCATTTGGCTTGTCCCAGGTTTTTTATTTCTGACAATGAAAGCCAATCACATGTGCTGGCTTACAACAATTCAAAAAAAAATTGTAATGCCATTGTGGAGAAATGGTGTGATCCAGGAGATTTTGTGTTGCATGTAGGATTCTAAACATTGGAGGCTGATTTCTTGTTTTGTCACTGACTTGCTAGATAATTTTTGCAAGTCATTTAACTTCTGCATATCTATTTTTTTTATTTCTACAAAAAGGGAACTATAATCTTTAAAATCCATAAGCTCCTCAGAAGAATATGTTTATCTCTGTTCTATTAATAGAACTTGAAATATTTTTTCCTCTGAGACCATGCTAATTATAATTGTATACTGTTTATGTATTCTTAGTGTGTATAGTGCTTAAAAATAGAACTAGAATTGCCCTAATCGGTTTTGCTCAGTGGATAGAGCATTGGCCTGCGGACTCAAGGGTCCCAGGTTCGATTCTGGTCAAGGGCATGTACCTTGGTTGCAGGCACATACCCAGTAGGAAGTGTGCAGGAGGCAGCTGATCGATGTTTCTCTCTCATCAATGTTTCTAACTCTCTATCCCTCTCCCTTCCTTTCTGTAAAAAATCAATAAAATATATTTTAAAAAATAGAACTAGAATATAAAAACTCACCCAAAGTCTTACAATATGAGAACAGTAGTGAAAAACAGGGTGATTCTGACCTCACGATTAATGATTTGAGCATTAAAAAGTCAAAACAGCACAACTTTTCATGACTTCACTCAGTGTCTCCAATTTGAACTTCAGATTATGAGCCATAATCAATATTATAGAATATTATTTTAAAATTCTAGGATGTATTTTCCAGTTACTCTTTTTTTATATAATATACATTTTTATTGATTTCATGCAGGAAGGGAGAGGGAGGGAGAGAGATAGAAACATCAATGATGAGAGAGAATCATTGAATGGCTGCATCCTGCATGCCCCCTACTGGGGATAGAGCCTGCAACCTGGGCATGTGTCCTTGACCAGAATCAAACCTGGGACCCTTCATTCCACAGGCTGATGCTCTATCCACTGAGCCAAACCAGCCAGGGCTCAAGCTATTCTTAATATTTGATCTATTTTGTATATTGTTCTCCTACCATGCTGGTCCCTAAAGATCAAAGAAATGGCATGGTTTGTTTAATCACATAAAAATTATGAGATTATTCTAAGATATTTTATTCAATGTAAATAACCTCTATTTTAATTGTTGGCGATGACATTATTAAGTATATGAAGTTCTTAGATTTAGTTATAGAATCAATATTAACTTAATTTCCCAGTGCTTTAATCAGTTTCTGAATGTTTCTAGGTTTTCCAATAAAAAGCATCTAGTAGAAATGAACAGCCAAGATTCATTCATCAACAACACAAACCCTAAGTCCCTATAATTATAATTTTCCTTCCTTCTCATATTCCCAGTTTCTATGACAGTCTCTCAAAAACTTGGATCCTTATTTCAACTCTTTCATTTTCCTGTCTTGTATTGTCTTCATCAGGTATAATATTAATCAAATAATTCCCATGTTCCAGATAATGTGTTGGATACTGGTAATATAGAAAACAAGAAGTATGACTCTTGTCTTAATGGATTTTCATGTATTTGACTCTGCAAAAAGTTACCAAGTCCCTCCAGTTTTTCCTTTCAAATGTCTATACCCTGTTTGCCATTTCAACTGGTCGAAATCTCCACCACCTTGGTCATGAATTAATAATCTCCTTCATGGCCAAATTAATTTCTTACCCTGTTATATTTGTAATTTCTCTCATTACTTCCCCAAATAATGATGCACACCATTTTTATTTTAATGTTCCTTTAGGCCTATGTTTATCATTTATTTGTTTGCTCAAGAGCCAATCATTTTAATGTACCGTATTTAACTCAATAATTGAGGCAGATGTCCAAATAATATTGCTTTCACTAATATCCAAAATGAAATTTCAACTCCAGGATTGCCAGCTTTTTGCTACCCCAATACTGACCATCCCAAGATTGACTTTTCTGTGGCTTTGTTCATGTTTTTGTTTCTCAGATATGAAAGGGATGCCAATATTCACATAAATTCTTAACATCTCCTTTGAAGCTGAAGTTCCATTATCTAAAAAATTCCAGCTTTGGCCCTAGACAGCTTGGCCCAGTGGATAGAGTGTCAGACTGGGGACTAACGGGTCCCAGGTTCGATTCCAGACAAGGGCACGTACCTCGGTTGCAGGTTTCTCCTCTGCCCAGACCCTAGTATGGGGGTTGGGGGCGTGCAGGAGGCAACCAATCAATGTGTTTTTCTCACATCAATATTTCTCTCTGTCTTTCCTTCTCTTCCACTCTCTCTAAAAATCAATGGAAAAAATATCCTCAGCTGAGGATTATAAATAAATAAATAAATAAATAAAATAAAAATAAAGAATTCCAGCTTTGCAGGATAACTATATTCTCAATACTAATACAAAGCCTCATATGTAATGCATAACATAGTACTTCTATGCAGTTGGATATTATTAGTCTTTCTTATTTCACCTATGTTATCTTGACGGCAGGGTCAATACTCTCCTGGCTCTTTACCACACACATGTTGGTTGGGCACAAAAGCTACAAAATGAAATAAAAATTTTCTCAGAGTCATGATTCCTAAAGTGAGCATATACATCTTGACTTTAATTACAGTCAGTACTGACACTATTGAAGATTAACTAGAAATAAGCTTTCATGTGGCAACTTTTGCAACATTTTCTTCTTTTATTCCCTACTTCTTTATCTGTTCTGTTAAGTGAATTTTGTGATTGCTGATGTTTATATTTATACACTGGTATCTTGCAATCTCTCATAATTAAAGTGTGTATTATCGAAACTTACTTTTCTTTTCTAATATATGAGTTTGGCTCATATTAAAAATAAATTTCTATTATTAAAGCTGATTGAGAGACAAATTCTATCTTTGGAGTTTTTTAATAGGAAGAATGCTTCTGAACTGAAGCTACATCCTTGAGGCTGCATGCCTGGGTCATGCAAAGACAGGTGTGCTGAAGGCCTGAAAAAGGAGAATATTTCTTGTGAATGTGTGAGTGTATGTTTGTATGTGTGTAATAATAACAATCTTATCTAATAAAGAGGGAATATGCTAATTGACCCTCACACCATCGCAAAGATGGCAGCACCCACAGCCAATAAAGAGGGAATATGCTAATTGACTGCCCCCCTCAAAGATGGCCGTGCCCACAGCCAATAAGGAGGGAATATGCTAATGACTTCCCCACCCTCAAAGTTGGTGGCACCCACAGCCAATAAGGAGGGAATATGCTAATTACCTGCCCCACCCTCAAAGATGGCCGTGCCCACAGCAACGAGATGGTGGTGCCCAGTCCCCGTAGCCCCGCCAGGGTGGCATGCATGTGGCAAGGCCTCAGGAGTTCCCCAGCCCCTTCAGCCCTCCAGCAGCCCAGGGCCGGCCTGAGGCACAGGCAAGCCTCAGATGGTGGCTGCCTAGCCACCCAGGGCTGGCCCAAGGTTCAAGTAAGCCTTGGATGTTGGCTGCCCAGCCGCTCAGGGCTGCCCAAGGCTCAGGTAACCAGGGCCAGCCGAGGCCTGTGCTGCCGGCAGTGGCAGCAGCAGAGGTGTGTTGGGGCGTCACGTTCCCCTGATCGCCGGGTCGCCTCCCACCCGAGGGCTTCTGGACTGTGAGAGGGGGCAGGCCAGGCTGAGGGACACCCCTCCAGTGCATGAATTTTCATGCACCAGGCTAATAATGATGTCAACATGTGAGTTTAGTCTTAAAAGTATAGACACTTACCAGAACATAAATTTAAAGCAAGTCTAAAGATCTGGAGTTCCTCTTATTTTACTTACCCTGACACTCTACCATTAATCATGGCAGTTCTAGCTCTTCAGTTTTACCTCCTATCCAGCATCCTTTAAGTTGTTCCCAACTTGAAAACGTCTTGATCATCTCAGTCATGGTCTCTGAACCGCCAGCACAAAGGTTGGAAAGTTTTCCATACAATAAACAGGTAGCATGTCAGCCACAGTGCCTGCCCTTCTTGCATTTGACAAGTGACACTTTTGCTGACACTACTATGAGCTTCATTTCCACATGCCATGCTTCACACATCTCAGGTGACACCATGCCTTACTCCCTTTATAAAAGGCTTTTGAAGTTTTGTTCTGATAAGTGAACAAGTAGTGAAAATAAATGATTGCTAAAATAATTTTTTTCAAATTTCCTTCCTCTATGATAATCTAGACAAATGATCATGGTAAATTGGGTATAATCAATACATAAAGTTCTCACTCTCAACATAAAAGCAGCCAACGAAAGTTTACACAATGCTTCTAGTAATTTTGGCTTTAACTTGTGCAAAATAGTAAGTTAGATGCATAAAGCAGACAGATAATATCATACCTCTTAAATCTGGCTCTAAGAATATAGTTAGGGATAATCTGCTAATTTCCTTTTCCAATATTCAGTGATGTGAAGTTATCAAAGTATACAAATACTTGTTTGCAACATTTACTAAGATAAAGACATGTCCTAAAAATTGTCTTGATTAAATTACATTTCCATAGTTCTGAATGTGCACCTATTTGCCCAACTTTAGATGATCATGCTCCATTTGCTTTGGAAATATTACTCAACAATAATGAGTACAATGTAAGAACTCTGACTACACTATCACAATGGCAGTATAGATGGTTAACATTGAACTTCCAATCCTACAACACTGAAGGACTATTGGCTAAAAACAGAAACCAGTGAACCACTCCTAGTTAAGTATTCAGTTAGATATAGAACCAAGATGAGCTTCTGCTTTTCAGCACAGACTAGAATTAATTCTGATAATTTGTGAGAAGTTTTAAACAATAGTTAAGACATAATTATATGATCATTATCTGATAACTTAAAGATGCCCTCAAATTTCAATATTACTGTCATGTGTAGAGTGTAACATTAAAAGACAGAATAAACTATTTCTTTTATAAAAACTGTTAAGTCATATAATAAATACCATTTTAGTTAAAAATCTACCTTCCAAATTGCTATAGGAAGAAAGGAGTAATATGATTACCCATACAGAAAGTAGCTAATTAATCTGTAGGGATGATAAAATTGTATACTACTTATATATAATATTTTTCAGTTTAGCAAACATGCATTATCCATTTGCTTTTTGCTTCAGTTTCCTCATTTGCAGTAGGACAATGGCTGTCTCTATCTCATGGCTGTTTCAAGAAAAGACATTTTTATAAACGTAGACCAAGTACTCAGAACAGCGTCAAGCACCGTATAACTATTGCATATTACCTACAAAATAAGTACCTAGAGTGAGAATTGAGTAAATTCATATAAGGCACATTATGCCTGTCACGTAGTAAGCACTCAATGTGAACATTAATTACCTAAGAAGCAGGTAGCAAGTATTATTACTCCCATTTTATAGGTGAAGAAACTGATGATTAGAAATTCAAACAAATCCCCTCAAAGTTCAAACAGTTTTAATTATAAATATGAAAGTCAACACATTCAAATTTTGCCTTTTAAAATTCCTGTAGAATATTTCTTTGTTGGTACGCCTGACCCTTGCCCCCTCCACTTATCCATTCTATTTGTTTCTGTGAATACTCACTGTGACCATTTCTCTCAGACAGGGAAAGTGCTGCTGCTATAATTGTGGCTCGGCACTCATATTAAAGTTATTGTTTCATTGTTGGTTTCTGTGGAAATGAAATTTCTGACTTTCCTGCTAGGTTTGGGAATGTTATTCTAAGAGTGCATGTGGTTCTTCACAGAAATAGAGGAGCTGGCCTGGACTTCAGCATTAGAAGTTATTAT
Source organism: Myotis daubentonii (assembly GCF_963259705.1). Classification (NCBI taxonomy): domain Eukaryota; kingdom Metazoa; phylum Chordata; class Mammalia; order Chiroptera; family Vespertilionidae; genus Myotis; species Myotis daubentonii. The sequence goes on along the minus strand of NC_081849.1, from coordinate 69,094,943 downwards.
TTAACATGCTTTAGGTACAAGAATGGATCTACTACTTCCTAGAAAATAGATATGCTCATTCTTAACACAGCTTGTTCCAAAAAGCATATTTGTCTTCATACTTTATTTTTCTGTTGGAAATATACCTAGAAATATATATGCTCTTGTCTTCTGTTTCATATTTCTTTCAAACAGATAGATTTTTTAAAAAATCCCCCACATACTTCACAGCCCATTCATTACCCTGGTTCCCAGGGAATACTAGGAAATGCATGATGTTCTATAGACTAGGTGAATTCCTAAAATAATAGTTTGTTGATTTGATCTCAACAGGGAAATATTATAATATCATCGTTGAGCTGTTAAAAAGGAAACCACCTACAACCAAACAAAATGTATTCTAGGCAAACATCTGCAGAAAGAGCAATGAATTAGGGAGAGCACACAGGAAGACCTAATCTAGTCCTGCTGTGAAAATCCAGGTTGGAGAAAAAAAAGCCAATAAAACATGTACTGGATGCACTATCAGTCCTCAGAAAAACTAAGCCTGATGCTCATTTGTCTATTTCAAAGAGCCCATACAGTATCTAGCTTCTGAATCTGTACCACTCCAGAACTAAAGTCTCCAGGGATTTTAATTTCTGCATTTATTTTTAGGAAATCAGAAATACATTATGTGTGACATATTTGTTTTCACTAGTGAAGGCTGATGCTAGTGAAGTAGGAGAATTCATTTCTCCATTAAAGAATTTGGTCACAGCGCACTAATAGAATGGCATGCATTCCAAACCATGCTCATACACAGCCTTGCTGTCCATAGGGCGTTTCTCTCCAATTTGTGGGAAGAGCTCAGGAGATTTATCTCAGTGCAGTGGCAGATGCAATGGCGTGAGCACACTCCGCCTATACAAGCTTCCTTGGCACACCAGGAAGTGGCAGCGCCCGCCTGAGCAAACCTCCTAGAGCCCCTACATAGTACCTTGATCTTCCCTACTATTGGCTGCCCTAAGGATTGTGTAAACTTCTGATTGGTCCAAAAAGTTATATATACTGCTGCACTTACACAATAAACTTAGATCTGCGTCACTGAACCTGGTCTCCGGAGTCGGGCATGCTTCGTTAGGACTCCGTCGGCCTCACCCCCTGCTTCACCAATTCAGCAATTTTGGTTTGGGACATGGGAGAAAGATGGACTTTCAAGGACTAGTAAACTCAGTTACTATCCCCTTATTTTTATGTCACTAATTTTGTTAGGAGTTGACACTGAAGAGAGTGACTGATGCACCTTTTTATTTTGGAAGAAATCAAAAGTTACACTAAAACTCTATTTACACCCTACAATCCAAAGACTTTTCTTTTTTAATGTATTTTTTTATTGATTTCAGAGAGGAAGAGAGAAGGAGAGAGAGAGATGGAAACATCAATGATGATGAAAGTCATTGATTGGCTGCCTCCTGCATGCTACACCCTGGGGATCAAGCCTGCATGTGCCCTGACTGGGAATTGAACTGTGACCTCCTGGTTCATAGGTCAATGCTAAACCACTGAGACACCATGGCCAGAAAAGTTCTTTTGAGCTTGCTTTAAAAGGCTCATTTTGTGAGCTTTAAATTAAGATACACAAAACTAGACTCAGTTGTTATTTGAAAGAACAAGAATATAATCAGCCTTAGGCAAATGTGGAAGATAAAGCTTGAATTACTAGAACAATCAACACTTTCCCTTTCCAGGCTTCTTACCATTTATATTCTTGTTAGTCTCTTGCTATTCCCAGGGGATCATGTCTTGCACTAAAACTTTCATATTTTGAAAGATACATATTATGATTTGAACATTTTTGGTTTCCTACCTCTTATTCTGTGCCTTTGTATTCGTTAGGGTCAGACTTTTGACTGATATACCCCACCTCCCATAAATGTATTGTCTGTTGCTCTTCTGATAATGATGAATTAAAAAACATTTTATGAGACATTTATCTCTAAAGTAAAGCTAAAATTTAGAAACACTTGGCAGAGATTTATATTTACTGAATGACTCACATGTCTCTATATAAAAGAGAACTTTATCAATATAATTAGTTACATAAATAACATGTTCTAAAACTAGTAATTCTCTGCATGTTAATATTCTCATACTGTTGAATGTGGAATAAATGTTTAATAATATCACTTTCAAAAATTTTTAAATAATATTTCATGTCAGAAAACCATAATTCACTTTTCCATTCTTTTTAACAAATTTAAGTACTCAAGATGTCAAGATTGAAAGAAATTTGCGGGACTAAGCAGTCTTCTGTTTTTATAAGAAGACTACAGAATCAACAACAACTAATATCTACTAGACAGTTGCACGTGAAAGTTCAGATTTTGTATTAAATTGTGAATTCTTCTTTAGGAAACCATCAACAAAATGAAAGACAACCCACGGAATGGAAAACATATTCACCGATGATACATCAGAGAAGGGGTTAATTTCCAACATTTTTAAAGAACTCATACAACTCAACACCAAGAAAACAAACAACCCAATTAAAAAAAAATGGGTAAAGGACCTGAACAGACACTTCTCTAAAGAGGACATACAGATGGCCAACAGTCATATGAAAATATGCTCAACATCACTAATGATCAGAGAAATGCAAATTAAAACCACAATGAGATATCATCTCACACCTGTCAGATGGCTATCATTAATAAATTAACAAACAACAGTATTGGCGAGGATGTGGAGAAAAAGGAACCCTTGGGCACAGTTGGTAGGAATGCAGATTGGTACAGCCGCTGTGGAAAGCAGTACGGGGTTACCTAAAAAAATTAGAAACGAAACTGCCTTATGACCAAGCTATTCCACTTCTGGGAAGAAACTCAAAACACTAATTTGAAAGAATATATGCACCCACATGTTCATTGCAGCATCATTTACAGTAGGCAAGGTTCCAAAGCAGTGCAAGTTCTATCAATAGATAAGTAAATACAAAAGCTGTGGCATATTTACACAATGGAATACTACTCAAGTGTAAAAAAAGAAGGAAATCTTATCTTTTGTGATAGCATGGATGGACCTGGAAAGTATTATGCTAAGTGAAAATAGCCAGTCAGAGAAAGAAAAATACCATATGATTCCACTTATATGTGAAATCAAATGAAGAAAATAAACAAATAAGCAAAATAGAAACAGACTCAGAGATACAGAAAACAGACTAACAGCTGTCAGAGAGGAGGAGGGTTGGGAGGAGGAGTGAAAAAGGTAAAAGGATTAAGCCAAAACAAACAAACAAACAAACAAACATAAAAACAAAAACAAAAATACAAACTCAGACACAGATTACAGTATGGAAATTACCAGAGGGAAAGTGGAGGGGGGCGGGGTTAGAAGAGCATAAAGAGGAGATAAATGATGATGGAGAGAGAATTGACTTTGGATAGTGAATACACAATACAGATGATGTGTTTATAGAATGTACATTTGAAACCTATAGAATTTTATTAACCAATGTTGCCCCAATAAATGCAATAAAATGTTTTAAAAAGGCAAAAAATGGTGATTTTTTTCTTTTAAAATATGACTAATAGAGCATTTTAAAGTAAGTGCACTAGTTAAGTGCATTGAGATTACTCCAATTAAACTCCAGGTTTTGTTCTTATTGAATTGTATTTATTTAAACTGGGTTCATAGCCTTTTTTACCCCTCTGAAATTAACAGGCAGATTAAACACACACACACACACACACACACACAAACACAGCAGTTTTGCATGTTGAAATAATCTTACCTAATAATAGACAAACATGCAAATTGACCATACCTTCGCTATGCCTTAAGCCATGCCCACCAGCCAATCAGAGTGACTATATGCAAATTAATCCAACCAAGATGGCGGCTGGCAGCCACAGAGCAGAAGCAAGCAGAATGCTTGGTTGCCCCAATGATGGAAGAAGCCAAGCTTCCCGGCCAGCCACTGCCTCCTCTCAAGGCAACAAAGTTTCAATTATAGAAGGTAAATAAACCCCAGATACCTGCTTCCAGTCGCCATGGCCACGGTGCTAGAGTGAATAAAAACAAAAACAGGAAAGGCTGGGAGCTTCGGTCGCCGGGGTGTTTGGTCAGTCTGAAAACAGCCATCAGTCACTCACCCAGGCTGGCCAGGCACCCAGTGGGGACCCCCACCCTGAAGGGGGTTTGGGCAGCCTGAAAACAGCCATCATCCCCTCACCCAGGCTGGCCACACCCCCATGGGGTGAGGGTCCCAACTGGGGGGCTTGACCAACCTGCAAACAGCCATCAGCCCCTCACCCAGGCTGGCCAGGCACCCCAGCGGGACCCCCACCCTGATCCAAGACACCCTTCAGGGCAAACCAGTCAGCCCCCACCCGTGCACCAGGCCTCTATTCTTCTATGTAATAAAAGGGTAATATGCAAATTGACCCTAACAGCAGAAAGACTGGGAATGACTGGTCACTATGACACACACTGACCACCAGGGGGAAGATGCTCAATGCAGGAGCTGTCCCTGGTGGTCAGTGCGCTCCCACAGGGGGAGCTCTGCTCCGTCACAAGCCAAGCTGAAGGCTGCCAGCACAGCGGTGGTGGCGGGAGTCTCTCCCGCCTCCTCAGCAGCACTAAGGATGTCCGACTGCAGCTTAGGCCTGCTCCCCGCTGGCAAGTGGACATCCCCTGAGGGCTGCCGGGCTGCCAGAGGGATGTCTGACTGCAAGGTTGGGCCCAATCCCCCAGGGAGAGGGCCTAAGCCAGCAGGTGGACATCCTCCGAGGAGTCCCAGACTGCAAGAGGGAATAGGTCGGGCTGAGGGACCTCCCCGAGTGCACAAATTTTGTGCACCGGGCCTCTAGTAAATTATAATTATGTTGCAGCGGACAAAGATGGCTATATACCACCTTACATATTTGCAGGAATTGGTCATCCCTGTTATTTTTCGACACTATGCATGTTTAGAATTCTATGTAACTTTTTTCTTGTTCCCTTGCAGCTGATCAATTCTTTGTTGTGGGATTTTTAAAAAAGTGCTTTACAAAAATTTAATGCCTAATTATATCAAAAAGAAAAGGGAATAATCCAACATATGGCACGTTTAATCACAGAGCTTTATGTGGCTAAATTAGGCACTTGCAATAAAAATATATTAGTGAGTTATTTTCTGCTAAATTTTATTATGAACTATGCATATTCTTTATTTTATTCAATTTATAGTAAATATTCTGAGACCCTCAGAGCACAGAGGGAGATGTAAATTAATTTCTATCATTAAAATTGAGTCTTTGATAATAAGTATATGTGGCTTGGCTGTGGGTGTACAATAGAAATATCCCCCAGAAGTCAACTACTAATCTTCAGATAAAGCTATTTTCTGAAATTATTCTAAAAGGCAGCCTACACTGCATTTTGGACTTCAGGAGAGTGTAACATAGGGTAGCTAAATTTTATAGGGATAACATTTTAAAAAATGAGAACAAAGGGAGGCAAGTCTAGGTGCTGCTTCTCATGGATTTCTACATAAAAATTGATAGAAGTGGAGGGGACCTTAGATGTATAAAACAGACTCCTTTTAAAAAAATATTATTTATTTATTGCATTAAGAACACTGTGGGGGGGAGGTCAATGGGGAAAAAAGGGAACATATGTACTACTATTTGTAATACTTTAAACAATAAAATAAAATTAAAAAAACTATACTGAAAAAAAGAACATTATGTTAAACTATGAACAGCATTTACAATAAAACATGAAAAGATTTATGTTGTATCTACAAAATTTAAGTTTCTCCTATAATAAATATTGTATTTCTTTTAAACTAGAAAGATAAGGAATGTTATGCTCAATCTGTACATTCCCTCAGCAGCATTAGCCTGGAAGACCTCAACATTTAAATTGGACAATCATAGATGTGAATTTCCTGATCATCTCCAACAGACACAATTTTTCATCCATTCCCATTGTATTTTACTCCCCGGACCTGATCCTGGTGGTTGATAGTATGACTGCAGGTCCTCCTTCCAGCATCCCAGACGTTTACACTTTTGTAGATGAACTGGAAACAAAGTGAGGATAGAACGCCACATTCAGCCCCCAGGATGTGTGGTCACTCTGAGTGCCAGCTAAGTTGGCAGGCTGTACATCATAGATCTTGATGTAGCCATCATCTGAAGCAGTGATGAAGAGGGAGAACTCAGGGTAAATTCCCAGTTGCAATATCAAAAATATTGATGCTTCTGTCTATAGCCCCCACTGGGCAGATACTTCCCATCAGGACTATATGCAATACTTAGAATGAATTTTCCACTCATGTCCAAAGAATATTCCTTTTTCCCACTTTCCACACCAAAAATGTTTCCTTTCCCCCACAGGCGTTCCTGTAGCCAGATACTGGGAATCAGGTGAAAAGGCCAAAGTCCAGGCAACCACCCATCCTGCATCTATAGACTTTATCTGTTTGCCCTTCTCCAAGTCCCAGAAAGGAATGTGAGCATCGAGAGAACGGGATGCAGCCATTGGTCAGGGGGTGGCTCATGCCCACAGACACCATGGGCCCAAGGATGTCCCTCCAGACTCCACAGCATGCTCAGCCTCTCATCACGCCATTTCTAGCCCATTACCAGGTCATTCAGGGACCCTGTGACTACTGTCTCAGAGTTTTCTTTCTTGTTTGTCCCCCAGGCCATTAACCAAATGGCATCATCGTGGGCCTGCTCTTGTTTGGAGAGAATATTGACTGGTTGGTCATTTCCTCAGACAAGGATGAAGCACTAAAGGCCGGGCAGCTCTGTCCTGTGATGGGAGGCTCCTTACCTAAGAAGACAACATGGTCCTTTTCTGGAAAAGTTCAGTTAGGATGGTCCATCCATCTACCAGGACAGGGACCTCTCCCACAGACACAAGCCCTCATCTCAAGGAGGCACAGAATATTCCCAGGATGCACCCTGAGAGGCAGCAGGATACAGGGAGTCACAGAATCCACCTCAGGCCTGCTCGGGTGCACCATGCCTCACCTGCCCCTCCCACCTTGCAGGCCATCAGCAGCCCCTGTGACAGCACCTCCCACCAGCCATGAAAAGACCGGCTCACAAACTCCTTTGTTAGATCCTTGTCCAAAACTTCAGGTATCTGAAGTCCAGAACACTTACAGTGTTATAGCAGATTGTGAGGGAAAACAGGAAAAAGAAAAAACAGTCTAACTGAAATTCAGGGAAGCCACCTCAGAAAAGTTGGAGACAATCAAGAGTGAACAAATTAAGAACCCCTGGGGGTACAAGGTAAAGTGATGGAAATAAAGTGTGGTTTCTCATTTAAAGGTAAAGAAGAAAGGACAGATACGGAAAAGAAACTGTTTAACTGTTGGAGTGTAAAAGAATATCAAAGTGCATATAAAATACACATAACCAACAAAGCATCAAACAGATTCATATGTCACTAGGGCAAGAAATATTATTTGAAATACAATCTGAAAGGCAGAATTACACTTTTTTCATCTACGAAAAACATTTTATCTCGCTGACAGTGTTTTTGTCAAGGTTCATATTTCTCCTGTGGCTAATGTTTGTAAAGCACTGTGTGCTCTTTGGTAAGGAAGGATTTATAAATGAACACTAAGTCAGTGTCTGAATAAATGATTTTTAAAAGAACCAAACTTCAATTTTAAGATTTAGTCTGGTTTAAAAAAGTACTCCTGCTTTTGAGATTCAAGGTAGGCAAATCTATGTTATCTTCCTGAAATTAATTGCCAGCACAAAACACAGAAGTTTTTTTCTGAGCCCAGCAGCAGAGTTTGGTGGATCCCAAGCCTGCATGGTAAGCCCAGTGGACTGGGGAAGTGCTCTCAAAATACTAAATGTCCAGGCCCCACCCTGACATACTGAATCTGGATCTCAGGAGATCCCAGAACCTGTTACATGTATAAAGTCCTCCAGCTGTTTATGCAGAGCAAACAGGTTCGGGAATTACAGGTATTGTCCAGACCTGACTTTGACCACCCAAATCATCCATGCTCTACAAACAAAAGGAGACATTAGTGCTTACTGAAGAGAGACATTCACCTCTCTCTTATTGCAAGATAAATCAGAGTTGAAGTATCAACTTCAACCTTTTATTATCCTGAGACAGAACATTGATTTGAGATTTTAAAAGGCTTTCTCTACAACTATTATTATAATAAATGTCTTGATAAAATCATTTCTATTTTATTCATCTTCATATCTTGAGCACTTGGCACACACTTTGGCTAAATCCAGACAAATAAGCTATCATCTAGTCATTTACAGAAAAAAATATGTAATAGTAAATAAAAAATATAAGATTTCGGGATGCTAGTGGGAAAGATAAACAATAAACTCAGAAACAAATAAATACCTATTTATTTTTAAAGGATAATTTAAAGAAATGATAAGTCCTGGGAATAAAACAGGATCACGTGATAGAAGGTGAGGAGAGCTGGGACAGCAGGTATTTACTTAAATGGATAGTCAGGGAAGGTATTTCTGAGGAGATGAGCTTTGAGCAGACAGCCAACAAGTGAACATCAGGGGATGGGATGATCCAGGCAGGGGAACAGTGAAAGCAAAGGCAAAGTACAGAATGAGCTCAACGCGTTTGAGAAACACGAAGAAGGGCAAGTATATGGAATATCGAGAGTCAAAGGTAAAGTGGTAGGGGATTAAAATATCCAGCAGTAGAAACAGGGAATGGAGGTGGTGGTCTGACCTAGAATGACTTGAAAGCTGGCCTGAGGCAAGGCCGTTTGCCTTGAAGGTGAAATGCGGCAATGGCTTTGGTTTCTGTAAGACCTGTGCTCCAGGACTGGCTTCACTGATTACTAGGGCAGTGACCCTCGATATACATCTTACCCTAACTCTAATTACCTTCTTTGGTAAAATAGGGATTATAGTAGAGCAATAATGCTATGAATGAGAATGCTTCATAGCATTGTTATAAGGATTAATGAGAAAATGGATGTTAAGTGTTTAGCCAGTGCCTGGCACTTAGGAAGCACTCTATAAACTTCAGCTGTCACTATGACGGACAAGGGTTTATTTCTACATTAAACACATTACAGCATGCATATGTGCATATATAAACATATAAATTTATATTTTTTCAATCTAAAATAGTACAAACAATGCTAATGAGGTATGGATGGAACAACAAATAAGTGATCAATTATTTGTACTACAAACTCTTGGCTGGTAAATCCTGATCTGGGAGTGGTAGCCATAGTTACTGCTTGTGCAGTCTCTTCCAAAATAGAACTAAATCAAAAGCAGACTCTTCTACACTAATGTAGTCTCTGATCCAGATATAGACTCCTGACAATTTTAGCTGGGAGGATGGTTCAGCTGACAATGCTAAGAAGCATATAGTTACTTCGGTTCTGGAATATTCTAGGCTTTCCCGAAAATACTGTGCCCAGGTTTGTCCTGATTCACACTGAACACCCTAACATTTCATTCCTTGCTCATTTGAGAAAGAACAACAGGAATCTAGAGTACATGAGCTATTAAGTGAAATATGACAGCTATCTGTGCTCTATGGACTACCAAAGAGAGCCTTTGTAGTAAGTTTTCTCATTGGCTGGCAGACATATTTCTTCAATTACTCACGTATCTAATGATAAGACTGCATAAACTAACACATACTATATGGTGCTTGCTACATAGTAAGCATCAAATAATTGTATCTATTATTAGGCTATGGATGACCATGCAAAATGATTTTCCAAAATAGACTAATTCTTTTTTTTAACAGCATTTACAATTTTTTCTTTCATATTCTTTGTTATTAAATTTATCAGGGTGACATTGGTAAATAAAATTACATAGGATTCAGGTATACAATTCTATATATAATACATTATCTGAATATTGTATTGTGTGTTCACCACCCTGAGTTGAGTCTTTTTCCATCACCATTTACCTTCCATTCACTTCCTTCTTCCTCCCCCTACACCTCCCTTTACCTCTGGTAATCACCATACTATTGTCTGTGTGTCTATGAGTTTATGTGTTATGTATGTGTGTGTGTATATGTTTTGCTTAATCCCTTTATCTTTTTAACCCAGCCCTTTTACCCCTTCCCTTCTGCCAGCCTATAGATTTACAAGCCCCACCCAGTCTTCCTTATTTGGAATGCCAGGAGATCCCATATATGTATGTTTTAAAGAAGCTTTCCAGTGATTTTGAGGTGTTTTGCTAAGTCTAGCCTTGCAAGCCTATGCCTTTTCTAACTCTATGAAAAAACAAATACATTTTGTTGTACCCTTTGGCTTTTTTTATGTGAATGTGACATTTAAATAAACATAATATTCATAACCCTTTCATTTAAGTATACAATATAATCCCCTTTTATGACTTATCAATCAATAGTCCAAATATTCATTTCCAAATTGAATCAGGGGGTTGCATTTCTTTTCTATGGAGCATTTTCCCCCTCTGAATACCTAATAATGTTTCACTTTCTGAATAATGTTTGACTCCAAAGGTTGCTTCAGCATTAGCAACAACCATATTCTTTTATTTGGGAACTAGAGGCCCAATGCATGAAATTCGTGCAAGAGTAGGCCTTCGCTGCCCTGGCTGCCATGGTTTCCCTCCAGCTTCATCCAGAAGGTCATCCAGAAGGTCAGCCAGAGGGTTGTTCCGCTGTTCTGCCTTTAGGTCTATTTGCATACTACACTTTTATTATTATAGATGCTTTCAGTAATTTTTATATCATTTAAATCTAAGTTCTCTTAAATATAATGTGTTTTATAAGCCACTTATTGTTTCATACCTTCAAGGAACTTCATTTAGTCATCCACTGAGCACCTGCTATTGAATGCCCACTAGGCTGTTAGAAGCACGGGTGAGAAACAGACCTAGATCTGCCCCTCATGGAGTTCATAGTTTATCTGTTAGGGTGCAGGCAATAATAGAACAGTTTTACAAATGAAGAACACAAATTGTGATAAGATACTTGAAGAAAAACCTCCTGGATTCATAAAATCACATAACAGGGGGGGCATGGCCTCGTTAGAGGGACTGCAGGGAAGACTCCGTAGAGTGAGCTTAGAAATGCGATGAAAGCATCATAGTCAGCTAGATGAAGAGGAGGGAAATGCATCTATCTGATGGAAAATAAAGACCCCGAGAGGCTGTAAGAGAAGGTGGGTGTGGTAGAGGTCTAAGAAGAGATTGTGGGAAGAGAGGTTAAGACCAGGAGTGAGGTCTGGGATGAACTTGTCCTAAACACAGCCCTGGCAAAAAAAAATTTTTTAATATATATTTTATTGATTTTTTACAGAGAGGAAGAGAGAGGGATAGAGAGTTAGAAACATCAATTAGAGAGAAACATCGATCGGCTGCCTCCTGCACACCCGCTACTGGGGATGTGCCCACAACTAAGGTACATGCCCTTGACCGGAATCGAACCTGGAACCCTTCAGTCCGCAGGCCGACGCTCTATCCACTTAGTCAAACCAGTTAGGGCCCTGGCAGAAATTTTGTAAAAATTTCTATTGAATTTTCTATTGAGGTTTCAAATGTACAATTCTATAATACATCATCGCTATATTGTAATGGCAGGGTTTTAAGCAAAAAGAGTTGGAGGATCAGATTGGCACTTGACTTCAGTGGAGGAAGGGCTGAAGAAGAGCAAAGCAGAGATAGATCAGTAAGTGTTCATGCAAAGCATCAGATTCATGGATAAAGCCTTATTACTTCCATGGCTGCCTTTCCCTGGTGATCTAGTATCTAAAACTAAAGTCCCTGCATTTTCCATGCCAAAACAGAATAGTTAAGAAATGTAAAATATCAATTAAAAGAAGAAAGGTAAAATAACTATTTATATGCCATCTTTTGCCAACAACTTTTAATAATCACTTTATAATATACTAGAAGCCCGGTGCACGAAATTCACGCACTTGGGGACAGGGGGTGTGTGGTCCCTCAGCTTGGATTGCAAGAGGGTACAGGCCAGGCCTAGGGACCCCACTGGTGCACAATTGGGGCCAGGGAAGGATGCGGGAGGTTGGCCAGCTGGGGATGGATGGCAGGAGGGCTCTAGGGCATGTCCGGCCTGTCTCACTCAGTCCTGATTGGCTGGACCCCAGCAGCAAGCTAACTTACCGGTCAGAGCATCTCTCCCTCTGGTGGTCAGTGCACACCATAGCAACTGGTCGACCAGTCCACTGTCTGCCCCATGGTGGTCAGTTCACATCATAGTGACTGGTCAACCGGTCGACTGTCTGCCCCATGGTGGTCAGTGCACGTCATAAAGAGCAGTTGAGCAGCCTTAGAATATCATTAGCATATTGTGCTTTGATTGGTTGAATGGCCAACTGGACACATAGCATATTAGGCTTTTATTATATAGGATAGGGGCCCGGTGCACGAAATTTGTGCACTGGGTGTGTGTGGGGGGGAGTGTGCCTCAGCTCAGCCTGCCCCCTCTCACATACTGGGAGCCCTCAGGCGCTGACCCCCATCACCCTCCAATCGCAGGATCGGCCCCTTGCCCAGGCCTGACGCCTCTGGCCTAGGCATCCGGCCCGGGCAGCCGGGACCCGCAGCTGCAGCGGCCCCACGATCCTGGGCTTCGCTTTAGGCCCAGGCAAGGGACCCCTAGCTCCTGGGACTGCCAGCTTCGACCGTGCCCAGCTCCCATCGCTGGCTCCACCCCTACTTCCTGCTATCACTGGCCAGGGTGGAAAAGGCACCTGATTCTCCGATCATGGCTGGAGGGCAGGGCACAGGCGGCCCCAGGGCCGCCTTTGCCCTGCCCCCCAGCTCTTAGCTCCCCCCTGGGTTTCCAATCACTGTCAGTGGCAGGGGGCTTCTTCCTGCTTTCCCTTTCGCCTCCCTGCATTGTGCCTACATATGCAAATTAACCGCCATCTTGTTGACAGTTAACTGCCAATCTTAGTTGGCAGTTAATCTGCATATAGCCCTGATTAGCCAATGAAAAGGGTATCGTCGTACGCCAATTACCATTTTTCTCTTTTATTAGTGTTGATATTTTCCTTTTGCATTCTAATTTCTAACTAAATTCCTTTTTGGGGGAACTTTTAATGTTTTATTTTCTTACGGAAGAAAGTAATATACTTATAGAGGCCCATTCACAACTGTCAGGGGTTATAGATAATGCTTCTTTGAATATCTTTCACCAGGTGAAAATTAGTTTCAGTTTATCCTAATCAGGTAAAATTTCTATTTGTACCTTTTCAAAGACAATTTTTGAAAGTCTTCAATGAAATACTCATTGAATCTCAGTGATTAAAAAAATCTTGATTTCAGCATTTGACAAAAGAGCAAAGAAAACCCAAAATATCAACTTTGCTGGATGGTATTTGCATGTCAAGCTTCCTTTCCTTGACTTGAAAAATATTACTTTATTACCAATTTGATTGCATTTGATCTTGTTTTGATTGTCTATGAAGAATGTTTCTCTGCTAATGCTGGTAAAATACAAAAAAATTGGGACAGAATCACCTTGAAGAATTACTAACAAATGTCATACCAAGTCACACTATTACTATTCCTGGCTGTTTTTAAGAAAAAAAATATGTCAATGGCTGAATTTTATTTTACTTTCTTGTGCTTCTGGAGATTTAAGTGTCAAGTATCATTGGCATGGAAAAGCTTTTTAAGTTGGCAGTAACATTGTCTCAAGTAGGAAGGCCAAGTGGACATAGACAATAAACTATTCTCTGGCTACCTCGTTTAGCCTCTTCACTCACTCCTGGCCAACATTGCTTTTTTGTCTTTTGGTGTTTGTTTTTTGTGTTGCTTTTTGTTTGTTTTTTTCCATCTCTGCTCATTTCTTATATACTTTCTGCTTCCCTGGAATGGTCTGCTGCTCTTTTGTTCCTTAAATGCCTTCTCCATGAAAGGCAACAAAACTACTCTGCTAGGGCAAATCTATTTTGTTTCATGGCTTGTGCAATTCCCTCCAGGCTATATTCTTCCTTTCCTTATGTTTGGCCCACCTGTGGAAAGGATCGGAACTGTGTTGACATTCCATAATGTGTTCAGGTCACCATCTGTCTTTGTTATTTTGAGCTTATTAAAAATTTCACAAGGCACGTCCCACGACATCAAAATAATAGTGATAATGCCAGCTGGTTGGCAGGCATGGGTCTATGAGGCAGACTCACTGTTAATGACTTTGCTCCATGCTTTGCTTATTTGCAGGTGTAGCTTTTAATTGATATCTCAATGTTCTGAGGTAATGGATAATCAAATCCATACATGCTTTTATGTATCCATTTATTTATTTATTTATTCATTCCTGTGTTCATTCAACAAGTATTTATTCAGTATCTTCTATATACCTAGTACTGTGCTACACCTTGGATATCAAATAATTGAAAGCAATAAAACAAGGTCCCTGACCTCTTAGAGTTAACTCCAGTGCAGTGGGGGGCTGTGAAAGATATCAGTGAAGGACTTGGAAAGAAAAGAATGTCATGGTTCCATATAACAAGGAAATTTAACAAGACTGGTGGGGAGGTGGGAAAGGAGCCCTCAGAGATGGCAAAGATCAGATCTGAGAAATGACAAAGATCAGATCAAAGTCAAAAATGAGGGGCAGAGATGTGTAGGTATCCTATATAATAAAAGGCTAATATGCAAATAGACCAAACGGCTGAATAACTGAACCAACCAAACAACCGAACAACCAGTTGCTATGACATGCACTGACCACCAGGGGGCGTATGCTTCCGGAACAAGGCAGGCATCGGCCTTGGTGGGATGGTGGAGCGGGTGAGCGGGGGTGCAAGACCAAGGTGGGGTGCCAGTCACTGTCATTAGGGTGAGCCTCTGGTGGTTACTGAAAATTCTTTGCTCCTGTGTGCCGTGGTTCTGCCCGGCGCTCTCACCCTCTGCCAGCATCAAAGCTGCCACTCACACCCACTGCCGGTGCCCAGTGCCAGTCCCAATCACTCGGCGCCATCAGAGGGTGCAAGCGGTCGCTGCTGGCCCTGATTGCCTCTGAGGGTTTCTCTATTAACCTCTCTTCTGAGGGGTGATCAGGGCAGCAGCCACCACTCGCACCCACTGAAGGTGCCGGCCCTACTTGCACCCGCTGCTAGCTCCAGCCCCAATCGCTCTGCACCTTCAGTGCATGAGAGCTGTGGCGGTGGGAGCAGGGCTGCCAGCAGACAGGGGACTGGGGCCCACAGTCAGCGGGGCTGGGAGGGGGCATGGTGGATAGGCTGAGACCCACCCCTGTGCCGACCACAGCCTCCTGGCCCACAGGTCCTTTCAAGGTGCATGAATTCGTGCACTGGGCCCCTAGTGTTCTATAGAGAAGAAACAGTATATGCAAAGATTGTTGGCACAGTGTACACCTCTTTCAAGGGACTGAAAGAGAAAAGCCAATGTAACTGAAGTCTACAGTAAGAGGAAGAGTGGCGTGCCATACCCTCTAGATTCAGGTAGGTGCAGGGTAGTAACAAGGCTCTGTGGGCCTTGTTGAAAACTAAGTCTTCATCCTACTAAAACGCATTTAAAAAATCACAGACTTGTTGTAATCCATACAGAACGATAAATGGAGCGTTGATTCTGCATCTGCCTGAGATCTTTCAAAATCAGACTATCATGTTAGCAAGCCGGCTACCTATATAAGGTTTGGTATTAAATTTTCCTATTTTGAAAAGAGTAACTACTAAATTTCTGAATACTAATGAAAGCCAGATGGAGTTTTATTTTTTTATTATAGTCAATCACAATAAATAAGTGCACATCAAACAACTCACAGATCTTATAAAGCATTAAATAAGTGATTTCTTTAGTTGTTTTTCTTTTCCTTTTTTAAAATTCTCAGTGCATTTTAGCTTAACTAATGGACATATTTATTAGTGAGTAGTGAAACATATTAATACTTTAAGTGCCCAATGACAAAAACCACAGATTTTTATGTGCCCTATGTTAATAGCGATCCTCTGACTTTTGAAGGCTTTCCAACTGTGATCAAAGCTTTAGACAGTTTTTTAAAAATATATTTTTACTTATTTCAGAGAGGAAAAGAGAGGAAGAGATAGAAACATCAATGATGAGAGAGAATCACCGAATGGCTGTCTCCTGCACACCCACTACTGGGGATTGAGCCCACAATCCAGGCATATGCCCTGACTGGGAATCAAACCGAGACATCCTGGTTCATAGGTTGACGTTCAACCACTGAGCCACACCGGCCAGAGTCTCGACAGTTTTTAAGTTTCCAGTTCACATTGCTCAGCTTTTAAAACCCCATTCGTGAATATGCTAAGCCATTCAGTTCTGGGATCCAAAAGAGTGAGTCTGATTCTATCTGCATTCCCATATTCAAAATAATCCAAAAAAAATCTAAAGGAGCAAAGATATGCAAGACTATAAACAAACACATTTTAATGACAATAGAGAAGAAAATCAGATACTTGGCCAACCCGCCAAGACCCAAGTTCAGGAGGTTGAATGTTCACTCTTCTAGCTGACAACATAATTAACACCTACAACTGCTTCAGATACACACTCCCTGTAGTGTTTTAATCTTTATTATTATATTCACAGCTATAAAAAAATAACATAATACGGAATTATAAACTCATGTGCTGTTCAACTGTCAGACGGGATCCTACTTTCCTTTTATAAGATAGTGCTGAATATTTACAGAAATATACATGTTCAAAGAATAATAATCCCCAAAGGAAAGCTATTAAGGATTTTCTAAAAATCAGGAACAACATTAACAAAGGAGGCAATTACAATCACATCACAGATAACAAACTCATTGTTTTATCAAGAATGGGATGCTTGTCCTATGATTTTGCTTGATTGTTAAAACAGATTTCACAGAAGCAGATAGAGATCTTGATTTAAATCTCAAAGATTTTTTTAAAATATATTTTTATTGATTTCCGAGAGGAAGATAGAGGGAAAGAGAGATAGAAACCTCAATGATGAGAGAGAGACAATGATTGGCCGCCTCCTGCATGCCCCCCACTGGGGATCAAGCCTACAACCTGGGCATGTGCCCTGGACCAGGAATCGAACTGTGACTTCCTGGTTCGCAGGGCACTGCTCAATCACTACAGCATGCTAGTTGGGCAAATCTCAAAGATTTTTAATATAATTATTAGAAAATATTGATACTTCATCAAGTATAAACTGCCTGCAGATAAGTTTTCAGATATCTTTGGGTCGGATAGGCAGCATTCTAAGAAGGCACCTAAGCTTCCACGCCTGGAGTACACACCCTCATACTCCCCTCCCCTTGCATGTGGGCAGGACTGCAAAATGTGCTGGAAGAACCACATCCTAGATGAAGTGACATCATTCAGCACAAGCACTCACTTATGGTACATGATTGACTGCCTTGGCCAACTGAAGAGATTCTCTTCTAGCTTCAAAGAAGAAAACTGCCACAGTGTGGAGGGGGCATTTGGCAGGGAATACGGTGGAGGCTGTTGGAGTGGGAAATATCTCCTGCCTGACAGCCTGCAAGCTGAGACTGCCCCCTGGCTCTCGGCTCTATACACAAAAGGAGCAAGGGGCAAAACTCTGGCAACAACTGGTCAACTTGGAAAAAGACCCAAGTCTCTGATGAGACCAAGGCCCCAGCCAGCACCTTGCTTTCAGCCTGGTGAGACCCTCAGCAGAGAACTCAGTTCACCAATACCTACATTTTTCGATCCAGGAAAATTGTGAGATAATAAATGTGTTGTTTTAAGCTCCTATGTTTATGCCAATTGTTGTGCAGCAATAGAAGCTAATTGTTCAGTATTGTGAAAAATCTGTCATTTAACCTTAAGGAGTCACTAAGACCAATTTTTTTGACAGTCCAAATAAAGGTAAGCAGAAGTTTTCTGATAGTATAGATAATAAAACATACTTTAGCTAGTGCATGCAAGGTACAAAAGAAAGACCACTGGAATCATAGTATGAGAGACCTAGTACCAGCTTATGTAATTTTTATGAGTCTTAGTTATTTCATCGGTAAAAGTGAAAGTATACTACAACTCAGTAGTCTATGCTGTAAGCAGCTCTCCTAGTGATTATCAGGCTTGCTGAAGTTTGAAAAGCTCTATTTCACATAGACAAGAAGTTTACACCTTTTTGTTGTTCCTTAACACTTTCCCACAGATGTGAATCCAGGTTCTGTAAGGTCTGAAGTTAACACAATTTAGGGAGCCCTCCTCCCCCAAAATGCAAATTAGAAATTAGTTGTAGGATCTTTGGAAAACATGTGCATAGGAGGGCCCTGCAGCTAAAACTTACAAGTTTCATAGAAAATCTGTTACTGCCTTCCATTGTTTTGGTTCCTTATTCATACCCATTTAACTCCAAGACCCTGGACACAACCCACCTCTACTCTTTCTCCTTCCTATTCAACCTTTTCCTCTCTACTCATTCTTCCCCATTAGTGCTGAAACAGTCACCTTTTTTACCCTCAAAACAAGAGTATGCTAAAACAAGAAAAGCAAAAAAGGCCCAGTAAAATGATACAAATAAAAAAGCATATTCTCCCCCTTCAAATCCACGTTTTCCTAAATTTGCAGTTATTTTTTTCTATGTCTTCACTGCTAAATTTCTTCCATGTGTGGTCTAAACTTGCTATTTCTTTTTTCTCACTTCTCAGTCTATTGTAAGGTGGCTAAAACTGTTCTCACAAAAGAAATAAACAACCTTCTTCCTGTTAACCTGTCTTGTTGAATCTCTTGGCAGCATTTGAACTCCCCCTCCCCCAACACACTTTTTTTTCCAGAAACACTTTAAAACACAGTGAAAGGTTTAAAGTGTATAATGGTTACATTTATGTCCACCACTAGATTCTTCAATGATACTTAACACTTTGCCATTTGCTGTGTGTGGGTGGGTGTGTATTTTGCTTAACAATTGTGCAGGTAAATTGAAGGTATCATGAGATGCAGACACTTTCAAATTCTTCAGTTTGCAACTTCTAAAAATAATGACATTTTCTGATAACACCATACACCATTCTTACAGCTAAGAAAATTGACACTAATTTGCTAATATTATCTGCCACACAGTACATATTCATAATTACTAATTGTCCTTAAAATGACGTTTAGCTGTGTTACTCATTTTACATTCTCATACTCAGGCGTCATGCAATGCATTTGGTTGTTATATTCTTTAACTCTTTAAATCTTAAAAAATCATTCTATTCCCCACCCCCCACCCCCCCAGCCCCCGGGATGACATTTACTTTTGGAACATTCTAGGTCAGTTGTCTTTGGAATGACTCACGTTCTAGAGGTAGCTAATAAACTCATTGTGTTTTCGTATATTATTCCTCCATCCTCAATATTTGCTGAAGCATAGGAGGTGAGGCTATAGAGGCTTAATGAGATCCGGTTTGAAATTTTTGAGATTTCTTCATAGGTGATACTGGTTACTTCACATTACCCCTCTAAAGGAGGCCCCTAATGTCAGATGGCTCTACTATTAGTGATGTTAAATGTGATCATTTGGTGATAGTGGTGTCTGGCAAGTTTTCTTTCTAAAGATACCTTTTTTCTCCTTTGCAATTAGTAATCAACCAATGGGGTGCTATTTTGGCATTTACAAGTAATCTTCCACCTAATTTTATTGGCATCCATTGTTGAGGTCTTGCCTGAGTAAATATTTCACTAAGGACACAGAATGGCCCCTTCTTCTTCTTGAAAAGTTTTCTACCCTTGGCATCATCAATGATTTTACAAGACACTCATCTTCAACTCCCCCCCACTTCCATTCCAGTCCTTTTAAAAATTCCTTTGCTTCTATTTCTTCTCAGATATTGTTATCCCTCAGAGTTCCTTCTGCTAATTGGAAAATTTTCCCACACTTATGGAAGTACTTAAGTTCTTGAGAAAGGCAAATGTGAAAAGTGAATGAGAATATATGGTTCTAATTGTGTCTCTTTTAAAGCTTATTTTATCATCCAGGGCAAGGAGCAAGTGGTCTCCAAATATTACCAACAATTAGGTTAATATGTTATTGAGAGAGAGAGAGAGAGAGAGAGAGAGAGAGAGAGAGAGAGAGAGAGAGAGATGAGAGAGAAACATGGACTGGTTGCCTTGCACCCAGACCAGGGATTGAACCCGCAACTTGGATATGTGCTCTGACCAGAAATTGAACCCACCGACTTTTGGTGTACGGGACAATGCTCCAACCAACTGAACCACACCGGCCAGGGCTAACATGAGGACTTTTAAGTATCATTAATGTTCCTATCAATATAGTCACACTAGCAGAACAGGAACTCTGTCCTGTTCATGGCCAAATACACAGCACCCAGTGTTGGCCTCGCCAGCTTTCAGAAATGTGTCTGAATGCCGTGCTGAAGCCCCCTACAGGGGTTAATTCATATTCCCTTATTTTCATATGTTCAAAAAGTATATCAAAGAATCATACAGCATTTTACTGGATTATGATTAGATTTTTTTTTAAAAAAAGATTAGAACTCATAACCAAATTAATAGCCACATTAACAACAAAACCTATAGAAGACATACAGCTGTTAAATTCAATAAAAACTTAGCAGGGTGTGTAATTATTCATTTTCTTCTTCGTAATCTTTAAATCCCCACTTTCAGTCCCCAAATACACTCTATAAATACTGATCATTGTCTCTCTTGTTTGCACTAAATAAAACATGTTAATTTTAATTAGTGAATAAAACATGTTAATTTCAATTAGTGCTTATTCAAAATTCACTTTTACTTAATGTGAGAAAGTAATAACTAAGATAGAACAATATTTTACACAGAATTTGATTAACTACAGGACTTAAGCAGAGAGGTCACCTCCATCTACTTCCTAAATTATTCAAGAATAATTATTTTTTCAATAGTGACTTTAAAGTACTGTAAGTTCCCAGTATGCATTTAATAATAAAAAGTAGATTGATGTATATTTTATAGAGTTTTCATTTAGATGTATCTAACATTTTAAATATTAAGTTATTCAAAATATTTTATTATCCACAACATACTATTTCTTAAATTTCTGGCTATATGGGGGGATTAATGTTCATTGTTATAAATGCATACAATTATAGCTAGCTATTTCAAAGTTCACTTAATTCAATAACCCTGTCAGAGAATAAACATGATCATAAAAAACTCCACTGAGATTTTTTTAAACCGAACCACTTAGAATATACAGATCCATCAGAAGGTTGACTGGGATAAGAAGTTTGTAGAAATGTTTTGAACAATTTGATCTTCAATTAAAATAAACCTCCATGGAAGAAAATAAATATTTAGATAAGAATTATATATAGTATACTCATTCCATTGGCCAGTGTTCTTAGTAGCCTAACCTTTATGTTTGTTTTGATTACAAAACAATGACCTAAAATTCATTTTATGGGGCACTCCCTCACAATATACAACATAAACCATCATAAATTTTATGTTTTTTTTTTATTGCTTAAAGTATTACAAAGGGTATTACATATGTATCCATTTTATCCCCCCGCCCTAGACAGTCCCCTAGCCTCCCCTATCACCCAATGTCTTATGTCCATTGGTTATGCTTATATGCATGCATACAAGTCCTTTAGTTGATCTCTTACCCCCCTACCTCCTGCCCCCCAACCCACCCCGGCCTTCCCGCTGCAGTTTGACAATCTGTTTGAGGCAGCTCTGCCTCTGTATCTATTATTGTTCAAAAGTTTATAATGGTCTCTATTGTCCATGAATGAGTGAGATCATGTGGTATTTTTCCTTTATTGACTGGCTTATTTCACTTAGCATAATGCTCTCCAGTTCCATCCATGACGTTGCAAATGGTAAGAGTTCCTTCCTTTTTACAGCAGCATAGTATTCCATCGTGTAGATGTACCACAGTTTTCTAATCCATTCATCTACTGATGGGCACTTAGGCTGTTTCCAGATCTTAGCTATGGTGAATTGTGCTGCTATGAACATAGGGGTGCATATATCCTTTCTGATTGGTGTTTCTGGTTTCTTGGGATATATTCCTAGAAGTGGGATCACAGGGTCAAATGGGAGTTCCATTTTCAGTTTTTTAAGGAAACTCCATACTGACTTCCATAGTGGCTGCACCAGTCTGCATTCCCACCAGCAGTGCAGAAGTGTTCCTTTTTCTCCACATCCTCTCCAGCACTTGTCGTTTGTTGATTTGTTGATGATAGCCAGTCTGACAGGTGTGAGATGGTACCTCATTGCTGTTTTGATTTGCATCTCTCGGATGATTAGTGACTTTGAGCATGTTTTCATATGTCTCTTGGCTTTCTGAATGTCCTCTTTTGAAAGGTGTCTATTTAGGTCCTTTGCCCATTTTTTGATTGGATTGTTTATCTTCCTTTTGTTAAGTTGTATGAGTTCCCTATAAATTTTGGAGATTAGGCCCTTATCAGATATGTCATTGGCAAATATGTTTTCCCACACAGTGGGTTTTCTCGTTGTTTTGTTGATGGTTTCTTTTGCTGTGCAGAAGCTTTTTATTTTGATGTAGTCCCATTTGTTCATTTTTTCTTTAGTTTCAAGTGCCCTAGGAGCTGTATCAGTGAAGAAATTGCTTCGGCATATGTCTGAAATTTTCTTGCCTTTGGATTCTTCTAGAATTTTTATGGTATCCTGTCGTACATTTAAGTCCTTTATCCATTTTGAGTTTATTTTTGTATATGGTGTAAGTTGGTGGTCTAGTTTCATTTTCTTGCATATATCTGTCCAATTTTCCCAACACCATTTATTGAAGAGACTATCTTGGCTCCATTGTATGTTCTTGCCTCCTTTGTCAAATATTAATTGAGCATATTGGTTCGGGCCGATTTCTGGGCTCTCTATTCTATTCCATTGATCTGTATGCCTATTCTTGTGCCAGTACCAGGCAGTTTTGAGAACAGTGGCTTTGTAATACAACTTGATATCTGGTATTGAGATCCCACCTACTTTGTTCTTTTTCAGGATTGCTGCAGCTATTCCGGGTCTTCTTTTATTCCAGATGAATTTTTGGAAAGTTCGTTCTAGATCTCTGAAGTATGCTGTTGGTATTTTAATGGGAAGTGCGTTGAATTTATAGATTGCTTTGGGTAGTATGGACATTTTAATGATGTTGATTCTACCAATCCATGAACACGGTATGTTCTTCCATCTGTTTATGTCTTCCTCTATGTCTTTTTTCAACGTCCTGTAGTTTTCTGAGTAGAGGTCTTTTACCTCTTTAGTTAAGTTTATTCCTAGGTAGCTTAATTTTTTTGGTGCAATGGTAAACAGGATTGTTTTTATAATCTCTCTTTCTGAAAGTTCACTATTGGTGTATAGAAATGCCTCAGATTTCTTGGGGTTAATTTTGTATCCTGCTACATTGCCAAATTCATGTATTAAGTCTAGTAGCTTTTTGATGGAATCTCTAGGGTTTTGTATGTATAATATCATGTCGTCTGCAAATAAGGACAGTTTTACTTCCTCTTTTCCAATTTGGATGCCTTTTATTTCTTCTTCTTGCCGAATTGCAATGGCTAACACTTCCAGTACTATGTTGAACAGGAGTGGTGAGAGGGGGCATCCCTGTCTTGTTCCTGTTCTTAGGGGAAATGGTGTTAGTTTTTGTCCGTTGAGTATGATGTTGGCTGTGGGCCTGTCATATATGGCTTTTATTATGTTGAGGTATGATCCTTCTACTCCCACCTTGCTGAGAGTTTTTATCAAAAATGGGTGTTGAATTTTGTCAAATGCTTTTTCTGCATCAATTGATATGACCATGTGGTTTTTTTCTTTCAATTTGTTTATGTGATGTATCACGTTTATTGATTTGCGGATATTGTACCATCCTTGCATCCCTGGGATAAATCCTACTTGGTCATGGTGTATGATCTTTCTGATGTACTGCTGGATCCGATTTGCTAAGATTTTGTTGAGGATTTTGGCATCTATGTTCATGAGGGATATTGGCCTGTAATTCTCTTTCATTGTGTTGTCTTTACCTGGTTTTGGTATTAGGGTGATGCTGGCTTCATAGAATGAGCTTGGAAGTGTTCCTTCCTCTTGAATTTTTTGTAGTAGTCTGAGGAGGATTGGTTTTAGTTCTTCCTTGAATGTTTGGTAAAACTCCCCTGTGAAGCCATCTGGTCCTGGGCTTTTGTTTGATGGAAGCTTTTTGATGACTGCTTCAATTTCTTCCATAGTTATTGGCCTGTTGAGATTTTTAGATTCTTCCTGATTGAGTTTTGGAATGTTGTATTTTTCTAGGAATTTGTCCATTTCCTCCAGGTTGTCTAGTTTGTTGGAGTAAAGCTGTCCATAGTATTTTTTAACAATCATTTGTATTTCTGTGGGGTCTGTTGTTATTTCGCCTCTATCGTTTCTGATTTTATTTATTTGGGTCCTCTCTCTCTGCTTCTTGGTGAGTCTGGCTAGAGGTTTGTCAATCTTGTTTATCCTTTCAAAGAACCAGCTCTTGGTTTCATTGATTTTCTGTATTGTTTTTTTGGTCTCTATGTCATTTATTTCTGCTCTAATCTTTATTATCTCCTTCCTTCTGCTCACTCTGGGGTTTTCTTGTTGCTCTCTTTCTAATTCTTTGAGTTGTAGAGTTAGATGATTTACTACCATTTTTTCTTGTTTTTTGAGATAGGCCTGTAGAGCTATAAACTTCCCTCTCAGGACTGCTTTCAATGTGTCCCATAGGTTTTGGATTGTTGTGTTTTCATTGTCATTAGTTTCCAGGATGTTTTTAATTTCTTCTTTGATCTCATTGGTAACCCAATCAATATTTAATAGCATGCTATTCAGCTTCCAGGTGTTTGAGTATTTTGGGTTGTTTTTATTGTAGTTTATTTCTAATATTATGCCATCGTGGTCTGCGAAGACGCTTTTTATGATTTCAATCTTCTTGAATTTGGGGATACTTTGCTTGTGACCCAATATGTGGTCTATTTTTGAATATGTCCCATGAGCACCTGAGAAGAACGTATATTCTCTGGCTTTGGGGTGAAGTGTTCTGAAGATGTCTATTAAGTCCATCTGATCTAGTGAGTCATTTAGGATTGCTATATCTTTGCTGGTTGTTTGTCTATAGGACTTATCCAGTGCTGTCAATGGTGTATTAAAGTCCCCTACTATGACTGTATTGTTGTCGATCTCTCCTTTGATATTTTCCAGGAGTGTTTTTATGAAATTGGGTGCTCCTACATTGGGTGCATATATGTTTACCAGGGTTATATCTTCTTGTTGTATTGATCCCTTTAGTATTATGAAGTGGCCTTCCTTATCTCTTGTTAAGGCCTTCACTTTGAGGTCTATTTTGTCCGATATAAGTATTGCTACCCCAGCTTTCTTTTCCTTTCCATTTGCCTGAAAGATATTTTTCCATCCTTTCACTTTCAGTCTGTGTGAGTCCCTTCTAATGAGGTGGGTTTCTTGTAGACAGCAGATGTATGGGTCATGTTTTTTTATCCATTCAGCCACTCGATGTCTTTTGGTTGGAGCATTTAGTCCGTTTACGTTTAAAGTTATTATTGAAAGGTACTTGTTTGTAGCCATTTCTTTTTTTGTGTGGCTGTTTTCTTTCTGAGCTTTTTATTTCTTATTTTTATATCAGTCCCTTTAGCATTCCTTGCAATGCTGGCTTGGTGGTGACAAACTCCCTTAGCCTTTTTTTGTCTGTGAAGCTTCTTATTTCCCCTTCAAGTTTGAATGATAGCCTTGCTGGATAGAGTATTCTTGGATTCAGTCCTTTGCTTTGCATCACTTTGTAAATTTCAGTCCATTCTTTTCTGGCCTGATGTGTTTCTGTTGAGAAGTCATTTGACAATCTAATGGGAGATCCCTTGTATGTAACTTTCCGTCTCTCTCTTGCAGCCTGTAAGATTCTCTCTTTGTCCTGAACATTTGCCATGGTGATTATGATGTGTCTTGGTGTGGGTCTTTTCGGGTTCACCTTGTTTGGGACTCTCTGGGCTTGTGTGACTTTTTTCTTCCCCACCTCAGGAAAGTTTTCTGATATTATTTCTTCGAGTAGGTTTTCTAATCCTTGTTCATCCTTCTGTTGTTCTGGTACTCCTATTATTCGTATGTTGTTTCGTTTCATGTTGTCCCAAAGCTCCCTTAGGCTCTCCTCCTGTCTTTTAATTTTTTTCTCCAATTGCAGTACATTTTGGGTGTGTTTTGCTTCCTTGTCTTCTAATTCACTAATTCGGTCCTCCGCTTCTCCTAGTCTACTGTTGATACTTTCAATGGAGTTTTTCATTGCAGCTATATCATCCTTCATTTCTTCTTGGGTCTTACTTAAGTTGTTGATTTTTTCATCTGTTTCTTCTAGCTTCTTCCATATGTTATCGATTTTTTCACCTGTTTCTTCTAGCTTCTTCCATATGTTATCGATTTTTTCATCTGTTTCTTCTTGCTTCTTGCAGAGGTTGTCGATTTTTTCCTCCATCCGGTTTATGCACTCTAGGATCCTTATTCTGAATTCTTTATCTGTCATGTTGCATGCCTCTGTATTACTTAGCTGCTTTTCTGGAGAGTCCTCCTTCTCTTTCCTTTGGGGGTTTCTTTGTCTACCCATGTTTGATCTCACTGTTATGTTTGTTTTTAAAGAGTAAAATCAATCAACTTATTGGGTACAGTTGGAGGGTGTATTAGTTTGCTAGGACTTCCGTAACACAGTACCAAACACTGGGTCAGTTAGAACAACAGAAATGTGCTGTCTCACAGTTCTGGAGGTCAGACGCCTGAAACCAAGGTGTCAGGAGGTTGTGCTCCCTCTCAGGGACCTAGAGCAGGATCTGCTCTAAATCTCTAGCTTCTGGTCATTCCTCGGTCTGTAGCAGCTTAACTCCAACATAAATGCAGCGATTTCCCTGTATCCACATTTTCCCTTTTTCTAAGGACAACAGTAAAATCTGATCATGGGCCTGCCCCACTCCAAAGGGTCAAAAGTTTGGTGCTTGGGCAACTTCTAGATGGTTTATAAGCAGAAACTGGTTGTAGATTCCCAGGAAACACGTGCCTGGACAAGGGTTAAGGCTCTAAGAGCACCCACTAAGGTATGAAGAACCCACAGGGCACACCTATCAAAATTGTAACTTGTGGCAGAATGATCACGTTAACCTACAAAAACAAAGACTAGCTGAGATAAATCTGAAAATTTAGAGTGAAGAGGAAGGAACTCGTGCTATTAAATATTAAAGCATCCTGTACATCAGTTTAATGTGTTCAGAGACACAGAAACATCAAACAGATCGTCAAACCTCAGAGGGAAGGCAGGGGAAGGTGGGAGAGGGAGTGGTAAGAGATCAACCAAAAGACTTGTATGCATGCACATAAGCATAACCAATGGACACAGACAGTAGGGGGATGAGGGCCTGTGCTGGGGGATGGGAGCATGCTGGGAGAGTTCAATGGGGGGAAAAGGAGACATACTAGTATGTAAAACTTTCAACAAGAAACAATTAAAAAAAACAAACTTTCTTATTAAAAAAGAATACTGCAAACCTAAAATAATTAAAACATCTAATACTATACAAAAATCAACAGTAATGGAACAAAATGTATACTTCTTTAATGTATAGTAGAATCTAAGAACTCAATATAAAATAAAACACAGAGCACAAAATAAGGATTCAGTAAGTCACATTTTCCAAACAATGAGTCAAACCATTAATAAGTTTTAAAACCAATTTTGATGACCTCAGTCAGTTTGAAAAAAAAAAAAGAATTAAAAGAGAATGAAATGGGATGGGATATGATAAAAAGGGAATAAAATGAAATAGAATAGAATGGAACACAGTAGCCAAAGTAGAGTAGGGTAGGGTAGGTTTGGCTAGAATAGAATAGAATAGAATAGAATAGAATAGAATAGAATAGAATAGAATAGAATAGAATAGGAGTAGAGTAGGATATATAAGAATTCACCACAAATATTAAGGATAAAAATTATTCTTGACACTTTATTTCAGTTACAGATGTGTCTTGAGTGTATATGTGTGTCATGTGTATTCTAGATTGTAAAAGAAAATTAATTTTTAATGTGGGTTGTAATAAAAATTAAATGCCTCTCTAATAAATTATTTGGGATGATTTATTATTTGGAAAATATTTATTTATATCATTGGTTTATAAAAATAACTACAAAGTATGCATTAGTGAATTTTATAAATCACTATAATAAATGTAGGCAAACAAATACGTGATCTCTGAGAAAGAACTTTAGAAGGACAAAGATAAAGAAGAAATCACAAAGAAAAGTACCGCATGTTTTAATTCACACACACACACACACACACACACACACACACACACACACACACAGTAGTTCAGAAAGTAATAAGTGAAGAGAATACAAATAAACTGGGGAAAATAACTGCAACAACAACAACAAAATAAAATATCCTTAATCTGTAAAGAAGACTTAGGAATCAATAAGGAAAGCATTGATTCTATAACAAGTAGATAATTCACAGAAAGACAAATAACTGACTAAAATGTTTACGTTCACTTAATAATCATTCAATAAAAAATTAGACAATAAAATATTCTGTTCCTTATCAAATTTTGCAAGGGCTATTGAAAAAGATATAAAAATGTCTAAGGCAGCATAATTTGATGCACACTATTTGAACTCAAATTTGGCAATATATCAAAAACAATGAGATGTTATTCTCTTTGACCAAATAATTCCATTGTGCAACTTCTTCCAACAAAATAGTTTGAAATATGCATCATGGTTCAGTTATTGATCTTATCATTGCTTGTAATGGTGCTAATTATATGCTGCATATGCCAAGTAGGTGGAGCAACC
The DNA here is from genome assembly GCF_963259705.1 of Myotis daubentonii. Lineage (NCBI taxonomy): Eukaryota > Metazoa > Chordata > Mammalia > Chiroptera > Vespertilionidae > Myotis > Myotis daubentonii. The sequence goes on along the minus strand of NC_081849.1, from coordinate 69,066,222 downwards.
TGCAGTAGATGCACATTTTCATTTGAATACTTTTTAATGGAATGGGAAAAATTATCTTCTACATGTGAGAAAATCTGAATTAAAACTTTATATTTGTTCTGAGGAAAAATTATTAGAAGGAAACTTACACAACCATTAGTGGTTTTCTCCGGATAGGGAAACTAGGAGTAGCTTTCTTTTTTGTTTGTTTGCTTGTTTCTCCATTTGTTTATACATCTTAGGTAGGTGCATGTGGCAACTCAAGTTAATCTTAAAATATCGTCTCTCTTGCCCCCTCCCCCACGTGGCTTTAGTACTGGGTCTCAGGATTTCTCTAGTGAGAAATACCTAAAGGTGTTGTAAACTCTGAAGTACAATTAAGCATTCCTGTGGTCGCATTCTATTTTGTTTCTCAGTGTGTGTTTTTCTCAACATAAACCTTAGATACCATATTCACTTTTAATATTTTAATTTATTACCCATCTCACCGATGAACAGAATTTGAAAGATATAACAGACCTGCTCCTATTAAGCATGAATGAATGAGTTAATACCATAAAAAGTAACAGAGCTTGCTAAGTAAATGTACAGGTCATCTCTTCTGTGTTAGGATAAGGCATTTTTATTGCTTTTTATTATGTATGAATGTGATGCACTCTGTGAGGAAGGACTTGCTGCTTAAGCAGGGGTGCCCCAAGTTGCCACGCCCAAGGTCATGTCCCATCCTGGGAGTGGCCAATATGCACTAACTGACCCAGGTGGGAGTATAAAGACCTCACCCTCTCAGCTGATTTAGGAAGATGCTGAAGGACCATTGTAGGCCCAGAGCGTCATGTGAGGTTGGGCTATACTGCAGTTTGACCTTTCTCTCTGGGTGATGTTTCTTCCACCCCTCCATTCCACAGATGTTAGCCTCAAGGATATCCTATCTAATAAAGAGGAAATATGTTAATTGACCTTCACGCTGTCACAAAGATGGCTGCGCCCACAGCCAATAAGGAAGGAATATGCTAATTGACTGCCTCGCTCTCAGAGATGGCAGCACCCACAGCCAATAAGGAGGGAATATGCTAATTGATTGCCCCGCCCTCAAAGATGGCAGCACCTAGTCCCCTCAGCCCCGCTGGGGTGGCAGGCGTGGGAAGGTCAGGCCTGCCCCCAGGGGCCCATGTGTCTGCTTCCTGAGTCCCCCAGTCCCCTCAGCCCCCCAGCTGCCCAGGGCTGGCCTGAGGCTCAGGTAACCAGGGCTGGCCGAGGCTTACACTGCCGGCAGTGGCAGCAGCAGAGGTGTGATGGGGCGTCACCTCCCACCCCTGAGGGCTCCTGGACTGTGAGAGGGGGCAGGCCAGGCTGAGGGACCCCCCTCCAGTACATGAATTTTCATGCACTGGGCCTCTAGTATCTTAAAAACATGTTACAAGTTAAATTTTATCTCAGAATCAGAACCCAATAGAGGATAATGAATTGCTACTCTGGATACCAATGGGCTTATGGACATACAGACAGTCCTCAGGTTACATCGGACTACACAAATGTCGTTTTGTGGTTATGTCGCCATGTCCCATCCTATCTAATAAAAGAGAAAAATGGCAATTGGCGTACGACGATACCCTTTTCATTGGCTAATCAGGGCTATATGCAAATTAACTGACAACTAAGATTGGCAGTTAACTGCCAACATAGGCGCAATGCTGGGAGGCGAAAGGGGAAGGAGGGAAGAAGCTGCCTGCCGCTGACTGCAATCGGAAACCCAGGCGGCAGCCAAGAGCCAGAGAACCGAGCTGCCTTTGCTCGGAGAAGCCAGGCCTCCTTTGCCGGCTTCTGTGATAAGAGAACCTGGCCGCCTTTGCTGGCCCTGGGCCAGTAATGGGAGAAGCTGGGTGGGGCAGGGAAGAGGCGGATGTCTGCCTGGCTTCTCAGATCACTGATCACCAGTGATGGGAGAACACCCAGAGGCAGGGCCAGAGGCCAGGCTGCATAGCTGCCTGGGGACACCATCTGGACCCAAGGGGCGACACAGCCAGGCCCCAGAAGGAGACCCAGGGCCCGGGGCTGAGTTGCAGCTGTGGTACGCAATCCAGTGCCTGGGCTGAGGAGACCCAGAAGGAGATCCAGGCGCCTGGGCTGTTTTTGCCGCTGGGGCACGCAATCCGGTGCCCAGGCTGAGGAGACCCAGGGCCCGGGGCTGCGTCGCAGCTGGGGCACGCCATCCGGTCCAGGGGCGATACAGCCAGGCCCCAGAAGGAGACCCAGGAACCAGGGCTGTATCGCTGCTGGGGCACGCGATCCAGTATCTGGGCTGAGGAGACCCAGAAGGAGACCCAGGGGCCTCGCAAGAGGAGAGTCTCCATGGTCAGATGGCGTGGTGTCGGGACAGGAATAAAGACCCGAGGTGACTCAGATGCCTGGCCACAGGGTTAGACCAGCCAACAGGGCCTTTCAGTTGGGACTGGGGTGGGGGTGGGGCGAGGGAGGCAAGCCGGAAATTGAGAACTACAACTCCCAGGAGGCTTAGCGGCCAGGGCCTGGGTGCCTGGCTGTGAAATCGGATGGGCTGTAGTTTCGCATGCCACTTTAAACTAGAGGCTTGCAAGGTTGGAAGTTCTGCGTCGGGAGCCAGGGAGAAATGGAGCTGGAGCAGAGAGAGGGGTCCATGGCAGCTGTGGGCTTTGAGGAGTTCTCAGCACCTCCCAGCTGGGAGCTGGCGCTGCCTCCGCTGAAGGTGGTCACATCCTGGAGAGCGAGCTTGAGACCGAAGTGGAGTTCATGTCTGGGGGTCTGGGCAGCTCCAGCCTCCAGGAGCGAGACGAAGAGGAGGAGGCAGCCTGAGGCCAGCAAGGGCGGCGCCAACGGGAACTCAAACGCAGGAAGTACCAGGCGCTGGATCGGCGCTGCAGGGAGATTGAGCAGGCGAAGAAGCGAGTCCTGAACAGGCTCCATCAGATATAGAGGATAACATGGAGACTCCAGCAGGAGCGGAGGTTCCTCATGAAGGTGCTGGACTCCTACGGTGACAACTACCGGGCCAGCCAGTTCACCATCTTACTGGAGGACGAGGGCAGCCAGGGCAGAGACGCCCCCAACCCAGGCAACGCTGAGAACGAGCCTCCAGAGAAAGAGGGGCTGTCCCCGCCCAGGAGGACGCCAGTGCCCACAGAAGCCAGCAGCCCGGCCCCTGGCGAGGGGCCCAGCAGTTGGAAGAGGCGGCGAGTGCCATAGGAAGGGCACTGGGCAGGAGTCCCGCTGACTCCGGAGCTGGCCCCCGTGCAGATAAAGGTGGAGGAAGACTTTGGCTTCTAAGCCCTCAAGGCTCTGGACTTAAGTTGGGTTTCTCGGGGGCCAGACAAGCTGCTGCCCTACCCCACCCTAGCCAGCTCCCCCTTTGACTGACCCCCCAATAAATGGACCCGATGCAAAAAAAAACAAAAAATTATAGAGGCATGTTTATAGGATCAAATAGTATAAATATAGATGTGACAGGACAATAAAAAGAGAACCTGGCTATGATGATAACCTGAATGCTGCCTCTGTGTCATTCCTTCTTTGGGAACCCCTGGACCTGCTGGGGCTGGACCCCAATATTCCTCTTCTTATAAGGACTTCAGTGAGATGGGCTAAGGGTCCCACTGGAACTGCCACAATTTAATGTAATCCCCTCTTTAAAGATCTTATCTCCATATACAGGTACATTCTGAGGTTCTGGGGATTAGGATTTTAACATACATTTTGTTGATTACCCAGATCAGCCCTTAACAACCAGCATGTTTCAGAAAGTAGATTCCTACAGGGTTATTTACCAAACATTCAGAAGTATTTTTAAAAGAGCTAAGCCCCTCGCCCACCGTGTGGGCCCCTCCCAGCCAAGAGCGAAGGCCTGGGTTCCGGGCACCGGAGGAAAACTGGTGCCAGCAGCCAGGGGAAGGGGCCCCCAAGGGGCCCCAGATTGCGAGAGGGCACAGGGTGGGCTGAGGGACCCACCCGAGTGCACAAATTTTTGTGCACCGGGCCTCTAGTTTATTTATAAAAACAAAAAGTTCCATCATTTCGATGTATGTACATATGTGCTTTATGTTTTTTATTATTTACCACAAGTAAAGGTCAGGAATTATCTTTCTTTCAATTTTTTTTTACTGTTTCACTTCAGTACTGCTGTGTATGTGCTCCATGTGAGTGATGTAGGTGCTTATGTAGGTGGGTTTCGACTTACAGCGAAAATCACATTACGTCATGCAGTAGGAACAGATCTCCGATGTAACCTGAGGGCCTACTATAGTTTGAATTTCATTATGTCATAAAATTGATTAATAAAGTGTAGAATTAGAGGTATAGATAAATTAATGGGAAAACACTCAAAACCAAATTTATCTTAAAACATAACAATTTGCCTTGTGACACTACTCATTAATGATTATCTGTTTATAATTCTATAAAACACCATTTTCAGAATTTGTGAGAATCTTACTGTAACTTATTTTGGAATATTTTAGTAAATTAATATTTTTTGGAAACTACCTTTGTTAGTATCAAGCTTTGGAGCAGGGTTAATGAAATGATTGACACATTGAATGTACTGATTTGCTACCTTTTCTTGACCATAGTCAAGTAGCTGATTCTGACCCATGCACCTCCCTGCTCTCTTCCATGTACAACAGACAACAATCATGTACGTTTAGCTAAGTGAACTTTGATTTTGACACATTCCACAGTGTTTCCAATGATGCTGAATCAGAAAGCAGCTCTTTTAGCCTGCTTACCCAACCTGCTGGTCTGAACTGAAGCTCTTTGCTGCCCTCTGTAGATAATGTAAGGTCCTTAATTAGTAAACATTGCTTTCTTCAGAGTTGTGGTATTTTTGCTCTGTAAATTTAACAGAATAATAGAGGATATTTGATTTTAAAAAATAAGAATACTTCTTTTCTGTGATCACTTTTATATCATTCATTTCTTCATTTGTCTTTTTAAAAATAATTACCCCAAATGTTTGAAAACACTGTGGTAAGACAAAATTAAAATATCACACACATACACACACACGTGCATACACTATAAATTACAACTTTTTCATCATTATATGTAGTAGCCACATTTAAAAAGTCATACAAATTATATTAGAAAATATCATCTGATTTAAAACTTAAGATACATGCTATTTTTTTTTTACAGACTTAAAGTTTTAGAGTAGTTTTGGTCACAGCCAACTCGAGTAGAAAGTATATAGATTTCCCATATCCCCTTTCCCTCCCCCATCCAGTTTTCTTTTCCCATAATAGTTTTCCTTGCTTTTGTTTAATGTTCTCTTCTTGTGTGTGTGTGTGTGTGGGGGGGGGGTTCTTTTGTAAGAAAATAATCACTACTTCAATTCCAGTTAAAATGATTTTGCCGAGCATTTTCTGTGTCCTCAGCAAAGCACTAGCTGCTGTGTTGGGGACATCAAAATGCTGATCGTGACAGCAGACAGCGGAGTGCTTACCATGCACATATCTGACACATGCTAACCACTTAATCTTTGTAATATCACAAAATCTCTGTTATTGTGGAGCTTACAGTTTTGTTGAGAATAGCATTACCTTAGGTTTCATCATTATTTCTTTAACACAAATTGTCTTTCTTAAGGCTTGAGAAAAGTCAGCTATATTTTCGTAATTCCTAGTTCACAGAAGCATGTGGTTCTACTCCTCTGGAGGTTCTCTGTACTTTAAGCTCCGATATGTTTTGTTGTTAAAGCTGTGTGTTTAAGACTTCTTCCCAAGAGATAATCAACTGCGGAACGTAGCTTCCCTCTCTAAATATAAGCCAGCCTTCTAATCTTCTCTTAAGAGTGGTAATTATATCTTTGTGAAAATAACATTCTAAAAGTCCTACACTCCTGGCCTTGACTTTTTCCACTGAATGTCTCTCTTGTGAGTGTACCTGTACCTTTGCACTAGTTAGGAGGAAACTTATTTGACTTCTTTACGGGCTGAACTTATATTGAGGTTATTGCACATAATACTAAGGGAATCATTATCAGTTAGTGAAAACAGCTGACCCTGGCTAGCATGATGGCATGGAATTAGGGTCTAGGAAAATGTTGAGTATTACAGGTGAGAAGTCTCATAGTTCCAACAGATATTCAGAGTAATTGTGTCTAGGTGAAAACTTGGAAAGTAGGTATAGGTAAATGTACAAATATTAAGAATCACTTTTATAGAGTATGCTTAATATAAAGGTTTCAAATCCAAATTTTTCATAAAACTTGGCAACTAATAGCACAGACATCGCTCTTTTTGCCAATCGTTTTCAAAATAACATAGAAAAAGTTTATCAAAAATTACATTCAACGCAAGATAAAGCCTCACTGTTTGCCTATATGACTAACCCAGGGCTCCTACATAGAGCAACATTTTGAAAGTTGATTGACTAGCAAATTATGAGTTAATTAAACAATATGTGATAAAAGTGTGTTCTCAGGGGAGAGTAGTGCATGTCGGTCTTGTTGTGACAAGAAAAAGGAGGCCAGTGTGATTGGGATGGAGTGAGAGAAGGCAGAGCAATATGAGATGAAGTCAGGGGGCAAAGCATGAGAGTTGCGTGAGGAGGAGAAATGAACTGAGAGCACTTGGGGCCTTGTAGGTCAATGATCTCTGCCTTTAGATCTGAGAAACGAGAAGCCCATGGAGAGTCTGTGTAAAGAAGACCTGACCTCTTCTGCTAAAGTACCTCTTTGACTGCTGTGCTGAGAATCAACCACAAGCACTAACCAGAGCAGTGAGAACAGAGAGCCAAGTGTGGCTGTGGTCTTCTAGACAAACGCGATGATGGCTTTGGCCGATGAAAGGTTTTACTTTTCTTTAATTTTTCCTGGATAAATACTTATATTAATGTCTTACAAATTGTTATTTTAAATTATTAAACAGACAATATACCCATGTTTGATTTTTAATAGAAAGAGTTTTGCTTCCTACCTTTAACTCCAATGAGACAAGTCATATTATCTCCATCCAAAGCCCAGCCCACATAGCCATTTTTATTTCTTTGAAATTATTTCTGTGGAGTCTTTCAGAGTGTCCTTGAGCAATCACAATCAAATGAAAATGGATACTCTCCCACCCCCTTTTACACAAAAGGCAGAATACTATATGCACTATACTCTCCCTTGCTTTTTTCCCCACATAATGCTATTATCCTAAAAATGTTTACCTATATTACACAGAAATATTCCTGATAGTTGTCAATGGTTTCATTATACTCTATTTTATGAATGTGCAATCATTTAATTCTCTAAAGGGTATTTAGGTTGTTTTCCTATCAACATTGCAATGTATATCCTTGTACATACAGGATAGTAGGTTTAACTTCTTGTTTCTAAAATATTTAAATGAAGTACTATGCCACTAGACGTTTCAAATCTATACATGTGGTGGATAATGAGATGACCAGCCCAGATCAGGTCTCGGGGTGGATGTGCCCATCCCATAATTGCTGGGAATATTGGCCCTTAATGGCACAGAGCAGACCCCCTCACTGGGAATTGCCTGTGGCCCCATGGAATTCCCTTTTCTGGGTTGCAGCATGTGACCAATGACAGTCTGAGGGACTGTAAACCCCACCCTTCTTGCTTCAATTTACGAGAGCGCTGGTCTCAGTCATGGCCTCTTTTAGGGTAGCTTCTCCCTGTGTCCAGTTCTGCCACCCTCACTTTCTTACAGGTGCTTCCCCGGAACACTTCCAATAAATGTCCATGTGTCTGACAACATGTTTTCAGAGAACCCAACTTAAGAGGAGGCATTTAAACTTAATTCAGTCTGAGTTGGTTCAGACTAAGGTTTGGCTCTCACAGGTTGAAAATTTAGTTAACATTTAAAATATTGTAATAATATTTTTACCTTTCACATAATTTTAGTCTGAAAAATTTTTCTTTCATCTCTTTTGAATGTAGTGTAATTTACATACAGTAAAATTCAACATACAAATAGAATAACTCTGTGTATGTTGTTGAACATGGAATTATCTAATCACCACAATCAAAACCTAGAAATAGCCATCATTTGAAAAAATTCCATTGTTCCCTTTAGTTAAAGTGTCTGTTCAAATCTGACAATTTTAAAAAAATTGGTTTGCTTACTTATTATTACTGATTTTAGAGAGGTTTTAAATATTCTGGTTATCAGTCATTTACAAATATTTTTTTCTCAGTCTGAGCTTTACTTTTTATTTTCCTAAAAGAATTACTTTGAAGACCTTTCATGTAATTCTTAAAAGCTAGAATGCCTGATTCAACTTTTTCACTATTTTCAATATGTAACAGTAATCTGTTATTACAGGGTAATAGGTAATAAAAAATATGAATAAATGTGGATATTTTGAGCATATAAATATAAATCTTCATAGGAGAACAGAAGAAGGGAAGCTGACCTCTTTCTAAGCTATTAGAATTGTTCCTTGTAAAATGCTCACAGAATGCAATAAGTTCTTGATAGTATTTAAACACGTGAATACTACCAAAAGGGGACAGAGGTGGGTATTTTGGCCATATCAAAGTTTTATAGTATCCTCCTTGCTGTTTATTTTCAGATCATTTTTTTATTTTCTACCAAGTCTTTAAAAAAATAAAAAATGAGCCTGTTCTGACGTATGATGGATAAAGGTGCAAATCAAAATTATCTTTTCCCCAAAATATAACAAAATGAATAAAAAAGTGGAAAATATGGTAACAACATTAATATAACCAATCAACTAAGGACAGAGTCATCACCAAATGACAAAATTTAATGGCCTGCAGGCTAAGAAAAGGTGATTTTGGAGAATAGCTCAAAACAGCCAGGCTCCTAATCCCATTTTTTATCCTAATTCTGGAGAAAAGTATATTACCTTTTAGATTTTCAGAGTAAAGAATTTTAGACATTGATGCTGGGAAGAAATAGCTAAATTGTAAATAATGGGTCTGACACCTTCAGAAAGAGAAAGAGTCAAAGGAACAACAAACTAAAGTCTAGTGATTTCTTTTTAGGAGAATGGGATACACAATTCCTAACTGAGCAGAGTAAACTTTGAAAAAGGATGCTTACTTAAAAACAAATGAAAACACACAAAAAAACTTCTCTATTATGAAAAATGTCAAACATTTATAAAAGAGAGAATAGTATAATGAACTATCATGCACTCATCATCCAAACGTCCAAACTTAACAATGATCACCAACAATGGTCAATATCGTTTTATCAATAAAGCCACCACTCTGCCTTTCTTTATATTTTGGAGCTTGTGGAAGGTGGTTACCAAATCAGTAATTCTTATAGCCACCAACATGTCTATCACATAGCAGGCATTCAATGGTGTTTGCTAAATGAATAAACTAGCCAATGAATCAACCCATCTCCATTTAGACACATCATTCCACTTCTCAGGAAATGAGTCTGCCTTTAGCAAAAGATGAATATTATGTACGACTAGAGGCCTGGTGTGTGATATTCATGCACTTGGGGGGCGGGGGGTCCTTCAGCCCGGATTGTGAGAGGGTTCAGGCCAGGCCGAGGGACCCCACCAATGCACGATTGGGGCCAGGGAGGGATGTGGGAGGTTGGCCAGCTGAGGAGGGACGGTGGGAGGGCTCCAAGGCGTGTCTGGCCCATCTTGCTTAGTCCCGATTGGCTGGACCCCAGCAGCAAGTTAACCTACTGGGCGGAGTGTCTTCCCCCTGGTGGTCAGTGCACATCATAGTGAGCAGCTGAACAGCCTTAGCGTATCATTAGCATATTACACTTTGATTGGTTGAATAGATGACTGGACACTTAGCATATCAGGCTTTTATTATATTGGATGAATGTGATAATAAGTAAATATATGCAAAGAGCCACATTTCATTGAAACATGTTCAAGGACAGGCATTTCGAAGACAATCAGGCTAAAATTATGGATTCATCTTATTTGAGAAAAAGAATCCTGCTCATGGAAAACTTTCTAAGGCAATAGGGAGTGGGAAACACTGCCAGGAGCTCAAAGGCGACATTTAAAATGCTCTGGCCTGAATTCACAGTGACAACTTACCACTGAGACATCAGCCTGTACCTTAAAACAAAGTGCTTGTACTAACTTAAAATACGCCTTTTTGTAGAAATTTTGGGTCCAATATTGATGTAATTTTACCTCTATTTTTATCATGAATTATCTTGTCTTAAAAACCCAAAGATATTAAGAACTGTGTACACACATACAGGTATAAATTCATACAGTATGAACAGAAAGGCAAACATTAGCACATGTGATTACATCATGTCTGCCATTTATTTCTCAAATACCCCAGAGGCCAGATCTATCTTGGAACCAAATGGATAACCCCCAATATCGTTGTGAAAAAATATGTACTTATGATACCATATTCTCTAATCTGTTAACTGACATGGGATTAAGTAAATCATACAGGTATTTAATTTGTACCATACTAAACACCTAATTATTTTGAAATATAATGTTCTTATGGACACTATTACCATTATTAAAAGATTGAGACCATCTAAGACATTCAACAAATGTGTGGAATAAATGAATATAATGCTGCTATTATAAAGGTGAATAAAAAAAGACACAGACTCTGCCTTTACAGAGTTTACAATATAGTGAGGAGATAGACACAGGATAGATAAAGAAATATGTATGTTACTATGAGTGCAGGAAAATAGAAACATGCAGGAATTAACTGGGGTGCTGCCATAATAAAGTTTGGGGGATGTGGAGGCCTTCCACATATTCAGAATCATTAGGAAATGCCTTTCTAAAAATGATCATTCAACAAGAGAGACAAGTATGTGTGAAGGTTCTAAGGGGAGAGAGAGATACATGGAGTTTAGGAAAATACAGAAAGACTGGCATGTGGCTGAAGCATTTTTGGAGACAAGAGAAGGAAACAAATTGGCCTTACAAGCCATAATGAGGAGTGGATTTTATTCAAAGTGCAATGGGCAGCCTCTGAACAGTTTTAATCAGGGACATGAATTGACAGGATCTGAGTTTTAAAAAGTTCTGTCTGCTTTATGAAGGACGTGTTGAAGGACAGGGGGAAAGGGAGAAAGTGGCAAGACCAGGAAGGGAGCTCTTGTAGCTGAGTAGGCAAGCAATATTGATTGCCTGGCATACGATGAGGGTAGAGGGTCCACGACTGGATTTGAAATCCATTAGGTAAAATGTTCAGGACTGAATGAATAACTGGATATGGGAGATGAAGGAGATGCAGGAATTATAAATGCCTCTCTGACTTCTGGCTAAGCAAATGGATAGATAGTAGTGCAATTTACCAAGACAGAAAATACTGGAGGAGAATCCAGCACTAAAACATTAAGCTACCCTTGCACTTATGAAATACACCCCGAGTGACCGTGACATCTTATCTGCTGTTTGATTCTCAGGCTTCCTTTTCTAAATTGAATTTCTAACACACACTTCCTCTGCCCAGCCATTTCCCATGAAAGCTGGGTTACAATATTGTTCCCTAGAAACCTCCTCCTCCAAAGACCGTGGTGATACAAATTAGAGAAAGTTGCATGTACCGTAGCTACCACAGGATCCAGGGTTCCAAAATGTCCAGCCAGGGAGGGAGGTTGTTCAGGGGGCAGGTTCCTGGGTATTCACACACGATTCAATTCAGAAAAAACAACCACAAAACCCAAAAAAGCATACTCGTCTTAAACACTGCTGCTTTATTAACTTTATGAATTCAGCATTGATAAAAAATAACTTGTTTTCAGAAATCTGTATTTCTACAGAATAAAGCCCAAACTTAGCCTGCACTCCCTGTTCCACTATAAGTTCCCAACGAAATGTTCTCTGGTTATGCTCTCTGTGCTTTAAACTCCTACTCTGCATTGCAGTCATAAATTGGCCGCACTGACATTACTTGAGAGCTTGTTAAAATCACAGAATCTCAGGCCCCATTCCAGACCCACCGAATCAGAATATGCATTTTAACAGGATCCTCAGGTAATCACATGTACATTAAAACTGGAGAAGCGCTGCTCTAAAGGACAAACTGTTTCTCATGTGTGACAGCTGTTCACGTCTCAGTTCCTGTGCATTTGCATATATTGTTTCCTCCCCCTGAAATTCCATTCCTTCTATTGCAAAATGTCCAAATTCTGCTTGCTGCATTTATTACGAAATATGTTTTTTCTTGGTCATTATTTTTAACTGACTAACTTTATTATGTAAGAAGTGTGTGAATTTTTAGTGTTTCATTTTAACTTAATGAACTATCTAATTTGTCTCATGGATTTTACTTGACAGCAACTAGTCTTCCCAATACATAATCATATAATTTGCACATAAGAGAAAGCATGCCATCTTCTCTTCTGAACTCCCTTACATGTATGTGGTAGTTTTTTTTCTATAATTTTTACATTCTACCTTATGAGGTTGTTATTGTTATAGATGCCTTATCTCCATGTCTAGATGTTCTTGGAAGTGAAGGCTCCTATCTGATTAATATTCCTAATCTCCGTAACATGGTGCTTGCATGCATATGATGCTTAATAAATATTAGTTGACTGAATGAGTGAATGAACAAACAGCATATACACACAGCCTAGTCATTCTAAGGTTATCAGCTCTGATCTAGCAAACTTTGAGTCAATGGCAAGGCTCCCCAAAGATGAGTGTTCCCAGGAAGTCTGAATTTTACCAGAGGCAATGCCAAGGTAACATGGCTAGAACACATTTTTACTCTCCGTGCCAAAGCATTTCATTGTAATGTGAGTATATGTCTGCTACTGGCCAGAAATCAATCAAATAAACACATGAGGCAAAATATAGTGTAATTAGAATAATCATGCCTTTAGATAATGACTTTCCCAATATTCTTCACTATGTATGGGATACAGTATTTGGAAGCTCTCCTAAACCTGTGCCATTCATCATGCTAATAATATCTATCATTCTATAGCCCTGCCAAATCTTATTTATTTCAAAGTTGGAGGAGACAATATTCTTAGTTTTTTAGCTTTCATGTTCTCTCCTTTCTTTTAGGATGTCAACAAAACTGTGTATGCTTGCTCTCATGTAGTCGATGTAGTCATAGTAAAACAGGTTTTTAGTGTCTCATGCCTATAGTCTAACATGTTACCAAATTTCATATATGCTGAAACAGAATAAGATAAATACTCAATTCTAAAGCAGTACTGTCTGGCCCCGTGGCAGTGGCTCAGTGGTTGAGCATCAACCTATGAACCAGGAGGTCACAGTTCAATTTTCAGCCGGGGTATATGAACAGAAAGGCAGAAAGGTTGTGAGCTCGATCCCCAGTTTGGGGTGTGCAGGAGACAACCGATAAATTATTCTCTCTCTTCATTGATGTCTCAATCTCTCTTGCTTGCTCCCTTCCTCTCTGAAATCAATAAAAATATTTTTTTTAAAAAAAATTTTAAAAGCAGTACTATCTGCTATTTTATTAAGGCTCACAATTCAGAGTCTCTGGAACATGGACAAATATCGGCAGTATCAACAGATCACAAACAAGATGTCTCTAAGGCTTAATGCTACTAGTAAAAATCCTACAGAACACTGGCTTTTCTAATAAATATTAAAATTTATAGATTAGTTTTTTCTAAGAACAGTAGTCACAATTAAAAATATCACTTAATAGTGGCCTTCATCAATAGAGTGAGAGTATGGTTTATCAAAGTTGGACATTAGCCACTGATTAATTTCAGCTTTTGATTAATTGTTTTGCTCTCCCTTCAGTTGACTTTTTCCCTGAAAACTACTCTGGGCATTTTCATTTTTAGGACTGATGTCCTTGTGTAGGTGCCAGATACTTATAGCACATTTTAAAAGGTGCTATAAAAAAATACATGTTTTGTAAGTATCTTCCCTATGTCACTTTGGCCACTAGGAGGGGCGGGAAAAGCACCTACCAGCAGTGAAGCACTCCTACAAGACGAGGTAAGGGCTCCTGCTAGGAGCCAGTCCAGCTTCCTGGGCATGTGGCTTATGCAGAGCCACATCCTCAGAAAAGACCCAGCCTTGGGTTAACACTCTTCTGTGGCCAACTTAAAATTCTTTAAAAAATTATCTTTGAACTTGTGTTTTATAACTGAAGTCTGGTGGTACAATGAAACTTGTACTTGAGCCAAGGAGGAATGAGCAATGTGGGTGCCTGTCACCCATTCCTTGTTGTCCCATTCACACATAGGACTTAGGATACCCCATGAGCATGGAATTCCAGGATCCCACAATGTGTGGGAGATCAAAGCGAGGGTATCTGGTAAATGCATTACATCTATGACTGTGTAAGTAAGGGTGTCGACAGCTCAAATAGGTAATGGCTTCCATATGAACCAGAATGTCCTCTGAATTCAGAAAGAAGGCAATGGTGTGCTAAGAAACACGAATGACCAAGAATCTTATTGTAGCCTTTCTTATTTGGGTTACTTCCATTTAATAGCTAATCACTTATGTCAAAAATAATATAAAAGGAAAAAGATAAGGCAACCCATAATTCTTTTTTCCTTTCAGTTCTTCCTGATTCATCAATAGGCCCAAAGCAAAGGCTGTGGGTAGAATATGCACATATCAAGAACTGAAACAAAAACAGTTGAGTTAATTTTGTATAACATTTTCACTGTTCTGGTAAGAGTGAAATACATATGCATGTATAAGCTACAGGAGTAATGTCATTCCAGTGATTCTGCATACAAGCTAAATGGTCCTATATTTGCACTTAAAACCGACGTTGCGCAATGTAAAATAAAGATGAATGGTAAATGCTAATAATTAAGAAAAATTCACTTAAAACATTAAATAGCAAACTTAGAAAATCACTCTGATAAGTGGAAAGAGGAACTGAGAATGAAAGCAAAAAAGCATTATACCAGTATTTTAGGATGCTTGACAACATATTTTTCCCCTGCTTTTTGAAAAAATAAGCCCTAAATTTTCATTTTGCAGTGGTCCATGGGTATGACTGCTATAGTAGGGGTGTGTGTTTGTGTCTATTTGTGTGTAGATCACATTGTTCTCACAGAGAAATAAAATGGTCACTTTTTAAGGGTTTTCACTACAAAGGGCAGAGACATTCATAGGGCACTGCAAATTGGCTCTGTGTTTGTGGGTATGCTGGGTGAAGAGAGAAATGGGAAAGGGCTCTGACAAGCCATCGGAAATGAATCTCACTCCTTAATTGATCAAGTAGAAAATCTTTTTTATTTTTTTCAGGAACTAGTGTTCTACCTAGCACGCTTATCCCAGAAAAGGTCATTCTTAAATGGTATTCACATAATTGGAAAGCTGAAATGACCTCCTACAAGTAAGCCATTCATCCTTTTCTTGCTGACAAGATATGCCTCAACTGCATTTATCACCTCTTTATTGCTGAAAAATAATGTTGAATATGAAAAGGGGATTTTGCTAGAGGATTCTGGTTATACCATTTCACTGTAAATTTGTAAGAAAAACTAAAAAAGCTCTAATTATTATTATCCTTCCATCCAATTAAAGACCCAACAAAATTT
Organism: Myotis daubentonii; assembly: GCF_963259705.1. Classification (NCBI taxonomy): domain Eukaryota; kingdom Metazoa; phylum Chordata; class Mammalia; order Chiroptera; family Vespertilionidae; genus Myotis; species Myotis daubentonii. The sequence goes on along the minus strand of NC_081849.1, from coordinate 69,050,767 downwards.
GGGTTTTGTTGGTCTTTTTTGAAAAGCCCAATCCCCCCCCCCGTCCCCCCCCCCCCCCCGGCCACAATGTCAATTGTGTTACTTCCTAAGTTGTAGGAACTAGTTTTGTAACTTAGTGGTCATTCTTTTAAGCAGTCATAAATGTTACAGTTTGGGAACAGGCATAGTTATGAATTTTAATGTATTCGCTGGGTATTTTAAAAGATGAAGAGCTAATTCCAATAGGAATAGACTGAATTATTTATGGAGGTTGTATTGATTACTTCTGGAATCAGAATTTTCTCTTCTGCTCCAGTAGTCAAATCCCTTTACTATACTCAATTTAATTTAAAGGTTTTGTGTGTGTGTGTGTTTTTTTATAACTTCTTGTGTATCCAATACATTTAATATTTTCTTTCATAATAACAAATGTAGACATATTAAAGATAAAGTTGACATCTAGGTTTTTGGTGTTTGGATCAAATCTTTACTGGACACTTGGGAGTGGGAAAAAGCATGTTTCTCCGATGCTTTTTGTCTGAAGATGACTTCAGAAAAGAAAAGATATCCTGCACACTATGGGAAGCTGTTTGCTATAGGAAAGGTGATGAGAATTAACAAAGAGAATCAAAATGCCTTTTAATGGTATGTCAATGAGAAACATCATATTAAATTATCAATTCATGCTATTAACATAAATGATGTTATAACATTTTTAGTAAGACCTGACCAAACTTCATCAAGGAGAATCTCTTAGGTAATAAGTAATATAGAGTAAAATATTAACAGGCTGTTAGACCTAATGACCTTTCTTGATTCTTCTAATTGTTTTATTTTATGACTCCATTACCACTTTCCCTGAAAGGATAATTAACAACATCTGGGAATCTGATTTACTGACATTGTTCTTGGCAGGCACCAGAGAAGATGCAGTCACCTAGCAATCAAAAACAATGTGGCCAGATGTTCTGCATCAACTAACTACCAACACATTTAAGCAGATATCCCTGACTAATGTGGTGGTAATGAAAGCATAGCTTACAAATGAAAATCAGACGTGCATGTGCCCTGGCATCTGTGATGCTCATTCCATCAGCTGAGCTTTTAATGACAATTAACTGTGTTTTCCACATGCCGAATACTACTCCCTTGTTATAAGGGAATAAGCCTTATTTCTGGAAAGCCAGAAAATGCAGAGGAAGGAGAGCACGCAAAACCTTGTAATATAAATAAAACACTTGTGGTGGAAGTGGTGTTAAAAAGGGAAGTACATTTGTATTTTGGAATCAGAAGCAAACAATTTGTCTATTTCGAAAATGCAAAAGTGATCCAATTGGCAACTTGAATTCCAATGAGACTCTCTTCCTACTCTCCTTACTCCCAGTTCTGGTTATGAGAACTAGAGGGAAGGTCTGCTGCCTTTTTGTTCAGGAGCAAGAGAGTCACATCTTATCCTCTGGGGTGCTGCACTGGCATGCACAGTGTTTATTCTGCTGCCTTTCTGAGCACTTCTTTTCTATGAACCCTTTCTACAAAAGGCATATTAAATTAATGTCCACTTCTTCAACCAGCACTGATATGTTATCAAGAATATTTTTAAGGAGACTTGAAGATGGCAGCATAGGTGAACACCTGTACTCACCACCTCCCACAACCACATCAAAATTACAACTAAAATACAGAACAACCCTCATCCAGAACTGCCGGAAAGCTGGCTGAATGGAAGGCCTACAACGAGAGAAGTAAAGAAGAAAGCACACTGAGAGTGGTAGGAGGTGCAGAGTCCCAGAATGAGCTGGTCTGGCACCCAGGCGGGATGCTTTTTCAATCAGGAGAGATCCTATCTGTTGAGGCTACTCAGAGAAGCAAGGGGTCCCAGCCCTGGGTCCCAGACATAAGAAAAAAAGTTCCTATGAGCAATAAGAACTATGGGCTGTAGAAACCAGTGCAGCTTGGTGCTCAGTGAAACAGAGGCTGCTGGAGACCCAGCTGTCCCTCTTAAAAGGCTGGCACCACAAACTGAACTTACCAGGTCCTGCTTCCTCTGAGCTCCAGCACCAGGCTTTGGGGAACACAGGCACATACAAGGAGGAAGTGGGGCAGGATATTGGGGGCGGAATTCTCCCAAACAGAGATGCTCACAGGTATCATTGTTTCTATGCTGAGACCTCCCCGGTTGCAGGGCTGACTGGCAGCCATTTTTGTTTGCTCCACCCTGATAATTCCCTAAGACCCTGCCTCATCCAATTTATAACCCCACCTCAGCTGTGGGCAGCAGCTTTTGCATATGAATGGCTTGTACTTGCTCAGGCTAAAATCTCTCAAACAAGCTGCAGCTGGGTCAAGAAATCACAAACCTATCAATAAAAGGCTCAAGGCCCAGCACCAGCACCAGCCTGCCTTGCTTCATAAATGGGCCTCGTCTGGGCACTTCAAAATCTGATAAAAAAGGAGGAATCTCAAGATCTTTCTGTAGCTCCTGCTGGGTGGCCCCAGGCAATGGCTGACTTGGCGCCTCCCTGGAGACCCAAGAGCCAGTGTACCCAGTGGTCAGTGTCAGGTTATACCAGATTATAATTCTGCACATCCATAAGTGACACACTCAAGGAGCAGACTCAGTGAGCACCAAAGCCCCACTGATGCAAGTCCTGCTCCATAGGGGTGTCTCCTGCACAGCAGCTCTCCTATGTAGTTGCAGCTGGTTCTCATAGCCAATTGGCCTGGAGGTCAATTCCTCCCAGGAACACCAACAGTAATCAAGTCTCAATTACAAGAAGAATGTGCTCACAGCCCACAAAGGGGTACACCTAGAGCTCACAGATCAGGTGATGGGTGGCTGAGTCACTGGGTCCTATAGACCACCTTACTACACAAGGCCACTCTACCAACTTGAAGAGACATAGCAGCTCTACACGATACATAGAAACAAACACAGGGAAGCAGCCAAAATGCAGAGACAAAGAAACATGTCATAAATGAAATATATGGAAGAAAGCAAACTACTGGATATAGAGTTCAAAGCTATGGTTATAAGGTTACTTAAGAATCTTCTAGAAACCTCCAAGGGACTTAGTGAGACTTTCAAGGATCCTAGTGAGAATCCCCCCAAAATGGAAAAGGACCAGTCAGGAATTAAGCATACACAGATTGAAATAAAGAATAATATACAGGGATTCAACAGTAGAGTAGAGGATTCTGAGAATCAAGTCAACAATTTGAAATATGAGAAAGCAAAAGACACCCAACCAGAAGAGCAAATAGAAATATGAATCCAAAATGTGAAGATAGTATAAGGAGCCTCTGGGACAACTTCAAGAGTACCAACATTCACATTATAGGGGTGCCAGGAGAAGAGAGAGAGCAAGATACTGAAAACATATTTGAAGAAATAATGACAGAAAAATTCCCCTACCTGGTAAAAGAAATATATTTACAAGTCCAGGAAGCATAGAAGGTCCCAAACAAGAGGAACCCAAAGAGGACCACACAAAGATACATCATAATTTAAATGCCAAGGGCTAAAGACAAAGAGAGAATCTTAAAAGCAGCAAGAGAAAAGCAGTTAGTTATCTACAAGGGAATGCCCATATGACTGTCAGCTGATTTCTCAACAGAAACTATGCAGGCCAGAAGGGAGTGGCAAGAAATATTCAAAGTGATAAATAACAATGACCTAATACCAAGATTACTCTACCCAGCAAAGCTATCATTTAGAACTGAAGGTCAGATAATGAGCTTCACAGACAAGAAAAAGCTAGAGGAGTTCATCATCACCAAACCAGTATTATATGAAATACTGAAGGATATTCTTTAAGAAGAGGAAGAAGAAGAAAAAGATAAAAAATATGAATGACAAAATGGCAACAAATACATACCTATCAACAATTGAATCTAAAAATCAAAATAAATGAATAAGAAATTAATGAACAGAATAAACTGGTGAATAAAATAGAATCATAGACATGGAAATTGAACAGACTAATGATTCTCAGAGGGAAGGGCGGGGGGGGGGGCGGGAAGAGATTAAACAAAGATCTTATATGCATATATGCATTACCTATGGACACAGACAATATGGAATAGGGTGGTGAAGGCCTGGGATGGGCAGGGCGGGAACCAGGTAGAGGGAGTAATGGGGGGAAAAAGAGGGACATCTGCAATAATCTCAATAATAAAGATAAAAAAAATCAATGAAAAAAGTATATATTTTAAGATTTAAAAGAACAGAAAATAAGACTGAGCAAGTCATAAAAATAATAGTGTCATATTTTCTTTACTTTTAAAAATATTTAATAAATTAATACATGTACATAATTAAAGAAAATCAAATGATAGCTGCCCCTCTGTGGTTCCAATAATTTAAAATGCTTTCTAGAGTATTTACCTCATACTTTTTCAGTATTTTAATCCTGCAAATTGTTTATTTTTATGCACTACCTAATGACTTTCCTTCATGCAAATTTATCCTCTTAATATAATTTTATTTGCTTGGCAACCATGCCTTATTTCTCTTGTCTTCTGGGGATAATGGAATCATTATTTTTAGTTAATAGTCAATGTTTACATGATTGTGACTATTATCTGTATGAAGCCAAATAGTTCATAAATATAGTTCTTTCTCACAAACGTGTTGCCCATTTTTTTTTCATTTGCATTGTTTTCTCTAACCCAATCTTTAATTTTTTCCTAGTTTTTCATCAGATATGACATATTCCTATCAGAAGTTTGTTTTTTCCCCAAAATCCTATCACATTTGATAGATTCATTTCCTTCTTTTCCTGGAGCCTTTTCTTCTTCCTGCTCCAGCAGGTACTTGTCATCCTCTAGGTCAGGCTGTCTCCCCGAACTTCATTTATTTTACTTCTCACCAGAAAAGTGATTTTTGACTAACTCGGTAATTAAGTGAATTTGGTATCAGTGTCAGATTTGACTGTGCCAGAAATCAGAAATCAGTGAAATGAGACCGTCAAGACTGTAAGCTTAAGAAAGTAGGCCAAAGCAATTTGTCATAAAAAGACAGATGTTTAATCATTTAATCACCACACAGTACAGAGCCTCACTTTCTGCTCATAGGAAAATTATAATAAACTCTTGCACCAACTCCAGTTCTGCTCAGTGGTACAAGTTCCCCAAGTCAGCTGAACGAACTCTGCCTCTCTAAATACTGGTAGATATCTTGGCACTCACCTGGCTGTCTTGACCTCATGTAAGATTCATTCTGCATCCTGAGCTGGAATGTCAGAATGAATACCCCACATGACACAACGGTGCTGCTATTTGCATAGGTTCTCGCTCCTCTTTTTTAATGGCTTTCCCATTGTACCTCATAGTGATTCATACACAGAGCATGATTCTACACATAACAACTTGCTATTCAATAGGCATTGTTGTTCCCCCTGCACTTCTCATTTGCTTAATACCTTGGCAATGTGGCAGGATACCTGTCTCTTTATTAAAATACAGATCCCAGTGCAATAAGGAAGAGGATTGAAAAGCTTAATGACACTCTACTTTCTTTGCTTAATATCTATTGCATAAAAAAATAACGGGTAAGATAATAGGACTTTTTCTTCCCTCAGGCACCGAGCCTACCAGCTTTTCAGGGACTCATTTTTCTGGGTAATAGTAAGAAATTGAAAGAAAAAAAAAGTTTATTTTTTCTAAAATACAGAAAGTAAAAAATTCAAGTTCATAAATGTTTAATTAAAGAACAAGGAAATATAACACTAGTTAATTATGAAATTTAATGACTTAATAAATTATTGAATTTAAATACAAATTTCATTACATTTGAAACATTTTGTGGAGGTTAGATGTTTTCATTTCCCAAGAATTTCCAAGTATGTATACTAATTCCAACAATGATATAGCAGCTGCATTTTAGGAGGGAGGGATTTCTAATTTTTTATTTTGAAAAACTTCAAATATAAGAAAAACTGGGGGGAAAAAACAGTCCAAAGAAGATCTGTATGCCTTTTACCAGGATCATACAATTGCTAACCTTTTAAGAATTTAAAACCTCTTTGTGAGCTCACTTACTGTTCACACTAATCCTCAATTTACAGCTGAGGCATCTGAGGCAAAGAGAAATTACACTCCTTGTTCCAGAGCTAGTAAATAGTTGGACTGGGATTCAAATCTAGAGGTTGCCTAAGAGCTCATGTTTATTAAGATATCATGCAAGAAATCATTCCTGTATTAAATGAATTATGCACAGGCAACTGCTTTACAAATTATTTTACTTTGAAATTTTATTTAGTGTAGAATACAGAGATATGTTTTAATATGGGTGAGGGAGTGAAAAGTCTCTGAATGTATTAATGTCTAGAAAGCTTTTTAAAAGCTTTGGGTAAGCATGTGTCAGGGCAGAAGCAAAGGTCCTTGGCCATGCAGCCAGGAAGAGATGAGGGAGCTAAACCAGATATGCAAACATGTGAAAAGATCCTGGACTCATTCCTGCATCGGGAAAAGATGGAAGAGGAAAGAGAAAATTTCTCTTTTTCTGTGGTGACTGAACACTTTTACGCAAGCTTTCCATGCCAAAGTCCCTAGTTTCTCTGCAAAACTATGGACCTAAAATATCACTAATTTTTAGGCTATAGAACCCCAACTCATGTTCCTTCACTGACAGAAATAAAACCCTGAGATTCCTGACTCAACCCTGACTTCAGTCTGTCTCATTTGTGGCTTTCAATTCCAGGGCTACTAATTGTACCCAGCGAGTCCTGGCATAGCGGGAAAATCTCTAGCCCAGTTTAGAGAGCCAGGTTCCAGTCTTGGCTTTACCTTGAGTTATCCTACTTAAATGTTAAGTGTCCTCTCTTACACTTAGTGACATTTAAGAGCAATCCTATCTAATAAAAGAGAAACATGGTAATTGGCGTACGACCGCTACCCTTCCCATTGGCTAATCAGGGCGATATGCAAATTAACTGTTAGCCAAGATGGCGGCCGGCAGCCAGGCAGCTTGAAACTAACATGAGGCTTGCTTGCTTCAGTGACGGAGGAAACCAACCTTCCCCGCCTGCCTTGCAGGCCTCTGAGCCTGCAGTTTGAAACATTTTAACAAATATAGAAGCTAAAAAAAAAACACCCAGAAACCAGCTTTCAGCGAGCTGGGATCTCAGAGCTGGAGTCAGAGCTGGAGTTATACATTGTTTCGAACCGAAACAAACCAGATACCTACTTTCAGCAGCGGAGGCCTAAGAGCTGGAGCCTCAGAGCTAAAGCTGGCCCAGAATTAAAAAAAGAAAAAAGAAAAAAAGGAGTGGTTGGGAGCTTCCGTCACCCGCCAGCCTGAAAACAGCCCTCAGCCCCTCACCCAGACTGGCCAGGCACCCCAGTGGAGACCCCCACCCTGAAGGGTGTGTAACCAGCTGCAAACAGCCCTCAGCCCCTCACCCAGGCTGACCAGGCACCCCAGTGGGGACCCCCACCCTGAATGGTGTGTGACCAGCTGCAAACAGCCATCATCCCCTCACCCAGGCTGGCCAGGCACCCCAGTGGGGACCCCCACCCTGATCCAGGACACCCTTCAGGGCAAACCAGCCAGCCCCACCCATGCACCAGGCCTCTATCCTATATGGTAAAAGGGTAATATGCCTCCAGCACCGGGATCAGTGGAGCCGAGAGGCCTCCCGGCACCGGGATCAGTGGAGCCAAGAGGCCTCCTGGCACCGGGATCAGCGGGACAGAGGGCAGTGCCCAAAACCCCTGATCGCCCTGCAGCTCTGTGTGTGACAGCGGAAGGCGCTCCAACCTAATGATCAGCCCTGCTCTGTGCCTGATATGGGGGAGCTCCCCAACCTCTGATCGCCCTGCGGCTCTGTGTGTGACAGGGTGCGGTGCCCCAACCCCCTGATCGGCCCCGCTCTGTGTGTGACAGAGTGCAGCGCCCCAACCTGCCCCCCCTCCCCCCACGGGCCCTGCTCTGTGTGTGATGGGGTAGAGCCATAACCTCCCCATCGGCCCTGCCCTGAGTGTGACAGTGGCAGCGTCCCAACCCCCTGATCCGCCCTGCTCTCTGTGTGACAGGGGGCGGGGCCCCAACTCCCCTGTCGGCCCTACTCTCTGAGTGACAGGGGGGAGCTCCTCAACCCCCTGATAGGCCCTGCTCTGTGCATGACAGGGGGGAGCTCCCCAACCCCCTGATAGACCCTGCTCTGTGCGTGACGGGGGGGAGCTCCCCAACACCCTGATCGACCCTGGTCCGTGCATGACAGGGTAAGGAGCCCCAACTCTCCTGATGGGCGCTGCTCTGTGTGTGACAGGGGGCAGAGCCCCAACCCCCGGATTGGCCCTGCTCTGTGCATGACAGGGGGTGGCGCTGCAACCTCCCCATCGACCCTGCCTTGAGTGTGACAGGGGGCGGTGCCCCAACCCCCCAATCGGCCCTACCCAGAGCGTGACTGAGGGTGGCATCGCAACCTCCCGATCCGCCCTGCTCTGTGCATGACAGGGGGCAGCGCCCCAACACCCCAATCGGCCCTGCTCTGAGCCCGACCAGGGGCTGCACCTAGGGATTGGGCCTGCCCTCTGCCACCCGGGAGCAGGCCTAAGCCAGCAGGTCGTTATCTCCCGAGGGGACCCAGACTGGGTGAGGGCACAGGCCAGGCTGAGGGACCCCCTTTTCCCCCCCGAGTGCACAAATTTTTGTGCACCGGGCCTCTAGTTTAAGTTATAATATTCTATAACTCACTTTTTGGAGCACATACTAACTGGGCCATTTTGAAAAGTTTTAGGCCAAGCCTATCATCCTGGTATGCAACATAAAGTTGCTAAAAGAATATCATGGTGCCTTTCGGCTGCTCAAACACTTTCATATGTATCGATATATTGCATTTTAACATCCTTACGGTCCTGAGAAAGTATTATCCCCATTGGCCCAGTGAGAATATCGAGGCCCTGTGACACCAGGTATTAAAGAGCCAACTGAAAACAGAGACAAACGAAAGCCAAGTGTCTCCCTTGGCCCTTTCTCTTCCAAAAGGCAGAGCTGCGCTACAGCTTCATTTAACTCTCTGTATTTTCCCAGCAATGGTGTTGATACCAGGGAAAATGTGAGATGACGAGTGAGGCATAACTGAGACTCTTCCAGCGGGCCCTTTGCCCCAAACACTCCTTACTTTGCGTTACGGGGCCTGCAATGCCAGAGCTTTCAGTCTAAAGGCCATGATGGCCTCAAGTGGTGTTTTCTGAGCAGCACCTGGCCTTGTGTCAGGGAGAGAAGTGGGTGGCAGGTATCATTGGCCACGTTTAAACACCCTCTGGAAAAGGGGGTCTTGGTGGGGGGGAGCGGGGAGGAGAGATGGCAACCTGAGTGAGTTGTCAGTGAGGATACTGAAGGTAAAAATCCAAAAATAGACGTGGTTTACCTCACCATTTTGCCTGGGGCCGGTTTTGATTTGTTCCTTTAACAAAACACTTGTCCTTCCCAACCTTGAAAGTTTATGAGGGTTTTAAGTGAATATAAGACACACAAAAGTGATGGCTTTCAAGGTCACAGGCAATAACGTTTCCCTCACTATGCTTAGAGTGTCTGCCTCTATCGTCCTTCAATCTCATTCTTTCTCTGGAGCAGCATTTCCCAAGTATGTCCCATTAGCAGTGCTTCTAAAAGAAGGAGAAAAAACTGGAATCTGCAGTCATAAAATTTGGGGGAATTCTGGCTATTATTTAACCTTCCAAGATTATCAATACACAGTTGCACATTACATGTTCTGAAAAATGTGGGTTTAACTCACAATTCCCTACATTTATTTTGCCCATGATTTCTCTTTTTTTACGTATTAGCATTCTATGAAATGCTTTGGAAAAATAATACCTCAATGTACTACCTGCATAATAAAAATAGAATACTTTAAATTTTTTGTTTAGCTGAAAATAAATTGTTCAAATTGTGCTTGAGACTTCTGTAAAGTTTTTAGTCTATATAGAATTCAGTTTTTGCTTCAGTTAATGCTTTTATTATCTAAGGACTCATAGTAGTAAACTTTTTTCAATTCCCTAAATTAAGTATAAACAGTCAGTTATCTTTTACCTTAAATATTCTTCTCAACTCCAGGATTTTAAAAGATGAGTTGTCTTTGCTTTTGTGATATAATAACACTAGAATTATTCAGAAAATACATGTTAGTCCCCAGCAAAATGTTCTTCTCACATTCTTGATGATTTAAGAGAAGTCACACTAGGTATACTACGATTGTGGGAGAAAATGCTGGTAACGGTAAAACTTTAAAGTGTAGGTAGGAATGATATACATTACCATTATTACTTCTCAGCGGTCAAAGTAGTTAAAAACCAGTTCGCCTTTTTTTTTTTCTTTCTTTAAAAAAGATTCTGATCATCTACCTCATTAGACTGGAGATGGTCCATGGTCAGGAATAGTCACCATGTGAATGCTTTTAGAGTGGAAAGTTGGCTGTACTGGGAGTGAGGAGACCCGAGATAAATGTTTGCTTTTTTCACTCAGAATCTGTGTAAAACTTGGTTATGTTACTTCTCACCAGGGCTTTTATTCTTACTTTATCTTCACAGTTTTAGCAAAAGGCAGGTAACTATTAAGTTTTGGAATGTGTTTATTAGTTAGTATGGGTTATTGACTTTCATATCACTTAGGGCCCATTTGCTACAATGAAACATACTATGTTATGCTAAAGTTAAAATTATATAATATGAATAAAAAATTTGTGGGGAAGTTACAAAGGAACAAGGAAAAATTGACTTGAGAAAACAGAATTAATGCCTGAAAAGCCATAGGAAGCCATACTATCCATTTTCTTCTACAAAATTAGGCTCATGTGATACACATTACTCTGACGCTCCCTTCTATTATAATTAGGTTTCCTAAAAAAATAAATCTTTACTGTATATTTGCATGTTTTCTTATGATTTCATCCATCTCCATGTCTTTAAGTACCAACCATAAGCTGATTATTGCCAACATCTACCTATATTTCTTTAAGACCTACACAAACTAATAACTTTTCTGAATGTTAAGATTACAGGCCACTTATATGTTCTTATCTACCCCAACCCCAGGTTTCTAGTTAGAATGTATATTTTTATGTATTTGAAAGTGTATAATTGATTTTAAAAAATACTCAAATTTTCAGACTGGGTTCACTGGGGAATAGTTAGGGCTTATCCAATTTAGTTAGCACAAAGAAAAGGGCTGGGTTAGGGGTCAAATGGCTACTCTTCTGAGCATGTTGAGTTGGGCCAACAGTAGTGAACACTTGGAAACAAACATTATCCTTGTGAATAGCAAATTTTTCAAACAGAATGAAAGGTATAAAATGGAAAGCAAAAGTTTTTTCTCTACCCCTGCCTCAAATCCTTGGGTTAATTCCCAATTGTAATCATATTTTCTTGTGAATAAGTCCAGAAAAAAAACATATGTCTGCATATTTTTTGTTTTACCTATTACAATACACAAAATATTCTGTATTTTTCACTTAATATGTTTTGGAGATTATTAATTATTTTTTTAATTGCTTTCAGAGAGGAAAGGAGAGGATGAGAGAGAGACATCAATGATCCCCTACTGAGGACTCAGCCTGCAGACCCGGCATGTGCCCTCGATTGGAATAGAACCTGGGACCCTTCAGTCCACAGGCCAATGCTCTGTCCACTGAGCCAAACCAACCAGGGCTGTTTTGGAGATTATTCACATCAAAACATAAAGATTTTTAAAAAAATATTTTTATTGATTTCAGAGAGGGAGAGATAGAAACATCAATGATGAGAGAGAATCATCGATCAGCTGCCTCCTGCTCAATCCCCAGGGATTGAGCCTGCAACCCAGGCATGTGCCCCCAAACGGAATCAAACGCGAAAACCCCCAGTCCACAGGCTGATGCTCCTCTAGCCACTAAACCAGCGGTTCTCAACCTGTGGGTCGCGACCCCTTTGGTGGTCGAACGACCCTTTCACAGGGGTCGCCTAAGACCATCCTGCATATCAGATGTTTACATTACGATTCATAACAGTAGCAACATTACAGTTATGAAGTAGCAACGAAAATAATTTTATGGTTGGGTCACAACATGAGGAACTGTATTTAAAGGGCCAGAAGGTTGAGAACCACTGTGTGACTAAACCAAACCAGCCAGGGCAAAACATAAGGATTTTTTATTGTTTTTAGTAACTGTAGAGTATTCCATTGGAGGAATATCATTGAGTCATTCTCTCATTGAGGTTCATTAGAATTGTTTCTAGTATTTTGCTGCTTCCCTTAATCTTCAACAAAAGTTCTGATGCTTGTACTTTGCCCCAGCATAACTGTAGGTATATTCCTAAGAGGGAAACAGCTGGATCATGGAATGTGTGCATTTTAAAGTTTGGTAGTTATCACCAAATAATTTTCCAAAATGTTTGTATCAATTTACCTTTCCATCAAGAGGGTATGAGAGTTATAGTTGCCTCAAAACCCTCCCCAATACTGGGTAGTACCAAACTTCTGAGTTGTTGCCATTCTGATAGGAAAACGATAAGCAGCAACTTTCAGGTTTTGAACTCGGGTGCTTTGGAGTCTTACTGAGGAGAAACCCTACAACTGGGATCCTTTGTGTATTTTCTCACAGGGTCCAGCCTTCTTTCCGAGAAGCTTGTTTAACTTATTTTCTGTTTTCTCTTCTATCTTACTAAATCCCCAATTGCAGGAAGTAATTTTCTCTTAGTGATTATGCATATTGTACCTTTCCTGTCCAGCTAATTATTAAACAAAAAGCCAATCAGCTAATTTTTAGCAAATAGCTGAAATGTAGGAGAGTCTTTGAGCCACGCCACCCTCCCCAACCCACCCCACCCCCCGCCCTTTCTCCCTCTCTTAGGGAGTTTTCTATTTTTCACAGGATACCGCTTCACCATATAAGTTGGTTTTGAATATCTAAGCTATTGTGAAGGTTGTGTCCCCTGCATTTCTTAGACAGGAGAGGGGGTGGCAGTGGTGGAGTGGCAGGGGTGGAGTGGGAGGGGTGGAGTGGGAGGGGTGGAGTGGGAGAGGTGGAGTGGCAGGGGTGGAGTGGGAGGGGTGGAGTGGCAGGGGTGGAGTGGCAGGGGTGGAGTGGGAGGGGTGGAGTGGCAGGGGTGGAGTGGCAGGGGTGGAGTGGGAGGGGTGGAGTGGCAGGGGTGGAGTGGCAGGGGTGGAGTGGGAGGGGTGGAGTGGCAGGGGTGGAGTGGGAGGGGTGGAGTGGCAGGGGTGGAGTGGCAGGGGTGGAGTGGGAGGGGTGGAGTGGCAGGGGTGGAGTGGCAGTGGTGGAGTGGGAGGGGTGGAGTGGCAGTGGTGGAGTGGGAGGGGTGGAGTGGCAGTGGTGGAGTGGCAGGGGTGGAGTGGGAGGGGTGGAGTGGCAGTGGTGGAGTGGCAGGGGTGGAGTGGGAGGGGTGGAGTGGCAGTGGTGGAGTGGCAGGGGTGGAGTGGGAGTGGTGGAGTGGGAGGGGTGGAGTGGCAGGGGTGGAGTGGGAGGGGTGGAGTGGGAGGGGTGGAGTGGCAGTGGTGGAGTGGGAGGGGTGGAGTGGGAGGGGTGGAGTGGGAGGGGTGGAGTGGCAGTGGTGGAGTGGGAGGGGTGGAGTGGGAGGGGTGGAGTGGCAGTGGTGGAGTGGGAGGGGTGGAGTGGGAGGGGTGGAGTGGGAGGGGTGGAGTGGCAGTGGTGGAGTGGGAGGGGTGGAGTGGGAGGGGTGGAGTGGGAGGGGTGGAGTGGCAGGGGTGGAGTGGGAGGGGTGGAGTGGGAGGGGTGGAGTGGCAGGGGTGGAGTGGGAGGGGTGGAGTGGGAAGGGTGGAGTGGCAGTGGTGGAGTGGGAGGGGTGGAGTGGCAGTGGTGGAGTGGGAGGGGTGGAGTGGGAGGGGTGGAGTGGCAGTGGTGGAGTGGCAGGGGTGGAGTGGGAGGGTGGAGTGGCAGTGGTGGAGTGGCAGGGGTGGAGTGGGAGGGGTGGAGTGGCAGGGGTGGAGTGGGAGGGGTGGAGTGGCAGGGGTGGAGTGGGAGGGGTGGAGTGGGAGGGGTGGAGTGGGAGGGGTGGAGTGGGAGGGGTGGAGTGGCAGGGGTGGAGTGGGAGGGGTGGAGTGGGAGGGGTGGAGTGGGAGGGTGGAGTGGCAGTGGTGGAGTGGCAGGGGTGGAGTGGGAGTGGTGGAGTGGCAGGGGTGGAGTGGGAGGGGTGGAGTGGGAGGGGTGGAGTGGGAGGGGTGGAGTGGCAGTGGTGGAGTGGCAGGGGTGTAGTGGGAGGGGTGTAGTGGGAGGGGTGGAGTGGGAGGGGTGGAGTGGCAGTGGTGGAGTGGGAGGGGTGGAGTGGCAGGGGTGGAGTGGGAGGGGTGGAGTGGCAGGGGTGGAGTGGGAGGGGTGGAGTGGCAGTGGTGGAGTGGGAGGGGTGGAGTGGGAGGGGTGGAGTGGCAGTGGTGGAGTGGCAGGGGTGGAGTGGGAGGGGTGGAGTGGCAGGGGTGGAGTGGGAGGGGTGGAGTGGCAGGGGTGGAGTGGGAGGGGTGGAGTGGGAGGGGTGGAGTGGGAGGGGTGGAGTGGCAGTGGTGGAGTGGCAGGGGTGGAGTGGGAGGGGTGGAGTGGGAGGGGTGGAGTGGGAGGGGTGGAGTGGGAGGGTGGAGTGGCAGTGGTGGAGTGGCAGGGGTGGAGTGGGAGGGGTGGAGTGGCAGGGGTGGAGTGGGAGGGGTGGAGTGGGAGGGGTGGAGTGGCAGTGGTGGAGTGGCAGGGGTGTAGTGGGAGGGGTGTAGTGGGAGGGGTGTAGTGGGAGGGGTGGAGTGGCAGTGGTGGAGTGGGAGGGGTGGAGTGGCAGGGGTGGAGTGGGAGGGGTGGAGTGGCAGGGGTGGAGTGGGAGGGGTGGAGTGGCAGTGGTGGAGTGGGAGGGGTGGAGTGGGAGGGGTGGAGTGGCAGTGGTGGAGTGGCAGGGGTGGAGTGGGAGGGGTGGAGTGGCAGTGGTGGAGTGGCAGGGGTGTAGTGGGAGGGGTGGAGTGGGAGGGGTGGAGTGGGAGGGGTGGAGTGGCAGTGGTGGAGTGGGAGGGGTGGAGTGGCAGGGGTGGAGTGGGAGGGGTGGAGTGGCAGTGGTGGAGTGGCAGGGGTGTAGTGGGAGGGGTGGAGTGGGAGGGGTGGAGTGGGAGGGGTGGAGTGGCAGTGGTGGAGTGGGAGGGGTGGAGTGGCAGGGGTGGAGTGGGAGGGGTGGAGTGGCAGGGGTGGAGTGGGAGGGGTGGAGTGGCAGTGGTGGAGTGGGAGGGGTGGAGTGGGAGGGGTGGAGTGGCAGGGGTGGAGTGTAGACATCACATGGTGGTTTCTGGGAGGCTCTGTCTCCACGACTATCAATGTTCAGATATTAGGACTGAGACTGTGCCATTTTCTTTGCTTTATTGCTGACAGTGTACCTGTGCTATTTTAAAACCTTTTTGGGGACTAATTTTCTTAAATTTGGGAGAAAGCAATTCAATATACAGCTTCACTCCAACACCTAACCCTAGAAGTCCTTAGCATATTTTCTTAAGATTTAAATATGTGTGTGTATTAAAGTGTACACGTTTTATTTTCTCAAACAGAACAACTCTGATGTGACTCTGCCCATTACCACACACACTGCTCATTATCTTGCCATCACACACACCTGTGGCTGGCCAGTCCTTTATTCTTTCTGTCAGCAATCAAATGCTCATGGAGGACTACTTTCTCTTCACATCTTTCTGCAGCTTATCCCCTGGAAAAGACCAAGAAATACTTTTCTCGGTGGTTTATTCCGCTTCCTCGAGAAAATATTTCCTGCTTTGACAAGAACTATCACAGAAAATTCAGAAGGGTGGTAAAATCCATATACTCCACCCAAATAACTGGAAACCTGTGGATTTAAATTAAATTTTGCAAGGAAATCATGATTTTTGAATGCAAAGCAGTACAATTGAAGCTATTCTTCCAGTTCTAACTTTTAAGACTGAAAGAATAATGTAAATGTTTTATGATAAAGTTTAATGCACTTTAAATATATTCTTCGGGCAGATATCCATAAAATATTTCATGGTAGTAAGTTACCCCAAAATCCATTTTATTGTTCTTTCAATAATTTTGTTTCTGGTTTGATACTTTCTCCTTTCATTATATGATATGAATGAATCTTTTGATGGGCAATTTCATTGCCATTTTAAATATTTTACTTCATTTGCTATAGCACCTAAACTAAGGACATGACATTTCTGCAGTAGGCTCTTGAAGAATTGTTATCTATCTATCTATCTATCTATCTATCTATCTATCTATCTATCTATCTATCTATCAACTATCTACCTATCTATAACCTACCTATCATCTATTTATTCATCTATTCAATATATGTATATGCAAATATCAACACTAAAAAAAGAGAAAAATGGTAATTGGCGTACGAAGATACCCTTTTCATTGGCTAATCAGGGCTATATGCAAATTAACTGCCAACTAAGATTGGCAGTTAACTGCCAACAAGATGGCGGTTAATTTGCATATGTAGGCACAATGCAGGGAGGCGAAAGGGAAAGCAGGAAGAAGCCCCCTGCCACTGACAGTGATTGGAAACCCAGGGGGGAGCTAAGAGCCGGGGGACAGGGCAAAGGCGGCCCTGCCGCCTTTGTCCTGCCCCCCAGCCATGATCGGAGAATCAGGCGCCTTTTCTGCCCTGGCCAGTGTTAGCAGGAAGTAGGGGTGGAGCCAGCGATGGGAGCTGGGCACGGTCTAAGCTGCTAGTCCCAGGAGCTAGGGGTCCCTTGCCTGGGCCTAAAGCGAAGCCCAGGATCGTGGGGCCGCTGCAGCGGCGGGTCCCCGCTGCCCGGGCCAGACGCCTAGGCCAGAGGCGTTAGGCCTGGGCAGGGGTGGAGCCTGCAACCGTGGGGAGCTGGGGGTCCCCTGCCCAAGCCTGACACCTCTGCCGGAGGCCTCAGGCCTGGTCAAGGGGCCGATCCTGCGATTGGAGGGTGATGGGGGTCAACGCCTGAGGGCTCCCAGTATGTGAGAGGGGGCAGGCTGGGCTGAAGGACACTCCCCCCCACACACCCAGTGCACGAATTTCGTGCACCGGGCCCCTAGTATATATATCCTATATAATAAAAGCCAAATATGCTAAGTGTCTTGTCGTTCAGTTGGCTGTTCAACCAATCAAAGTGTAATATGCTAATGATATGCTCAACTGCTTGCTATGATGTGCACTGACCACCAGGGGGCAGACAGTCAGTCGACTGGTCGACCAGTTGCTATGACATGCACTGACCACCAGGGGGCAGATGCACCAACCTGTAGGTTAGCTTGCTGCTGGGGTCCGGCAGATTGGGACTGAGCAAGATGGGCTGGACATGCACTGGAGCTCTCCCGCAGTCTATCCCCAGCCCTGATCATGCACCAGTGGGGTCCCTTGGCCTGGCCTGTGCCCTCTCACAATCTGGGACCCCTCGGGGGATGTCGGAGTGCCAGTTTCAGCCAGATTCCACAGGCCAGGCCAAGGGATCCCACTGGTGCACGAATTCATGCACCGGGCCTCTAGTGCAGCCGTGGGAAAACTACGGCCCGTGGGCCGGATCCGGCCCGTTCGGCTGTTCTATCCGGCCCGCGGAGCCGAAAGAGCGGAGGGTTCTCTTGCTCTCCCCTCCGCTCCTTCACCAGCAGCAGTGTTAACATGCATTAGTTCACACAAACACTCCATCCATGCTTTTGTTCCGGCCTCCGGTCCAGTTTAAGAACCCATTGTGGCCCTCGAGTCAAAAAGTTTGCCCACCCCTGCTCTAGTGTATGTGATTATATGCACAATCCTTGTGCATAGTAACATTTTCAAACATTAATAATGTCCCCCACCCCTAAAATCATGTTATTTTACCCCTGGAAGACTGTTGTTGTATTCAAGTGAAAAAAGTTAGAATAGAATGGCATAGTAGGAGACAGCTAATGTGTTTATGTCCTGGTAATTCTCCTCACCAACAGATAACCAATTGTAGGAATATAAGACAGCCTAATATTCACATTTAGTCATTAATTTCCAATCCTTATATAGCTATGTATCAACTACTATTAATTTGATTAAAAAAATCCTTGGTAATCACCAGATAAAGGAATCTGAGGTGTTTGTGCCCACTTTTTTCTCCAAAATATTGACATTTTAATTTGATATTAGAAAACATGTTAGTAAAAAAGTTTACCCTTTGGACTTTGAATGTGGGGTTTAGATCTCTTATTTGATCACTGATGTTTTTATATCTGAGGAAAGGAGTAGAATCAGAATGACACTGATTTTAAGTGAGATGACTCCTTTACAGGATGGAAAGTTTAAATATTCTCTCAGAATAGTTTGGAATCTGTGAGATGAATGGCATAATTTAAAAGGTCATTGACCTCAGTGGATGTAGTAGTTTTAGTTCACATGCTAATGGTGACAAAAAAGAATTGCTATACATTCTACGCTTTAGAACCTATCACATATTCATTTTCATCTTTTGTTCTTCTGGAAGGGAGTCATAAATAATAATATATCAATAATAATAACAATCATAATAACTGTCATTTTTTTCAGCATTTGCTCTGTGGTAGGAATTGTTCCAAGAGCTTTATAAGTAACTTAACCCACATAACCCAGCCTTAGAAAGAAGCATTATAATTATCGCTCTCATTTCACTGATGAGGAAACTGAGGCACAGCTAAGTGAGGTATCTTGTCAAAGCAAAGGAGCAGTAAGGCAGACAGAGTGGTCCAGACCCCGAGGTCCCACCATTGCAGTGACACAGTGCTTAGGAGGTCGCCTACATCTTTGTTTGAACCAGGCGCCATTTTAACCAGCTGTGCCACCTGGAGCAAATTGCCCTCTCTGAGCCTCAACTTCTTCTCTAAAATGGGAACAATGCTCATCTCACAATGTAAGCTGAGAATTAAATAAAATGTTGGATGTAAAGCAGGTAAAAGAGTGCTTGGCACATGATACACAGTCAATATGTGGTAGTTATTATTATTTACTAGTGGCCCGGTGCACAAAATTTATGCACCTGGGGGGGGGGTGTCCCTCAGCCCAGCCTGCACCCTCTCCAATCTGGGACATCCCTCTCATAATCTGGGACTGCTGGCTCCTAACTGCTCACCTGCCTGCCTGCCTGATCGCCCCTAACCACTCTGCCTGCCAGCGTGCTTGCCCCCAATTGCCCCCTGATCAGCCCCAACTGCCACCCCCCCCTTCTGGCCTGCATGCCCCCAACTTGTCCCCCTCCCCTGGACCTGATCATCCCCAACTGCCCTCCTCTCCTGGCCTGATCTCCCCTAAACGCCTCTGCCTCAGCCCTGCCAAAGCCCCTCAACCATGGCTTTGTTCTGAAGGTCTCCTAGGTCTCCCGGTCTAATTAGCATATTACCCTTTTATTAGTATAGATAGAGGCCTGGTACATGGGTGGGGACTAGCTGGTCTGCCCTGAGGGGAGTCCTGGATCAGGGTGGGGACTGCCCACTGGGAGGTTTTCAGGCCAGGCATGGCCCCATCGGGGTGGGGGTCACCACTGGGGTGTGTGTGTGACCAGCCAGGCGAGGGGCTGAGAGCCGTTTTCAGGCTGGCCACACACCCTTTTGGGTGGGGGTCCCTGGTGGGGGGTGTGGCTGGCCTGGGCAAGGTGCTGAGGGCCGTTTGGGGGTAGTTTGCAGGCCAGCCAAGCCTCTGGCTTTGTCCGGAAGGACGTCTGGAAGGTCTCCGAAAGGTGTCCTGGTCAAATTAGCATATTACTCTTTTATTACTATAGATCAGAGATGGCGAACCTTTTGAGCTCGGCCTGTCAGCATTTTGAAAAACCCTAACTTAACTCTGGTGCCGTGTCACATATAGAAATTTTTTGATATTTGCAACCATAGTAAAACAAAGATTTATATTTTTGACATTTATTTTATATATTTAAATGCCATTTAACAAAGAAAAATCAACCAAAAAAATGAGTTTGCGTGTCACCTCTGACATGCGTGTCATAGGTTCGCCATCACTGGTATAGATTATATGATAGTTCTTTTCTCTCCTAATAGAATAAGTTTTCTTTTTGTGAAAATGACAGTGTAATTATGGTTTTCAGTAGTTTTGCTACGAACAACATGAATGGATATTAGGCTCCTGATTAGAAAAAAAATTGTCTTGTTTTGATCTCACCATTGAAAAGCTTCATAACTTTTGGCAGAGACTAGAATGACAATCTACAAACCAACGTAAAAAAAAAAGCTTCACTAATACCCCTGGGGCCACAGCGTGGAGCATACTGTAGAAGCCATAGGTGACCATCCTATAGGTGACCGTAAGCTTGAACATGCAGCCTGAGCCAGCGACATGCTGTCATTCCTCTGGGATTCCATGAAACTTTTTATATGACCTCATTACAATGTTTCACACATTGCACTTTAAACATCCCATTGCAATATCTCTGTTAACTTTATTCTTAGCACCAAATATAGCTCTGAACCAGAGAAGGGACTCAACAAACATTTAGTGACTACAGGTATCACAATGTGGAAAATAAGCTCGAAGGCTTTGGGGACCCATGCCTTCTGTTTGGAGACTAACTTTGCCACTCTCTAGCCATGTCACCCTCACCAGTTACTTAATATAAACCTCCATTTCTCTGTAAAATGGGAATAATTACAAGACTTTCTCTGTCGAGTGATTGTAAGCATTTATGAAAGTGATACATGTAAAATGGTTAGCATCATGTTTTACACAGGGAGTGCTGTATCCATTTCCTCTCCCCCCATTATAATAAGTATATTCCACTGAGGAGTAGAAAAAGCATCTGCATTTTTTCACTCTGTGCTGCAAGATATTATCCTTCGAAAGAGCTGGATTCAAAATATTCAGTTCACTGAACACCTTTCTTGCATGTTATCAATATAGACACTGTTTGACACAATATCTTTATGTAAAGTGGAAGTGTCTATAAATAGATGAGTATATAATATCAAATTTTAAGCCCACGAATACGTACAATTTGTGGGGCCCTTTACCTATCTATTCCATTGATCATATGTAACATGTGTAAAACTTACGTAACAGTACTCTAGACATTTTCTCCGTATGTTCCCCATATTCTTGTAAAGGAGAATGAGAACTGTATCGATGGAGAACTGTAGGTAAGAAACCTACATGCAACAACAAAACTACCAAGAGTATTTTCTTTTGAAACACCTATTCTAAGAGAGTATATCTCCAGTGTTCTCGCCACACAAAAAATTTAATTATGTGAGGTGATGTATGTGTTGACTAACCTTATTTTGGCCATCACTTGGCAATGTATACATGTATCAAATCAGCATATTTTACACATTAACCATGCAAAATGCTATATGTCAATATATCTCAATAAAACTCAGGGGGAAAGGAACACTAATTTTAACAGCATGCTAACAAATACGTGTATGAATTAATTTAATATTTGAATAATATTTAGAAAAATGCTTGGTTCACTGTGTTTAACATTTATTATTATTAAACTCATTTAAAGTAATGCTTCCAGTTGAAAAGCACAGATGGTTAAATGTTTTCTCACAGATTAGAATTTATTACTTTCTAAAAAAAAAAAAAAGCACAAACAAAGCTAAATAAAGGTAGGCTTTTTCTTACAAGAAACAAATGACAAAAAGAATATAAAACAATGTAATCATTTAATGGAGCTGCTACTGGTTCTGCCAAGAGTCCACTTAAATAATCCCATTAGCTTCTAAAAACATTATATTTGGCATTTATCTTTCCTTCAACTTCACAGAATTTAGGCTTTTTAAATAATAAAGAAAATCACTTTCAATTAATATGAAGTACTGTCAC
The DNA here is from genome assembly GCF_963259705.1 of Myotis daubentonii. NCBI lineage: Eukaryota > Metazoa > Chordata > Mammalia > Chiroptera > Vespertilionidae > Myotis > Myotis daubentonii. Next base: position 69,029,020 of record NC_081849.1, on the reverse strand, counting down.
AAAGTGGCTGCTATGTTCTTGATTGATTGCATTCTGTACTTTGTCAGTATTCTTTCCTCACTGCAAATTTACAATTTGGTTATAAAAAGTAAAGGTATGTGTTTACCTTTTAAGATGCCTCAGGTAGAAGAATAACAAACAATTGAGACACAGATTGAAGCTGTTAGCGTTCATTTTTAGGATGTTTTATATTTCTGTGCCCTCACATTGGCAAAACTTAATTCAAGATAATTTTACATTTTTCCCTTTTTCACAGTAGATGAGACTCTCAATACTGCCATTTGCATAGGCTTTTCAGATCATAGACGTTTGGAATTTTTAACCACGGGGATTCTAATTCACATTTGTCCCCTAAATTTATATTTTTTAATGTCCATGTTTAGCTATACAGGACTGACGTGATTAACAGATATGTGGGGTTAATAAATGCCCCAGGCAACTGTTTTTGTCTTATTTTACCTCCACAAAACTTACAAGTGGTTAAAAAGAAGCAATTGAGAGTGCTTGCATGACCAGAAGTTGTCTCCTTTCATCTATCTGCTTCTGCACTCTCCTGTCCTTGTGCTTCCCAATGCTAAAGGCTGTTGCTGCTTCATTTGCCAGAGATTAAACCCCAAAACCAAACCAGGATACTCCCAACACCAGGTCTGAACCCACATTTGTGTTTTATTCTATCCTCCACCTCCCCCCGGCCATGTGATAGTGAAGTGGTGGGCGGGAGATCAGAGAGGTGGGTGCATCGCTTTCATAAATCACGACCTTAGTCAAGCTGAGCATGGCTCCTCCCACACACTGTGGGTCGGCTGCATCATGGACAGGCTCAGCCAGTGCATATAAACAACGTTAGATACGAGGAAGAGAAGCTCAAAACTGCACGGAAAAAAAAGAGAATATTTTATTTAAAACATCTTATAGTGAAGTCAGTTCTCCATTTACCATCACTCAAGTTTCAAATGACCCAGACACATAAGCAATGATATCTCCTGTCCTCACAAACTGAAACACACACACACACACACACACACACACACACACACACACACACACACGGTCAGAAACCGAGCATCCTTGATTCTGACCTCATGGGAACTGCTGCAGAATAAAACATGGAGCTTTCAAAGAACCTCTGGTTTGATAAGTCATATTAGGAGAGAAGCTACAATCAGCAAGAACGACAAAGGAGAGTTGATCCCAGAGCTGAAGGTCAGGGCTGTCTAAATAAACCCAGATAATCCGGAACCACTTCCACACACCGCCTAAAGAGGCCACTGCATGCTGTCATCTGTTCGGAATTTTACCAAGTTGAAATGTGTGTGCGGTAACAAGTGCCTTTCTCTCTGAAAAGCTCTGGAATGAGTAGACACCCATGCACATAGGAGCGGGAATTATTTCATTGCAGCCGTTGCTTGTCTCCTAGGAGTCACCTGAGAATGAAGGCTCACCTGAGGAGAGCTAAATGTTGCCTGTGTGCCAGGGAGTGAGTGGCATGGAACTCAGGGTTATGCTGGAGCTGAATGTGCCCAGCGAATCGTGAGGTCTGGGAGAGACCTGAGGGAAGGGTGGCACCAAGTGCATCTGCAAGTAGAAATGCTTCCTCATAGCCTGGAGGATTATGTGAAATGACTTGTTAAGTTTTAAGAAGATGGCAAAGACAAATATTATTGCAACACTTACAATAAATTGAATATCATATCAGTACTATTTTTAAAAAATGCAGAGCTTAGAAATTTAGCCTTGGGGGATCTACTTGGTAGCTCAGCAACATTATGCAGCTGCGTCCACCATACATTAAAACAAAATAACTCAAAGTTTTTAATCTTCTTAAGCATCTTAATAAAATATTTTCTTAGCTATTACCTTATCACATTAAAATCAATCAGTTTTTTTAAAAAAAATATTGTCCTTATTACATATAAATTCTGAAAATCTGAAATGAATTTCATAATTTTTCTTTGGCTTGAAGGGTTCCTTGGGAGGGAGAGAGTGAACAAAAGTGATTTCCTCCCCTCATTTTACTTTTATATTTAAGCATTAAAAATATAGACAGCCACAGTGTATACCTAAATTATCAAATGGCTGCATTTTAGCCAAGGGTAATTTCTATAAGTTCCCATAGAGTATAGGTAAATTTAAATGTTATTATTTTAAAATTAGAAAATAATTGCTATGCATTACTCTGTATAAGAAATGTTGGTTGTTACCAAACGTTATACCACCTATGCCTGGGAAGAGCTGACATTCATGAAGCACCTGCCATCTGCCCAGCCCTGAACTGTGTTATTTCTTTTTTTTAAAAAAAAAAATATTTTTATTGATTTCAGAGAGGAAAGGAGAGAGAGAAATAGAAACATCAATGATGAGAGAGAATCACTGATCGGCTGCCTCCTACATGCCCCCTACTGGGGATCAAGCCCACAGCCAGGGCATGTGCCCTTGACTGTAATAGAGCCCTTCAGTCTGCAGGCCAACACTCTGTCCACTGAGCAAAACCAGCTAGGGCTGAGCTGTGTCATTCCATTTCATACAGCTCCCCTGTGGAACAGGTACGCAGCATCCAACCAGGTACAGCAAGGGGTTTGTGGTACATAATACACAGCCATACAATAGTGTAATATCCTTGTCACTTTACATCAAGGGCAACCAGGCGCAGAAACAGAGGACTTAACCTCATTTAACAGTTTTTGAGTAAAATCAGTATCTGATTGCAATGAACAGTTTAAATGATGAAGGTCATGTAGATAGTGGTAAAGTTAAAAAAAAATGAGAGCTTCTCATACTGGAGCGTTCATCAAAGACTCCTAAAGTTCCTACATAAACTACCTTTCAAATGTATTATCTCCTTACTACCATGCAATAAGTGTTAGAAGTAAATGAGGAAACTAATTACAAAAGAGAAAAAGCGGCTATCATGCAAGAGATGAATAAAAGTGTTTAAAAATCATTTAAGGTTAAGTAAGTTCCTTTAAATATATTATTTTATAATTAAATAATTATTTAAATAGGAGGGAGATAGCAACTCTTTGAGGTCAGTGCTCCTGAAAGTGATATGTTTATATTATTTAAAATTATGTTCTTCATAAATGAATCCTCCTAACCTGTAAACACACACACAAACACATACACACACACACACATATATATACACACACACATATACACACACAATACCCCATGTAAGAATAACATTACAAATTCCTATGTGTATGTCAAGTCACTATGCTGTACACCTTAAACTTACACAATGCTATATTCCAACTCTATCTCAATAAAACTAAAATAAAAAATACAGAAATGAACCGTCCACTCTCTAGGCTTCCTCAGAGGAAAGCTCAATGAGCCATTCCTGCTTCTGGGGTTGGATCGTTAATTGGCTGAATTAAATGCATGTCATGTCATCTTTCATTGGCTCCTCACAGAATCTCTGCCCCATATGTTTTGACAGAAAAAGAAAAAAAAACCAAACACACTGTTGGTGCAGACTTGCCCTATATTCAACTCCCAGGAATGCAGTTACCTGAACTGCAGTCCCTCTGCCCCTGCCTAGGCCTGGCGCTTGCTTACAGGAGCGAGGTTTGAAGCAGACTGCAGCACCAGGTCAAGCTCCATGGCACTACCAGGCTGGGAAAACCAAACTGATGACATGTCTAAAGCTAACGAACGGTGACTTTTGTGGCACCCTTCTGTGGTAGGAGACAAGAGTACCTGGGAGAATTTATATGGGTGTAATATGAAACAGAAAAGCAAAATAAGTTGTTAGGGATGAGCTCGGCATGGAAGAAGCCAGAAGTTGGTACCAAAAAGTAGCTTGTTTAGGCAGGCAAAATCACGTAGAAGGCTTGAACCCAAGGTTAATCATATGGCTCTGTTTTTATTTTATTTCCTAGGGGTAATGATAAGCAAGTGAAAGTTTAACGGATGGTATTGTATAAATAGGTATTTTATAAAGCTTAATTCTGTAGCAATTTAGAATGGATCAGAGTAGGCAAGACAAGGATAACATTGTAGGCATGACGTTGCAAAGGTCTGGATTAGGGTGTTAGCAGTGGAAATACAAGGGATGAATTGATTAGGAGTTACTTAAAAGGAAAAGAGCCATCTGGCAGTAAGTGGGAAATAAAGAAACACTAATGGTTCCATATCTAGTAAAATTTTCCCTGATGTTCAAAATTAAGAACTGTAGCTATGCTAAAGTTGTATTGATGAGAATAAGGCAGCTATTATACTTCAAAGGGCTCACCCACCCTTTATGAGAGTGTAACATGAACCTGTGAATGAGTCAAAGCTACCACATGCAGCATGTAAAAAACATGCAACTTTGTTTCAAAAATAGTTCACTTGAGAACATGCATATCAAATAAATTGATATCCTCCACAGGAAAATACACAGTCCTTTTGTAATCTCATATTGAACAGGAAGGTACATAATGGTATGAAGGAATTCATGCCTTTAAAAACTGAAGGAGATTTCAATGACCCTTTAGTCATCTAAAAATATGTTGGTGGCCTAAGTGTCAATTTACTTGAAATCAAGACATTTATAAGAATTACGAGAGCAGTGATATATTTGAAAGGTCAGGATAATTTTCAAATCAAGTGATTTTACATTAAAGTATTTATAAACTTTTGAAGAAGTAAAAATAGTGACTCATTGAGTCACATAGTTGGAAAGACCAAGAATGACAGATTATATTGCAGATGATTTTATTAGGACATCTAGTTTAACCTCTTCTTGCAATGTGATAATTTTTAAGTCATTCTTGACATACAGTTATGGATATTCTGCATAAAACACACAAAAATAAACTGACTAACATAATAGAAACACCAGAGGCATGGATACATGGAATGGATTAGCAGCTTGTCAGATAGGAGCGGGGTTAAGGGACTGGATGAAAGAAGGTAGAGGGATTAAGCAAAACACACACACATGTATTTAAAACAGGTAGACACAGACAACAGTGTGGTGATAGAGGGAAAGGGGAGTGGGGGGGGGGTGGAGAAGGGGAAAATGGGGACGGAAAGAGACTTTGCTTGGGGTGGTGAATGCATGATGCAGTGTGCAGATGAGGTCTTATTGAGTTGTACACTTGAAACCTAAATGGTTTTGCTAACCAATGTCACCTCAATAAATCCAATCTAAATAAACATATTCTGGGAAACCAGAAATTATAATATGGTTTTACTCCTTTGGCCTATTATTACAATAAATTATTTTAGTAGATTTTAAAAATATAAACAGGCCTGGTTGGTGTGACTCAGTGGGACAGAGCATCGTCCCATACACCAAACCGTGGAGGGTTCGAGTCTCAGTCAGGGCACATATCCAGGTTGCTGCTTCCATACTCGGTTGGGATGCTTGAGGGAGGAAACTAATGTTTCTCTCTCACATTGATGTTTATCTCTCTCTCCATACCTCTCTCTAAAACCAATTTTTTAAAATATTATAAAAATAAACATATTCTGGGGAACTAGAAATCATCATATGGCTTTACCCCCTTGATCTATTATAATACATTATTTTAATGGATTTTAAAAAAAAGAAAACCAATCTTTTCCACTGGGTAATCCTAATGGTTAAGTCCATTTTATCTTTCTCCAAAAATTGTTTCCCTCAACATTGATTAAATGATCCAGTCTGGTACTGGGAAAAGCATAAAATATGATTATTATTTATAATATATGGTAGTCTTTCAAATATTCCAAATTTGTCTTTACTAAACATTTTGTCAGAGTAAATATTCCAGTACCAGTATTTATGATGCTATAATAAAAAATATTTTGTCGTAATTCTTTCCATGAGAAAGGAAAACCAAAACAAGAAAAAATGGTATCTGTGCTATACATATTTCATATCTGTTATCTCATGTAATTTTCACTAAAACAGATAAAGAAACCTAGTTCTCACTGATGTTGTTTTTAAATGGATTTAAAAATATTTTTTATTGATTTCAGAGATGAAGGGAGAGATAGAGAGATAGAAACATCAGTGATAAGAGAGAATCATTAATCTGCTGCTTCCGGCATGCCCCACACTGGGGATTGAGCCTGCAGCCCAGGCATATGTTCTGACTGGGAATCAAACAGTGACCTACTGGTTTACAGGTAGATGCTCAACCACTGAACTATGCCAGCCAGCTAACTGGATTTTTTAAAACAGCTTTGTTATAAGCTTATTAGCAATCTTTGGGATTTATTTGAATGTTTGACTTGTTCTTTGATTTTTTTTTTAAATCACCGAAGCTTAATTCCACATTAGCAATTAACATTTCATTAAGTATATCAAGAAAAAGGTATAGAATAAGTCTAGGGAGAAAACATTTGCTGACCACCAGCAATACTCTAGAAACATTTTTATATGTTGTATTATTCAATCCTCCTAAAATTCCTATGAGGTAGATATGATGATCTCTATTTTAGAGACCAAGAAAATTGAATTAATAGAGGTTAAACAACTTGTCATAGCTTATCACAGTAACATGATTATCACAGTGAAAAATGGTGGCAGCTTTTGTATGCACACAGTTTGCTGATTTCAATGCACCTACTTCACAGGGTTGTTAGGAGAATTTGAGGAGTTGTTGGTCCTCAGGGCCCGGGCTTGGCAGACTTAAGAAAGCACCTGCTTAGATCTGGAGAGTAAAATCTCTTCTTCCCACTGAAATCTAATTAGCTCAGACTGATCCTGGGCACTGCGCTATTTAATTTTCCAGAAACTGTTGTTGGTAAACATGTTTGCCTAACTGCATACATGGTATCTTTGGATTGTGACATTGGAAGTCTTGAGTATGCTCTACATTTTCGTTTTCTAATAGAAAACTTATAGGAATAGGTAATTTTGTAGAATCCTAGATTACTTATGCCGGGAGCCGGTCCATCCTTGCTGTTTCAAGGGACCTGGCATATATGGCATACGGTTCTTAATATGTTTGCTCACCTTCTTGGCGCTGTGTTTTAACCAAGGTCACCTCTCCGAGAAAGGTTGAATCCCCAGGTAGGGATTTTCCCCTGAAGTTAGGGAGGGAATAAAACCCCTCAACTAAGTGCCAGGCGGGTAATTCATCATTTTAACTACGAACAATCATGCTTAAGCTACATAATCTTTGCTCCCTGGAACGGAGATAAGAAACGCCCTAACCTTTGTAATAGAGATTGGTAGGATTGAATCAACTGGTATAAATACAGATGTAACAAGACAGAATTCAGAAGACAGAACTTAGAACACAGAACTTAGGAGACAGGACTTAGAAGACAGGACCAAGAGAGACAGAACCTAGGCACAGAACCTACACAGAACGTTCTCTAGAGACAGAAGGACTTCGCTGGAGAGAACATGGCAAAAGATCCTGGACTGAACCTGACTACAGAAATTGGCAAGAGAACCTGACTAGAACCTGGTGACTGAACCTGACTGGAGTACCTGGACAGAACCTGGCTGGAGAGCCGGGACGGAGCCTGGCTGAAGAGCCTAGCGAGGGAACATGGCTACAGAACCTGGCTGAAGAACCTGTACAGAACCGGGCTGGAGATCCTAACCAGAACTTCGCTGGAGAACCTGAACAGAACTTGGCTGGAGATCCTGGCTAGAGATCCTGGCTAGGCTGCTGATCAACTGAACGCTGATCTCCGTGTCATTCCTTATTCGCCGACTCCATCCACACCTTTGGGGACCCCTGGACCTGCTGGGGTTGGACCCCGGCATACTTAGAATCCTAAAATGTTCCTGCTGCTCCAGCCCCATCTCTGCACCAATGCCACCTCCAACCAGCTCACGTTTCACCCTGATACCTCAGATGAAATGGAAATATGAGCACACGACAGCAGTGCCTACAACCTCCCCACTGCGCTGAGGACACAATCTAAGTTTCTTAGTAGGAAATAAAAAATCCTGATTAATTAATCTGGTCTTTGTACACTCTTTCTGTCTCTTCCTTTCTTTTACCTTGCTATGGTCATGACAAATTGTGAATAGCTCATGCTATTTCACACCTCTGTCAGATGCATCAAAACGTTCCACATATGACCCAGTGATAACACCCCTAGATATTTATCCAAGAGAAATGAAAACTAATTTGTACATATATATTCGTGGTCACTCTATTCATAATGCTCCAAAACCGGGAAACACCCATCAACTAAGGAATGAATTAAAAACAGGGTAAATCCACATACTACACAGCCATAAAAAGGTATGACCTACAGAAACATGCAAAAACATGGCTAACACTCAAATGCATAATACTACACAGCCATAAAAAGGTATGACCTACAGAAACATGCAAAAACATGGCTAACACTCAAATGCGTATGCGAAGTGAAAGAAGACATGTAGATGATATTCTGGAAAAGGCAAAGTGATAGGGACAGAAACAGGTTAGTGGTTATCAGGACTAAGGGAGAAGTAAGGGACTGACTGCAAAGGGAAATTCATGCGGTGATGGAAACGTTATATATTTTAACTGCTATGGTAGTTAAATGACTGTATGCACCTAAATTCATACAACTGAACACTAAAAAGGAAAGGACTTCGTTGTATGTAAATATACCTTAATAAAGATGACATTTAATAATTACATATATTCTTTCACTTTTGTCCTGATCTTCATTTATTTTTTAAAAAATATATATATTTTATTGATTTTTTTACAGAGAGGAAGGGAGAGTTTTTTATAGAGAGTTAGAAACATCGATGAGAGAGAAACATCGATCAGCTGCCTCCTGCACACCCCCTACTGGGTATATGCCCGCAACCAAGGTACATGCCCTCGACTGGAATCGAACCTGGGACCCTTGAGTCTGCAGGCCGATGCTCTATCCACTGAGCAAAACCAGTTAGGACTTCATTTACTTTTTGAATAATTTTGATATTTGGACAGCTCTTGCCCATCCTTTAAACCCAAGTCTTCAATATCAATCATTTTTAAAAAGTGATCCCTCAACTCCCATGCTAGGCTATGGGCTCCTCCTCTGGGCTTTTCTGTCCCCTATGCATGTACCTGTCTCTTTTGATGCATAATAATATAGTATCAGTGTCTGACACTGCACTGTAGGCTTCTTAAAAGAATAAAACAAAGTCTTATTCATCTTTACACCCCCAGGAACTCAATGTAATATAAGAACTCAACAAATGTTTCTTACACAGACAAAAATCATGTTTGAAACTTTGCTGGCTTCTAAAACAGAGATGGAAATTATAGAATATGCTTGATTTAACTCAAGTCCAACTGATTATTGTATAAGGCCTTTTGGCATGTTAGAAATAGCATAATAAAGTTACTACCACACGGTTTAATTATAATAGTATCCTTTAAAACATTTGCACAGAAATAATTATAGGGTTGTTCTAGTCTGATTTATTTTGCATACCTTTGCTGGCAAAATATCAGTTAAGTCCTAAATATAGTAGACTGAAACATCTCAAAAGCTGTAAAAATATCTTACTTACAGCAGTTAACATTTTAATACTTCTTTGGCTTTTATTATATTTTGAGCAATTTTTTAAAAACATATTTTATTGAATTTTTACAGAGAGGAAGGGAGAGGGATAGAGAGTTAGAAACATCAATGAGAGAGAAATATCGATCAGCTGCCTCCTGCACACTCCCCACTGGGGATGTGCCCGCAACCAAGGTACATGCCCTTGACGGGAATCGAACCTGGGACCTTTCAGTCCATAGGCCGGCGCTCTATCCACTGAGCCAAACCAGTTAGGGCTTGAGCAAAATTTTAATCTTAATTTATGCAAGTGGGGGATAAAATTATACTGCTCTCTAAACTAAGACAACTGAGAACTCTCATTGGTCAATGAGATATTTAGAGGATGAGACTACTCCATGCAAGTTAAACTGCTTACCAGGGCCTGTTTTGTAATATTCCAAATTTGTTTATTCTATCTTTTTTCCTGAGACACAAAAAACACATTTTATGGCCTGACTGTGATGCAGTGCTATTGGGAAAATAGTCACTATGAGATAATTATATCCCCACAGAATTTGAGGTAGTTGGATGCTCTTTGTATAGAATGTCACCTGAGCAGTGAGATTTCCATAACCACGTTTATTCTAGCAAAGCTGTTATTCTGATTCATAGTCTGCTCTGTTTTCAGGCTTTAGGCAACTGGAATGAGGTTTATCAATCAATAGAAATATTAAAATAAAATTCATGTTGAACTCAAATTATGAATTGAACACCAAGAATTTACATTGACGCTCAGATTTAAGAAATGAGAGAATGTATTTGTGTTAAAATAGGAAAAATTGATAGGAAAAATTCTGCAATGACTATACCATCATGATAGCACAGTCTCTAATTATAACAGCATAGGTCCTTCCATTAGAGAGTGGTAGATGGGGACCAGAGCTATCACAGCATTAAAAGGGAAAGTTTATGCATCCCAACCTCCATCACATGTGAATGATGTAACAGTTATTATTTCATTTCCCAGAATATATGATTCCGCCTAATTATAATGATCACTGACAAATTATAAGATCCATAACAAATAGTATAAAAATTGACTCTTATCATGAAAATTACCAAAAGATCTTAAGCTTTGGGATAAAAAATAAATTTTACAATAAAATAAACATTAAAAGGCAATAGGCTGAGATTTTGATCACTGAGTTTCATTCCTTTACCTCTCTATTTCCCTCTTTCCCTCCCTCCTTCCCTTTCTTCTTCTCTTTCTTTTATTTCAGCTACCAGGGATCCATGGGTGGAGCCATAAAGAGAATTCCCTTTACCCCAAATCCACTTCCTAATAGTATTACAGTTAAATTCCATTTTAGTTTTTAAATGGATATAATAGCACATGGTTTTGAAAATATTACTTGAATAAAATAGCCATATCATACTGAGCATGAATGACAATCTTGCTTAGAGTCTCATGAAAAATAAATTATTAATAAACATGTAATTTACATTTGACCATTAACTAGTTATTTATTAATTTGTTTTATGTTTTTTAAGTCTCAAATACTAGGAATGCTTTACAGTCTCTAAAGAATTGTGAGAAAATAAAATTCTTCTGACGTAGAGTAAAAATTTAGACATTTATTTTTGCACTTAAATGGCCTATATTTAATCTGTAGGTTAAGTATCCAATTTCAGGGTTCAAATGCAAGCTGGCTGCTATGAAAAAAGGGAGCAATAAATAGAATGAGTGTTCTTTCATTCGACTGTAAATTACTGTCTATTTTCACTAAGCTGTTGTGGACAAAACCTCAAAAACCCTGAATTGATATTAAATTTAAAAAATGAAAGCATACAAAGTGGTGAGTTTTTTATGACTCATGTTAGGTTGAATAATAATACACCCACTGAAATGTGATTTCTTTTCTCCATGTTTTGTGTTATCCTGCTCTTAATATATTTTATGGTAGGAACAGTTAATAATGCAACAAAAATGCAAACATTTGATTATTTCTGCTAAATGCTAAATTCTTTCTGCAAAGTCATATCACACATGAAGCAAAGCTAGGCAAACGATTTGCTATGCAGTTAGTAATATAATAATTTTGGTATAATATACTTTTCATTTTCTTTATTTCTAGCCATTTCTTTAGTACATTAGAGTTTTGTTCCAGTGATGAAACTGTAAAGATAAAATCATGTTACTTCTTTCTTTAATGTATATTTATTTTTGGTTAGAATGAATATTTAATTGTACACTAAATCTGAACTACAGCTCTCAACCAGTAGCTTCCGATCACTAGTAAATTAACAAAAAGTTATTGGTTTCTTTTTATTCTTGATAGAAAAAAATAAAATCCAAATTATTAACAGTGTTTGTGTGTGTGTGATTTTTAATACTCAAGACTCTACAGGTTGGATAATAATTTTATTTCTCACTCCTAACACTTCCTATCATCTCTCTTTTTCTTCTAATATTCTAGGTCTTGTTACAAAGTGCTACTCTACTCTGTATGATAGAAGTACATCATATGTCAGGGCCATCAGCAACCCTTGACCAGAATCGAACCTGGGTCCCTTCAGTCCTCAGGCTGACATTCTATCCACTGAGCCAAACCAGCTAGGGCAGAGAGATAGCATTTTAATATTAGGATTTGAAGGCCAATTTTTAGGCAACCCAGATATCTTAAGATTCAGATTTGCCTCAAATATATATTTCCCATAGCAACACTTAAGTTGAATTCTTTCAAAACCACTAAATTCCATAATTAAGAAAAGGCTTAATAGTAGATCATTAATTTTATCACAAACTATAAAAATGGATGGATATTTATAACCTTTATATATTCTTTTAATTTATCATTTTCTGCTTCCTTTTTATGAATTTGGAGCTGTAGTCATTCATGACCTGCTTTAACTGATTGTGAAAAGCAGCTGGCTTTCAAAGCATTTTCCTTTACATTCTGAAACAAACAAGAAAGTCCTCAGATATAGGTCTCCTTTTCAAGTACCTTCTTCTTCAGATCAGTGTTTTCACTGTCATTATCAGTTAGCTCCTCTACTCTCCTGGATAAACTGTCACCTCTCTGTGCTCTCCAACCCGGGGGTCAGCTGGGAGGAAGCGGGTCCCAGGGGGCAGTGCAGCGGGAGAAAGCTAGTGAGGGAGGCCAGGACCTGAGGGGAAGCTGCTTGCAGCGGAATTCCGCCCGCTAAGGCGCAGTGGGACCGAGGTGGAGCTAGTAACCAGCAAGTGGCTTCTCTGGCCCAGAAGAGTACCTTTTACATAAATGTCCCCTTTGGGCTGCATTATCTCAATGACAAAATGCAATGTACAGTTTGCTTTCAAGTATGAGTTGCATTGTCGATATTAAAAAAAAAAATAGCAAATGCTTCTCTGTATCTGTTAGAGAAAGGACATCTTGTCACATTCATAGCTTCATAACAAACGACACATGCACTTGAGCAGACTGACAGATGATAAAGCTTCCTGAGTCAAGTTGATTACCAAAGCCCAGTAGACAATCCTCTCTGGAAATCAATAATTATTTCTACAGTAAATTATTTACAAAGATGAGTTTTGTGATTTAAATGGTCACTGGGAAGGAACCATTTACAAACACAAGTTAAAACAAGATATCAATAATAAATTAAGAGAACCACATGAACATCTCATATGTCAAAACCATAAGTAACAGATCCCCAAAGGGTTGGGAAAGTCATTACTTTCTGTCAGCAGGTGCTTTTGCCAGAGAACTGTCTGCCCCTCCCATGCTCCACCCAATCAAGGGCTTTTCTTTCATCCACGGCAGCTGTCCCTCTGTTGCCACGGAGTGAGAGCAAAATGATTTGGCTTTGTCTGTTCCTGGTATCTTCTGATCTTGGACTCTTTTCCTGATTCTCTGACCGCTGTTCTTGCTGTATTTTTTCAAGTCCTCCTTCACTGAATGAGCTGTACAGCTCCCTTCTTATCCCCTTACCCTGTCGATCTTTGCTCATTGGTTTTTCAGTCTAGTGCTGTCCTGATCTGGCATTTCCCCTTTGCCTGCTCTCTAGCGCCCAGGCTGTGTGCTATCTCTCCCTGACACATCATATCACACTTAGACTTCAAGTGTTCAATACCCTGAGTAATTTCACACCATTTAAAGATAGATAGGAAGTGAGTATGAAGTTTGACAAAATACTGGTCAAAATGACTTCGCTGCATAAATGCTACTACAAAATCTCCCTGTTTCAGTTGAATGATTTATATTGCTTAACAGGCAGATGAGACAACAGAGTGCAATGCACCACCTTCACTGGGATACTCTACTGCATTCCTCCTGTTCACTATTACGTTTATAAAGTGTTTTCCACATGTCAGGTACTATACACACATTATTGCATTTATCTGCACCATGTCCAACTTTGCTATGATGCTATTAATCTGGTTTGCATATAAGTTAGCTAATGATTAGAAGAATTAGGTCCATGATAACTCAGGTAGAAAAATGTGTAGCTGGGGTTCAAATCTAGGAATGTCTTAACTGTATAACCCATGTTCTTCTTTTAATAAAATGTATCTTTACTGGTTTCAGAGAGAAAGGGAGATGAAGAGAGAGCTAGAAACATCAATGATGAGAGAGAATCATCTATTGGTTGCCTTCTGCATACCCTAGGCATGTGCCCAGACCTCCTGGTTCATAGGTGGACACTCCACCACTGAGCCACAGCAGCCGGGCACAACCCATGTTCTTAATTACTGTGCTTCTCGATTTGAAGTTGTCTTTATAATATGGATGTTTGTATTCCTCTGATTAGTTTTGGTTTTACTTATATTTAATGTTTTTAAGAGGCAGAGAATGAATGATGAGGAAAAATAATTGGTTTACACAGGTGACTTTACCTTTATGAGCAGAAAAAATTAACGTGAAGCACACATTTCTAGAGTCTGTAGCACTCCAGGCATTCCTGGGGATCATCCCCTTGTGCCTTCTCTGCTATCCGCATCTCTTCCTCGATCTAAATCTGTTAAATTACAAGTTTGACCCCTTACAACTTATTATTTCAAGGAAGATTAGGAGCAGCTGGCCAGCAGCTCTATGGAAAGCCTCCAGTGTACTTGATGGGCATTATTAAATTGCCCCTGTGCTTTCTCTTCTACAATTGTATTTTCCTCTCAGTTTTCCCCAGAGCCTTATTTTTCCTATCTTAATTCATGTCTGTTATCTTCAGAACACTTGTTGAATTCTCTATATCTCTTCTCATATATGTACTCACAGCTATAGTCTAGGAGAAGATAATGGCATGGCGTATCTTAACCCATTTGTTACTTTTTCATGCCTCTTTAGTAAAGTATTATAGGCTGCCTTGTAGGCTTCGCATTATACAACTATATATTTAATTTTGGGAAAATTACAAAAAACTAAGTCAAGATCCAGTGTCACATTATTTTAATTACTACAGATGTGTTGTAACATGTTTTAATATCTAGTAGGGCTGGACCAAAGGATGTTCAATAACTACAATGGAGAATCAATGCTTAAAGAGACAGTAAAGAGCATCCTTTAATTTACAGATGAAGAGAGTGAAGGCATGGAAGGTTCCAAGTCAACATTCACCAGCAGTTCATGGGGGAGTTGGGGACCAGGACAAGGATAACCTGGCTAGAATCCTAGTCCTCATTCTTCTGCAATGATAACAGCTACAAACAAATACTAGTATGTTCCCATAGACTTCTATACTTCTCCAATTATTTCTGATTTAAATTTTCCTGTGACTTTTTTCTTTCTATTCCATTATTTTATTCCCTTGAAACATCACTATTCTACAAGCTTGTGAAATTTTCATTAGCATGATTACCTATAAATATGTATATCCCATGAATACCAAAGTCAAACCAAACCTGTCTTCCAACATCTTCGTCATGGCCTATTTATTTTGCTCATTAGAATCCTGAGTGGCACTGTTCTAATATTGAAAAAAGTTCCCAAAGTAATGCACAATCGAACAGTAAAGTTTTCACTGACTAACTAGCCAGTTATCTGCCAAAGGCAGTCCTCAGCATGTTAATGAGCTCCACGGTTGGCATTAAATGTAAGGCATTCCAAGCATAACTGAGTTTATGAACATAATACATATCTAATGTGTATTATATTTGAAAAGTCTAAAACAGCCATGTTAAACAATATGGAAATATGTGATGGTACTTCACACAATGATTCAGGGACAAAAACGTTGCTCTTTCTAAAATGAGAAAGAGAAGATAAGCTTAAGAAAATTAAAAAAATAATTAAATCAAGATAATAGGTCAGCAGCTCCAGGACTCTAGCAGAGAAACAAAAGCAGGTGTGGGATTTGAAGGATATTACACTCTAGTCAGTCACTGCCTGGGGTGGTTTGATGTAAAGAAGCTAGGCCATTTATATAAATATGAATCCATCATACTCTCAGGCCAATTATTAAGGTTACAGTTCTACACAATTATGCTGTTACCTAGACATTTTTTTAAACTAAACTAACAGTTATTATATAAGATTTGCCCAAAGCACTGTATTAAAATAATGGACTAGTGCATTTTAAAGTTAAGTGGAATTAGCCTCATGATATTAATGGAGGAAAGTAACCAATTCTTCCTCCCACTGCCCCCAAATATCTCAAACATCTCATACAGGCTGTATGGGGTGAGAGTTTAAGCCAAAATGCAACATCACTTCTTATCTAGAAAGCACAATGTTCCACAGCAGAATGTCAAAAGGGTCATACAGATTAGGACCTAGAAAGATTCATTTGAATTATAACTTCCAACCAAGATAGCAGAAAAATAATGCGTGCCTCCCGCTTATACTACTCTAAGAGAATTAAATTCAGGTGCCTCTTAGCACTACAGATGGCCACGTTTTGACACAAACAGTTAAGTCATGAACTTTTGTTTTCATTCCAAGATGGGTTAGTATGTGAACTTGTTACTGTAAATTGTTACTTTCAGAAACATAGTTTCCATGCTGTGAAATAATGCACCCAATAGCCAGGTCCTCCTTCAGGGACAGCCCTCTGTTCATGCATCGGGTTTCTCATATGAACTCTTTAGAAGCTGAAAGACCAAGGAAATGCTCACTTTGATACCCATATATTCTCCACAGTTTTAAACAACTCCTTAGTCCCACCTACAGCTTTAAAACATAGTGGTGGTAAATGCATATATAGAATAAAGTGTGACAACTAGAAAAGGTCATTACAATATACATAACAAGGTTGAACTTTCTTAAATACACTCACACATACAATTTTCCCAAGCTTTAATAAGAAAGAGCTGCAATTCAAAACATGTTATCCTTTAATGTATGTTTTACAATTAGCATTTGTATAATAAAAAAACAAATAATCCTATCTAATAAAAGAGAAACATGGTAATTAGCTGTACCTCTGCTACCCTTCCCATTGGCTAATCAAGGTGATATGCAAATTAACTGCCAACCAAGATGGCGGCCGGCAGCCAGGCAGCTGAAGCGAACAGGAGGCTTGCTTGCTCCAGTGAAGGAGGAAGCCAAGGTTCCCCGCCTGCCGCTGCTGGGCTCTGAGCTTGCACTCTAAGAAACAATATTGCAATTATAGAAGCTAAACAAACCGCATGCTTTCAGCCAGCCGGCTGAGCTGGAGTTGCAACAGTGTTTCAATTATAGAAGCCAAACAAACCAGATACCTGCTTTCAGCAGCCGAGGTCTCAGATCTGGAGCTGAGCCTCAGAGCTAAAGCCAGCTCTCAGGTCCAGTGACAGCAATAGAAGGTAAATAAATCCCAGAATAAAAAAAAAAGAAAAAAAGGAGAGGTTGGGAGTTTCAGTCACCGGCCAGCCTGAAAATGGCCCTCAGCCCCTCAACCAGACTGGCTAGACACCCCAGTGGGGGCCCCCAACCTGAAGGGGGTGTGACCAGCTGCAAACAGCCATCATCCCCTCATCCAGGCTGGCCAGGCACCCAATCGGGACCCCCACCCTGATCCAGGACACCCTTCAGGGCAAACCAGCCGGCCCCCACCCGTGCACCAGGCCTCTATCCTATATGGTAAAAGGGTAATATGCCTCCCAGCACCGGGATCACCGGAGCCGCGAGGCCTCCCGGCACCGGGATCAGCATGAAAGGGGGCAGCGCCCAGACCCCCTGATAGCCCTGCGGCTCTGTGTGTGACAGGGGGCGGGGCCACAACCTCCTTATCCGCCCTGCTCTTTTCGTGACAGGGGAAGGCGCCCCAACCCCCTGATCAGCCCTGCTCTGTACCTGATAGGGGGGAGCTCCCCAACCCCCTGATTGCCCTGCAGCTCTGTGTGTGACAGGGTGTGGCGCCCCAATCCCCTGATTGGCCCTGCTCTGTGTGTGACAGGGTGCGGCGCCCCAACCCCGCCCCCCCCACGGGCCCTGCTCTGTGTGTGATGGGGTAGAGCCATAACCTCCCCATTGGCCCTGCCCTGAGTGTGACAGGGTGAGGCGCCCCAACCCCCTGATCGGCCCTCTCTGTGGGTGACAGAGGGCGGCGCCCCAACCCCCTGATCCACCCTGCTCTGTGTGTGACAGGTGGCGGTGCCCCAACTCCCCTATCGGCCCTACCCTGAGCGTGACTGAGGGTGGCATCGCAACCTCCCAATCCGCCCTGCTCTGTGCATGACAGGGGGTGGCGCCCCAACTCCCCAATCAGCCCTGCTCTGAGCCCGACCAGAGGCTGCACCTAGGGATTGGGCCTGCCCTCTGCCACCCGGGAGCAGGCCTAAGCCTGCAGGTCGTTATCTCCCGAGGGGTCCCAGACTGGGAGAGGGCACAGGCTGGGCTGAGAGACCCCCCCCCCGAGTGCACAAATTTTTGTGCACCGAGCCTCTAGTCCTATATAATAAAAGGCTAATATGCAAATTGACTGAATGGCAGAACTACCAGTCACTATGAGGTGCACTGACCACCAGGGGGCAGACGCTCAATGCAGGAGCTGCCCTCTGGTGGTCAGTGTGCTCCCACAGGGGAGCGCCGCCACTCAGCCAGAAGCAGGGCTCAACACTGGCGAGCACAGTGGCAGTGGTGGGAGCTTCTCTCGCCCTCAAGGCAGTGCTAAGGATCCCTCCAGGGATGTCCCCAGGGAGTGGGCCTAAGCCAGCAGGCAGACATCCCCTGATGAGTCCCAAATTGCCAGAGGGTGCAGGCCGGACTGAGCAACCCCCGACCACCCGCCAGTGCAAGAATGTTGTGTACCTCTAGTACAAAATAAAATTTACTTAGGCTTTTTCATTACAACAAAACAAATTACCTTATAAATATCTCAGTGATGTTACTTAAAGTAAAAAACAAACAAAAAGCAATTCGAGGGTAGCAACAGTCAATAATCCATACCTTAGTTTATCAAATCTAAAGAATGGAGTTCCCATTGAGTTTAGGATTTAGAGAAAAACCATTGCTAACATTTGGCATTAGATATCTTTTCCCTACTTCTCTTATTTTTATTGTCTCTGTGTGTGTCCTTATGTATATATACTTACACAACACATACATTTTTACATTATATAGCCTGTGTATGTACTCATGTAAATATGTATGCACATATATATTCCCATAAAAATACCATAATATTATCTTGTATGGTATTTTTTTAAAAAATACCATACAAGTTATTTTATTTCACATTATAGTTATGTTTTGAATTAGATTTTTAAAAATTAAGGAAGTTCTGATGGGGGCTTGCTCCCAGGAAGCTGGGTCGTTAGCATAGGGAGATGGGGAAAGGCAGGCACTAAAATGGAGAGAATTGCATGCTGAGAAGTTAATTCACCTAAACTTCCTAAAACGTTGACCTGGGATCTGTTAACAGTTATGTTTCTGTT
The DNA here is from genome assembly GCF_963259705.1 of Myotis daubentonii. Lineage (NCBI taxonomy): Eukaryota > Metazoa > Chordata > Mammalia > Chiroptera > Vespertilionidae > Myotis > Myotis daubentonii. Next base: position 69,009,777 of record NC_081849.1, on the reverse strand, counting down.
TTTTCTTCATTAGTTTCATTCTGGTTTGGGTTTATTTTCTACTTTTCATTGTTTTGTAAGCTAACTCAAGTAGTTTATGGCAATTTTACTTTATTAATATCCTAATGAGAATTTAACAAAGTGGAAAGTTAAGGATAATTATATTTATTTGCAAATGTATTTATTAATGCAAAAATCTCTAACTCTCTCTGTCTTTCACTGCAAGTATCTGTGTAGAAGGAGGTGATGCGTTCCTGGAGCTGGGGGAGGGAATGAAGTGAATGAATGCTGTGGCTCAGTAGGTTGTTTCAGGAACCCGGACCCCAACCCTGGATGCTGCCCATGGAAACAAGAGCAGAGTGAATTAAGTATCTTATATCTCCCTGCTCACCTTCACTCTCCCCTCCCTTTTCTAATCACTTTGTCCGGAAAGTCTTCATATACATACTTACAGGTGTGACTTCTCCCTAACATCAGGCATTGCAGGAACTAAATATATCATGAGCTAAAGATACCTTGATTCTCCAAACCAAATTACTATAGAACCAACTTCTGATTAGCCAGAGAAGATTACCTGATTGCTGAGCGGTTAAATGAGAGGACATCCCTGTTCTCCACATCTAATTTCCCCTCCATGGGGAGTGGGGAGAGGGTAGATTTGAGTAGCTAAAATTGGTAGCTGCCCAAGTGATATAATTTGAGATGACTGGAAAGAAAAAAGTCATCTCACACTTTTGTTGTTGTTGTTGTTAATCCTCACCGGAGGATATTTTAACCATTGATTTTCTCTCTCTCTCTCTCTCTTTTTTTTTTTTTTAGAGAGAGAGAGAGACTGAGAGGGAGGGAGGGAGGGAGGGAGGACGGGAGGGAGGGAGGGAGGGAGGGGAGAGAGAGAATGAAAAATCAATGTGAGAGAGAGAGACATTGATTGGTTGCCTCCTGCATGCACCCTGACCAGGGCTGGGGATCAAACCTGCAACCTAGGTACTTGCCCTTGACCAAGAATCGAACCCAGGACCCTTCCATGCCTGAATCTATATTCTAAGCACTGAACTACACCAGCCAGGGCAAGTCATCTCAAACTTTTTAGTCATTGTCCTCCATTATTAAAGGAGACTTCAATAGCATATTGAAACTTTTTCTTTATAGTCTTTAAGGACTCCTTTTAAAATTTACCCCATAATGGGGAAACTCTTCAAACACTTGGGCAGGCTAACTATGATGAGGGCTACTGCCAGTCTATGGGAGGCTTCAAGCAAATTGGAGACTGGCTGTCTCAGGGGACTTTATACTGTCAGGGTGTGTATTGGGAAAAGGCTTCTTTTTGATGTACAGCCCCTTGCCCTCTCACAGGGTGTCTTTGTGCAGAACACATGCTGCGGAATTACACTCAACAGCAAAAACCCTGGCTAAAGAGAGTCGGAGAGTGCCAGTCTGCTGGCCTTGGGTTGTCCTTCTGGTTAGCCAAGAAAACGTAATACTATTTGTCTATGTTGTTAGAGGTTTAAAACACCATTTTAGTTACCTGAGTTGAAGCAATGCTTTCATCTACACAGATAATAAAAATTGACTATATCTGGAAATACCATGGAAATACCAGAAAAACAAAAAAAGAAAAACAATAGGAAAATCTCAGATTTACAGATGGACCAGTATCATTAATATAATACATAGCATCAATAAAGTTTAATAACCTTCTATTTTAAAAAGCTGAATGCATAGGCACTGTAATTAAGAACCTTCCCACTTAGCTGTCCTTTATAAAAATATGTGCTTTCCAAGCAATAAAATCATCAACCTTTGGCATCTTCCAAAGTGAGTTTGCCCTCAAAACCAGATTGCTCATGAAAGCTGCCCCCCACCCTCACCCATCTCCCCTGTATCACAGAGAATATGACACCTAAATGTCCTTTACTTTGGGAATTTTTTGGTTTCAAATCAAAACCCCAGAACTGAGGTATGGAAGAAACACTTTAGCCTCTGAATTCTGTACTGCATGCCCCTGAGGTAATTTCTGGCGGGAGATGTGATACTGTGGACACATTTACAACAGAGAAAAGAAATAACCTGTGAGCTAATTTCACAGGGGTCTCTGCACTGGCCACAGCCTCACTCTGTGACACAAGGCACAGGTCAGAGGGTGACATGGAAGGTCTTTACTTCCTCTCTCCACTCCCAGAGAGTCCCAGCCACACATGAAATAACGCCTTGTTTACACAGCACTTAGACATGGTTCACTTTGTTTTCAAAATGCTCCACCCTCATTATTCCTACAATCCAGCGAAATGTTGGAGAGTATAAAAGAGGGGAGGGAAATTAAATTTCAATAACACTTTATGGGAAGCTGACTCCCAGGCTGGGAACTGAATTTACATACTGGAACCTAGCAGGTAAACATGCTGAAGTGCGGCACTGCTAGCAGTTCCCTCTTCTTTTTCAGAAGAGCTTCGCAATCTGCGTTTGAAAAGCATTTAAAGGAGCAAATCACTGCCCAGTGGAACTTTTTAAAATGAAAGAAAATAAAAGAAAAAGAAAAAAATAAAATAAATAAAGTGAAAGAGCAAAACCTAAGAATTATTATGGATAAATAATAAAACTGGATTCTCATATAGCTGCTTTTTTTCTCACATTTTTAAAAAATATATTTTATTGATTTTTTACAGAGAGGAGAGGAGAGGGATAGAGAGTTAGAAACATCGATCAGCTGCCTCCTGCACACTCCCTCCTGGGGATGTGCCCGCAACCCAGGTACATGCCCTTGACCGGAATCGAACCTGGGGCCCTTGAGTCTGCAGGCCGACGCTCTATCCACTGAACCAAACCAGTTAGGGCTGTTCTCACATTTTGATGAAACACAGACTGCCCAGAATTTCATGAAGACTGCAATGCCTCTCTCTGCAGGGCTAAGAGTTCCTCAGCAAGTTCTTGGTTTCTCTCTGACCCCAACGTTTATAACACACTTAACATAAGTAAGTGGTTAATAATTGAAAAATTAATAAAAATTAACAGAATGCAAAATACGTTTTAAGCTTATCCCTTTCTCAAAATGCAAATCAATCGGGGTGGAGTACAAAACTGCATAATATGCAAATCAGCTAACAAAAATGCGTATTTTCTTAGCTGATCAGTTTCCCCGAGAGAAGTCATTCAAGAGAATGCGATTGTTGGCAGAGACTGAAAAAAAATCTGTGATCAATTATGGTTATGACTTTTCTCCATCATTCGATATTTCACTATGTATTGATTAGCCATGTCCCTTCTAGGCACCATCGGGATACAAAGGTGAATAAGACCAATCCCATAGAGATAATTTTCAGAAGAATGATTGCAAACATTGTACCTGTGACATATATATGTGCACCCATTGTTATGTGACACTTGTCTGTACCTATGCTAGAATCTCTGCCATTAGATGGATGATCTAGAAAGAATCAAGGAGTGTTTCTAAGAATTAATTTGTTTCCTCTGGGGGGAAAATACATTATAGCCCCCATTAGCATTATTCTATGTATTCTATGTTATTCCAGCATATTCTACGCTGGGGCTTGTGTTTCCTGCCTTCGTCCTCTTTGTCCTTCATACCATTTCCCCGTACGCCGGCTACATCTGACACCATTGCCATGCCACTGTTTCCTGAAACTGCTCTCCCTACCTTATCCTGGTACTCGTTTTCTCCATCTTCGTCTAATGGCTCCTCTGCAGCTTTAATTGCTTCCCCTGTGTCTTCACAGATCCTAACACTCCATGCCTCACGCTCTGTAATTCTGGTCTCTGGACCTTCTCCTTTAAAATGGTGATCAGTCTCCGAAACCTCTGCGCTAATCAGGTTTAACTTCCTCCGTAGGGGCCCCTTGATTAAACTGGGCCTCACTCATGTCCCCGTCTTCTGAACACCAACAGTGTTTACCGACAATTCTACACACTGAAAACTCAATTACACAGTGTCTGTGCCACAGAAGTACATGCCCTGTGTGGACTGTCAGATGTTTGAGTCTACAGACCAGGCTTATATCACCATTTTATGTCTAGCACTTGGTGACTGCGGCACCATGGAACGCCATTAGTGAACTGTCCAGTGGGAATGGACTTAAGCTCTGAGGCTGTAAACCTGGCACCTCTGACACATACTGAATATCTAGAATCGGCCTGTCTAATTTTTTGCCTTTATAAAGCCTTTGATGGCAACCCTTCAACATCACAGTGAAGGTTTTAGGAAGCCAATTTAGTTTGCATAACCCTGTAAAAACAATTTAAATTTTTTGTAGTTTTTTTTTCCTAATGTGGGTTATTTGCTTTCCTAGGCTAGAGATTATAAAGAAAAAAAAATCAGTAATGTGGATGTTATAGTGTGAGTGAGTTTGCTATGAAGACTACTGAATAAAAAGGCAAAAGTGATTTTAAGGGTTGTAATGTCACTATCACACCCCCATTTTTAATGAGAAACTACAGTTCTAAATTTCGTTTTTAGTTTCAAAGAATGATTCACATCCTTGGATGCACATTAGAATAACCTAGGGCACTTCCAAAAAATACTGATCATCCCCACACACCTCAGGAAATTATTATTTAATTAGTTGGGGGTGTGGTCATGGCATGTGAAATGGTGTTTGTTTGTGGTTTGTTGTTATTTTTTAAGTTCTCCAGGACATTTAATGAAAATCACCCTGGGTTAAAATTTCTAGGCTTACGGCACAACAATTTAACCAAAAATACTAATCGAGTTGTAGTTTCAAAGTACATGTACAGAAATAACTGTTATGATTAATATTCCTAGGTTTTTAAAATTAGCAAATATTTAATAGTCATCTTAAAAATCACTTGAAAGATATGTATTAATAACTTAAGTATCATTTAAACATCAAGGAATAACACTCAGGTATAAGCAACTCTTAGAGTTCTACTCTTTACCAATAGGTGGCACTGGCAGTATCTGTATTAAACTATACGGAAACTAAATTGCACACCCTTTAATGAAATATATTTTAACTATATCTCTATTAAGACACCACTACAAGTTTTAGCTTGTGAAATTCACTTTTAATTTATCTGCATGTGTTCCATTTAAGTGCTTTTTAATTACTAGAGTGCTTAGCATAGTGAATGCTGAAACTATGGATTGATTTACTGCCACAATAAAGATTTTCTCCTTTAATATTTAATTATTTCACTGAACTTGCATCCATTTAATACCAGTGACTAGGATTTTATTAATGATGATATTGTCTCAAAGCAGAAGCAATGCAAACCACTGAATTCCCTCTAGCAACAATATCAAATTAAGGTTATATTTTTTTGTGAGGAATAATGTAATGTTAAATGAAAACACATTTTATGTTCAGGAACGCATTCAAGGTTTCCTGTAAGTTTAAGGAAAGATCTGTGTTAGCCTAATATGACAGTACACTGCCGGGAGCCGGTCCATCCTTGCTGTTTCAAGGGACCTGGCATATATGGCATACTGTTCTTAATATGTTTGCTCACCTTCTTGGCGCTGTGTTTCAACCAAGGTCACCTCTGAGAAAGGTTGAATCCCCAGGTAGGGATTTTCCCCTGAAGTTAGGGAGGGAATAAAACCCCTCAACTAAGTGCCAGGCGGGTAATTAATCCCTTTAACTACGAACAATCATGCTTAAACTACATAATCTTTTCTCCCTGGAATGGAGATAAGAAATGCCCTAACCTTTGTAATAGAGATTGATAGGATTGAATCAACTGGTATAAATACAGTTGTAACAAGACAGAAAGACTCAGAACTCAGGAGACAGAACTCAGAAGAGAGCCAAGAAGACAGAACCTACATGGAGCCTGGAGACAGAAGAACTTCACTGGAGAGAACATGGCAATAGATCCTGGACTGAACCTGACTATAGAACATGGCAAGAGAACCTGACTAGAACCTGGTGACTGGACCTGCCTGGAGAGCCTGGACAGAACCTGGCTGGAGAACCTAGCGAGGGAACATGGCTACAGAACCTCGCTGGAAATCCGAAGCAGAACCTCTCTGGAGATCCAGAACTTGGCTGGAGATCCTGGCTAGAGATCCTGGCTAGGCTGCTGATCAACTGAACACTGTCTCCGTGTCCTTCCTTCTTCGCCAACTCCGTCTACGCCTTTGGGAACCCCTGGACCTGCTGGGGTTGGACCCCGGCAGTACACTATTACTTAAAAAATATAATTTTATTTGAGATCAATTATATTAATTATGAGTTAGTTGACAGCCTCCTCCTGCCCCCTCCTCCTATACTCATGTCTGAAAATCACCACTTGAATTTACCATTAACGATAAATACCAGGCCATAGCCATCTATATGATTTCCCTTCACTGGACAACAAGAAAGATACTAGCTGGTGCTAATTCTGGCCTTGCCCTATTCCTACAGTGTGTTGGTCTCCAGATTAAAGTTGTTTTTCCAAATTTCTAGAGTCCCTGTGGTTGATAAAATACTAAGTAACAGCTTTTAGTGATGCTTAGCTCAGGCAAGCCAACTCAGCAAACACACGTTTGGCTGAATTCAGTTTTACAAATCTCTCATTTCCTAGAAAAAAAATTAAAAAGTCAGTAAGTACATATATGTTATACCTTAATCAATAAAGAAAAATAAATCGAAAAAAAAGTCGTATCAAGATAGTAGAGTCATATAGAGGAATGCCTTTCTTCCTTTTAAAAAGAAAATTAAAGACTTTTAAAGTGATTTTTAGAGAGAGAGGAAGGAAGAGGGAAAGAGAGAAACATTGATGTGTGTGTGTGTGTGGGGGTGGTGGTGCAGACATCAACTGGCTGCCTCTTGCACGCCTGCTACCAGGGGATCCAGCCTGAAACCTGAGCGTGTGCCCCGACCAGGAATTGAACTGGCAACCTTCCAGCACACGGGATGCTGCCCAACCAACTGGTCCACACCTACCAGGGGTCTTTGTTTTGTTTTAAAATGTGGCTGGTGATAGTCTACTAAAAAGGAAGCTTTGAGCCCCGAAATACCTCTTTCAGAGACATTTATCCAAGTAGCCAAAGAAAATTATTACTGAATCCCCAATTCAGGTTGTGGAGCTAGCCTTTTCTTTGCATGAGGTCCCTACATGATGGGAAATCATTTCATCAGCTCGGGGTCATGTTTGTTTTCTGAAAAGATTTGAGAGGGAATAAGTAAGTTATAAATGTACCATTTGTCTTTTGCTCTCCAGGGTGTTGTGCAAGGATAATTTAGAAATTAATGATCACAAAGTAAAGCATGAAGTTGAAATGCATTTTCATCTATCAATTTACACTTGGACATTTGTTGTCAGAATTGTTTCTAAAGTTGTGGTGTTTTTTTTTCCTTCAGAATAGATGCAATAAAAATGGGGGACTTACTTTTTCTTCAATTTTACTGGGGGAAAAACAACAGAACTTTTGTTATGCTATAACTCACTTTCTCTCCTTACCCTCAAATTCTGTGCTCTGCAATTGGGCATCCCATTACTATTTCCTTGCGAAATGTTGTATTAGACATTTTGAAAACTGTTCCACTTAGGAAATGCATTCTGCTATTTGTTGGTCACTATTTACTCTTTAGATAATGAAGAGTAAAACACTGCTTATTAAAAAAAAAAGAGAAAAAGTTCAGCCTAGTTCAACTTATAGGTGTGAATGCACCTCAATGAAGTCATAATCCTGAGGTACAAAGGTTTTCAACCTTTAGTTCACATGGGAGTCACTTGCCAGTAGGTTTACCAGATTTAGCCGATAAAAATACAGGATACCTAGTTTACCTTGAATGTCAGACAAATAATGAACAACTATTTTAGTACAGTGACACTTCAAAAACGACTAGGGTTAGAGACACAAATACCAGTCCTCTCCCTTCTCCCCCCATGTAATCGAATATCTGTGTAAAACTGTCAACTCCCTCAAGTTAACTACTAATAGCTTACTATTGACCAGAAGCCTAACTGATAACATAAATAGTCAATTAACACATATTTTGTATGTTATATGTATTATATACTATATTCTTACAAGAAAGTAAGCTAGAGGAAATAAAATGTTATGAAGAATATCATAAGGGAAAGAAAATACATTTACAAGTACTAGACTTATTTATTAAAACACACACACACACGTATGTGGACCCATACATTCAAACTTGTGTTATTCAATAATCAACTGTATTAGTGTACCCATGCAATATTTGGGGCACACTTATACTAAAAAAAAAAAAATTGTTGTTTATCTGACATTAAATTTAGCAGCTGGGCTATTTTATCGGGCAACCCTACCTGGAGGGCTTGTTAAAACCCAGATACTTATGTTCATTTAGAGTTTCTGATTTAGTGGGCTGTGTTCCAAGATTTTTCAAGCAGGTTCCCTGATGATGTCAATGCACTGGTCTGGGGACCGTAGTTTAAAATCAGTGCCTAGCACTTAAAAACTTAAGCTTGCAAGATAGACTGGAGTTTGAATTCCAGGTCTGTTGCTTAATACTGTGTACTTGAGCACTATAAACCTTGGTTTTGCTACTAAAAAAAGGCAAATATTAATACTAAGTAATGGTGATATAATAATTTAGAGTGCTCAGCAAAATGCAAAGTAAGTGCTCAACAGAGGTTAAGTCACAATTTCTTCACAAAGGAAAGAATTTTAATTGAGTTCTGCATTTCCCAAGTAGTGTTATTTAGAACACTAGAACAGTAGCCAAAAACATTTTTAACATGAGAAAAAGTATATTTGAAAGTTTACTACAGCCCTAGCCGGTTTGGCTCAGTGGATAGAGCGTTGGTCTGCAGACTGAAGGGCCCAGGTTTGATTCCAGTCAAGGGCACATACCTGCATTGCAGGCTCGATCCCCAGTGTGGGGCGTGCAGGAGGCAGCCAATCAATGATTCTCTCTCATCATTGATGTTTCTATCTCTCTCTCCCTCTCCATTCCTCTCTGAAATATATATATATATAAAACTTTTAAAAAAGAAAAGAAAGTTTACTACAAAATTACATGGCATTTAAAGACCTCTCCAAGACTTAAAAATACTAATAAAGGAAGTGCCCATCAGCAGATGAGTGGATTAAAAAACTGTGGCACATCTACACAATGGAATACTACGCTGTGGTAGAAAAGAAGGAATTTGCAACAATGGCATGGATGGAACTGGAGAGCATTATGCTAAGCGAAATAAGCCAATCAAAGAAAGATAAGTATCACATGATCTCACTCATTTGTGGAATATAATGAACAACATAAACTGATGAACAAAAACAGATTCAGAGACATAGAAGCATCAATCAGACCGTCAAACCTCAGAGGGAAGGTAGGAGAGGGCAGGGGTAAGGAGGAGAGATCAACCACAGGACTTGTATGCATGCATATAAGCCTAACCAATGGACACAGACACCAGGGCAGTGACTGGGTGGGTGGGGACATTGGGGGGGATAAGGGCACATATGTAATACCTTAATCAAAAAAGGAAAAAAAAAGAAAGTGAAAATCTTAGAGAGGGATTTTCTAAACTTAACTACCCCTAGAACAATATACCCTTTCATGCAGGGAAGTAATTTAAACACATAGTTTTCCATGATAAACCAGTTTGTGAAATACTTCTACAGGGCATCCAAATGCAAAATGGTAGAATAACAAATAGGGATCACTTTTGCTCCATAGAAAATATATTTCTTTCCATCATTATTATTAGTATTATTAGTATTTCCATTATTATTAGTATTATTCGGAGAATTCGGCTAAAACTGCAATGCATTCATTCTTTCATTTATTCAACACATTCCTGGAACATCTAAAACGTGTATCGAGAACTGTGTGCTATAATGATACAAGGAAGAGTTAGATAAATACCGCCCTTAAGTAGCTCACAGTCTGGTACTTAAAATATTTAACAACGGGTAGTGACCAGTGGGTAATGTTCCTCTCATCTTGGCTAAACTTTAGACAGGTTTATTCCTGACTATAGATCCCTGACCTTCCTTTTCTTAGAGCATTTACTTTAGAAAATTTGCAATTGTAAAATTTTTCTCTTCCCATTTTAGATATAAATCTTCTACAACTTATGTCTTTCTGAAGGTCCTGAAGTCATACATTTGAAATGTAATCATAGAAGTAGACATCACCCCTCCCTCCCAGTCTCTGTGGGACAGTAAGAATCTAACTTTAATAATAAGTGACAATTCATCCAACCCAGATGGGCCCTAGCCAGTTTGGCTCAGTAGAGTGTCAGCCCACTGCCTAAGGTTCCCAGGTTCGATTCCAGTTGCAGGCTCCATCCCTGGCCCTGGCCTTTCTCTCCCTGTCTGTCCCCATCCTTTCTACTCTCTCTAAAAAGCAATAGAAAAATATCCTCACGTGAAGATTAATTAATAAACAAACAAACAAACAAACAAACAAACACAGATAGTTTAATCACATTAACCAGCCTCCCCTCTAACATCCTCCAATACTTTTCATTAGTTTACTCAAAAATCTAAAAATCCTGCCATGTGATAATATTCCATTGTATATGTGTGTCATAGCCTCTTTATCCAATCATCTATTGATGGGAATTCAGGTTGCTTCCATATCTTGATTATTATAAATAATGCTGCAGTGAACACAGGGGTGCATATATCTTTTTGAATTAGTGTTTCTGGATTTCTTCAGATAAAAACCCAGAAGTGGAATTGCTGGGTCATAAAGTAGTTCTTATTTTTTTTGAGGAACCTCCATACCACTTTCCATAGTGGTTGCACCAATTTGCAATTCTACTAACAATGCATGGGGGCTCCCTTTTCTCCACATCCTCATCAATACTTGTTAGTTGATTTATTGATGATAGCCACTATGACAGGTGTGTGTTATTTATCATTGTGGCTTTAATTTGCATTTTGTTGAGCATCTTTTCACATGTCCCTTGGCCATCTCTATGTTCTCTTTGGAGAAATGTCTATTCAGGTCCTCTGTCCATTTTTTAATTGGATTGTTTGGGTTTTCCTGGTGTTGAGTTGTATGAGTTCTTTATAAATTTTGGACATTGACCCCTTATTGGATGTATCACTGGTGAATATCTTCTCCCATGCAGTAGGTTGTCTTTTTGTTTTGTTGATGTTTTCCTCTGCTGTGAAAAATCTTGGGACTATTACTTGGCTAAAAAAAAAAAAAAAAGGAATTAAATCTTAAAATTTGCAACAACATGAATGGACCTAGAGGGTGTTATGCTGGGTGAAATATGTCAGAAAGAGAAAGACAAATTACCATATGATTTCACTTATATGTGCAATCTAAAAAACAAAACAAATAAAACAGAACAGGCTCATATATACATAGAATAAGCTGATGGTTGCCAGATGGGAGTGAGGTTGTGGAACTGGTTAACAGAGGTGAAGGGACTAAGACATACAAATTAGCAGTTATAAAATAGTCACAGGGCTGTAAGGAATTTAGTTAATAATGTTGTAATAAGTATGAATGGTGCCAGGTGGATACTAGACTGATTGGGGGATCACTTCATAGATTATGGATGTCTCCCCATTATGCTATATACCAGAAATCCATATAAAGTAATATTAAATGTCAAGTGTAATTGACAAATTAAAAAATAAGATTTAAATAACATATCTTTTTTAATTTAAACAGTAAAAATATAAATCATTCCACTTTTTGTTTCAGCACAGTTGAATTCAATCTCTCTCTCTCTTAGCAATAGTTTTTAAAATTAATTTATGAATAGAGAGAGGTAGAGAGAGAAAGAGAGACTTGCTGTTCCACTTATTTATGCATTTATTGGTTGATTCTTGTATGTTTCCTGACTGTGAATTGAGCCTGCAACTTTGGCGTATCAGGAGGATGTACCTACCAACTTAGCTGCCCTGCCAGAGCTATAGCAATAGTCTTGAAAACAGTTTTCCCTGCCTGTTTAACAAATCTGAGACAGTTTTTCTTTTGCACCACTCACCAAATTTTATCCTGCAGATTGTTAATCCTGTCTAGCTCAGGATATTGTTAGTAAAGCTGATTAACAACAAATGAGGTTGAAAGCTGTGCCTAGTGTTAAATATTTTAAATATGACCCCTGCTAATAGGCCGTGGGCTTAGAAGGAAAGAGCACTGCTTTAGGAGTCAGATGTAACTTTGAATCTCACTCCTACCTCCTGCCGCTTATGTTGCCTTGAGAAAAATATTTGATTTGTCTGAATTTTTTCTCATTGGTAAAATAAAGATAACAAAAGCCTCCTTTCCAGATTTAGTTTAATTGAGGGAAAGGGTAAACAGAGTTGTGGGGGGATGAGCTAGTCTGCCCTCGGCAAAGTGTTGAGCAGGTGCTCAGAGAGTAGCTGAGCCATCTCATTGGTAGTGAGTCAGCAAAATCCCCAGCATCACTCCTCTCTGCCCACTCTAAAAGCAAAGACCTTCTAAGTGCTGGCTCCTCTTGAAGGGGGTTTCTACGCCCTCTCCTTCTCTTTCAGAGGCCTGGCTCTTGGGTTTTTCTGCGTTTCCACATAGTTCTCTTCATACCAAAAAAGTCCCCTCGTTTATTTCTATATTCTTAGCAACCAGTCACACTGCGTTTTAAATGTCTTCCTTGACTCGGACTGTTTTGGACTCGGTAACCCTCTATCTCTGCCAAGGCCCTTCTTTCTGTGGGAGCCAACGCCATGTACCTCCTTGATTTTCATCTGTGGCCCCAAGTGACAGCCACGCTCCATATTGTCATTGCCGAGCAAGAAAGCACATTTACAACCTGGGCCGAGCCCCTGGGAGGTGATGTGCTCTGTTTGTCACTGCAAAGGGAGCCGCCCTTCTGAAAGGACAGACTCATCTGTCAGAGCGGGGCGTTCTTGGAACATGCCTGGGCTCCCCCAGGGCACTGTCCCTTCTCCTGCAGGAAACCAACAGCCCTCGAAGCCGGAAAGCGCATTTGATTCCACCTCTGCAGCTTGAAGTACATGCAACTGACATTCACTGCAACACAAAGTTTACGACGGCTAGGGCTTGATTTAATGAGCCTCAGCACTGAAATTTAGTGAGAAGTCTTAGAAGACAATGATTTAAACTTGACTAAAGAGCACCAGAGATATATACCGATGGTTCCAGATAAATACTGCCACTATCACCATGAAAATGATGACATTGAGCGAGTACATGTCTATCAATAATCCGAAATATTAAAGAAATTAAGGCGAAGTTGTGAATTCCTTTAGCATGGGCTTCATCATCAAGCAGTACTGAGCAATTTCTATAGATTTAGCACATGCTTACACGATGTGGGATGTTCGGAAACAGAGTAAGTCTTAATCTCTGATTTCAAAGCACGGTGAGTAAGAAACCTGTATACACCTGTGAACACTTAAACACTGACCTAGGAGAGAGAACCTGGAGGAGACTGCCTGAGATCACTGGGAATTGATATAGTCTTTCTGGAAATATAATCAAGTATAGGTAAAGGAAAATAAGATGGCAAAGCAAATAGAAATATGGGGAAAGGAAAGTACGCTGGTTAGGAAACAATGTTGAAAACCAGATCATGGGGTTGAGACTGTGTCTGAGAGCACTGCCGAGGATATAAGGATACCTTCCTACACACGAACAATGCAGTCTGGGTTGTGAGTGGCATCAGGAAGTCCTGGGAAAGGGAAATAACAGAGAAGAGACATGTTTAGGGAGATATTTCCGTATGGAATGCGTTGGAGTGAGAGGGTGCAGAAGTGGGAAGGCTTGTTGGGGAGTTGATGCAGCAATACCATGTTCTTTAACACAGTCAATGGTACTAAAAGGTGGTTCAAGGACACAGGATGAAGAATGAAAATAAGGTTTGGATGCAGAATGAATTTCCAAGGAAAATGCCCTAAATGCTTCAAATTGATGACATGCTTGTCTGAAATGCATACTTGGCTGTCTTATTCAGAAGCCTGGAGATCATCCTTGAAACCTCCCTTACGTCCTTCTACCCTAACTTTTCCTCCTTAATAGATGTTCATTCAACCCAGCTGCCTCGCCCTGCTGCACGGCTTTTCAGTCCAACCACTCTCCTCTGCCCCTGACACCACTGCCGTGCTTCTCCTGCATTACCACAACCGTCTCCCAGCTTCTCGTGTTGCTCTTCACTAATTCACTGCACTGCAGCCCACAGTGTCACTTTAAAAGTCCTTTATTGTTTGTGCTCCGTGCAAATATCCATCCTTCACTTAGGCCACTCTTCTCCTCCTAGTCAATAATTAGGCAATTTTGAGTCCTCCCTATTCTGGGGTCCTCCTAGCTCTCTAGAGCTCTCCTCTCTACCTTTTTGCCTCTTATGGTCCTTATAACCCTTTCCTTCAGGACACCTCCCTGGCCCCTGAAGGAAGACCCACAGAAGAGAGGAATATCCCCCCTACTCACCTCCATGCATGCCCTCTGCCATTACTCTCAGCCCATTTACTTTCATTACTTAACTGTCTCATTTTCTCTGCTAGGATGCACACTCAGAAAGAGGACGAATAATGTTTATGTCCACAGTATCTCCTAGGACTAGAGAAGTGTTATAATCATGGACGTTGTCCGATTTGTTTAGCAATGAATGAATAAATGGACGTCCTAAAATAATTTTTTTTAAGAAAAGAAAGAAATGTGCATGTGGGAGGTATCTACAGAGAGACGACAAAGAAGTCCATGTGTGCTGACCGTGAAAGAGGAAAGCCGAGAACGAGGGGTGTCTAACAGTTCAAGAAGTTACAGGATCAGGGACTACACGCATGTTCTAAAATAACGGTTCTTACACTCGGGTGTGCATGAAAACCACTTGAATGTTGCTTGCCCATAATGCAGAGTCAACAGATGTAAGTCTAAACTTAGAAATATGAATATTGAACAGCAGCCCCAGGTGAGGTGGCTGCAGGATGGTCCTGAGACCACACAAAGACATACATTGAGGAATCCTTGTAAAACAATTATGTCTTTAATGCTACAAATTTGGGTTGCTTCACTATCTTCATTTTTTTTTTCTTGAATGCTGCTTAATGCTGGTATTACCCAAACAAACAAACAAACAAAAACACTGAAATTTAAGAGAGCAAAAAGTTTGCAATCCCAAAAACTAAGAGCATAAAAATGACTGCTGAGTCATCATTGCAGTTTAAAATAAAGATGTGACTATTTTCTCTACAGAAAAAAGTATCCTAGGTAAAACCAACTTTTCATAGAAGCAGGTTTGCTTTTATTGCTCTATATCAGAATGTCACAGGTGTCCTCAATAGCTCGGTGGCAGCATCATTCAAGCTAGTCACATTCTTGGCAAGCTTTAGAGTCTACGTATTCTATAACTTATTCACTACCATATGAAGTGGGGTTACAGAGTTGCTTATTTAAATCTTGAACGAATATTTAAAACATTAATCAGGTTCCCACTTTCAATATAATATTATATTATTTAATGTTTATTATTTCTGTGAGATCTCTATTTTTTATGATTTCTCCCAATTATCTATACTATATACCTTTTGATGGGTGGATTTCATCTCTTCAGAAATTGAGGAATCTGTGAATAAAGGTTCCTCTTTCTTAGGATAAAATGGCTAATAAAGGCTGTAGATATATTAAACACAATTAGTTTCTCAGAAAATGCTGTGTGAGAATTTCCAAGTTCAATGGCATTAGGCTTATTACCCAGCCTGCATTTTATTAGGAATACACAGCACCTCTGAGGCACCGTAAAACCTTATAGCTGCAGTTCCCTCTGGTGGCAGATCATTCGAAGTGACACTGCCAGCAAGTCTGGAGAGAGCTGCGGGTTCCCTTTCATGTATAACCTCAAGATACAAAGGGCTGGTTCCTATGCCTTGCGATGACTTTGGAAATGGCTTCTCACCTACATTCTTGGGGCAAATAACTCTTGCCGAAAACGGAGAAGAAAGGATGGTTTACAAAGCAAGTTAAACAGTTACTTCACTGACACTTAAGACTGTATTCTGGAGGAGGATTTGGACAGTCATTTTCAAATTACATTTCTTAGGCGAAGACAAAGCAACTGTCAGAGAAAATAGTCACAGAAGACAATGAAAGAGAAAAAAGGAGAAAGAGAATTCTTCACCCTGTTTAACAGGAGAGTCTCTTAGGCGTGAGGGAATCCTTAGGCAAGACAGCGCACAGACCTGCAGCATTCAGAACGACGACCTTATATAGATAAAGGCTTTATTTTAAGTTTCTTTCAAAGCCATGGATATTTCAGGTAATTTGATGCAATTGAAAGTCCAAAAATCTAAGTGAAATGAGGAAGTTTAATAGCTACTTAAGCAGTAGAACCAGGATTTATCCCCAAACTCTGACTCTAAATTTAATTTTTTTAAGATATGTTTTTATTGATTTTTTTTAGAGAGAGAGGAAGGGAGAGGAAGAGATAGAAAGAGAATAAAAAAACACAGCCCCATCCATGTGGGAGAGAAACATCAATCAGTTGCCTCCCAAGGCATCTCAATCAGGGAGGGACTCTGCAACCTGGGTATGTGCCCTGACTGGGAATCAAACCAGGGACCTTTCAGTGCAAGACGATACTCAACCAACTGAGCTACGCCAGCCAGGGCTAAATTTGTTTTTTGATACATTGCACTTTACAGATTCACAGTCTAAAGCTGGGAAGGACAAAAGGGAATCACTGGTTACTGTACATGAGGCATAGGCTTGAAAGAATCCCAGATGTGATCAAGTGGCTAAACACGTTCTAGTTTCTGTAATATGCAGCTTAAATATGCTAGGGATTTTTGTAATCCTAGTGAAGTATAGCCTCTGAAATATAATCATGTGTGCTTTTGCTTCAGCATATTGAAGTCAATAAATATGGAGGATTATATATCCTTCAAGGTTTAAAAACTTTAATAATCCAGGAGGATAGAGTTTTATTTTAAATTCCTTCAAATCTACTGATTTTAAAAGTCATTAGGAAGTATAAATGTCAAGGAGATACACACATATGCATCAAACATTGTGTGTGTTTTTACCATATACCCTCAAATTTCAACTTTTTCAAACAATAATAAAGCAGAAAGCATCCTTTAATTGACCAAGAGAAGATTATAATTTATTTGTTGGTATAATAATTATTACTGTTTGGCTATCTAGCAGCCATTACCTACTTTCACTTTTCCCTCATTTTACTGGTGATTACCTCAGGTAAAGCATATGATGTATTAATGACCAATAAACATAATGAAAAGTCTGCTAGGAGGCTATGGGAAAGTTTCTTGCTTTTAAAGACATACATAAAGGATTTGAGTTTTTAATGGAACTACATACTCCACGTACTAATAAATATTCTCATTGTTTAGACCAGCCGTGGGCAAACTACGGCCCGCGGGCCGGATCCGGCCCGTTTGAAATGAATAAAACTATTGAAAAAAAAAGACCGTACCATTTTATGTAATGATGTTTACTTTGAATTTATATTAGTTCACACAAACACTCCATCCATGCTTTTGTTCCGGCTCTCCGGTCCATTTTAAGAACCCATTGTGGCCCTCGAGTCAAAAAGTTTGCCCACCCCTGGCTTAGACCATTAGTTGGCTTTTCTGTTACTTGTACTAAAAAACATGCTGATATAATGTTTCTGAGCTTTTACATTTTATAATAGGGTCAGCTCCAGGGAAAATATTAAATTGAAGTAGGTCAGGTTAGTCTTTACCAACCTCCTCTGGTTGATAGACTCTTCACAACTTATTCTCATCTACTAATCAGTAGCCCCTTACTGACTACTTACAAGTGGATATGGGCCAACACACAACATTTTGTGTGCAATCACTTACCTTGTGCTTCAGCACAGGGAGGGCATAATGGACTGGAGCTGTGTATGCAGAAGTCAGGGTTGAGGGTTCTGGGGTTAGAGCTCAGAAGGCAAACACCATGATTTCTTGTGCGGAGTCATTCCCTCGCGCTGGGGAGGTCATCTTTCCCAGGAAGACTTTTGCTATCAAGGTGGTTTTTCTGTTACTTGTACTAGGTTGGGTTGGGTGGGGAGAGACAGTTTTCCCACCCTATTGGAAAGCACCTTGCCTCCCGTGTGGAATTTCTGAGGCCCATTGAGAAACTAAGAATGACAATTAGCCTCCAGGCAGAAGCAATTGTCCCAACCTGTTGGAAAACCTATCTCCACACCTAAGGGCAATTGGCTGAGACTCGAGAGTTAATCCAATCAGTCTGCAGGTAGAGGCAGGTGTCTGCAGGCTTTGAGCCTTTGCCTGACCTCATCAGAAACAGCATTTGACATTTTACTGCACTAGAGATTGAGAGGCATAGCAGATCTACCTAATACATATTCACAAATCCAAAGAGGCAGCCAAAATGGGGATACAAAAAACAACTCCCAAGTGAAAGAACAAGAAAACTGTCCAGAATAAGAGATAAATGACATAGAGATAAGGAATTTACCTGATACAGAGTTCAGAATAATGATGGTAAAGATGTTCAACAGCGTGCTAAAAGTTATAGTGACTACAAAAAAGAACAGACAGAAATAAATGCTGACATAGCACTAATAAAGAACACATTGGAAGAAATACTCAGCAGATTAGAGGAAGCTGAGAATAGGATCAGTGAATTAGAAGACAGGGTGAAAAAAATAATTCAATCAAAGTACCAAAAGAAAAAAAAAAGCAATGAAAAAATAGTACAGCTTAAGAGAGCTGTAAGACAAGGAATTTTTTTTCGACTCGCAGAATTTCTAACTAGGGTGCTGTTCTCTAAATGCCCACAAGAGGGCGTCATTGAGCCTACACCTTTACTAGAATGCTTTTCTGACAATGCCCACATGAGGGCACTATTGAGCTTAATCCCAAACTAGGGCACTGTTTTCAGAATGTCCACTAAATGGTGCTGTTGAGACTAATCCCTTTCTAGGGCGCTATTCTTAGAAGGTCCGCAAGAGGAGTCATAGAGACTAATCCCCTAATAGTATGCTGCTCTCAGAAGGTCCACAGGAGGGCGCTAATGAGACTAGTCCCTTATTAGGGTGTTGTTCTCACAATGCTGTTCTCAGAATGTCCACTAGAGGATGCTATTCAGACTAATCCCTTTCCACTGAAGGGCGCTATTGAAACTAATCCTGATCCCTTGCTAGGGTGTAGTTCTCTAAATGCCCATAAGAGGGTGATATTGAGCACAATCCCTTGTTTGGGGGCTGTTCTCATAATGCCCAGAAGAAGGTGCTATTGAGCCAAATTCCTTTTTAGGGACTGTTCTCAGAATGCCCCCAAGAGTGCACTATTGAGCCTAATTTCTTACTAGGATGGTGTTCTCATAATGCCCACTAGAGGGCGCCATTGAGACTAAACCCTTGCTATGGTGCTGTTCCACGAATGCCCACAAGATGGCGCTATAGAGCACAATCCCTTACTAGGGTTCTGTTCTCATAATGTCCAAAAGATGGCTCCTTTGCTTCTCATGTTCAATCCCTTCCTTTCCCCTCTATCCTCATTCAGTGTTTATCTCCACTGTTCTACTGGAGATTTTGGCTAATCTCACAACTTCATATACCATCTACACACAGCTGACTTCCAAATATGTATCTCCAGCCCAGATTATCTCCCATAAAGTCCAGACTCATATTCCCTACAGTTCTTATTGAATGATCAGTACATACCTAAAATTTAACATTTCCAGGAACGAAATCCTGCTCATTTGCACTCTTCTTTCCTAATCTATTATTTCACAGCCTTTCCCACCTCAGTAAATGACAACCTTATACTTCAAGTTGCTCAGCCAGAATCTTGAATTCATCCTTGCCTTCTTTTTGTCACATCCTGTATCTTACCATTAGCTGATGTATTTTATTGCTTTGTCCTTCCAAAGCTAAGGTTAATTGTCAGTTGTTTTTCCAATTTTGGAAGATTTTGGTTTTTTTTTTTTTCAGAGGGTCAATAACCTTTATTTTTATTTTTATCCTGTTCCCCAGCCTCCTCTTATTTTGAGGCTTAAAGTATATCAGATCAATTCTGTCTTTTTTAACATAGCTGTAGGTCACACAGAAAGGAAAGAATGTGAGTAACGTTTATTAAATACAAATTATGTGGCAGGGACTATGTAAAGCCCTTTACATTCACATGTAATCCTCCCAATTACCCTGTGTGGTGAATATTATGATTCTCATTTTATGGATGAGGAAATCAAGGCTTACAAAGACTAAATAGCTTGTCGGGAGCTGCATAGCTAGTTAGTGCAGAGCTGGATCCAGGGGTTCATGTTCCTTCTACCATAAAAAAAATACACTCTAAGTAAATGTAGGGAAAAGTTATCATTTTTAGAATGCCTTCTAATTTTCCGTCATATATATTGTCAAACTATGAGGTGGAAAATTGGAATTAGAATATATTCCAGCATTGACCATCCAATCCTATATAATAAAAGGGTAGAGTTCAGAATAATGATGGTAAAGATGTTCAACAGCGTGATAAAAGTTATAGTGACTACAAAAAAGAACAGACAGAAATAAATGCTGACATAGCACTAATAAAGAACACATTGGAAGAAATACTCAGCGGATTAGGGGAAGCTGAGGATAGGATCAGTTAATTAGAAGACAGGGTGGAAAAAATAATTCAATCAAAGTACCAAAAAAAAAAAAAAGCAATGAAAAAATAGGAGTACAGCTTAAGAGAGCTGTAAGACAAGGAATTTTTTTTTGACTCGCAGAATTTCTAACTAGGGTGCTGTTGAAATTGACCCTAATGGCGGAATGACCAGGAACGACCGGTAGCTATAACATGCACTGACCACCAGGGGGCAAACACTCAATGCAGGAGCTGCCTCCTGGTGGTCAGTGCACTCCCACAGGGGGAGCTCCGCTCAGCCACAAGCCGGGCTGATGGCTGCGAGCACAGCAGCGGTGGCAGGTGCTTCCTCGGCAGCGCTAAGGATGTCCAGCCTAAGTCGCAGTTCGACATCCCCTGAGGGCTGCTGGGCTGCCAGAGGGATGTCTGACTGCCAGCTTAGGCCTGATCCTCCTGGACTGCAAGAGGGCACAGGCTGGGCTGAGGGACCTCCCCACCCCCACCCCCCACATTTCAAGAGCTCAAGCGCCACATGTAGCTAATGACTCCTATATCAGACAGGAAGGTGTACACTAATCTTTAATAGGCCTACTTACTGCCTTATTTACTTCCCTTGTCATAAGACTTCTTGGAGAGCCATGTATACTCATCGATTTCATCTCCTTTGCATTGCTTTACTCACAGAAATGAGCCTAGTTTCAACTACCAGCATTCCAATCCTTCTGGTTTCTAAATTCTCAAGCTTTTACTTTACTTAACCTCTCTGCTGCTTCTTTGACCACCACTGATCACTCCCTCCTGCCTTACAGCTCTTCTCCCTGTCTGTGAATTCATTCCCAATTAGTGCTCGTTCTACACCTTTAGTTCATCACTTTGATTCAACTCAGGCTCTTCCCCCTTACATATAAATGTTACCCCACAGTTCTCTTACCGATTTTTTCTTTTGGGGGGATTGCTAAGCCATACACAGCTTCAATGGTCATCTATACATTGAGAACACCTAAAACTAATTCCCATCCATTTTTCATCATTAAATCAGACCTGTATATTCAGTTATCAAAGTTTATTTTCTCACAATTTAAAGATATTTATAAAAGCACACACATACATACACACACACACACATCATTCCCTTGTGATCATTATGTTGAGGAAACATTTTTCCCCTCAAAAAGTGCATGCAGTTGCTGGCTAAGTGGGTTCTATTTTACTTGTCTAATTAAATAGATTGAACAGAATGAGAAAAGGCAAGCAATAAAAATAAAATGCTATCTAAGTTCTTTTTTTAATAGAGTAAAATTCCATTGGTGGAATTGCATCTATTTCAATGTGAAATAATGTCCATCCTCTTGAATTCTGTAATTTCTAAATGTCAGTTTGACTGCTATCAGCAGTGCTACCATCCAAGGAATGTGACCATAAATTCTGGATAAATAGCCATACTTATCAAATTCTTATTCGGACACACTATATTAGTCATGTGTTATAAATGGTAAAGCAAAGAAAACAGAAATGGCAGAGTATTTATGGACTCCATTGTACTATGTATTAATCTTCAGACTACTTTAGTACAATGTGTGCTTTTGCAAAGGAAACAAATATATTTTTCACATGAAGTTGAAAGAATAATTAAATAATTTTTCTATGATTTGTCTCATTTGCCAATAAGTTTTCTTTCCATTATTAACTCCACTTGCTGTCTTTCCCAACTCCAACATGCCACTGCTCATGGGGCATACTCTCCCAGTGCATTAGGGTGAAGAGCAGCCCCCATACCCTTAAATGCATGCAAATGTGCTTCTTTGATTAGAAGCTCCTGTTTGTATCCTCTCTGTTTTTTGTAACCCTACCTCAACAATACTCTCTGCCAGAAAGGGATCCCCAAAGATAGCTGTAAGTCTGTTACCATTTCTCGGTATCTTCAGACAGTCTCTGATTTTAAAAAAATGTTTTTATTGATTTTAGAGAGATGGGGGGAGGGGGAGAGAGAGATAGAAACATCTGTGAGAGAGAAATGTCAACACTGATTGGCTGCCTCCTGCACACCCTCTGCCAGGGAGCAAGCTTGCAATGCAGGCATGTGCCCTGACCAGAAATTGAACCAGCAACCTCTTGGTGCATGGGTCAATGCTGAATCACTGAGCCACACTGGCCTGGCAGTCTATGATTTTTTAGTCTATGTTCAAACACATATCCAATGTTTTTTTCTGGCTTTCCTGCACTTGACCATCTACCCTCAGTTTATTCTATATAATAAAAGGCTAATATGCAAATCGACCAAACAGCAGAACAACAGGTTGCTATGATGCACACTGACCATCAGGGGGCAGACTCCCAATGCAGGAGCTGGGCTCAGGGGGAGCGCCACTCAGCCAGAAGCTGGGCTCACTGCTGGTGGATGCGGCGGCGGTGGCAGGAGCCTCTCCTGGCTCCGCAGCAGCGCTAAGGATGTCTGACTGCTGGCTTAGGTCCGCCTAAGCTGTCAGTTGGACATTCCCTGAAAGGCTCCCAGACTGTGAGAGGGTGCAGTCTGGGCTGAGGAATCCCCCCCGAGTGCACAAATTTCATGCACCAGGCCTCTAGTTCTATATAATAAAAGCCTAATATGCTAAGTGTCCGGTTGTCCAGTCATCCGTTCAACAATCAAAGCAAAATATGCTAATGATATGCTAAGGCTACTCAACTGCTCGCTATGAGTTGCACTGACTACCAAGGGGTAGACAGTCAACCGGTTGACCAGTCACTATGACATGCACTGATCACCAGGGGCAGATGCTCAACTGGTAGGTGAGCTTGCTGCTGGGGTCCGGCCAATCAGGACTGAGCAAGACGGGCCAGACATGCCCTAGAACCCTCCCACGATCCCTCCCCTGCTGGCCAACCTCCTGCATCCCTCCCCAGCCCCAATCGTGCACTGGTGGGTCCCTTGGCCTGGCCTGCGCCTTCTCGCAATCTGAGCTGATGGACCCCCTCTCCCCCAAGTGCATGAATTTCATGCACCAGTCCTCTAGTATACAAATAAGTTTGGGATGGCTTCCACCACCTATTTTTCGTACACATCTTGTAAAGTTTACTGGAAGGAAAACACTAAAGCATATGAATGCTTGTGTGTATATAGTGTCATTGAAGTCAAAAATCAGCCTTCAATTTCCATAACATAAGCATGTTTTAGACACTTGTTTTTCATGGTGTCTTTAAATATCCATTTCCCCTCCTTCTTCAGTAATAGAATCTGAAAGAATGCACTCAGCTGAAAGTCTCTCAGCCTTACCTGCATAGCTGGGTATGGTCTCATGCAACTAGGTCTGGACCATGACTAAGAAGCATATGAACGAATGTGTCTATGGGAAATTCTCCTTAAAAGGGAAGGCCTGGGGTGGGCGCTAGAAGGTGAAAGGTTAGCTAGCTAGCTTAATTGGGCAGGTTTAGGTTAGGAATTAAAAGGGGCCTATGGGGGAAAGGAATACATAATGAAGACCTGAGCACGCCAGGGTGTTTATCTTACTTGTACAGAGAGTAGAGAAATGGAATAGGCAAATAGAAATATATCTGGCCCCTGCAATTAAAGACAGCCATACACCAAAAGGCATCTCGGGCCTGAGCAATTAAAGTGACCATAAGTTAGGTCAGAAGTAGCCCTGACTGAGGAGCTGGGAGGGCCATAAGGTAAGGCTTTCTCTGCCAACACAACTGGGAGAGCTCTAAGATAGATCAACGGCGACTACAGCCAACAAAATAAAAGGAGGAGAAAATGGGGACACCCCGTGGGCTTTGAGCTTTGACAACTAACTCTATGTAGCAAAGTGACCAATAAGAAGGGGTCCGGTTCGGACAAAGAACTGCAGCCGATTTAATGCCTCAGGACAAAGCAGCGTGGCCACCCTCGTCAGGGCCCCTCTGTCTGCCCAGGAGGGAGGGACAGGGGCTCAGGCTTAGAGCTTAGAATCAGGCGTTAGAGGTCGTGCCTGCTTGCCATCAGGTTTCTGGACTTTTCACCAATCACCTTTTGGCCCTGGCTTCATTCTTCGAATCCATCGAGACAAGAACCCGGGAATTCAGGGCCTCCCAGATCACTTTTCATATTTCAAAGGGGTCAATGGGGGAAAAGGGGACATATGTTAATACCTTCAATAATAACGACTTTTTTTAAAAGGGAGAGGCTAGCAATTCGGAATTCTACTTTAGCATTGGCTGTCCAATAGAACATAGTATGAACCACAAATGTAAGCCACATAGGCATTTTTAAAAAAAAATTTGAATGTTCACACAATCACTGGAACGTTAATAATCACCTCAAACTTTAACTTGGAAAGCCCAAGCTTGGAAACCCAATGCAGAACATGTGCTAATGTTACTGCTGTGCGCCAAGTACTGCTGGGAAAGGAAGCAAAGGGAACCTCAGGCATTGCTGCGCATATTCAGCTGCAAAGCGGAGGCTTGTTTGCTTCCCCAGGAAACTACAGCTTCACACCCCAAGAAATCTCAGCATGGTCCCTCCAAGGGGATTAAAACCCATTCCGTCCCCCCTCCCCGCCCCCTGCCCAATTGTGTGTGTGTGTGTGTGTGTGTGTGTGTGTGTGTGTGTGTGTGTGTGTAGGGGTGGGGGAGGCAGGGGAAAAGGACGTGCACAATAAAGCCAACATGGCACCGGGGGAGGCTGTCAGTGGAATCTGGGAAAAGATCATGGGCCAGGGGCTGGACCCTGACGCAAGCCTGTGGAAGTTTGGGAAGCTGACTGGTTATCTGGAAAAGCTTCTGGTTCCTCCCATGCCTGAGAACACATCATCCCCTCCCCTTCCCACCTCTCTCCTCCCCTCTCCTCTCCTTCTCCCTGTGCTTGCCCCGTGCTGTTGCCTGTTTTCTTTCTGTAGCCAGTGGCCTGAGCAGACCCCACACACAGGCTTCCGCGGCACAGCCATGGACGCAGCTGGGAACCCCCGCTAAGCGAGCGGGAGCTGGGCTGGGACTGTGCTCTAAGATGGCACAGGGTCTCTGGACACTGACTCTGGTTTTGGCCCTGATTTTCCAGGGGAGGACGGACAGAAATGGGACATCAGGGAGCTCCTTTAATTTTGCCTCCCAAATAAATCATCCTCTCTTGCGGGTCCTTGGAAATGCTTTTTCTCGTGACACCACAAGCGCCCCACACACACAGGCAACACAGACACTGCGGAATGGCCACAGGAGGCCACATAAACTACCCACAAACTCCTCTACGTGAGGCAGAAACACGCCTCTACCACTTTTCAGCTATTTTTATTTTGTTTTTCTTGTTAAATGCAATCAAACCTAAACCTACAGGGTGTATAGACCATGGAGTATTTTTTAAAACCCGGAGGTGCCAAGTTTTATGATTGGCTCATGTTTCCCAGGAAGAATAACAATCATATTCTCAAGAGCTAAATTTTAGTTTTAAGTGTGATCTGTTAGCATTGTAATTGCTTATGTACTTTGCAGAGGGCATGACTGACTACTTAATTAGATTAAACAAATGTTTTTAAAATTCTCACTGGAGGATATGTTTGTTGACTTTAGAGATGAGGGAGGGAGGGAGAGAGATGGGGTGGGGGGGGGGAGAGAGAGAAACATCAAATGGTTACCTCCCATACACATAATGTGATTTATCTCAGTGTCTATGATCATAGTTTTTAACACAATTTTATATAGCATGACGATTTCCCCAACAGCCTTCATTGGTCTAAGACCGTGGTCGGCAAACTGCGGCTCGCGAGCCACATGCGGCTCCTTGGCCCCTTGAGTGTGGCTCTTCCCAAGCCTTAGGAGCACCCTAATTAAGTTAATAACAATGTACCTACCTATATAGTTTAAGTTTAAAAAGTTTGGCTCTTGAAAGAAATGTCAATCGTTGTACTGTTGATATTTGGCTCTGTTGACGAGTTTGCCAACCACTGGTCTAAGATATCAATTTTTAAAAGATGTTTATACAGTGTTGAAATTTATAAACAGATTGCTTATGTGATCACTTTCACACATTTGTTCATATGTAAAACCATGGCAATGTTTTTATAAGTTGTAAATTTTAAATAAATAAGTCCCTTAAATCAATGACTTAATGATTATTCTGAAATGTTAAAAAAAAAGTTCAGTTCACAGAACAATAGTGGTGATAATATTTGTTTTTTTAAATGGTAGCAATTTTTTCAAAGATCTTTAGGAAGCTAATTTGGTGGAGCTGCCTTATTTATTCTTGATTTTTTAATAATTCAAATGCAGGACAAACATTGTGCAGTCATGTACTGAGGAGTCCTTACACAAAATAAAATAAGGAACTGTGAATATAAAAACTTAAGTTACTTGTGGATTCAGGTAAGGAGTTAGCATAAACCCATAGTTTTCAAAATTAGAGAAAACCCACTAAACATGCTTGCCTGTGGCTTTTAACATTCTCACAACAAAAGCTGCTTGGAAACATGCTGGGAGAAAGACTAAAATATCACACACATAATCTGTTCAGAATCGCATGCTGGGGGCAGATTACCAACTGCTGTGGGTATATTTTCTGGGCATCATCATTGACTCTTGATTGATTATTAGATGGACATAACTTGGAGCTGTTCATTCTATTTGCAATAAGTGAGATGTTCTGCATTCAATTAAACACTTAGTGCTGTTAATAAGTGAAAATGGATTTACATTAAGAAATACATTTAAATTTCACCCATCTTTCATTTCATAATAAAACCCTAATTTAAGAGTTTGACCACCAGGGCAATGGTGAATAAAAAGAAATTACAAAAAGAAGTGTGATGTGAATATCTTAACATTCTTTTATACCTTCTTGACATCATTTAATATTCAATTTTTAGACGCAGCCATATATCCATATTCCTTTAGACTGAAAGATGAAGTTTTCTAACATTTAATAGAAATTGCTGATGCCCTCAAAATAGGTCCATCGGTTGCCAGAGAAATCAGTGGGTCCAATTTCCCTGACACTAGTGGGAGTGGGGAAGCTCTTGCAGTCTAATTAGAAAACGAATTTTCTGAGACTTGCATTGGAGAATGGGTGTTTTTGATTGGTGCAGAATTACAGTTCTCAGTTGCAAAGTCCCATTGTCCTAAACCAGTTCTGGAAAAGGTGTGGCTGGGGCTCCAGCAGAGCCAACTTTGGGACCAGTGTCCAGAGTTCCAGTTCCAAGGTAGCATTGAATCCAGTAGAGCATGAGGCTAGATTCAGTCCAACGTTTTCTTGTGTGGACAAATGCAGGGCAGTATGCCCTCTGCAACAGGAGAGCCAGGAGCCCAGGGCGCAGGAGAGCAAGACAGAGAGAGGGGGCTCCTTTGTCCAGGAGTTAAGTATCTCAGGTTCAGCTCCCTTGCAGTGGCCATGCCTGTTCTGGCCACAGACTTGCTCCAGGAGTGGCTGACAAGGAAGCATCTTCCCACGTCACCCAGACCTTGCTGGGCATGCGTCTATTGTCCAGTCCCTCCCCCAGTGACCTGTGGGGGACAGACTTGGGGAATGTTAACTGCAGCTTTCTGGCAAAGCTGTATAAATGGCATGCCTATTTTATTTAGTCTTCCCTTTACTCCTTTCCTAGTCATAATAACCAGGTTATTAACAGTATCACAACCGTACTTACTTTTCCAGTGAAACTCATTGGAAAATAGCACGGACTGAAGTAAGACAACATAAGACAAGTAGGCAGTGCCTCCGTAACAGCACACCTTTAGTTGAGAGAGTAAAGGATAGTTTTTTTTTCTCCTATAAATTTGTTTGTTCTCAATTAAGAGCCTGGCTACCATGGTGATTATATAATAGGAACATGTACCAAATTAGCTAGAATGCTTATTAGCTCTTTTTTCAGGAGTATTCTTAGAGACGGGGTGGGGAGAGGGGATATAACTGAAAACTAACAAAAAACGTAAAGTCCACGAGTGAACTCACAGGAAAAAATAAAATCTAGAGAGAACTAGTATTTACTGACTGACCACTATGTGTTGGCCACTCGACTAGGCAATGACCTACATTTCTCTTTTAAATTATTATTATTGGAAAACATATCCTAAATTATCTGTATCAAGGGAGATTTCACTTCATTTTATTAGGTGGTTTAAGCTTCTAAGCCCTCTTTAAGTCCAAATCCTTGGTCAGAGAATAATAGAATGAGGTTCTGAATTTCACAAACAGTGGGGATAGAAGGTGAGGAGTCTACAGACCTAGAGTACCTAGTTTAGCTCACAGTGCTTTGGTAGCTTATTTTCAATACTGTCTTCCTCATAGTAGCAAAAGTAAGTGGTTGGTTCAAATCATTGTTATTTAAAGAATAAAGACCCTTGGGATCATTCAATCCACAATTTTTAATTTTGCAGATAATTAAAACCCAAGGCACAGGGAAATCACAAAAATGATGAAATTGTTTATGGCAAAGACAACAGAATAACCTACTTTCATGTTTTTCCTTTTGTGAATGCCCTGAAGTACCCACTGTTGCCTGGAAATACTAATGTGTTTACCTTAAACTTCAGAGAGACAGTGAAACAGTGGTCAAGAGTCCAGACTCAGAAGCCAGATTATTGTCAGACTGTCAATCCTAGTATTGCTATTTATTAGCTGTGTGACCTTAGGCAAGTTACCTAAACTCCCTGTATAGCAATTATCAAATTTCATTGGGCACAATATAATATCTACCTTATGGGAATTGTGTTTATTAAATTAAGTTATAGTAGTTGAACACTTAAAAATCATACTTTATGTGTTACCAATTAGTATTTTAAATTATGTCTGCCTTCATTCAAGCATAACAAAAATTATCCTATATAATAAAAGCCTAATATTCTAAGTGTCTGGTAGTCCAGTCGGCCATTCAACCAATCAAAGTGTAATATGCTAATGATATGATAAAGCCCATCAACTGCTCACTATGACATGCACTGACCACCAGGGGGCAGATGCTCTGACTGGTAGGTTAGTTTGCTGCTGGGGTCCAGCCAATTGGGACTGAGCGAGACAGCTGGACACGCCCTGGAGCCCTCCAGTGGTCCCTCCCTGTCTGGCCAACCTCCCGTGTGTCCCTCCCTGGCCCCGATCCTGCACTGCTGGGGTCCCTCGGTCTGGTCTGCGTCCTCTTGCAATCCAGTCTGAGGGACCTCCTGCCCCGCCCCCGCCGAGTGCACAAATTTTGTGTACCGGGCCACTAGTGTCTTATGAAAGGGAGGTAAAAAAGGCTGTTGGGATATCTAGGAGAAATAATTAACCCAGATTTGGCACTTTAGGAGCAAATTCCTTCAGAAAGCTCCTAGAAGTGTAAGCAGCTTGGTGAGAGAGACAGGAGGAATGTGTTCGAGTCAGGGAGGAAGTAGGTGCAAAGGCCCAGCTGAAATGAATGTGGAGCTGAAGAGGTTAGCTGGAGAATGACAGGGTAAGTAAAGGAGAGAAGAGTGATAACTAGGGCCCAGAAATAAGTTTAGAAGCCACATTAGAGTCAAAATATTCAGAAAACGACAGGAAGCCACTGAATGATTTATGCAGAGAACTGACATGATTGGATTTGCATTTTAGGAAACTCACTTTGGTTATAAAGGAGATAGGATAAAACAAGGGAACGCACTAGCCCATTGATATATTCCATGAGAGAAGTGATGAATGATCTCAATAGCTTGCGATGTTTATGGAATCTTGTTTTCTAGTTGAGCAAACTGGAGATGATGATAATCCCTGGAGAGCTGGAGGTTAACTGGTGCCAACCTAAGCCTTCTTTAGTAAAGAAACTCTTCTTAAGACCCAGTGTGATCAGTTTTAAACACAGACAGTTTCTGTACACCTAGGACTGTTTTCCGGAAGCAAGAGACAGTGTGTCTGCAGGCAGATGCTATGGGATTGAATTTTGGCTTCACTACTTCCTCAGGTATGGGAGTTGGAGAAAATCCTTTTAGAGTAAAGCATTATCATTTTTTAAAATGTATAAAACCGGGATAAGATTTACAACAACAACAACAAAATTGAAACCACCACCACAAAAAGGTACCTAGGAATAAATTTAACCAAGGAAGCAAAAGACCTGTACTCCGAAAATTATAGGATACTGAAAGTACAAATAAATGGAAGTTATACCATGTTCATGAATAGGAAGAATTAACAACAGTAAAATGATCATACTACATACTACCCAAAGCAGTCTATAGATTCAATACAATTCCTATTAATATAACAATGGCATATCTCATAAAACTGGAACAAATATTCCAAAAATTTATATGAAACCACAAAAGACCCTGAATAGCAATCTTGACTAAGAAGAACAAGGTTGGAGAAATCATGTTACCTGATAACAAACTATACTACAAGGCCACAGTAATCTAAAGAGCTTGGTATTGGCAAAAACAAAACAACAACAACAAAAAGCAACAACAATGAGCATATAAATCAGTGGAACTGAACAGAGAGCACAGAAATAAAGCCACAACTTTATGATCAATTAATATTTAACAGAGGAAAGAATATGCAATGGGGTAAAGATAGTCCATTCAATAAATGGTGTTGAGCAAATATGACAATAAATAATGCAAATAAATGAAACCAGACCATCTCCCTACACTGTACACATGAAACAACTCAAAATGGAATAAACACTTAAATGTAATTCATGAAATCATTAAATCCTAGAAGAAAACATAGGCAGTAATATCTCAGACATTTCTCATAGCAATATCTTTCTCTGGTATATCTCCGGGGGTAAGGAAAACAAGAAAAAAATAAACAAATGGAACTACAGCAAACTAAAAAGCTTTTGCACAGCAAAAGAAACCATCAACAAAGTGAAAAGACAACTCACTGAATGAGAGAACATATGCACTAATGATATACCTAATAAGGCATTAATTTCCAAAATTTTTAAAGAACTCATACAACTCAACCCCAAGAAAACAAACAACCCAATTATAAAATGGGCAAAGGACCTGAATAGACACTTCTACAAAGAGGACATACAGATGGCTAA
Source organism: Myotis daubentonii (assembly GCF_963259705.1). Taxonomy (NCBI): domain Eukaryota; kingdom Metazoa; phylum Chordata; class Mammalia; order Chiroptera; family Vespertilionidae; genus Myotis; species Myotis daubentonii. Next base: position 68,978,376 of record NC_081849.1, on the reverse strand, counting down.
CAGATGTATGAAAATATTCTCAAAATCACTAATCATCTGAGAAATGCAAATTAAAACCACACTGAGATATCACCTCACACATGTCAGAGTGGTGATCATCAATAAATCAACAAAGAATAAGTGCTGGAGAGGATGTGGAGAAAAGAGAACCTTTGTGCATTGTTGGTGGGAATGAAGAATGGTGCAGCCACTGTGGAAAACAGGATGGAGTTTCCTCAAAAAAATTAAAAATGGAACTGCCTTGCCCTGCCGGTGAGGCTCAGTAGTTGAGCATCGACATATGAACCAGGAGGTCATGGTTAGATTCCTGGTCAGGGCACATGCCCGGGTTGTGGGCTCATCCCCAGTGTGGGCATGTAGGAGGCAGCCAATCAATGATTCTCTCTCATCATTGATGTTTCTCTCTTCCTCTCCATTCTTCTCTGAAATCAATAAAAATATATTTTTAAAAAACAGAACTGCCTTATAGCCCAGCAATTCCACTTCTGAGAATATATATATATATATATATATATATATATATATATATATATATATATAACCTCACAACACTAATTCAAAAGAATATATTCACCTCTATGTTCATAGCAGTCATTTACAATAGGTAGGATCGAAAACAGTCCAAATATTATGCTAAGTGAAATAAGCCAGTCAGAGAAAGCCAAATACCACATGATCTAATTTATATGTGGAATATAATGAACAAAACTAACAAACAAAATAGAAATAGACTCATAAATACATAGAACAGACTAACAACTGTCAGAGGGAGGCTAAGTTGGAGGATTGGGTGAAAAGATGAAACAGAAAATTAAAAAGAAAAAGAGAACACAGACAACAGTGTGGTGATTGCCAGAGGGAAGAGGGGGGGTGGTTGGTAGAAGGTGGTGGTTGGTAGAAGGGGGAATAAATGGTGATGGTAAGAGACTTTACTTTGGGTTGCAAGTGCATGATGCAGTATTCAGATGATGCATTATAGAGTTGTACCCCAAGAGATGCAATAAAATCATTTAAAAAAACTGGGATAAGAAAATGCCTAGCCACTATGTTGTACACCTGAAACTAACATGATATCGCATGCCAATTGTCACTGAAAAAAATTTAAAAAATACAAAAAAGAGAGTACTGGCTTTATGATGTATTAAACACAATACATGTAAATATCTTAATATCCATGCCTAGGATTTATTAAGCACTCAATAAAATTTTGGTCTTACATTAATCACTTCATTTTGTAATATTTGTTTTCAGAAAGCCAAGTTTCAAAAGCAATAATTCTCTCTCCCCCCCCAAACCTTACTTTTTTCAAGTTAAAAGTCTACTAGCACTTCAAATTATAACAAAATGCCTTTTCAGTACACAAGGAAACAAACTAGAGAAATGCCAGTCTATATAACTCTTATAAAACAGGAAACTGCATTTTCAGTTCTTCACACACTAGTCTATCAAAACTCCTTAAACATTCCCTTGGGTCTAAGAGAAGGCTGCTCTTTAATATGAGAGTCAAATAATTAAATCAATCATTATTTCTATTTCCCCTTCCTGATTACAAAACTAACAGTAGTATGTTAATCAACTTCAGATGCTTACCAATCAGCTCTCTCCCATAACCTCCAGTCAAATTCTACCCATCTGTCACCCTTGATCAGAAATCTTTCCACAACAGAACTGAAAGCAGGTTACTATTTGTTAGCCCCTAACCCGGACCCCATACCATTCCCTTAACATAAAATGCCTGGTATTAGAACCCTCCCCTCGGTCAGTGTTGAAGGTCTTTGAAATTTCTAAAGAAACTGTGAAGAAAAATGTTTTTATGAATGTCATCCTAAGAAACCAACGTCATTTTTGTTAGTGTTTCCAACATCGTAATTAACAACAGACTACATATTATAATAAACCCAACAGCTGTGCTAAGCAAAAGGGAAGAGATAAAGAGCGTGGCTGCTGCCTTCAAGTAGTCTATATTCTAGCGTGGGAAGCAGATGCAGAGCTGTGTTCCATACGGCATGCCAGGGCCACGGCAACAGAAGGAACCAAACGTGGTAAGAAAACAAATTAGACGGTAATAATTCTGCCTAGAGGAGGTAAGGAAAGCCTCATCGACAAAGTCAGTTTTGAAACAGGTATTTCATTTTTTAAAATGTGCTTATGCTGTGTGTGGCGTGTGTATATGTATGTATAGAATGAGGATCCTCTGGTCCTCATTCATGGGAAGGAATCACTCATATGAAAGCATTATTTATTTAAAGGCCATTGAAGTCTGTGTTTTGGAGAAAAAAGCTACCTAACGAGTAATACCACCAATACCACAACTATAATTATTTTCAAAATTCCACAACATGATAATTCATCACCTTTGAGTGCTGGGGAATAGGGGGACTTCTCACTTCAACTTATATTGAGCATTGGACAATCTCTCCCAAATGTTATTCCCTCCAATTGTGAAATCACCTCAAATATCACTGATTAAGAAATGTAACTCCAAATGTTCAAGCACACAGAAAACACACACACACACACACACACACACACCACATCACACACACAGACACACACACACACACCCCTATCAACATTTGCAAATCTGTTTTTTAAATGTTGGACTTCTCACTGCATACAGAACTTTTACTAGGCACTATGAAATCAAGCTGTGCCCTTTCTTCAAAGAGGGTGAGCAAACTATATAGACCCTAAGGGACACAGAAGTATTGATCTTAAATTAAGTTTTACTTCTAGATTTTTATAGATGAAGCTTGCATGGTTGAGTTCTAAGGATTTTTAATCATTATCTTTGTTGCTATAGTCATAAATCCAGCCTTTTAAGATAAACTAGAAAATACAGACGACTACTGAAAATTTTTAATTTAGCTCAAGTTATGCTATTATAGTAATGAATTTTATTTTAGGCTATGTACGAAACTATGGTGGAAACTATGTAAAAAAATATAAGTAAATAAACCGAAATTTTGAAGTTGTTAAACATCATTAATTGCTATGTGCTACCTCATAATGGAAGAAAAATATTTTTAAGAACCTTATGAAAGGTAAACTCCCACAAGCATAAATTAGTGTGACTATGCCTTGGAAACCCCATTAGTCATCCAAAGCAAACTGAGTTCAGTGTCAGTGGTGTATTTTCAAATATTATACATCCTGTTTTTCTTTAATTACTAAAAATTACAGGGCCAGTTTTTACAGCAAAAACTCCCTTGACATCATAACACAGCTAATAATGAAATGGAGCAGCTGGGAATTAAGCTGCTGTGACAGATGTGTGAAACCAGACTGGTGGCTCCCTCATGCACTGAGTCCACATTTCGGTGTAGTGATAATGAGAAGCAAAATCTTCCCAACCCAGGGACCCCACTGAACTGACACTCAGGCGTCTAACTTCTGATAGGAATGAAAAGAACATGTTTTAACTCTAAAATCACAATCATGAGTTGAGGGTCTTTTCTTTCCACATTGTCAGGAGTTTCAAATACATGAAATAAAACCGTGAGAGGAAAATCATTTGGCATTAAGAAACACTGCAGCCCGGCCAGCTTGGTTCAGTGACTGACCTATGAACTTGTAGGTCACGATTTGATTCCTGGTCAGGGCATATGCCTGGGTTGAGGACTCAATTCCCAGTGTAGGGTATGCAGGAGGCAGCCAATCAATGTTTCTCTTTCATCAGTGATGTTTCTATCTCTCTCTCCCTCTCCCTTCCTCTCTGAAATCAATAATGTGTGTGTGTGTGTGTGTGTGTGTGTGTGTGTGTGTGTGTATGTACTCTAGACTGATGGCGAACCTTTTGAGCTCGGCATGTCAGCATTTTGAAAAACCCTAACTTAACTCTGGTGCCATGTCACATATATATATTTTTTGATATTTGCAACCATAGTAAAACAAAGATTTATATTTTTGATATTTATTTTATATATTTAAATGCCATTTAACAAAGAAAAATCAACCAAAAAAATGAGTTCGCTTGTCACCTCTGACACGCGTGTCGTAGGTTCGCCATCACTGCTCTAGAGCCTTGCTGACTAAATTTGAATCCCGGCCTGTCCTCTTCCCAGCTGTGTGACTGGGGCAGATTATGGACCAGCTGCCAGCCTCAGGGTCATGTCAGCACAATGGGGAAAATAAGAGTACCTACCTCAATAATAGTGCTGAGGATTCACATTTAGACATGTAGGAAACACCATAAAAGTATTTATTCGTATGATGAGCATTTAGTCAAGGATATGCATGCAGTAGCATACTTCTGGAAACATTTCTATGAGAAATGTTTTCTCACCAAGTGTCTTTGTGAGAAATGCCTAATAGAGACGGAGAAGAAACTGTGCTTTTGAAGAGGGACAGTGAGATTCTTCAGAATGTCTGGAACTCTCAGGTCACACAGATTCCACTCAGACATCTATTCTCTCTTCTCCTTTCATCTGACAAAAACACTGACACTTAGAGAAAAAGTTATGAGCTACCTAGGAACACTGGCAATTGTACGTATGGCGAAGCAGAATAATGGCCCACTTACAGTGACACACATTGCAAAGCCAACCCTTCAATTTCACTTAAAGAGTTAGAAGTCCTGGAGCACCCACACATGGGACCTCAAAAGACTCACCAGGAATGACATCTCCCAGCATGCACACACACACTCACAAACCTTTTTTCATCATATTATCAAACAGCACATTCTTTACATAAAAGTTACAAAATATGTTCAAGTGAAGAGAGGAAAAATACTGATTAGTCGATGTTTGTTTCTGTCCAAATGTCCATGGAGGCATTTGGTCTATGATTCATTAAATAACGCAAACATTTCATTTCCGAATGTCTCCATGGATGTGCTGGTTCGGACCAAATATCAAGACTCTTTTTGACACAGACCAAATGCCTCAGTGGAGGCTTAGACAGGATCCAATGTGCTGCAAGAGAAGTAATTTATAATCCAGAAAGATCCACTGTTGGTATGTGGGGTGTTTCCTTTCAATAATTTTTCTATGCCTGTTTAGGGTTAGAAATTTGAAAAACATTTTTTAATTTTGTTCTTAAACTTGTACCAAAAGTATTTACTTATATCATTAAATATGTTACAAAATAATTTCAATAAATGGTATGAAATTTTAGAACTATACCATAATTTATGTAAGTAATCTTTCTCTGAGACATTTAAACTACATTTTCAATATGTTGCTATTTAAACCAATACTATGATCAATATAAATGTGTAACCATTGTGCACATCTCTAAATTTATATAAACTGACTATATGGAAATAGTGGTTCAAAAACTGTGAATATGTTTTTAAGGCTCTTAATACACATTATCAAATTGTACTCCAATAACATTATTTTAATGAATATATGAAAGTTTCCATTTTAATATGCCTTCTTACCATTGCCAGTTATTATAAGAAAATACTTTCCAACTTGATGGGTTAAGTTATAGCTTCTACATTATTAATAATCAAATAAATGCAAATCAAAACAATAATGTTGAATACTTTGATAGGTTTCACACAGTTTTAGTTTCCATGATTCAGTTTCTCTGAAATGCCTATGCCATACTTGTGTTTCCTGTCACAATCAGAAATGGCTTCTAGTCCATGGACTCATGACTATCAGGGATCCAGCCTTAGTTCCATCAGTGGTTGATACCATCTTTGTCACCCTCTCCAGACTTATATAGAAGAAACTCAAACATGAAAATATGCATAGCTACCCATTCTGAGCTAAGATTGGAAGAGGGAAAGGACTATGAAATTAAAGGCCGTAATTACATTAAAGCAAAGTAACTCAAATGCAAATTCATCTTCACATAAGTAGTAATCATTAATTTTCTCTGTTGCATGCAAGTCCCTGTTTCACAATAAGTGATCAATAGATACTTACTGAATAAATTTTACAATGAAATGCAAACAAAAAGCCTAGGCTGCATTTGACTTTAGAATTGGTGTAAATTTTTAGCCAAAATTTAAAAATTTCTGTTTGAGGAGATACAGCTTAGTTCCCTTCTTCTTTCTTAGTATCTCTCTAACACTTGAATCTTCCTAACTGGCATATAATTTCTATCTCGTCATAGCTATTTCTTTCTGTATGAAGGTCAAAAGCAGAAGCCCAATTATCTGTACCACTGGTTCTCAAACTGCGATTCATGGAACAGCATGATTAGCATCACATAGGAACTAATAGAAATACAAATTCTTGGGCACCATTCCAGATCTGCTGAAATAGAAAGGCTGGTATATGGTCCAGCAATTTGTATTTCTAAAAAAATCTTCAAGATAATACTGGTGCATGCTAAGGTTTGATCATATCTGGAGCCAACCTTCCTCTAATGCAGTGGTCTCAACCTTCCTAATGTCGCGACCCTTTAATACAGTCCCTCATGTTGTGGTGACCCCCAATTTCATTGTTACAAATTGAACATAATTAAAGCATAGTGATTAATCACAAAAACGATATGTAATTATATGTGTGTTTTCTGATGGTCTTAGGCAACCCCTGTGAAAGGGTCATTCGACCCCCAAAGGGGTCGCGACCCACAGGTTGAGAACCACTGCTCTAATGTATTTAATACAAACCACACACACACACACACACACACACACACACACACACACACACACACTCAAGTTTAACCCATTATTTAGGATCCCTGACTTGTAGAGAAGGCAGAGATAAGAAACGTATCGTTCTAGTATCACAACTGCATCACTGTAGAGATTAGTATTCCCCACTCTTAAAAAGTGACCATGCCTTAAAAAAAAATAATTCACAACAGTTACATTATAGTGCTTTTCTTTTCACATTACAAAACAACTCTTTTTTAATAGAAAAAGTATAGCATATAATTAAATAAATAGTTTTATTGCCTTAGAACAGTGATGGCGAACCTATGACACGCATGTCAGAGGTGACACGTGAACTCATTTTTTTGGTTGATTTTTCTTTGTTAAATGGCATTTAAACATATAAAATAAATATCAAAAATATAAGTCTTTGTTTTACTATGGTAGCAAATATCAAAAAATTTCTATATGTGACACGGCACCAGAGTTAAGGTTTTTCAAAATGCTGACGCGCCGAGCTCAAAGGTTCGCCATCACTGCCTTAGAATATCCTTAGAATTATAATTCTCTTGGCACATAACTTTGGCAAATCATCTTTTTAAAGTATATGTGTGCAATATCCCAATATTGCCAATGCAAAGTGAAACAATACAAAATATTACATCATTCCAATGACTGGTATAATATTGAGTCCTCAGAGTACTGTTTTGTCTTTCAGTTGGGCTCTATAAACAAAAAGTAAAATAAAACCACTGGGTACAGTTCCTTAGTGTGGTCATTGTTAATCACAAGATGGCTAGAGGAAGCCATCCATGTCATTTTGGCTGCATACTGTTCACATTAGTAGTTACATATGGACTCAATGTCAGTTTCAATACCTGCAAAATAATTAGTATTATATTAGTTTCTTGTTCTCCTTGACTAAGCCATTTTTAGACCCTGTCAACCAATTCCACTAGGTACCATGGAGACGTGTGCTACATAAATACAAAGCATTATTTTTACTCTTTTCACATTATTGTGGGGATTGTTAAATGGGGAGCAATGTATTAAATATTAATAACTTTTATGCAGCAAAAGCCATTTCACACTTTAGTTAACAATACACCAAACTGAAAAATAAAATATAAGATAATCTCTCACTTAATAGTTTGAGTTCCCACCCTGTAATTTGGTCTCTTTCAAAAAAGACCAAAATTATGCACAGATCTAAAGCTGCCACATTTGGAACTGGTTACAAAATACCAAAAGGTGGGCCTTACTGAATTAGCTATGGATAGTTGATATTAAAGGCCAGAACACTGCCCAGATAAGAAGAGAGGAATCAAACAGAGCTTGCCTCACTTTTGTGGCACATCAGCAATAAGTCACCTACATGTGGCTGCTCTTTAAAAGTGAGAGTCACTTTAGAGTAAGCATTGTTTTCTTCTCTGATGTCAATTTCTTTGTGGCTTTTAATCAAAGGTGGTAGGTAGACATAATGTGTATGGGTGCTGAGAAAAGGTTTTAGACCACACCCTTCACATACCAGCTGTGTTATTTTAGTGAGTTACTTGACTCATTTGATTCTGTTTGTCAGACATGAAGTGGGAATTATATTCGCCTTAAAAGATTATTGTGAGCTGTAAATTATACATAGTACCTATAATGATACAGCCTTAAAAATAAAACACAATAGTTTTAGCAGAATATCTAGTAAATATGCAATAAAGATTGCTATTATTAAAACATTTTCTTAATTCAAATGCATCTTAAATCTGTACTTCAAATACTAATAAATCATTTAAGGTTACTGCTACCTTCTTTTACTTTATTTGTTGTTATTTAGACATCCCTTTGTGCCAATTTACTCTAAGGTGAATATGATCCTGACTTTATTTTTCAATTATACAGAGTGTTTGTTTTGTTGTCTGTTAAAGGCTACTTCTAGCATAAACTGGGAAGAGTTTGGCAATAGGTTTAGAGGATGTGGGTGTGTGTACTTGTGCCTGAAGGCATTTCAAAATAAAAGATATTCCAGTTATTAGAAATTACTATTTCTTCCTCTTTATAGCCTTTGACAGAGAAAGTTGAGAGGTACTGCATTTAAAGGCTTTGTAGTCCAACAAAAGTCATTTACTTGTCACAATGTATTAATTATTAATATAATATATATACTCTAATACAATATAAGAAACTTAATAAAAGGTTCACCCATTGTATAAATGATTTTATATCTATGTGCATTTTAATGTATTATTTACAGGAAACCTCAGACACTAGTAACATTAAAAAATTGGAATTTAAGTGATACTGGAAGCACTTCTATACGCCATGTTTAACTAAAATACCAATGTACAAATTTGGAAATATATAGTTACATGGGGTCTGTATGCATTACCTTACTTCATATAGATTTCTTCCCACACATCGACTCTTACATACAGGTTAGTGTGTTAAGGAATAGTTATGGCCAGAAAAACCAAAATGTTTGCCTCAGAGGATTCATAATCATGACGAAAGTATACTTAAGACATTATAGTAGTACAGTTATTGGCCTCACAATATTTGAGTCATGGAACTGTTAATTCTACCACTTGGGAGGCAACTTAAAGTTGTCTAGCTCCATTTCTGTATGATTGAGATGCTTTCTATATAGTATTTTCTTTGGAAACTGGTCTCCTAGTAATTAAAATACATGTCACTTTTAAGCACTTTATATGTGCCATGGATTGTGTTAAACCAGTGGTTCTCAACCTTCTGGCCCTTTAAATACAGTTCCTCGTGTTGTGACCCAACCATAAAATTATTTTCGTTGCTACTTCATAACTGTAATGTTGCTACTGTTATGAATCGTCATGTAAATATCTGATATGCAGGATGGTCTTAGGCGACCCATGTGAAAGGGTCGTTAGACCGCCAAAGGGGTCGTGACCCACAGGCTGAGAACCGCTGTATTAAACCCTTACCACATGGTATTTCCTTTAATCCTCACGAGTACTCCAAAAGGTAGGTACTATTATTCCCAAGGCTCAGAGAGATTTAGTTGCAAGATCAGAGCTACAAGGGATGATGTGTGCAAAGCCAGGTTCTCACACAAACATTTCAGGTGATGGCTAGCTCACCACTAGAGGAAGTAAAGGTTCAATTCTTGGTAAGGTGGTCTTCCTGGAACTGAGATATAACCCAGCACTCTATCGCTTTCACTGCTTGGTGTTTTGAACTCTGGAATGATGCAGACAATTATAATAAAGTAAATCATTCCCTTCCTCATGGAAACCCTTCGTAAACTTAATACAGGTTGATAACATGTTCTACTTGCTTCTTCCGGCAAACGAGTTCCATCTTTAATATGATTTGAAAAAAGTAACAATGTTGGGGAGCACAGGTCCACAAACAGATCTGTGATTTTTCACTATTGTTCTCATCAAGCCTGGAAACTGCCCACTTCCCCTCAATTCCTATCAACCTACTAATGAGTTTACTTTAGTGGAATCACATCTTCATTTAGCACTTTTTTTTTTCCAATAAATGATACCAAGTAACCTTCTAAACTCCATAAATCGTAGCTATAGCATTTCCCTTATCTACCAGCCTGCCAACTATCTTAAAGCATTTGAATTTATTCGTAGTGATTATTTTCTAACTTCTGCTTAATTAGAGTTAGGAATTCTGTTGGGCATTAGAGTCAAGCTCTGAAACCCACTACACCATTTTTTCCCCTTTAGTTTTGTAGATTAGGAATAATGTGTAAGAGACACACAGGGCTAGGAGCATGAATTTGAGGTTGGAACTTATATGCATTTCAATGGTGGTTAAATCACTTATGGATGTCTTAACTTAAGCAGATATTGATCTCAAGATTCAGTCTCCTTACCTGTATATGGCAATATTAATAGCACATATCCTCAAATAATAATAATAATGAAAATAAAATGTAATCAATTAAAATACTTAGCACATGATCTGTTCAACATATTAATAAATATTCCTTAAATACATCTACCAATTCTTTCAGTTCCTTGACATATAATTCATGAGGACCTGGAAACCCAAATTTATTTAATATGGCAAAGTTTTCAACTAGTATCTTTATATTCTTTTAGATCACCTTTCCCTTCAAGTACTGTAGCCACATAAAATTTATACTTTCCCCCTGTTGTTTAAGTAAAATTTTCCATTTATTATGATAAGTGGTCCTAATATCTTTTAAAATCTAATATCTTTAGACCTCTGCTATATTTTTTTCTAAGCACTTCCCTCCTTTCACCCTGAATCATAAACATTTCTTTGGAGACACCACTCATATTTCTGAAGCCAGATTCACCTACTGTCTCTGGCCATGAATCGTATCTACATGTCTTCTAAAATTATACAATCATCCTTGTAAGTTATACCCAGTACATTTGCAAGAAGAATATTATAAATTTTATATAATTTCCCTCAATAATACTTCTATCAGAAGGTAATCATAAATCAGAATTAAGCCCCAAGTATTCAGTCCACTTTCAATGATGTAGAATATAGGTTACGAAGCTGAGAATATGAGTTATGAGCCAAAGCCCTACTTAATGTATTTACTAGCTGTTTGACTCTGGACAAGCTAGTTTAGTTCCATATGCCTCAGTTTCTTTATCTATAAAATGGAAAGAGTTGTACTTATTCATAAAAACTATTGTCAAGATTAAGTAATTAAGTTATTTTATCCTGAAAGTGTTTAAAATGCTGCTCAATAAGGAGTCATTACTTATTTCGTATATAGACTTGAAATCATCAATAAGCCAGGAAATAATACATAAGGAACTTTCTTTTAGCAGAGTGAAAGACCATTTCCAATAGAATTAAATCCATATGAGCACACTAACCACTGCCTCATGGCCATAGAAAAGGCTCAGTAAGAAAATAAGAAAAGGCTCAATAAGTATTCATAAAAATATTAACGCATACCTGATTAGATGATGCTTTCATTTCTATTTTGTAATAATGAGGTAGCTGTTCACTAAGAAATATTAACACCCTCCACTTGACCCAGCAATATTCCATTTGTCTTTTCTTTATGTTAGTGATACACTATGCTACAAATGGCTTCCAAGCCCATAGATTTTAAATGCAGGTGTATATTTTCTTGATGTACAGGTATACTTCTCTGCCCATTTTACTTCCTTTGGATAGATTGAATTTTGATCTATTCTCTGGTTAGACCCAAAAGGGCTTTCCTTTGGAGGCTAATATAGCTTAACTTCTAAGCCACAGTTAGGTCATAAAATAAGGTTCAGTATTGCTCGATGTTACTCTCCAGTTACATATTAATCAGGTTGTGTCTTATATTACAAAGACTACACCTATGAAACTACTCTTCTGGGAATACTTGCTTTTTGTTTTATATGTACACTTTTGGATCCTAGTAGTCTCTAAAGCTTCAGTATCTCTTCCTCACAAAACCTAAATTTAAAAGTAATAAACAAATTAACAAAACAAATTCACAGATACAGACAACAGAATGGTGATTGCCAGAGTTAAAAGAGAGTGGGAAATGGTGAAGTGAGTAAAGGAGGTCAGATATATAGTAATGGAAGGAAACTAGATTGTGGGTGGTGAACATGTCATACAGTGTTCAGATATTTACTTATGTAGCATGTTGTACACCTGAAAATTACAGTGTTATTAATAAATGTTACCTCAATAAATTTAGTAATAAGTTTAAAATATTTTTACAATTATAATTTATTCTACTTTTCAAGCAGTTCATAAGAAATATTGCCAATATTTCCAAATTTCCCATAATTGCCATTTTTGTCCCAAGTTCAGGAAGTACCACATAATAAAAATCTTTCTGTGTAAAGTCAGTTACACTGGAGGACTTGCAAGGATAGTCTTTAGAAACTGGTGTCAGACGGGAACATAAATTCAATGAAATCTGTGATAGGAATCTGCTTTACCTAACCATACACAAATGAAGAAAAGTCCTTTAATCCTCAAAAATAAGTGTCCTGTCTTCTTTTCTGAAAAAATTGGGGCTACAAGTAGAATATAAAATCATTGAAATGCTTTCTATTCAAAATATAAGATATTTTAAACAGCAAATGTACACTTGAGAATCATAGAGTATTTGTACAGATTATTAAACAATGCATAGGATTTCCCTGAGTTAATAAACGAGAATCTTAAAGCCTGATACACAAATCCATTTAAATTATTGATGTAGGCATAAAGGTGTTTTTATTGAATGCTTAATTAAATTTTAAACAAGAGTAATTTTCAAAATATTTTCACTTGGTATAAAAATATTAAGACAAAATATAAAGAAGTTAAATATACCACTATGAATTAAAAATAATAGCACTAACAGCTCAAGTGAAAGAAAATACTTGACTTAAAAAATACTAGCAAGTCCATAGGCTCTTCTAATAATTATAAAGTAATCAACTTTAACACTTTTTATTTAAATACTTTTCTAGTATCCTCTGAGTGGTCATTTTTCCCCTCTTGGGGTAGAAGATTTTTATTTACAAAAGAAATTCAGTAACTTAGAATTAGAAATGATATGTTATGAATGTATAATCAAATAGGTTTGCTATTCAATTACTCATCCAACTATCCACCCATTTCACCCATACACAAGTCCAGTAAGCACTTTTGAGAGTCAGCTATGAAATTGGACAGTGATAAGGACTTGGATTTAGGAGACATGGATTCACATTCTGGTTATGCCACTTACTTCTTATGTAACTTTTATGTGCCAGTTGCTTATTCATAAAATAGAACTAATATTACCAGCCTCGTTGGAATGTAAACATTACACAAGATAATGGATATCCAAGTGTCTAACCCAATATTAAATATTGACAAATGTTAGTGGAAATTCTTAAAAATAACAAAATCAATGGTCATTTCAACTTTCAACAGACTAAAAAATCTCATTTTTAATTTTAATTTTGTTTAATTTAGGACTTTTTCATATATTCTCTCACAATTTTTTACATAGAACAATGCCTTCAAATGCAATTTTTATTGTTGTAAATGATACACTAACTGACATCAGAGTTGGTACCTATTAAATCATCTCTTAAAAGAGGGTAATAGTGAAAATCTCTGTCCTCCAAACTGAACCACAATGTCCACAGAGACCATGTAGGATAATGCTCATTCCTGAAGTATGTTCTAATCTCTGGCTAAAAGGTGGAATATAGGACTTGGTCTCTATACCTGCCACACAGGTCACTAAACTCTTTTTTTTTTATTTAAGTTCTTTATTGTTTAAAGTATTACATATGTCTCCTTTTCTCCCATTTACCTCTACCCAGCTGCTCCCACCCCCCAGCACATGCCCTCACCCCCCTTCTGTCTGTGTCCATGGGTTATGCTTATATGCATGCATAGAAGTCCTTTGGTTGATCTCTTACTCAACCCCCCACCCCTAACCTTCCTTGCCTTCCCTCTGAGGTTTGACAGTCTGTTTGGTGCTTCTATGTCTCTGGATCTATTTTTGTTCATCAGTTTATGTTGTTGATTATATTCCACAAATGAGTGAGATCATGTGATATTTATCTTATATATAAGCAAAATAAGCGACTGGCTTATTTCGCTTAGCATAATGCTCTCCAGGTCCATCTATGCTGTTGTGAATGGTAGAGTTCTTTCTTTTTTACAGCAGCGTAGTATTCCATTGTGTAGATGTACCACAGTTTTCTAATCCACTCATCTGCTGATGGGCACTTAGGCTGTTTCCAAATCTTAGCTATTGTAAATTGTGCTGCTCCGAACATAGGGGTGCATATACTTTTTCTGACTGGTGTTTCTGATTTCTTGGGATATATTCCGAAGTGTGATTACTGGCTCATTAAACTCTTGATTGTGATGTGGTGTGTGCCAGACATCCCTGGTATGCCCACTTCAGCATCACTGCTCTGCTAAGATGCATGCAGGAGAGTGAAGCTAGGTAGGGACCCAGGAACATCATCCTACCTATATTTAGGACAAGTAATGGTTGAGCTGCAATGAACAAATAAAACTTTCCTTTATGCTAGTGTCTACCTGCAGGTTTGAGAAATGGTAAATGTTCTCTAATGTTGGTAATTTTAAAATAGAACAAAACACTCTTTTGAATTTATAATGATTAATTATTTCCTTTGGTAACGTATTGCTGCAACACTGGAACGATTCGTTGTAGGGGCAGTGGGAAGAAGGCTGGGCTGTTCAGCTGTTTGTGCTCTATAGAGTGTTGAGAGAAGCAGGGGGGCTCAGCCCTGATCCTAAAGTTGTTTCTGCTCCTCTAGTCTAGTGTGTGGTTTAAAAAATGAGAAACCAACCTCCATTTTTAACAAGAACTCGAATGTTTCTGATGCATCTGTCTGAGAACCAGACTTGGGAACTATCACTTCAGAAGAAATAAGAGATGGCTTAGATGGACTGTAAATGCTGTTTTAGCAGCCTCCTTCCCATCAGAGAGCTCCATAACAACTGTGGTTCTGACCAGGAAGATCAACAGTGCAAACACTGACCTAAGTCCAAAGAACTTTTAAACTAGGGTCTTTAACCTGGGACTATAAAGTAAGAGCATCTCCTGGATAAGCTTCAAGAACTCTAAAATTATAGGCAAAATATGACATGTACATTTCGTAGAGAAAGGACTTATCACTTTCATCAGATTCTCAGAAGTGTTTGAGACTTCCAACTATGTTGTATCCCATGTTACATGTTGTAATAAATTTTGCTCCCTTGAGGTCAAAGAGCCAGGAGTTCTCTAGCAAATGGACTTAAATGATGGGAGAGCCTTTAAGAATTCCCTGAGTAAGTGGGCTTCCCTATCAACTCTTGGGTATACTCCCACTTCCTGCTAAGGGACACTGCTTCCTTAACTTTTCAGAAGCATTTTGAGTCAAGCACAATACACCCATTCTATAAACACTTCAGTATGTTATTGGTCACCAAATCAATAGACATTGTACTATTTATTCTTTTCATTAGGTTTATAGTTTTTAGCTTAACCATGATTCCATGCAGCATATTAAATTTTCTCAACAATAAGTACAGGAAAGAGCAGTAGTATTTTATGGTTATGCTTTGCCATAAATTATGTTAAGAGTATCTTTCAGAAGGAAAATTGTGTTCACCTCATTAGTTTATTTAAAGGACTACTCATTTTTTACATGCACGACTTTTAAAATCAATGTTGGCATTCCAAATAGTTCAGCATTTCTAATTTTAGCTATTTAGAAGTTGTGTTTTTTAAAATATGTTTATCACCATCTTTGCACTGTAAGTCATATAACCAAACCAAGTTATAATTCTGTTACTTGATTTTTCAGCTT
The DNA here is from genome assembly GCF_963259705.1 of Myotis daubentonii. Lineage (NCBI taxonomy): Eukaryota > Metazoa > Chordata > Mammalia > Chiroptera > Vespertilionidae > Myotis > Myotis daubentonii. Next base: position 68,962,524 of record NC_081849.1, on the reverse strand, counting down.
TAGATGATACCTTTGTCTCACACTATTACCCATGGATGAGGCAATCAGTAAATATTGTACCTATGGTATTCTATGTTGGTAGCTGCATGTTTAGTCTTATAAGAAAATGCCAAAATACTATCTTTCCTACTTGCCAATTTATATGTATATATTTTTCTGTTTTCCATATGATAACTTTTTTTCTTTTTTAAATTCATTCAGTGACATTGGTTAATAAGATTATATAGGTTTCAAGTGTACAATTCTATAATATATCATTTGTATATTATATTGTCTGCCCACCACCCTAACTCAAATCCTCTTCCATCACATATACTTGACCCCCATTAGCTTTTTCTAACCTCCCCATCCCCTTTCTCTCTGTAACCACCTTACTGTTGTCTGTGTCAATGAGTTTTTATTCTGTGTTGTGTTTTTTTTGGTTTGTTTATTTGTTGCTTTCAATTTTATATCCCACATATGAATGTATTCATGTTTCTTATTTTCTGTCTAATATATATTTCTAAGTTGTCAAGGCATATAAAATATATGTTCTACTTTCTCAGCCAATCTATCCATTTGTTTTTGTCTTAGTTCTGTTAAACAGAAAATGCTTACCCTCAGATATTTTGATAAATGTTTTCTGTTACCCCTTGATTAGCTGAAGCTCAGCTTCTGGCAGGTGAGTAGTATTTCTTCAGCTTATAAAAATATGCACATTCAATATTTTTGTAGCTTTTTTACATAAAAATATATTGGCTGGACATAAAATCCTTGGCTTACCCTTTCTTTCCTTGAGTATTCCAGAGGTTTTGGTTCATTGACTTCTAGTGTTGAATATCATTGAAGATAAATCTAAGATCAGCCTTCGTTTTTATTTTATTTTTTAATACATATTTTTATTGATTTTAGAGAATGGAAAGGGGAAAGAGAGATAGAAACATCAATGATGAGAGAGAATCATTAATTGGCTGCCTCCTGCACACCCCCTATTGGGGACTGAGCCCCCAACCCAGGCATGTGCCCTTGACCTGAATCAAACCTGGGATCCTCCAGTCTGTAGGCCGATGCTCTATCCACTGAGGCAGACTAACTAGGGCTAGCCTTAGTTTTTAAATCTTGTAAGTAAAGTGATCATTTTGCCTGGCTATTTAAACTATTCTTTATCATTAAAAGCTAATACATTTATTAGGATATGTCTTGAGGAAATGTCTTGGGTACATAACTGGAGGATATGTCTCAGTTTTGATTGGTTTGGGTCAATTTTCACTGGTACATGATATTCAACCCATTTAAGTTATTGATGTAGGCATAAAGGTGATTTTATTGGATGTTTAATTAATTTTTAATAAGAGTAATTTTAAAAATATTTCACTTGGTATAAAATATAAAGACAATGAAGTTAAAATATACCAATGTCAATTTATTTAAAAAATAATAACACTAACAGCTCAAGTGAAAGAAAATACTTGACTTAAAAAAATACCAGCAAGTCAATATGCTCTTCTAAGAGTTTTTAGGTAATTTACTTTAACTTTTTTTATTTAAATACTTTTCTAGTATCTCCTGAGTGGTAATATTTTTTCCCCTCTTAGAGTAGGAGATTTTTGCTTCCAAGAGAAATCTAATAATTTAGAATTAGAGATGATAGTGTATCATAAGTAGATAATCAAATAGATTTGTTATTCAATTACTCACCCATCTACCCATCCATTTTATTCCTACATAAATCTCTTAAACACTTTTGAGAGTCAGCTATGACATTGGACAGAGATAAGGACTTGGATTTAGGAGACTTACATTCACATTCTGCTTCTGCCACTTAATTCTCATATAAATTTAATGCCCCATTTCCTTATCCATAAAACAGCTAATATTACCAGCCTCATTAGAATGTGAATATTACATAAGATAATGGATATCCAAGTGGCTAACACAATACTTATACATTGATAAATGTCAGTGGGCATGGTTAAGAATCACAATAAATAGATTTTGGTATTCTTTTCACAACTTTTGCCCTCAAATTATATTTTCAAATATTGGTTCTGCTCCAATGATTTCAGTTTTCTTCTTCAGGGACTCCAATTATGCAAAAAGGGTCACCTTTTAAAGGGTCTGGCTTGTATAACTATAGTTTTTGGAAATCCAAAATATGTTGTATCCTATACCCTTTTTAAAAAAATCTCTATTCTTTTTTTTCTTCTATTTTTATTTCTTGCATCTTCTCAATTAAATCCTGTATACCTTGCTGTGTATTCTACAGTGTTTGTTCACATGCCTGCTCCTTCCAATTCTAGGTAGTAGAGGGTACAGGGGGTATAAATGGTAATGGAATAAGACTTGACTTGGGGTGGTGTACAATATACAGATGATGTATTATGGAATTGTATACCTGAAACCTATATAATTTTATTAACCAATGTCACCCCAATAAATTCAATACAAATAAAATAAGATATCTTGGCTGGTTCCAAGTTTTGACAATTTTGAAAAACGCTGCTATAAACAACCATGTGCATTTTTGTGTGAACATAAGTTTTCAATTCTTTGAGTTAAACAGCAAAAGATTGTGATTACTGGATGATATGTACGTATATGTTTAGTTTGTAAGATATAACCAAACTGTCTTCCAAAGTGGCTCTACCATTTTGCATTCTAGTCAGCAATGAATAAGAGTTACTGTTTCTGCACATCTTTATCAGCACTTCGTGTTGACAGTGTTCTAGATTTTGGCCATCCTAATAGGTATACAGTGCTACCTAATTGTGGTTTTAACTTGTATTTCCCTTATGATATGTGAGTAGAACATATTTTCATATGCTTATCTCCCATCTATACATCTCCTTTGGTCATCTGCCTGTTAAGATCTCTGGCCTATTTTTAGCTGGGTTCTTATTGTTGTGTTTTAAGAGTTATTTGTATATTTTGGATAACAGTCCTTTTTCAGATGTATATTTTGCAAATATTTTCTTCCAGTCTTATGCCTGTCTTTTAATTCTCTTGATATTGTCTTTCACATTGCAGAGGTTTTAATTTTAATGAAGTCTAGCTTATCAATGATTTATTTCACAGATGGCGGCTTTGGTGTTTTATCTAAACAGGCAACCCTGTACCCAAAGCCATTTTGGTTTTCTCATGTATTATCTTCTAGGAATTTTATACTTTTGTGTTTTACATTAAGGTCTGAGATTCATTTTGAGTTAATATTTATGAAGGGTGTAAAGTCCGTGTCTAGATTCATATTTCTGCACATGGATGTCCAGTTTTTCCTACTCCATCTGTTGAAGAGACTCTAACTCTTCTATTGTGTTATCTGTGCTCCTTTTCAAAGACCAGGTGACTACATTTGTGGGAGTCTATTTCTGACTCTATTCTGTTCCATTGATCTATTTGTTTATTTATTCATCAATATGCTGTTTGATCACTGTAGCTTTATAGTAAATCCTAAAGTCGGGTAGCATCATTCCCTCAGCTTTGTTCTATTCCAATATTGTGTTGAAAACCACCATATTAAAATTTTAAATACATCGTAAAAATTTAGATCACAACCGTAATAGTTGCTCTTTAGCAAAATGTTTTTCATAGTGTTCTTTTTCTGTTGACAAGTTTGCTGCTCTCTTTTATATTTTTATCTAGTAGTATTTTTGTATCAACCATGTGCCAGTTCCTTTTTTATTATTTGTCTATTGAAAGGGTTGAATTTTTCTTGGCAAGCTTTTGTGCACTTAATTTTGCACATAAGCATATGTATGGTGGGGGAAGGTAGAGAGGTGTGTTGGGGGTGGGGGGTAGTTTCCTGAACTGCTTTCCAGGTTTTACAACTCAATAACTCCATCCATTTATCCTAAATTCTGACCCAAGCTTGCATCCCTGGAATGGCTATTGATCTAAGGCCTCAAGGAAGGGACCAACACCTGCCCTGGATACAGATAAGCCTTTTATCTATTTTGTAGATTATGGGAACTCATGCATAGAATCATCTTTTGAAAATTAGAACCTGCTGAGACAAACCTTTTAACCACATGAACTCAAACTTATTATAACTACAACTTATCAACCATCAACAGTGATTTGTCTGCATTCAACACACAACTCTAGTGTAAAGACTCTTAAATCTAGAGTTACATAGAAGGTAAATTTTGGTATACAGCACTTATGTTGTAAGCACTGAGCCAAGAAATACATAGAATAGATTTAAGGTAAGAGAAAATTATTTTAATTTTCCCATTGGGAAGGAATACCCCCTGGAAAATAAATGTTTGTTGTTAAATGGGCCTGAATTTAATCCTAGTTCTAAGCATAAAATCATCAACAAGATACGGATCTTATATGAGCCTTTATATAAATTATCTAGAATATGGTGTTAGTAGTTAGCAGAGTATCTGATTGTTAAGAGTTTAGTAATATCAGCTTCATTCACTCTTTGTTTTGGCATTGGTAGAAATAATGAATCATGATTATTTAAAAACTGTTACAACTTTTAAGCAAGAGGTGATTCCTCTTAGATTATTGTTGGACAACATGATGGAAAACACAAGAAAAGAACTATTTGTTTAATTCCTAAACTGGCCTTCAGAAGCAGGCCTTCACCACCACCACCACCACTAACAACAACAACAACAACAAATAGGTAAGCATTTTCTTGCTTGTGGAAATACCTCCATGTGGACAGGTAATGAGTCACAAAAATCAACACTTCTAGATAAGGAGAAAGTGTGTAATTAACTATGGTGGCCATAAGAGCCTATGTCAGGAGGACTAGGATGGGGAGCTCTCCTATATGGGGGCATGGTTAAACCTGGACTGTCAAGGCCATGACCTGAAATTCCAACAGGCTGAAATTCCAATGGGTTGAACTATGTAGTTGAATTCCCAATGGGTTAAACTGATGTGAACGTCTAACTACTTCCCTGATATTTAGGAAAGTTTCTGGGAACCCTGCATTATCTCACGGCAGAAGGGAGAACTGGATAGCTCTTCACACCCACCCCAGTGCTATTCTGGCCCTGAGAACCATGGTTCTACTCCTCAGCTCCAGCCCCACTTGTTTCCACTACCCAAATAGGGAACCCACTCTCTGTGGACATGTGTTCTGCCTTTCTGGAACATTCCTATTGTAGCAGTGGTTGATTTCCAGTGGGAAGTCCATCTAGAGGGCATATCTACCTTTGAGGTTCCTCCTTTTCCTAGTCTCACATGCCTTACTCCTCTTGTAATCACAAATTTAAGGAAGGTGCAAGGCAATCTGATGAATATATTAATGAGACATATTTTTCAATTCTTCTAATTAAACCCTGAAAAAGTTAGATCATCAGAAAGCAAAGGTCCTGGGCAAGAATAATTGCCCAGTGTTAAGTAGAGTATTATGCTCTCAGGAATATTCTATTTTTAATAAAAGGAATGCCTGTTGAAACAAAATGTACCTTTTACTAAACTGTAGTTGAAGACAGGCTCTACTGTGTCCCAATAGCTATAATAATAAAAGCATAATATGCTAATTAGACTGGACAGCCGAACAACCTTTCAGATGTCCTTCCGGATGACCTTCTGGGCGAAGCCAGGGCTGTGAGGGCCAAGGCAAGCCACCAGGGCTGTGAGGGTTGAGCTCCTTGCACTAATTTAGTGCTTCGGGCTTCTAGTCTCTTATAAAATAAGTAAAAAATTGATTTTCTCTCTCAGTCAATGCCAGAACAGGTTTTCTCTGTAGATTTATTTACATGCTTTTTTCTATCAAACAAGTAAATAAGGGAGCCACTGAAAAAGATGCTGGACAATATAATTATTTTGGTTCAAGTCTCCAGGTAATCTAGATATTATATTCAGTTGCTCGGCTACCTGTGGTAATTAAGTCAACTCAGATATCAAGTTCCACATGTTAGTTTGACTCTCTTGAGGTGCTGTTTTTATTTTGTTTTGTTTTTTTCCTTCTCCTTCTTTCTTCAAAACAAGAGTCTCTTTACTAAGGATCATGAAGGAACACTTTGAATGTCATAATATGATGGGATACTAATAAATTGACTGTTGTACTTCATAGACACTTACATTTGCCATCTGGCTTCCATGAATCCATATGAAAGAGGGAGGAGACATTTGTACGTTTTATTCTTGATTTTCACCAACCTGAAGTCATGTCTTTATTTTTTTATTTTTTAAATAAATTTTTATTGATTTCCAAAGGAAGGGAGAAAGAGAGAGAGAGAGTGAGAGCAAGAGAGCGAGAGAGAGAGAGAAGAGAGAGAAATGATAAGAGAGAATTATTGATCAGCTGCAAGCCCTGACTGGGAATCAAACTCTGACCTTCTGGTTCACAGATCGACACTCAACCACTGAGCCACACAAGCTGGACCTGTTGTCCTTTCTTTTAAAAAAAGATAGTACTAGTCCCCCAACTGCCTGATTATTGTCTTTTTTAAAATTGTTTAAAAAATGTACTCTATTTATTTAAAAAATGTTAAAGTAAAAAGTCCAAACCCTCTCATTTCCCAGCCCTGTTCCCTGTAGTTAATCAATGCTAGCAGTTCCTTATATATCTTATAGAAATTACCTTAAACTGTCTTTTAACTACTTTTTATTTTCAATAGATCACTTCTTTTTTTTCAAAATTATTTTAATGTACCCAGAATATGAATTATAAAATCAAACAAATAAATGAGAATCACTTAGCTTTCTGTCAGCATAAACAGAAGGGAAAAAAAACCAATAACCATTAAGTTTACCAACCTTCCATCTATATATCTATGTAAAAGCCTGTCATGTCTTATTAGTTTTATACAGAAATTTCATTTTAAATGATAGACTGTATATACTCTTAAATTATAGATCTGAGAGTAACCTTAGAACTAAGTTGGTATTACTTTTTGATTTTATAAAAGAGGTAACTAAATCTCTAAGGACTAAACAACTAATCCAAATCCTTTGACTTCCAACAATGTATGAGATAATGTGGAATTATGGAGGTATCAACTACCTGTGGGTGTACAAAATATCACAACAGTAACACCACCACTGTATACCTCACTGGTAAGAAAATGTACAATAAATCAGTCCTACTTATGTCCATAAAATTTGAGGACCTGTATTTCTCTATGAAAAACAAAATATGATATGGTTACTTCCATGATATTTATAGGCCAGCTGGGGAGGAAAGGTATAGAAGACATAAATATGTGAAGGAAAAAACACATCCAGTAACACAAACATAAATTAATTCAGAATGACTCATAGACCATGAGTATTAGAGGAATGAGAGGTGGAACGACTTGTGCACAGTTACTGCGTCATGGAGGAAGGGGGATTGCAGCCAGGCTTATAGGATGCATTAAAAAAAGAAGTTTCCAATAAGAAATTACGCATGTGAATGAAGGTGCAGAAATAAGAAATTCTTGGCTGTGTTGAGAAAATGGTGATGAGCTGAGTTTGGCTAGAACACTGGGTTTGTATGTGTGAAGACTGAGCGGAATAAAATGAGAGGTATACTTTGGTAGGTGGAAGACTTCTAATGTCATGTTTTGGAGCTTGGAATTTTAATGTTTAGTTATCAGGGAACCACTGAAGGTTTCTGAGGAGGAGGTTTAAAAAAGTGATATTTCCCCCAGGCGACTCAGGTAAAGAGTAAGCTAGAGAACTGAGCTTGGGTAAGGGTTGATGTTACAGAAGCCAGTAAGGAGGTGATCTTCAATGGGGAAACTTGGGTACACATGGAACACAATCCTTTTTCTGATAAAAACAGCCTCTGCTGCTATAATTTATCTGAATAACTATAAGGGACAGAAGATTTTAAATGAGTAGATGATCTACAAGATGCTTTTCAACAATGTTTATACCTATACTTTATTACATACTAGAGGCCCGGTGGAAGAAATTCATGCACAGAGTGGGGCGTCCCCTCAGACCAGCCTGTGATCTGGGATCCTTCTCATAATCCGGGACCACTGGCTCCTAACTGCTCACCTACCTGCCTGCCTGATCACCCTTAGCTGCCCCCCCTGCTGGCCTGGTTGCCCCCAACTGCCCCCTGCTGGCCTGGTCACCTCCAACTGCCCCCCTGCCAGCCTGGTCGCCCCATGCAGCCTGCTGTTCAGTCATGACAGCCCCTGGCTTTTTATATATTAGGATTGTTATGGGATTTACTGTGTTATTGGTTGAATCCATATGCTAAAGTCCTAACCCCAACACCTTAGAATGTGACCTCATTTAGAAAGAGGGTCATTGCAATTGGTTGAAATGAGATCATAGTGAGTAGGGTGGACCCCAGTCCAGTAAGACTGGTTTCCTTAGTAAAAGAGGAAACGTGGATACACACATATTCAGACAAAACTCCGTGTGAAGATGAAGGCAGAGATCAATTCGATGCTATTATACACCAATAATGCCAAAGATTGCCACCAAACCACCAGAAGCTAGGTAAGGGGCACGGCAGAGATTCTCTCTTACAGCCCTTAGAGCAGTGGTTCTCAACCTGTGGGCCGCGACCCCTTTGGGGGTCGAATGACCCTTTCACAGGGGTCATCTAAGACCATCGGAAAACACAAATATAATTACATATTGTTTTTGTGATTAATCACTATGCTTTAATTATGTTCAATTTGTAACAATGAAAATACATCCTGCATATCAGATATTTACATTATGATTCATAACAGTAGCAAAATTACAGTTATGAAGTAGCAATGAAAATAATTTTGGTTGGGGTCACCACAACATGAGGAACTGTATTAAAGGGTCGCGGCATTAGGAAGGTTGAGAACCACTGCCTTAGAAGGAATCAACCCTGCCAATATTGAACTTGGACTTCAAGAACTGTGAGGAGGTAAATTGCTGTTGTTTCAGGCACTCAGTTTGTGGTACTCTGTTATAGCAGCCCCGGGAAGCTAATCTATGTGTCAATGCTAGAAGAGAAGAGACCAGGTCTTGGAGCTTGGATCTGATGTTCTCTTGAGGTCTGAGGGGGCGGGGGGGAAGCTATTTGAGAACTGAGAAATTTCCATAATGCTTGGTTCCTGGGTGTATTCTTAAAAACCTAAGAATTTTGAAAAAGGAGTCTATATTGAAAATAAACCTTTGATTTTCAACCACTTCTGGGTGCTAAGGATTCCATGTCACAGTAACAGCTTTTTTGTCATCACTAGCATCTTAAGTATGTCTGAGTTCAAGATTTTCATTCAATTTGGATCAGTTATTTCCCAGCAAAAAAATAAAATAAATCACTCATCCATTATTCCCATGGTTGCACAGGAAATTGCCAAATGTGAAGAGGCGTTGACAAATATAAGCGTATTACCAAATGATTTTTCTCATTACAGTGCTCATGGTAAACAATTTCTACATTTTTCTCATTTTAAAATTATTCTTACGTTTAACAGGTCCAAGTCACATGAAGAATAGACATTTCCTAAATTGGATGGGATGTAAACAACCCATCCTCCTTGAGAAAATAATAAGGCCATTGTGGTTTTTCTGACTTTGCCATTCTATCCTAATTAGCAAGTAAGATCATCTTTTATTTTTTCATTTCTTTATAGCCTGTCCCTCAAACCACTTCCTACTTATATTCATAATAGCATTAGGAAAGCACTTATTAACACAAGTAGATTTACTTTTCAAATGTCCTGGCAAATATGCACATCATTTCCGATGAACATTTCACCTCTGAAAAAAATCAGTCTACTTTTAAGGTTTCATTTTCCGAGTATAGTATTTAAGGTTTTAACTTTACCCTGAGTTTTGTACCTTTCTATTTAGACTTGTGATAAGAGAAATCTTCCTGAACGCTGTGATCCTGCTTTCCCGTGCTCAGTGCTGCTGACACAGTGAAGCCTTAACCTTTTCCCAGGCACTCCAGAAATGCCCTCTGCAACCTGCACTTAGTCTTTCTCCAGCTTCCTCATCCACTAACCTGCTAAACAAAGTCTATGCTTCTAGTTTTCTATTCAGTTCATAGTTTGCTAAGCCCTCTACATTCCTGGGCTTTTGCTCCTCCTCAAGTTTATTACTGTTGGATTATTTCCCTTCCCTATGGCCAGGATCCCATGTCAAACTTTTCCTCACACCTTGTCTGGTCTCCCTGGGCAGAAATGATCTCTCCTTCTGCTTTTGTAGAGCTATTGGTTTACACAGATACACACTGATGACCAGGAACATGTGTGTGAGCGAGTTTTCCAACTCTTACTTGAGGTTAAGGAATATTTCCTACACAATTGGTTATCACTGACTGCATCCACATGTATGAAAGCAAACAAACACTTTGTTACAATAGATCTTTGGGAGCATAGAGGCTCCAGATCTCTTCAACTTCCTGAGTCATTGGTTCTCAGATTCCCTGGTAAATGGTGTCATTTCTTTATCTATGGACTATCATATTGAATTCTTTATAATTTTATCAAATTGCTTGAACCCATTACTTCTTGACCCCAATAATACTCTCCTTTCTTATTCTGATAGTTTTTCATCTTTATCATTTTCACTAGAAGCCCGGTGCACAAAAATTTGTGCACTGGCAGGGGCTGGGGAGGGAGGGGGTCCCTCATCCCAAGCTGTGCCCTCTCACAGTCTGGGACACCTCAGGAGATAACCACTTGCTGGCTTAGGCCCACTCCCCTGGTGGCAGATGGCATGCCCGATCCCATGGTGCCTGCCCCATCTCCCCCGGTCACACACGGCAGGCCCGGATCCTGCGCTGGGGCAGGCGGTGGCTGGGGATCACACTGCCACCCACCCTGGCCGGGGCGGCACAGCAAGATCTGCCTGTAGTATGCAAATTTAATGGCCATCTTTGTTGGGTTAATTTGCATACTCTTCTGATTGGTTGATGAGTGTAGCAAAGGTATGGTCAGTTAGCATATTTGTCTTTTATTAGTGTAGATTTTGTCCTGACATGGCTTATCAGGTGTGTGGGAACCTCTTTTCTGCCAAGGGACATTGGATATTTATAACATTTGTGGGTCATACAAAATTTATCACCTTAAAAATCAGCCTGCTATATTTGATCAAACATTTAATTAACTCACCCCTACTGCTTTGGCAAAGCCAGACCAAATGATTTAGTGGGCCTTACAAGGCCAGATGTTCCCCACTCCTGAGTCCTTAAACAATGGTTTTTATTACAGAAACTCTATTCCATAATATTAATTGGTTGAAATAATAAATAACTGAATATTTCTTTGGTCCATGTTGCTCAGTGGTTAGAGTGCTGGCCCATCCACCACAGGATCAGGGGTTCGATTCCCGGTCAAGGGCACATACCTGGGTCACAGGTTCAATCCCTGCCTGGTCTGGAAGTGTTTGGGGGGCAACCAGTCAATGTGTCTCTATCACATCTGTCTCTCTCTTTCTGTCTCTCTCTCTCCTTCCTTCCACCCTCTCTCTTGTACTCTCCCTCGCTGTCAGCTCTGCCTTCCATTCTCTCTAAATATTGATGGGGAAATAGCCTCTGGGGAGGATTAACAAAAATAAAAAGAAATAACTGAATATCCTTCTATCATGTAAACATCTTTCAGAATAATAAATAGCACACTAAGAAAAAAAACCTTGATCCGATCCTGCTGTGAAATCTACTATTCATTCTTCATAATTTTATCAAATTGCTTGACATGTGGTCAATACTAAAGATTTTCAATCCCCCTTACTCAATCCTGCCTTAATCACCTCAAACATAAGCCCCTCTGTTTTTCCATTACCCAATGACTCTGTGTGATCTTTGTTCTTCACCTCTCCTCCACTGGAGATCATTTCTACCTTAAGAAATTGCTGTCTCCACAGTTTCATGTACACTGAGCGATTAATTTCTCCCTTTAGCTTTTCAGCCAGGCCTACATTGTACATGGGTTACTCACCAACTTGAGCTCTGGTCTTCCTTCTGGTCCCTTCTACTTTATATCTTATCCTTGAGCTCCATTTCTGCATTTCCAACTGACCAGTCTTCCCACCCAGATAAACTGACTTTCCCTGTAACATTAACATGCCTAATACTGAAGGCATTCTTTAGAGCTACACCCTATTTATCCCTTTGAACTTCAACCGGCAAGCCTGGGACACATAATATAAAAACATGGATAAAATATGAGTACAGTTTTTATTTGTAAATATTTCATACTAGAGGCCCAATGCCCCAAGGGATGCAGTAGTGCATGAGGGGGCAGGCGGCCGGGGAGGAGCCCGAGCCCAGGTCAGGGGCTGCTCCTGCTCATCCTGGGATACCTGCTGCCACTGCTGCCACTCAGTAGTGCTGGCATGGAGGCTGGAGAGGCTCCTGCTGCTGCAGAAGCGCTAGCCAGCTGTGAGCCTGGCGTCTAGAGCCCGTTGGTGAACTGAGTGGTGCTCCTGCTGTGGGAGCACACTGACTACCAGGGGACAGCTCCTGCATTGAGCGTCTGCCCCATGGTGGTCAGTGCACATCATAGCGACCAGTCAAATGGTCAACCAGTCAAATGGTTGACCAGTCACTTAGGGTTTTATATATATAGGTATATATACATATAAATGAATTCATATATATAGATTACACATATGAATGTATACCTTAATACTATCATAAACTGACTCCAAATTACATCCTAGAAAATCTTAAGTAAAATAGTATTGCTATGTTACTGAGAAGTTTCAATATCAATCAGCATCATTATATATATCACCTCCTAGTGACAATAAATTATCTTTAGAAATTACAGAGGAAGTATTATAAAATCTTGATTTTAAAATGGGCTAGTTGGGCCCTGGCCTGTGTGGCTCAGTTGGTTGGAGTGTATTCCTGTGCACTGAAAGGTTCCATGTTTGACTCCCAGTCAGAGCACATATCTAGGTTGCCGGTTCGATGCCCTGGGAAGGCAACCGATCAATGCTTCACTCTCACATTAGTGCACTTTCCTTCTCTTTTCCTCTCCCTTCCCTCTCTCTAAAATCATTAAGCAGGTCCTTGGATGAGAATTTTTTTAAATGTGCTGTTGGCCTATCATTTATTCTATTATAAAAATGCAAGACCAAGAATAGTAAAATGGTGTACTTGATACAAATAAATAAGCAAATAAGACACGATGTTATAATAAAATAAGTAAGCATTGTCACAATATGTGAATGATGCTTAATTAAGAGATTACTTGAATTTTCTGGAAATGTTTTATTTGTTTACCCTATAGCAAAATACTATCATTTAAGTAATCTTATACAAGCTCTGTTTTAACATATAAGAGTTTTTCTTGTTTAATTACTCAAATAAAAGAAATTACAATGGCTTTTGAAGTAAAAATCAACTGTACCTCGGAAAGTATTTAATGTACTGAGAATATGATAATTTAATAAGTATAAATGTTCAGACACTGTCTCAACTCTATTGTTTTATTAATCAAACTGTTCAATGCTATTAGATAATTTCCGTTTGTATTGGTAACTAAGCAACATGATAGACCAAAAATATATATAAAACTTGTCTTTGTAATGTCCTGAGGGTCAAAGCTATGTCTTTGTTAATTGCAGTGTCTGCAACAACCAGCATATTGCTTTACATATAATAAGTCCTCAGTAATTTGTGTGCAGAATATAATTTGAAAGGAAGTCCAGAAACTATTCTCTAAGTTTATACAAATAAAAAAGGCCAGTTTTCTGCTTTTATCTTCCATCAGAGAAAAACAACTTTTCCGGAAAAGTGAAACATTCACCCTTTATAGCCATTTTTTATTTTTATATTTATGTGGTTCATTACTTTTTTCCCCAGAAGGAAAATATTTCTAATCTGTTGTGAAAACAGAGTTTTATCATTTTTTAAACTTTAACGATGTGAAATATATGTACATTAATCAATGTGCTCTTTTCTCTTTTAGAACAAAATGTGCAATGTGGAGGAAGTCAACCCACTTAAAACAACAGGAGAGAGGAACAGAACAAATCTGCTCCACATCATTAATTTTCATAAATATCAAGAAGTCTTAAGTTCCACAGCTTAAAAAAACATATCTTTTCCATTTAAGTAAATAATTTTACCATCATTTTCCATTCCCATGTAATATTTTATTTGAAAGAAGCTATCCTGAAGAGTCTGTTTCCTCATCCGTGAAGTGAGAATACACACATACTTCACAGAGGCATAGTCTAGTATAGTTCCTGGCATTCAACAAAAGAATTCAATCAATTGTTTCCTTCCCTCATACTTAAGCTATAGAAAATGATGCTGAGACCCAGAACATGAGATAAAGATCACATAGTAGGCATTTTTTAGGATTCACATTCCTAGTAGATCAAATGAGACTTAAAATAAGACCAATGCATAAGTGTAGGGAGTCATGTAATAAAATTAAAAAGACAGAAACCAATTTGTTCCTCTAATGTGCACACAGTACTCCAAAGACTTAAAAGCTGTAGTTCCTAAAAATGTGTTCAGCTTAATCTTTATATTAATTCCAGGGACATGCAAATAGCCAAGATTATCTGGTAATGATGCAACAGTTTGTCAGAATCTCAGATTTTGTCCTCGACCTCATACACTAAGCCTTCTATATGAATCCTTAAACAAGCACATAATTTGTTTTAGTTTTCAAAGATATTTTGGTAATATAGAATTTGAATGCCTTGAATATTATAAAGAACAAACTTACTGAGATCATATAATTAGTACCTTGTACAATTTTTCCTATTACAGCAATTAATCTCAAAAATCAGTCCCTCTCCCACCCTATAGTTCTGTCTTAAATATAGGTATAAAAAAAGCAAGACAAATAATTCTTGACTTACATCTGCCTTTGAATTTTTGAGTGACAAAGGCTTACATCTCCTTTGAAGATGTTGGCTTACATAAATATGTAGGAAAATGAGCTGAACAAAACATAAATTGACAGTAGGATTAATTTTGAAGGAGATTCAAGGATATGGTTTAATAACATCTTTTTTCCTATTAAATTTTGAATTTAGGTAAGAACCACTTTTCTTTGTCTTTCTATTGAGTTCTAATTGCTTTGGTCTGTTACTGAGAAGTTACTGTTAATATTACTGTTGTCTTTTTTTTTTAAATGTAGCTCGGAAAAATCCTTAGACAGAAAAAAAATCTGTGTTCCTTTGCTTATTTGATCGTACAAAACAAGTGAATAAACCAAGTTTAAACAGCTCATCAAAAAAGTCATAAAGTATTATTGTATAAATTAATTGATTTTACTTCATGAAACACAGCTCTAGTGGGTAACTTTTATTATGCAATATTCCATATACTTAAAGGTTTACATAAGATTTAGAAATAAAACAGTAAATTTGATTCTAAAACTTTAAAATATTGTGTAAACAAATAAATAATCTATTCTAATATAAAAAAATGTAAACCAAATTGTTGGAATGTACAGTTGATGTTAGAGGACTATCTGAATTCTATTATAGATGACATTGTAACTAACATACTATAGAATTAAAGGATTCAGACTAAATTGAAGTAATGAAGATTTATTGTGAATGAAAATATTGCAGGTGAATCTAGTTTGCCTTGTTGTATAGCTCTTAAAATTTACTTCAAGTTAAAATTCTCTCTTCACCAACTGTAATTGCTTACAATTAGGTATAACAGAAGTCACTGCAAACATCGTGCCAACACCGTTATTTCCAATTTGCCTTTTATTAGCATGTCGGTATTTCACAATGAAAAGATTGCTTGGAAGAAAAATTTAGTAATTTACTTAATACTTATCTTTTCATGAGAAAAACTATAATGGGAACAGACTATTCCAAGCAAAATTCCATAATTACTACAGATGATTTATTATAATAGGTCAGATATATCTGTTTCAGCTGAAATAGATTTTTTAAGTAAAATTATTAAAACATCAAATTAAGCTCTGGTATTGTGAAAATGAACAAAATTATTACAATGTGTGGACTATTTCCAAACTTTAAAAGCACTTTGGTGTGAAAGATGGACACTTTCCAAGGAGCACAGGGCAGACTGTGCTGTGCAGAATTCACAAAAGCCAAAGTGCTTATAGATTGACATGTACCTTAAATCTTTGCTCTTGTCGTTTCAATATTTTAAAGTGCCAGGCACCGGTAAGTAATTAAAAATGTCAAAGATTTCATTGTTCTCAGTAAGTCAAACTGGTATGGTCACAGGGCATATGGGAGTTGATTAAATGTATTCATCTATTTATTCAAATCAAAATCACAGTAATTACCTATGTTTTGTTTCGATTTAAATGCAGTCCTACTTTTCAGAAATGTTAACTACTTTTCTACAACACAAAAGCAGTAAGATAAAGCTACATATAAATTAAAGATAAAAAGAATGCACCTATTTTTGTTAGGATAAGTGAAGCATCACTATCTTTTTAGTGAAGAACCCATTTAGCAACTTTTTATGCTTATAGGACTGCCAAAAATAAACCTTTGACTTTTCGTAAACACTCACAAAGCTCAGAACATCAGTTATGAAAAGTCAGACATGGATGACTTGAAGCACATACAGACAGTTTTGCCTAATTTGGGGAAATCCTAATTGAGTGGTAATTTTGGAAGCGGTGGTCAGTGAAGCAGAAATCACTTAACACATTCTATTGGCGACTTCCAAAACACAGCTTTGTAAAAACTCTGAGCTCCTAGAACCTGCTACATACAGACTGGTCACAGACTGGTATAAAGGTCGCTTAGAAGTCATCCGGCCCAGGCTTTCAGGCAGTTCAGAAAGCTCTTTAAAAAGACGCCCAGTCTCTGCTTAAGCTTTCCAGGAGGTGTGAGGCAGGTAGATGGAGTTTGCAATCTGGCTGCCCAGACCCTGCGCAGCCTGGGAGTCCTATTCCGGAGAACGAAACATTGCACCATGTTGTACGATGCAATTTAAAGAAACATTACTCACACAGAAGGTACAGTAACCATTAGCTCCAGACCTGAGAAACTTTCCCAGGTAGATGAGGTTGGGAATACCTCTCAAATGTTCAGATTCAAGGACAATTCAACATATGGAATCGAGTTTACAACTATAACCAAGAGGGACTCATAGTAGCTGAGTTTTAATTTTTTGCAAGAGTTCTAGAATTGGGAGCAGAATCTTTCAAACTGTCCAATTCCAATAAACCAATCCTGTTAAACCCTTCAAGTATGCCAGGATTGGTGTTTCCTATGCTGAGTACTTTTACATACATTAACATATTTCATCTTATCCAGGTCCTGAGGTAAGTTCTATTAACACCTCCATTTGAAAGTTCGGGAAATGAGTACTCAGAGACTTACAGTGTGTTCCAAAAGAAAGGAACTGCAACAATACCAGGAGGGGAAGAGATAGGAAAAACCACTAAAATGTGAGAACTTTCTCTGTTGATCTCTGTAGCCTATTAGCCACCAGTTTTATGGTTTCCTTTACTCTCTAGTAGTGTTTGGGGCATCCATTTAAAATTGGATCTACATTTAAAGAAGCAAGCTATTGCCACTGGAAAGAACACAGAATCCCAATCAAAACAATAAAGAGACATTATTGCTTTGGTCAAATTTGATTTGGTGGTTTAATGAAGCAGCAATCCAAAACTGTGAATTTCACACCTGTGTTTGTCACTTCCATAATTTTTTCCCCCGAAATCAAATATAAATATATGTGTATACAAAAACAACTGTCAGATATATAAACATGTTTAGACATGGTATCAAAAGGGTTAAACGTCCTATTTTGAAAGACACTAAGTTAACATATTTGAGAGATTAATATTTTCTGACTTCATATGATCAGGCCTGTATAGAAGCATATAAATATATGCCCTTTAAAGAATTAAATTGTAGAAGGTGACATTGCAGAGGATATTCCAAGAAATGACCAGAAATAATAAAAAAAAAGTCATCATGCTTATGCCCTTGCTGGTTTGGTTCAGTGGATAGAGCATCAGCCTGCGGACTGAAGGGTCCCAATTCCGGTCAAGGGCACATGCCTAGGTTGTGTGTGGGCTCAATCCCCAGAGTATAGCGTGTAGGAAGCAGCTGATCAATGATTCTCTCTCATCATTGATGTTTCTATCACTTTCTCCCCTCTCCCTTCCTCTCTGAAATCAATAAAAATATATATTTTTTAAAAAGCCATCATGCTTAAAGGATGTAATTTTGTATAGCCTGTTAAACTTAGACAATAGTATTCATAGCAGTTGTATAATAGTAACGTCTAAAATGGGTTATTTGATCATAGTTTTAATTCATGAAGCAAAAATATGTAGAGTTTCTAGGGATTTAATCTTGCATTCATTATAGTCAGTGAGAACTTAAAACAATCATTATATTCAAATGATCTTCTGTTGAGTTTTTATTCAGGAATTGCTAATGAATAACCTACTGTGCTACAAATCTCTCCACCCTCATACCATCTACATCTGCAATCATAAGAAGAGTGGAACCACATGTATGTTGAGCAAGTTATTATCACTGCAGAGTTTGCTATTTACAATTTAAACATTAAGAAAGAAACAACAGGAAAGTATTTTGAAATGAAAAGCAAATGAAACACCCAAAGCATTTCTTATTCACAGCCCAAGGTATGTTGATCTAAGAACCTTCTCAACTTCCAAACTCTTCACATTGTATTGATCCTTAAAAAAAAAGAAAAAGAAAAACCAGCACTATTTAAGATGAAGTGACACTATCTTAAACATATTCCGAAGTATAGAAAACCTGATTATAATACTAACGTTGACAGAAAAAAGAGATAAAGCAGATAAACTTATTTCTACAATGAAATAAATAGGCAGTGTGTCGCTGTGTTTAAAAATACCATTTTATAACCTACAGCATGACAGAACACAAAATCACTGTAGGATTTTGCCATGGGGTCCTACTCCAAATCACCGAGTAATACTCATTCCATGGACTAGAATTAAGGGAAAGAGAATCTAACAAATTATAATTTTGCCTGTCATCCAAAAAGGAAATTCCCACATTTAAATATGCAAGTCTGTCTATAACCCTCAAGGTTAAATCTAGAGACAATTACAATGAATATCATAAATAATGCCTGAGTCATTTCACTCATTTTGTAGATTCTTTCAGTATGCAAATGTGATAGTCAGGCTTGCTTAACTACTCAAACAGTTCCGAAGAGCCAGAAGATATAAATAAAGAGTAAACCAAAGGACTCAAAAGTCAAAGCACAACAAAAAAGAGTCAAAGTGCCCACATTATCTTGTTGACAATGCAAGCTGGGAGACATGACTTTATCTTCAAAGTGACACTGTGTAAGTTTTGCTCACTGAACCGGGCATCTTATGCAGGGCACACAGCAGAGGTAGCTGCCAGCTCAGAAATAGCATTTAAATCCTGGCTGCAATTATGCTGATCCACAGAAGTTGTTGGCCTATCAAAGAAACTATTTGTTCTATCAGAAAATAAAACTAAGCAAATAAAAATAAGTGCCATCACTTTGATATTCTCTCCTAAGACTGCCCCTATGTTATTTTTAACTTTAGATTTTTAAAAATTAAGTCAAGCAAACACCCAACTTTTTAGTTAATTGTTAGGAAAGTTAAGTGCATAAATTAGAGAGACTGGAAAGAATCTATGAAAGTCATCAATTCATGTCTTTCTGTCTCTGTCCAAAATGGGCATATGTCATCTATATTGGTTTAAAACAATCTTTAAGAAATGGGATCCTATATCACTTCCCACACCTACAACAAGATGTTGGTACATGTCCCCACCATTGCCATTTAGCAGCTTACAAATGACTGAATAAGTCATCTAACCTCTCTGAGTTTTAGTTTTAACCCATGAAAATAAATCTGTTGACACCATCCTCATCTCTCACATATTTTGGATATGACTAAATATGACTATGTGCATTAAAATGCTCGAGAACTATAAAATATATGCAAATGAAGTTATTAAGCTAGATCTCTTATCTATTTCAAATTCAGTCCATTCTATTTTGATCAAGAACTTGATTTGTATGACAATACGTCAGCCTTGAAAATATGTTGTGGCATATGAAATTAATGGAAAGGCTTTGGGAAATGCAAAGATTACTCAGTACCTGTTCCTCTGTTTGGTAGAGTCTGCTAGGAGGGAAGAATCACACATGAAAGAAAGATTGTAAGAAGTAAAATAAAGTACGATAGGGGTTTAGAAAGAGAAGCTGCTTCCAAATATTAAAAAAACACACTTAAGTTCTATATTTTGTGTTTCATCCTCATAAAAATATGCTTGTTAATAAGTAACAACTACACATTTAAAAAGTCAGATAGATTAGGTCTGCTCTGCGAAATGGGAGTTACGTTGATCCTAAAAAAGCAAAATTATAAATGAAGTCCACTCAGCTATTAAATGATCACAGGCCTGTCACGCTACCAAACGGAAGAAAAATTACGTGATTCAGCTCCACAATAGGGAACATGAAAAATGGTAGTACAGCTAGCCTCCAGCCTCAAACTACACAGCTGTCTTGTAAAATGATGGCCTCCCAAGGAGCTCTAATGCCCAGAGATTTAGACTCATTTTTAAACGCATTTTCAGTAGGGGGACAAGATTCATTGCCATCCATTATCAAACAGCATCAATATTAAAATCAATAATGATACTTCTGAACACTATTACAATATTGACAATGAAGCCACGTTGTAACATTTCAGCAAGTGAAGCAAATGAAAAATAAGGAAAATAATGCCAGAGACACTCTTCCCGATGAGGTGAGGAATGCAATCAACCACAAGATGGGCAGCCAAGAAGCTTCAAGGGCAAACGGGAAGTATAATTTGAACTAATGCAACATCAACATCAATTGGCTCAGCGCATCAGCAGCAGACAAGCACCACTGGAGGGAACAATTAGTGACAGTGACTTGATTTTGGAGAAATGAACCTCTACAACAAAAATAGGGGACAACAGATACAGCAACAAAAAGCTCCTAGAGTAATGGCTTTAATCATCCGCACCAAAATAATAGCGCATGCGCATCAGATATGGGTCATTTTTAGCCGTCCTCAGCCTCATGGAAAATATCGCTAGTTGATAAGCTTCATGAATGTACAAAGTTCTAATGTTATGTCCCAAAATATGGTTCATTAAGCTGAATAGTGAGTGATTCAGACTAAAGACGTTTTTACAGATAATTAAGAATTTTTGGTTAAACAGATGGAGAAGACAGATGCTGCTCCTTCTCAGTTCTCAAATTTTTGGGGTCAAGCCATCCCATGATTTTTGTCTCAGGCAGATGTGATGTAAATATGGAAAAGGCTTTTGATTTAGTAGATGCTGCTCAGGCTATTATAAAAGCTAAGTAAGTAACTAAACTTTGATATAATTATCTAGGGAAAGGACACAATAACACCAAGAAGAGATCATTTAGGAATAAATCCATGTTTTAGTAACATAAAATGCATATAACACTAACAATGTAGCAGTCACTTGTCTAAGTGTTTCCAAATATTAACTCATTTAATCCTTTTAAACCTTCTATGAGGTAGAATTGAGCCATTTTCAGATCGGAATACTGAGATACTGGGAAAGTAAATGAATTGTCTTAAGTCATATAAATAGCAAGTGGCTATATATTTTTTAGTATTAAGAGGTTATTTTTGACACAGGAAGAAATTTAAGGGACTTCCTATTTCACTGTCTGGCAATGATTCCACTGATATGAAAGAATAATTTCATTTACATTTATAAGGCCACACAGGAAATACTGTCAAGAAGATAATATGATGACATTCATTTTTCTACACATTCTCTAACCATAAATAATATTTTCTTCAACTAGAGGATAGCCAAGGTCTTTATGTGTTTGATCACAGTGTATATTACTCATGAAGTTAACAAGTTATTTCAATAAACATTTACTAAATGGCGTTACTATCTATAAAATATGAATGGGTGAGGGAATATATAACGGAATACTAACACAATCTGTTTTCTGTTTTTAAATTTGGAGTGAGAACTGACCATACTGGACATTAACTCTTTCAGCCACCAAATATGTATGCTTCAATTTAAGAGGATAATGCTTTCAAGTTACATTGGATATTTTCGAATTTTACAAAACACTAATCTGAACATAAGTTAGGTATAATAAAACCAGTGTGAAATGTGCACTGACACAACAGCTTTTTTTTTTATAATCCTCACCTGAAGATTTGTTTTTTTTATTAATTTTTAGAGAGAGAAGGTGAGCGACAGAGAGAGTTGCCTCCCATAGGCCCTGACAGAAGATGAAACCTGCAACCTAAGTATGTGCCCTGACCGTGAATCGAACAGGCAAAATTCTGGTATATGGGACTATGTTCCAATCAACTGATCCACTCAGCCAGGGCCTGACATGATAGCTTTAAACAGCCCCTGGGGGAGGCCATGATTCACACCCTCCAATGTTGTGGCTGTTCTAGCTGGGTCCCAGGGCAGTACAGGGAGGTCTCAGATACTACTGCCTGCCTTGTCCTGAACGCCCCACATTGCTGCATGATTCCAGCAGGTTTTCTTTTCTTTTTTTTTTATTAAGGTATTACATATGTGTCCTTCTCCCCCCATTGCTCCCCCCCCCACTTTCATTCCTTCTCTTACCTGATTCAAAGAATTTCTTGCTGCCCCTGCATAACTTAAGTCCTTCACAATTTTCCCTTCTTTTGATACTTTCCCCCTTCATTTTCTCTTGTGCTACCCTTTTGTTCCCTAACAGTGATGCTGGACATTTTGCTTTTTGTAGTCACTGCTAGCTGAAAGAGCATTCTTTCTGGTCAGCAAAAAGAGAAGTCACATTGCAGAAGGGCGACTCTTGTTCTTGTCCATTAGTTCTTGAATTAAATGCTACGCATCACCATCAAGTTTGTTGTCCCATTGGACAGCTGAGAGTAGGAAGGTGTTACCACTGTCATCTGTGATTTGAAATAATAGCTGAAGTTAAAGTTTAGTTATGATTTTTCATTATTGCTGCTTTGGATTTGCACTTAGCAGTCAATTGGATTTTTTCTTATTTAATCTTTTTCAATTCCATTACCATTTTTCTGAATTGCCTTACTTGTCTCTAAGTAAGAAATTGCCTCAGTAAATGTACTAGTATACAAGGAAGGTAGAGTTCAGAAGCTCAGTTCAAGAGAGGAGGCTGCTGGGGCCAGCATGAAGAAAGTGCTGGGGTCTCCAGGGCACCAGAGGTGGTAGCCATGGCTACTGAGCCAGTGGCCGGGAGCCCGTGGTGTGCTTACAGATCGTTATTTCAATTGCTGATACTAGGCAGGTGTCAAGGAGAAACCCTGCGAGGATCACTGCATACTACAGCACTCGAACCGAAAATGTGTCATCACACTGGCTGGGTCTCATGCAGTTCGTCAAAGTGGAAAAAACAATGAAAATCATTTCCCTTCAAATCAGTACCAACTGTGGCAGGCTTCAGAACAAGGTCTCTGGGAAATTTAAACACGGGGCGCAGTTTCTAACAGAACTTGCAACCCTTTTTCTTTTTTCATGGTAAAGACTGCTTTATTGGTGGCAGTTAGTATAAGACAATAAATACCAATCCCCATAGATGAGCTCAGTTATTTATCAGTTTACTGGTCCATAGAGAGCTGAATGAAACTGAACCAACGGGTTGCTAGGAGGATACACTGAAGTCAATCCTGCTTCTGGGGAAGTGAAGCCATAGCCAGCATATGCTGTTCCACCAACTGCGTACGATTCGCTGCTCAGATGGAGAAGAATACACCACAATGAGCTGTGTTAGAGGGTGGTTAACAGAAATGAATAAAAACATTTTCCATACGCTTCTATTCTTCAAGGGAAGACATCCACTGAAGGCTACATTGCAAATTTGAAGGAAGTAACCGCAGAACAGATGGGTTACTGAGACAAAGCAACAGGAAGAATCACGATAAAACACATTAAGGACACAATGGCTACATCATGAGGATTAAGATAGAATAAAAAGCAGCGCGCCATTCACCCAGTGTGCTAACAAGAGCCAGTGTCTGTGAAAGAAGCATCACAACCAGCTATCTACAGGTGGCAGAGTGCTCTTCCTTCCTTCCGACATAACAAGCCTCCGTTCCCATGTTGTCTTCCACCTCCCAGATCCGCCCTGCCATGGACTCACTCTGTTTTTCCTTTGTTTTTCTCTTTCCAACAACTGGCAAGTGAGGATTAAAAACAAGCAAAACACTTTGGGGAAAATTTGGAAAAGACAAAAATTTTAAGTAGCGAAGTAAAAATAATGTACCCATCATCCTGTAACCTGTTAGGAATGACTCCACTTTGGCATACTTCTGTTTGAATGTGTCAGCATGGTGAACTGTTTTTGCTCAATCTTCCATCGGTTTGAAGTTAAAAGGAACAACCCCTGGCCTGTCTTACCCACTCTGCTTCAGAGTGACACTACCGACGAGTTTAGCCCCACCCCTTCTACCCGAACACCTCCCCCTGTAGGTTTACGGGAGAGGCAAGTGTGGACTGTAACTTCTCTAGTCCTTATGCTGCTGGGATGCCTTCCTCTGTGAAACAAAGTAGAACTGCAACACTGAGACTTTTTAAATGAGGGACATGAGAAAAGGCTTTGAAAAATAGAAAGGGCTTCCTAACATAGTGTTTCCTAACAAGTGTTATAATGCAGTGCATACATTGTAGTCGCTCAGTCTCACGCTGTGGTTATGGGTGGCTGGCAAAGAAGTTACTGAGAAGTTACTATAATTCAAAGGCACAGAGGCCTTTGAATACAACAAAAGCTTTCACAGCATTTAAACTAAACAGAAAAATAGAACTGAATTTATGGTTTAAGACTATATATTTACTTATACAACATTTTAAATAAAAGGGCTTTAAAAATTATTATTTCTCCTGAAAGACTATAACACATGTATAGTTAAATATCTCTGTTGTTAAGTAAAACATTTATTTAATACAAAAAAGAGCTGCTATTTACTTTACTTAAGAAAATATGCTGCTTTAAAGTATTTGGTAAGTAACTATTTGTATACCATTAATGGATTTCTCATTTCAAATTATGCTAGTAAATGTTATTGTAAGTTTTGAATAGCTAATTTTAGTACAGTTCATTTTTTACAATAATAACCTACTTTTTAAATAAAACTTCACAGTTCAGACTATGCCACCCAACAGAATTAAATTAGTGATGTCTTATAATTAAAATTGTTCACAAAAATTCTGCCCATAAATTTCAAATTGCCAGTGTCTCAAGTGAAGACTCAAGGTCATACATTGAACCCAAAATCAATGCTGCTCATCTGAATTGATGTTAAAATTGGTTAAACTGTAATCTTCCTGCAGTTAATGTTCATGCTTTCTCTCCCCGCTCCCTCCGCCCCTTTATTTTTGGTTTACCACCTGAATGTAAGATAGCCATTCTTTCTTCTCTACCTCAATGACTTTCTCCTGATTTTCTAAAGGGAAATTTATGATACTCTCATTTTACAATGACTTTCAGGTCATGCATACTACATTCTTGAGAACTCAGTTCATATCCCGTAGAATTTGCTATGTGATAAAAGGTTTGCTTATGTTTAAACTATGTACACTCTCTATTTAATACTTAGAAACATTTCCAGTTTTTTCATAATGAAATATTTTCTTGCAAGGACTAAAGTGCACCAAGCCTCAGGAAGATAGGTTAGAAGTTTGATTTCCTTCTATGCAATGTTAATTTTTATTTATTTGTTTTACTTTTATTTAATTTACTAGAGGCCCAACGGACAAAAATTTGTGCACTTGTGGTTGGGGGGCTGTCCCTCAGCCCAGCCTGTGCCCTCTCACAGTCTGGGACTCCTCGGGGGATGTCCACCTGCAGGCTTAGGCCTGCTCCCCAGAGGAACGGGCCTAAGCAGGCAGTCAGAGATTCCTCTGGCAGCCCAGGAGCCCTCGGGAGATGTCCACTTGACAGCAGGGAGAAGGCCTAAGCTGCAGTTGGACATCCTCATCCTTAGTGCTGCTGAGGAGGCAGGAGAGGCTCCCACCACCACCGCTGTGCTGGCAGCCATCAGCCTGGCTTATGGCTGAGCAGAGCTCCCCTTGTGGGAGTGTACTGACCACTGGGGGGAAGCTCCTGCATTGAGCGTCTGCCCCCTGGTGGTCAGTGTGTGTCATAGTTACCAGTCATTCCCAGTCGTTCTGCTGTTAGGGTCAGTTTGCATATTACCCTTTTATTATATAGGATAGAGGCCTGGTGCATGAGTTGGGGCCGGCTGGTTTGCCTTGAAGGGTGTCCCAGATCAGGGTGGGGTCCTGCTGGGGTGCCTGGCCAGCCTGGGTGAGGGGCTGAGGGCCATTTTCAGGCTGGCCACGCCCACGGGCTGGAAGCAGGTATCTGGGATTTATTGATCTTCTATAATTGAAACTTTGTAGCCTTGAGTGGAGCTCAGGGCAGGCAGGAAGCTTGGCTTCCTCCATCGCCGGGGGCAACACAAGCCTCCTGCTCGCTCTAGCTCTGTGGCTGCAGCTATCTTTCTGATGGAGTGAGGGTATGATGGTTAATTTGCACATTATTCTTTTATTAGATAGGATTGGGGTGACACTGGTTAGCAAAATTATACATGTTTCAGGTGCTCAGTTCCACAACACATCATCTGCATACTGAACGTGTGTTCACCCACTGTGGTAAAAATACTTAACATGAGAGCCACCCTCTTAACAAATTTTTAAGGGTACGATGGAAGAGTGTTGGTTTTTAATACTGGCAAATTGGACAGTCAGAAGTGGCTGTAGTCAGGTCAGTCATTGTAAGTAGAAGTTCATATAGCTTATCCCATAGATAACCCCCATCCCTGACAAAAAGGCCATTTTGTTCATAAGTCCATTGGGAAATTGGAGGAGTAACCAGGTAAAGAAGCTTACTGTTATGCATAGAACAGGTCATCCTACCCACATCCTATATAATAAAAGGCTAATATGAAAATAGACTGAACAGTGAAACAACTGGAACAACCGAACAACTGGTCGCTATGATGTGTGCTGACCACCAGCGGGTGTGAATGGAACATGGCAGGCGTCAGCCACGGCAGGATGGTGGAGCAGGTGAGCAGTGGCGCCAGACGAAGGCGGGGCACCAGTCGCTGTCATTGGGTGAGTCTCTGGTGGTTACTGAAAATTCTTTGCTCCTGCACACCGCAGTCCCACCCGGCGCTTGCATCTGCTGCTGGCGCTGGCTCTGCTCGCACCCACCGCCAATGCCAGAACCACTGCTCACACCCACTGCCAGTGCCTGGCGCCTGCCTCGATCGCTCGATGCTATCAGCACGCTGCCGGCCCCAATCGATCCATGCTTTCAGCGGGTATATGCGGGGCTAGCACTGTCAGTGTGTGGGAGCGGCAGTGCCGGGAGTGGGGCTGCAGGCAGACAGGGGACATGGGGCCACAGCAGGAGGGGCCAGGCAGGGGCTTGGAGGATGGGCTGAGACCTGCCCCTGTTCCTACCACAGCCTCGGCCCACAGTTCCTTTCAAGGTGCACGAATTCATGCACTTGGCCCCTAGTGATTAATCAAATCCTCTACTCCTACAAAACAAAACAAAAAACTATTAGGACTAATAAACAAATTCAGTAAAGTTTTAGGATAAAAACCAATATAAACTAATAATAAACTATCAGAAAGATAAATCAAGAAAACAATCCCACTTACAATTACATGAAATAATTCAGAATGTATTTAAGGAGGTGAAAGAGCTGTACACTGAACACTACACAACATTGATTAAAGACTTAAATTTACATGAAACACATGAAATAATTCAGAATGTATTTAAGGAGGTGAAAGAGCTGTACACTGAACACTACACAACATTGATTAAAGACTTAAATTTAAGAACTGAAACTGTAAAACTCATAGGACAAATATAGAGGCGGTAAGTTCCTTACAAGGGCTGTGGCAATAGTTTTTAATTAGACACAAAAAGCACAAACAACACCACCAAAAATAAACAAATGGGATTCAATCAAAATAAGAGTTACTGCACAGCAAAGGAAACCAACAAAATGAAAGGTGACCTACAGAATGAGAGAAAGATCTTTTCAAACTTTATATCTGATAAGGGGTTAGTATTCAAAATACATAAAGAACTCACACACACCAACTCAACAGCAAACAAATAAGCAAGCCAATTAAAAAGTGGGGAGAGAAACTGAATAAATATTTTTCTTCAATGTGGGAGAATTTCACTACCTTGATCTCAGTGTGGCACCAGCTCTCAGCTACAGGGCCACTTGACATTTCTGCTGGAGGTGGCGGACTTGGGACCCTTGACATTGCAAGTTTGAAGGTTCAACAAGATTTCCAAAGTCAGAGGACAATGATTTCTGTTCTCTTTTCACCCACATTAAGTCAGTAGTGGGAAGATAAATGTTGGGGTCCAGCCCCAGCAGGTCCAAGGGTTCCCAACGGTGTGGACAGCATCGGCGAAGAAAGAATGACACAGAGACAGCATTCAGATGATCAGCACAGCCAGCTTCTCTAGCCAGGTTCTCTCTTTATTCTCCTGTTACATCTGTGTTGATACCACTTGATTTTAATCCTATCCATTCTATTCCAATGGTTAGGGCGTTTTTGTTATCTCTATCCCAAGGTCACTACTATACTGTTCTGTTCAGCTACAAGGAAGTAACTGAAGGAGATTATCCAAAGTAAAGATTATGTAGCTTAAGCGTGATTGTTTGTAGTTGAGGTGATTAACTACCCGCCTGGCACTTAGT
This sequence comes from Myotis daubentonii, assembly GCF_963259705.1. Lineage (NCBI taxonomy): Eukaryota > Metazoa > Chordata > Mammalia > Chiroptera > Vespertilionidae > Myotis > Myotis daubentonii. The sequence continues at coordinate 68,933,947 of NC_081849.1, read as the reverse complement.
TAAGGGGTTTTACTGATGTATTACCTTCCTGACTCCTGTTAATTTTTCCCTAACTCCAGGGAAAAATTCCCACCTGGGGAAACAACCTTTTTCCAAGAGGTGACCCTGGTTAAAACACATAGCACTAAGAAGGGGAGCAAACACATGAAGAACACTATGCCATATACGCCAGGTCCCTTGAAACATATGCTGTGCAGATGTTTCATCCATGCAGCAACTGTGTCAAGCAGCAAGGATGGGCCCGCTTCCGACCGATGAAGTTGTCTTGTCGAACAGGAAATCTCTCAGAGTAGGGCCTACAGCTGCTGGTACCTGCCCTTCTGCATTGGCTTCATACTCTCTACAACATCCAGGCTTTGCTTCTGAAAACAACTGTCTGAAAGATGCATCTAAAACATAAACGTTGTTTTGCTGGCGTGGCTCAGTGCTTGAGCGTCCAGGTCAGGATATACCACATTTTGTTTACCCATTCATCAGTTGATGAGTATTACGGTTGTTTCTGGTTTGAGGCTCTTATGAATAACGGTGCTGTGAACATTGTGTACAAGATTTTGTGTGAACAGGTTTCCATTTCTTTTGGGTATGTACCTAGAAGTGGAACTTCTGGGCCACCGGGTGACTCTGGTTTTCCAACGTGGCCCCGCTATTTTACATTTCGCCCAGCAATGTACCCAGGGGTCCGATTTTAAAACATTCTCATGAATGTTTTTTTATTTTTTTTTTTTAATCTTTAATTTCTTTATTGGTTAAGGTATTTAAAATGTGTCCTCATCCCCCCAGGAACCCCCAAGCTCCCTCCCATCCCCCCTCCCCCCACCACTCATGTTCTCATCCCTGTGTTGTCCATGTCCATTGGTTTGGCTTATATGCATGCATACAAGTCTTTTGATTGATCATTCCCCTTACCCCAACTCTCCCCTACTTTCCCTCTGGGGATTGATAGTCTGATCGCTGTTTCTCTGTCTTTGGATCTGTCCCTGTTCATCAGTCTATGTTGTTCTCTATATTCCAAGAATGAGTGAGATCATGTGGTATTTCTTTCTCTGACTTGCTAATATCACTTAGCGTAATGCTCTCCGGTTCCATCCATGCTGTTGCAAATGGCAAGAATTCCTTTGTTTTTACCACAGCGTAGTATTCCGTTGTGTAGATGTACCACGGTTGTGTTATTCTTTTTTTACTGCATTTCTGTGAAATGTCCCCCCCACCCACAGGCATATCCCTGGAGGCATCTCCCTACAGAAAGCAGATTAGTGACTGCCTGGGGCTAGGGCTGGAGGACAGGGAGGGAGCACTGGGAAAGGGAGGTGACTGTTAATGGGTATGGGTTTAAAGTCCTACAATTGGCTCCTCTCTGAGGGGGCGTGGCTAGGCCCTGGAGGGCGTGGCTGGACTTTAGGGCGGACCCAGCCAGCTTAAAACCCTGCTGAGGCACGATGACCCACACTGTGGTGGCTGGTAAGCAAGGAGGCATGGAGGAGTGCGCTTGCCTCTGCGGCTTGGGTTCTTCGCAGGGATGTGGGTGTCCTCAGGAGCGCCAGGGCCCAGCTGAGACAGCAAAGGCCGAGGGCAAGCGGTGTCCTCAGAAGCGCCAGCGCCCGGCTGAGACGGCAAAGGCCGAGGGCAAGCGGTGTCCTCAGAAGCGCCAGCGCCCGGCTGAGACGGCAAAGGCCCAGGGCAAGCGGTGTCCTCAGAAGCGCCAGCGCCCAGCTGAGACGGCAAAGGCCAAGGGCAAGCCGGCCCCGGCAGAAAAGCACCTCGAGGCGGACAGGGCAGCGCGGTGCTGGGCGGGGAGTGGAGGAATCGCGAGCCCCAGGCCGCCCCCGTACTGCTCGCTGCAGGACCTGCCGGTGGAGATGCTGGTGGAGATCTTCGCCTCGCTCCCCGGCACCGAGCTGGCCAGCCTGGCCCAGGTCTGCACCAAATTCCGCCACATCCTGCACATCGACAGCATCTGGAGACGGCGCTGCCGCGAGGAGTTTGGCGTTGGTGAAAACTTGCAGAATCTGGAGACGGTCGGTACGTCTTACCGAGAAGTCTATGCGAAGCTGCTCCACCCGTACAGACACATTTTGGGATTGTGGCAGCGAGATAATGAGGACTATAAGACACTGCTGTATGTCGCGGTGGACGGCTTAGGCATTACGGGTTGGACCTGCAGGCCTTGTCTTCACACCCAGGTGGACGGCCCGATGCAATTCAAGCCCGCGTTCGGAATCCGCCTGACGGAGCGGAAATCAGCCGCCGTGCAGTGCATGGAAGGCCAGCACCGCAGGCCCCACCGCCGCCACCTGCAGATTCGGAAGGACAGGTTCTGCACCCGGTGCAAGAAGACAGACCACCTGAAGGATTTACTAACGCGGCTTCGGGAGGAATGGGGGCAGGTGCTGGTGCCGGAGGACAGACGGCGGTATGACTGCCGGACCTACCGCCGCCTCTACCTCCCGCCCAGCCACCCGGACGACCTCATCAGGCCAGGCCTCTTCCAACGCAGACCCAATCGCTATGGCCTGATCGCCATGCTCAGCTTCCACGGGAAGCACGCCAGGGTCACGGAGATCACCGGAACCTTATTCCAGACGTTACAGATCCACCTCAGGCGCCGCATCGAGATGCGAGGTGGCGAGATCTTCGGGGACATCGACGAGCTCTCCCGCGTGGTCCGGGAGATGGAGGAGCAGGTGACCCGGGAGCAGCAGCAGCAGCAAGAAGACGGGACCGAGGAAAGCCAGGGCCATGGCTGGCAGAGCCCCGCCCAGCCCAGCGTCGGGGAATCCGGGGCTGCAGCTGCGGAGGAGCAGCCTGTCCCGTTTGTGCTGCCTGAGGGCGTGACCTCAAGGGGCCAGAACTACCCCCGAACCTGCAGGATGTGTTTCTATGGCGTGCGCACTTCTACCTATAATGGCTTCACCGCGTCCAGCACTGGCATCGTCACCCTGTTCGATGAGAACCTCTTCGGGTTCATGTGTCTGCAGGTGAGAGCCTTCATCCTGTTCGGCAGAGTCCAGAACACCTTCCGGAATGTGGAGGCGCCATCCCCGCAGGCCTTCCTGGAGATGCTCTCCAACATTCAGTCCTGACCCCGTAGGAGGAGCAGCTGGCATGCACTTTGAAGAATTGACCTTCTGACCAGGTTACCCACCTTGGTTTCTTTTTTTAATCCTCACCCGAGGATATTTGATATTTAGAGAGAGTGGGGGAGAGAGGGAAAGACAGAAAGAATCGATGTGAGAGAAACACATCAGTTGGTTGCCTCCTTCCCAAGCCCAGAACAGGGCCAGGCTGGGTAGGGGCCAGCAGTTGAGGTCGAAATAAACCTTAGACCAGTGGTCTCAACCTTCCTAATGCTGCGACCCTTTAATACAGTCCCTCATGTTGTTACAAATTGAACATAATGAAAGCATAGTGATTAATCACAAAAAAAATAAAGACATCTTAGTTAACATATATTGTGTTTATTTATTAACATTGAGCTCGTGGCCAATAGCAATGGAGCCCATTCCTTATGAAAGCTTCTCTAACAGACACATTATCTCCATACAGCAGAGCTAGTGCTTTGGCACTAAGGCTGCGGGCTATTTTAAACAGCAGGGGCCACCGGCTCCTGGGATGGCGTCTTCAGAGACAAATGGGGTCTGTTCTCATTCCTCACGGGGAGCTGAAGAGAAGAAGGAACATGGGGGAAGGCAGAAAGCAGCAGCTCCTCAGACTCCAGCCGCAGCGATGAAGACGCCAGCAGCTCCGGCTCATCTTCCTCGGGGACACCTCTGACTCAGACTCCAGCTCAGATGTGTTCATTCCTGGATGGCGGGACAGACAACTTCCCAACAGAAGTATGCCATCTATGTACACTGCAGGGCTCTTCTCCCTGTCCCTGTTTACTGCTTTGCTTCTTCCTTCCTTTCCCCTCCTCCTCCTCCTCCTCCTCCATACAGAGTAGGATGGGTTGGCAGGCAGGGAATTGGGACAGAACTCTCAATATCAGATCCACACACCTGGGAAGAGAGGTTCCTGCTGGGAGAAGAAATATATCTGAGCCTGTATTGGGTCCCCCTACACCATTTGAGCTCGGCGTGCCAGCATTTTGAAAAACCCTAACTTAACTCTGGTGCCGTGTCACATAGAGAAATTTTTTGATATTTGAAACCATAGTAAAACAAAGACTTACATTTTTGATATTTATTTTATATATTTAAATGCCATTTAACAAAGAAAAATCAACCAATAGAATAAGTTCGCGTGTCACCTCCTCTGACACGTGTGTCATAGGTTCGCCATCACTGCCCTACACCATCAGTACCACTCCCTCTAGGAGCCCCAAGCAATGAAGGATCTTGAAACAAACAGAGATGATTGGGCAGCTGTGAGGAGCACACTGCACTGGACTGCGTATTTGTGAAGAAATAAGTTTTGCTTTCCTCATTTTCTGTCTGCCAGAGGTGTTCGGGGGCCACCGTGAGCCTGTGACTCCTACATTCTCTGCAAGAACTCTACCTCTGGACTCTTACACTACATCTGGTGTGAGAAAGGAGTTGCCATTCTTTCGGTCACAGTGGGCAGCATTATGTACCAGGCAATATTCAGACAAGTATATTTAACTCTGACATCTCTAGGAGACTTTATTAATTTCAAATAAAATTATATTTTCTAAAAAAAAATAAAAAAAAATATTTTTCTTCAGAAGACGTACAAATGGCCAGCAATTACATGAAAAGGTGCTCAGCATCACTAATCAGCAGGGAAGTGCAAATCAAGACCACAAGGAGAGAGCACCTCACGCCTGTTAAAATGGCTCTCACGAAAAAGATAAGAGATAACAAGTGTTGGCAAGAATGTGAAAGAACTGGAACCCTTGTACACTGCTGATGAGAATGTAAAATGGTGCAGCTTCTATCTATGCAGTGTCTATTAATATGAGCTGCATAATGACCCATAAAGATCAACAAATGTTTAACAACACTGTTGTAAATATCTGTAATCAACCAGATTTGAGATTAGGCAGGACTAGGTTTGAGTTGGATCTTCTTCTTTTTAAAAAATCTTTATTTTTAAAGTCCTCCTCTTCCGCCCCCCCCCACCCATTAACCTCTTCCAACCTGCCCCTGCCCCCCCCCCATCCCCACCCCTAGGCCCTCACCACTCTTTTGTCTATGTCCCTGGCTTATGCATATATGCATACAAATTCATTGGTTGATCTCTTCCCACCCCTCTTCCCTGCCTTCCCTCTGAGGTTCAAGAGTCTTCATGCTTCTGTGTCCCTGGATCTATTTTTGATCATCAGTTTATATTAAAACTAGAGGCCCAGTGCACGAAATTCGTGCACAGAGGGGTCCCCTCAGCCCAGCCTGCACCTTCTCCAATCTGGGACCTCTTGGGGGATGTCTGACTGCTGGTTTAGGCCCGATCCCCTAACTGCCCCCCCTGCTGGCCTGGTCACCCCCCAACTGCCACCCCCCCCCCGCTGGCCTAGTTGCCCCCAACTGCCCCTCCTCCACTGGCCTTGTTGCCCCCCCCTGCCGGCCTAGTTACCCCTCACTGCCCCCACCCCTGCCGGCCTGGTCACCCCAACTTCCCTCCCTGCCAGCCTAGTCGCCCCATGCAGCCTAGTTGGTTTTCCATTCGGTTGCGATGGTTGCTTAGGCTTTTATATATATAGATTCTCTAAATGTTTTTTTGGCTTCTCTTTTCTCCTTTATAAAATGAGGATAGTGTTGAAGATTAAATAAGGTAATCAGTGGGAATATTTTAACAAAGTACCAAGTGTTCAATACAAGTTTATTAACATAACTACATAGATATAGCCTCCTTTGTTAAGTGCCAATATTTCCTTTGTAAATATGCTGTGAATGTGTTATGAATAACCTTAGTTGTAACAAACCTCTAAGGAAGTACTTTAAAAAAAAGTACTATTAAAATAGAAGTAGGGGTAGGGGAGGCCAGGGGATTGTCAAGGGCAGGGTAAAAAAAAAGGACACATATGTAATACCCTTTGTAATACTTTAAGCAATAAAAAAATAATAATAATAAAATAAAAATAAAATAAAATAGAAGTAAAAATTGTCATACTTGTCTGGTCTCCTCCTTCATATTTGCTCTACTTTGAAAGTATAGTTCGAATGTTTCATCATGACAACATTGATACTAGTCCTGATATCACTGTGGAATAAGGAGAGGCAGTATTTCTTCCAGTCTGTCCTCTGTGACAATCTAATAGCTTTTGGCAAGCGGAGGAAGAAATAATTCCCAATCTGTTCCTAAATCCTACATCTACATCTTACCTTTTTACACTCAACCCTAAATTATTTATCTAGACACATATCTCACAGTTTCTCACATTCATTTTATGATGAATGCTTCACTTTAAAAATAAGGCAGAAGTTTCTTTGAATTATATTCTAGTGGGAATTTTATTATAGCTCAAGTTCACTATAGAGAAGAATGGAGATCAAAGAAGTTTTGTTTTTTTTTAACACTGAATATTTTTCTCCTTATTCTCCCCAGGAAATATGTTATGATGAATTTTCCCAATTTAATTCTCATTATTAGAATCTCATGACATACGGTAAATCTCATTGCACCATAACAACCTGGAGACATGTAGTCAGAAACAGTACCAACATCGGGTTATACATACATGACCTGTGGTGGGATCCCCTGGGACTTGAATCACAGCTCTGTTGCTTACCACTGAGAGATCCGGGACAACTTATTAAAAAGTCCTGTGCCTCAGTTTACTATCAAGGGCAATTATAATAGTGCCTATCCAACTGATTTATGTAAGGGTTAATTAAACACATTAATCACTAACCCTCAATCCTTAGTTCTACACAATTATAAATATTTGAGGGATATAGCTACACTTCTCAAAAATAATTTTTAGAAGATGTAATATGTGGCAAGAAATCTGAAAAACCCTCTCATTTGCTATCCTTCTTTAGCAACAACGATATAAAATTATTTCAAAATTGTTTTCAAAAGATCTGAAAAAGATCAGATTTTTTTTAAACAATAGAGGGTCAAAATAAGAAATTAAATGTACAGTGGGGCCTTGACTTACACGTTTAATTCATTCCATGACGGAGCTCGTAACTCAAATTACTCGTATGTCAAATCAATTGTGAATGAGTGAGACACGTGATGCTGGGCTGATGTTGTGGCGTTCACTGTGACATTCGCTGCGCCAACTAGCGGTGGGGTATCTGAAGCTGGCTCGTAACTCGAATTTTAGCTCACAACTCAAAGCAAAAAATCAGCCGAGAGACGGCTCGTATCTCAAAAAACTCGTTAGTCGGACACTCGTAAGTGAAGGCCCCACTGTATTTATTTTTCTACACTTGTATCCTAAAGCAGCTACTGAAAAACAGAAGTGAATATACAACTTGGGGAGACCAGGACTGTTGGTGGCCATTCCTCTTTGCCTCATGAAAATGACCCATAAATCCAACTGCCCCCATTCTGATCTGTAGAGGGCCTGTGAAAGTGTTTGGCTTGATTCTTTCTAACATGGAATGCTCCTGATGCTTTATTTTGTTCTCTTTGAATTTACGTTGTATAATAAGTCATGAAAGATTGTTTTCTCTTTATTTATTTGAACCTAGATTTCTCATAAGTACCATTAGGTATGACTAATAAAAACATTCACAAAAAAAGATCTGAGAAGAGTTCAATAGTAATATCAAAATGTAATTATACAAATATAAAACTAGATTTTAAAATACCCAGTCATGTGGCTAAAGGCTAAAGCATTCTTCTGTGATACATGGTCTACAAATTCTTTTCATAAATTTTGTGATTTAATCTTTTCCTTCCATAGTTATCTCTGAGAATGACAGATTCATTTTTAAAATATGTAAAATATAATCCACCATGGAAATAACTCTACATATTGCTTGAAATATACATAATCTCTACCACGCAAAGCAAAACATGATAAATTGTGATGTCTCTAAGTCATTAGCTTTCTGATTTCATTTAAATCTTTACATTCTAAGATAGAAAAATAAAAGATTACATCTGCTCATATTATCATCTTATTTATTTATATTGCTTATATTAAACAATATGCCATGGCCAAGAATACGAAGACAATTTAATATTGGGAAATATACTGATAGTAAATTCAATGTCAATAAGTCTAAAGGAAAAAATAGCTTTATTTTTTACAGATGCAATGTAATTATCTGACTAGCACAGAAGCACAGGGGTGCTTCCTTAGCATGACACAGCAAACCAAAAGTTGACATCATTTTAAATGATGAAATACTATAAGGATTTCCATTAATGTTAGAAATAAGCAATAATAATATTTAGGATATACAAGATAGTGCAATATAAGTTATAATTCCATTAAAGGAACAAATAAGTTTATATTAGCATGTAAGTTATAATAAAATCATTCCAAAGAGTGGTGAAAGAGTGAAATAAAAATAGCGATTATTTAATAGTTTGGGGGCAAACAGTTAATTCAAAAGAAAATACCAAATGAATCCTCCCAAATTATATGTGAAGATAAATTCCAGATATATCAATCTCATAAATATGATATGATAGAAAAAGCAGTGGGGAATGTTAAGGGCAGAAATAGAATATTGGGGACTAGCTATTAGTTATAAGAAAAACAAGAAGAAATATTAATCATGGAAAAAAAGGAAATGGTCAAAACAAAACTTACAGTAAGAGAAAACCACAGGTGAATACTTATGCAATCTCATGTTGAGAAATCATTGCTATAAAAATAAAGAAATAAATATTGATAGAAAATATTCATAAATATGACCATAAAAATTTATGCATACAAGGCTGAGTCAACTACTTGGCCAGAAAATGCAAAAAATTTGAATGCTTCTAAGAAGCAATAGCAGCAAGTCTCTTTAAATTACACTTTTTAAAGTTTTATTTTATTTTATTTTATTTTACTTTATTCCCAGGTCAAGAGGGATATCCTTTTGTAAATGTAACACAAAACAACATATTACACCAAACAACTCTTGAGTTATTTGCCATAGAACTTGCTCTCTCTACTAATTTGCTTTAATATGTAAGCAATTTGTTAAAATTTCCAGGATATTAACAATACATAGCACATTATTCTTTTTCTAGAGAGCTATTAAATTACACTCATTAAACTGCAGCTAAAAGGCCTTCCAAGGTTCAATGAATAATACATGAAACTTTTAGGACACTTTATCCTTTTATAATAGGTAGAATTATAAAGTTTCTATCTACATTGACTACGAAACTACAAAGTTAGAGAAACATACTGAACATTTTCATATAGTTGGAAATCTAGCTTTTCCCAAATATCTAAATAGTATACTATTTCACAGATAATTTCCTATTAGACTGTGACTGTATTTTCTTGCAAAGATAGTTGTATTAAACTAACTGGTAATTATCAATGAGTAAATCCCCAGTGAAGTTTGTAGGAAAATGGGTGTTTCAAAAAAAAAAAAAAAAGCACCTTACTTAAGATTTTCTTTATAGCACTGTAGTCATAAGAATGCTTAAAGGAACTTAAAAAAGATCTAAGCATGCTAAAATTTTTGCAGTAGTATAAAGGAGAGAGGGTACATACTGTGTAATAAATGAAATGCTGCAATGAACTAGAAGGAGTAAGGTTTCTATTGCATCTTGAATGTGAAGGCTGCAAAAATATAAGGATGTAATAAAAAAAATAAGAGGGAGGTGCTTAAACTAGAGTTCTATTTAATAACTTTAGTAAATTGGGATTGTACTCCTTCAAGACCCAGAATGAAATAATGTTTGAGTATCATAAAAATGCTTTAAGACAAAGTGACTGAATTTTAGCTAATGTTTCAGTTTAAAATATTATTCTTTCACACTTTTATTATAGAATCAGTAAAGATAGAAAACCTACTCTATTGCATTTAACAATTTCTGTAATCCTTAAGATTAAAACGATATTTTCTCATCACACATTGTGGAACCTCCTATTTTCCTTTTTTATTTTTGACCCTGTAAAAGTGTTTTATTAGTTCTTAAAGGATGATATCTTAATCTGAAACAGGGAGATTATAATCACAAGAAAATTACTTTCACCATATTTTAAAGCTATGAGAAATAAGTAAGCAAGCATTTTTAAAGTAGATAAAAATATACAAACTTATTATGTCTGTTGTCTCCCCGACTCTGGGACCGCAAAAGCAATAGCAACAATATAATAATTAATAATAACTTATACTAGGGCTATAATTTCTAAAGCTGATTAGTAACACATTCATACATAATAAGGTCAAAATTGACAAGAACATCTGAAAGATATTACATACAGATGAATCTGACAAACTAATGTTGAGATGTTGTCTATGCATTTATAACCACATGTTATCACAATTAAAAGACTATTCCAGTTGAATTCAAAAATTTGAAATGAAATATCTATTTTAACAATCTTGTACAAAAATTCAGAGGACCAAATTGTGGATTTAAAAAAAAAGATGGTTTGGTTGTGATTGACAGCAGAGCCAAAGCAGTAAGAGTCATTATAATGAGTTAAAAAAAAAAAGTGCTTTTACTTAGTTACTCTTCTTAACTAACAGATGAGGCTAATACTCAAAATCAGCAAAAGTGTTTGAACATCCAAGCCATAGTAGTTCTAAGGTGTCTTAGTGACATATTCTACTTATCACATAATCATGATAGTTTTTCATTAATTTTCTCATGTAATTAAGTTTGTGGTATACTTGCAGGGGACAGTTCCACTCCACTGTCTGGCAAATCCCCTTCCAGAAATTTTGAAAGTATATAAAATTTGAGGTAAGCATTTTTATTTAAAAATATACTAAGTCCTTTATCCATTTTGAGTTTATTTTTGTGTATAGTGTAAGTTGGTGGTCTAGTTTCATTTTTTTGCATGTATCCGTCCAATTTTCCCAACACCATTTGTTGAAGAGACTGTCTTGACTCCATTGTACGTTCATGCCTCCGTTGACGAATATTAATTGAGCATAGTGGTTTGGGTCAATTTCTGGGTTCTCTATTCTATTCCATTGATCTATATGTCTGTTCTTGTGCCAGTACCAGGCTGTTTTGAGAACAGTGGCTTTGTAATACAGCTGGATATCTGTATTGAGATCCCACCTACTTTGTTCTTCTTTCTCAGGATTGCTGCAGATATCTGGGGTCTTTTTTTTTATTCCAGATGAATTTTTGGAAAGTTCATTATAGGTCTGTGAAATATGCCATAGTTATTTTAATGGGGAGTGCATTGAATCTATAGATTGCTTTGGGTAGTATGAACATTTTGATGATGTTGATTCTACCAATCCATGAACACGGTATGTTCTTTCATCTGTTTATGTCTTCCTCTATCTCTTTTTTCAGTGAACTGTAGTTTTCCACATATATGTCTTTTACCTCCTCAGTTAAGTTTATTCCTAGGTTTCTTAAAAAATAAAAATAAATAAATAAAAATATACTAAGTAGTTAAATTAATTGTACATTTATTATTTATGTGAATATACATATTTGTGAATAGTCTAAGACGTCTCACTCCTCAAAATTAAACATTTCACCAGTAACCACTAGTATTTTTTTATTCATGTTTTTCATTGTGTTAACTCAGAGGACGTTTCTGTCTGATTTCAACTTCTGAGCCATCCAGAGACTCTACATAGAATGCAAGCCTATAATTCACCAGAAATTATCTCTTCTCCTTGCATCAGTAGGACTTCCACATTCACTTTTCTTAGCACTGTTTGCTTTTCTACTTGCTCTTGCTTTTGGTAACCCACATAGTGACTTCTGCCACCAATGGTTAGGTGTCCAATTTTTAACCCCTTATATTCATCTATTACTAGTACAACGAGTTATACTGTTATCTAACTCTGAAAGATTAACATTGTTCTGAAAGTATCATTATTTACCATCACTGGTTTGCATGAACAAACTATTGCTTTCAAATAAAATAATTTCTTTGGAAACTATTATGCCTCATCTTTCTGCTTTTGAAATTTTGGTCCATATTCCCTGAAAATTCTAATTTTGTTCTTTCTTATATTCTATTTTTTATCATAGTCATCTTATGTGCTAAATTTAACTACAGGATTTAAATAATTTAATTTTGAATGTAGACCTTTCCCTTCAGTATCCAACTATAAGCATGCATAAAATTGGTCATGGGTTATACAATAATGTACTTTAATTTTTCTATGAATTTAGGTACTTTTCTCTTCTTCCTTATTTGCTTCTTTTTCTTTACTTTAAATCTAAAATGTGATAAATATTTTAATACATTTTTTCAGAAAACAAACCAAACCAATAACCATATTAGTCCAATATTTATATTGTTTTAAAATATCTCATTTATAAATTTCAGCACAATTTTGAAACATTTATAATGAAACATCACTTCATCTCAGTTTTAAAAATTATACTGTCGATAATAACTAATGACAACATTCCCCCAAACTAATATAATAGTATTCCCACTCACTTGATAATATATGTAAGAGATACATTTTGAAATTAGTCTACTAGAATTAGACTATTAGAGTTAAAATCCAGCCTAGTTTCAATTCTAGATTCAGACCATAATGGTAGCTTTTCTTTTGATTCAAATGTAATTCTCTTCTATTAAGACCATCCATTTTGCTTAATACATTTAATTCTCTAAAATATGCTGAAAGGCCTCCTAAAACTTTAACCCTTATTACTGATGAATGCCTAAGCTATTTATTGAGTCAAATAAAAGTTATTATGTTAAGCTTACTCACTTTCTGTTCAAACTATAAATAACATCTTAGTTAAAAACTATGAATAAGTACCCATCAATAAAGAAAAAAAAGAGTTTAAAGTATGTTAATACTTACAAAACTGCAAACTGAGTTTATTGTCTTCTAACCATGACATCTATAAAATTTGATGAGACTTTTATCAAGTAAGTTATTCTTAGTTCATTAGTCAGTTGACTCTTACTTGGGCATTGAAGGATTAACTCATTTTAAAAGAAAAGAATGTTAAAATATCTATCTATCTATCTATCTATCTATCTATCTATCTATCTATCTATCTATCTATCTAAAAGCCTACGGAACCATTACCACCGAATGACTGGAATGACCGGACAACCAGCTGTTAGCTATGACATACATTGACCTAGATCTTGCTGCTGGCGCCCTGATAGCCCCAAATCTGGCTCATCTGCACCCCGGACCCAGACAGGAGGGAGAGGGAGCGGGATTCTTCACAGAATCGGCTGTTGGTTAGGTTGCTGCTGGGGCCAACCTCCTGCAATCCCTCCCCCTGGCCGGCTGGCCCACCAAATTCACCCCAATAGGAGGGGCAGCCGGCCAACATCCGGGGGCTCTTCCTCTGGCAGGCTGGCCCCCCCAATCGGCCCCGATCACTGGCCAGGCTAAGGAACCCCACCTGTGCATGAATTCATGCACCAGGCCTCTAGTGATAAAATAAAATGTATAAATGTAACCAAGGTGATAATTTTTATTTTATTATAAGAAAAATATGCACACAGGGTCAGCCTTACCATTGGCTTAATAATGAATCTTACAGAAAGGCAAAGGGTTTTGTAGACTAGGAGGCCCTGTAGTGCACATTCTACATTCCATTTTTATGAAAAAGACAAATAAAATAATAATAAAGCTATACCAGAGTCTTAAACAAAAAATAATTTTTAGTATGTCTTGAAGTCAAATCAAATTCAACCTCATGAACCACATACACGAGCCATTATAAAAAAAATCATTTATTGTCTTAGCCCAAAGCAAGGTACAAATATAAAATAATATTAATTTCAAAAGATGATTGAAGCAATGGTAGCATTATCATAATAAGTATGTAACCTTTCAGTAATTAAGTGTAATTTGAAAAAGATAAAACTTTCTTGACTATTTAAATTATGGGATACTTATTAGAAATTCAGACATACCTTACAGTTTCACTGTATATTTTGGAAGATTTTTCATCAAAGAACTAAAATAACCTTACTTTAACATTAAACTTAAAGATTTCTTAAAATGTTATGGAATAATTATACTAAACTAGAGGCCTGATGCATGAAATTCATGCACGAGTAGGCCTTCCTTCCCCCAGCTGCCAGCACCGGCTTCTATCTGGCACCTGGGACCCAGGCTTCCCTCACAGCCTTGGCTTTCGTCTGGAAGGACGTCCAGAAGGACGTCTGGTCTAATTAGCATATTATTATAGATAATCAAGTGCTTAATGTATTAATAAATGAGATGCATATCTCCTATCCACATATATAAACAATAAATTATGATATTTCATATTTTTATTTTCAACATTGTTATACAGAATAATTTCAAGTTTGTTTTATTCCAGAAAGTCTCCTGTAAGCATGCCATACAATAAAGTAATGATAAATACCCTCAAATTGCTGTAAAATAACTGAATTGCAACATTCTTAGTAAATAAAATCAAGTTTCTGGGATATCAAATGAAAATGCAATTCACTTGAGAGAAAGAAAATATTAACTTATTACCGTGTTGCTATTATCTTGTATCATATTGCCTTTTTGGTTGCTTGCCTTTCACATCTTATCTCTACTAACTTGTAGTAAATGCTATATCATAAAAAATGTCTTAAAATAACACATTTTTCTATTTTAAAAATTATAGGTATCAGAAATTCTTTCTTTTCCAGTCATTTTGAGAAAAAAAAAAACACACATAAAAATTTATCCTATTTTTAAAGATATTTCTTTCCAGCCAACCTAGGAAAAATTCACTATATTTGGCTTAAAATTTGCTATTAATTCTGTGAGAATGAAAATAACCATAGTGTATATTATAATGGGGAGGAGAGATGATTTCCTGTCTGAATTGCCTTTTGCTCTCCACAGGTCTAGGGCTGGCAGCACCAGGGTTGGGTTTCATGGGTTTGGAGCTCTAGCAGCTTAGATGCTGGGAGAGAGGAAGCCAGGGCAGACTCCCACAGAAAGCTGAGATTCAAACGCTTTGAATTGCTAATTCATCTCACAAATAAATACCAACACTGGTTAAGTGACAAGAACTATCGGAAGCATTTAGGATATGGCCAGAACAAAACCTTCTCATGGATCTTATATTTTAATGTCATAAGTATAAAATCTATGCCCAATGGTCCAGAAACAACACTAGACCATAACGCGGTTTAGAATCCAGATGTGTAGAAAGAAAACAGTAGATAGGAATAAATGAGGAGATTCCCATATAACCCACAAATTATCGTGGACTGACAAAATTCGCATTTATAAATCTGGGGTAATATGACCCCTAAACATGTCTGTCTGTCTGACTAGAATAATCAGAAACTCAAGACACAATTCATTTATGGATGAAAGTGATGAGCAGAAAAAAATCCTCAGGTTCAGAGTTCTTTTCATCAAAGATAGAACAAGGCTGCACGATTCATTCCAAGTATAGTCTTCCTTACATAGAACATTTTGGAATTTTGTAAAGTGGCATAGACCATTCAGTGGAAAAATGTATGTCTTTGTTGAATGAAACAGTAAAGCACATTAGATAACCATGGGAATCAGAGCAGCAATCCTATTTTACTCAAAAGTCAGTTTTGAATTGCAGTCACAAATATAATCAAGGAAGTTTTATTTTCTATAGGAGATGATGAATGGGTGGGTGTAAAAAAGGTTGCCCAGAAAAAAAAAAAAGAGTGGGGAGTTTGGGGAGGAGCTGGAGAAATTGCCTTTCTACAACTAAGGTTTGTGGCAATGATGAAATCATAGCACCATCCGTGAAAATTCTGATTGTGGAGCAGAGTTCAGCACAATCCCTCCTTCCTTTCCCTCAAAGCATGAGTTTCTTAAACTCAAGTCATAATTCGTGCCAAGGAAGTCTTGATAAAGGGGACTAAAATCTTGGCAAGATCAAAATTTAGTATAAGAAATGTGTTTCTGGAAAAATGGAAGCTTCCATCTCCCCACCCTGGGTTGGCAGAAAGCACTGCAACACACTGTGTGATGCCCACCTCCTCCTCTGCGTCCCCAGCTCTCTGTTGTGCAGAGACGCCTGGCCTGGGATTAGCAGCCCGATTCACAATATCCTAACTCAGTCAAACATCCTACTGTGAGGAAAGCATGAAACTCAACACAGAAAGTGTTACTACAAAAAATAGGATACATTAATACCCTGTACAATTTTTACAGGGCTCTGTCTTCATCTCTGCCAGTTTTTGTTTGTTTGTTTGTTTGTTTCTGTGATTTTTTTGCACGAAGAAATTTGGGAAACCTCAGAATTGCCAAGAGTTGAGATGTCAGAGTGGACTTCCTGAGTTATTAATTAACTAATGAAGAGACCAGAATAAGGCACAAATTCCACAGATAATTTGGGAAAACCATGCAAACAAGGTTCTTTTCTGTACTTACAGGATGTAAGGAGAATTGGCTAAAAAAAATACTCTAAAAATACTGAAAATATAGGTTATGTAAGAAAATGCAGCCTCATGACTTACATAACATTATAAAAATAATTCAAAACAAACTAAAAATAGAATAAAAACATATAGAAAATGACTTGTTACTACGGGCAACTCAGGCTTGCTATAAAAATTTTGGGGAAAAAAACATTTTAAACAAAGTGGAAAAAGTATCCTAAAAGAAATTAATTTTATTCAATTTTCATTAAGTCTTTAAAAAAAAAAAAAAAAAAACACCAGACATACCAAGGCCTGATTCCAATTTTCTCAATTCAAGAAGTATCATTTTTTTTACCCATCATAAATACCTTAACAAGGCAGAAATGCAGACTACACTGAGTAGATCACCCAGGATGAGCTGAGAGAGCATCATCAATAAAGATGATAGGTGATAGAGAAAAAAATGGGTATAATACACACGCACGTTACTACAATCCTATCTAATAAAAGAGAAAAATGGTAATTGGCGTACGACGATACCCTTTTCATTGGCTAATCAGGGCTATATGCAAATTAACTGCCAACTAAGATTGGCAGTTAACTGCCAACAAGATGGCGGTTAATTTGCATATGTAGGCACAATGCAGGGAGGCGAAAGGGAAAGCAGGAAGAAGCCCCCTGCCACTGACAGTGATCAGAAACCCAGGGGGGAGCTAAGAGCTGGAGGGCAGGGCAAAGGCGGCCCTGGGGCTGCCTTTGCCCTGCCCCCCAGCCATGATCGGAGAATCAGGCGCCTTTGCCGCCCTGGCCAGTGATAGCAGGAAGTAGGGGTGGAGCCAGCGATGGGAGCTGGACACGGTCGAAGCTGGCAGTCCCGGGAGCTAGGGGTCCCTTGCCTGGGCCTAAAGCGGAGCCCACGATCACGGGGCCGCTGCAGCTGCGGGTCCCCACTGCCCAGGCCGGACGCCTAGGCCAGAGGCATCAGGCCTGGGCAAGGGGCCGATCCGGTGATTGGTGATCGGAGGGTGATGAGGGTCAACTCCTCTGGCCGAGGCATCAGGCCTGGGTGGGGGGCGGAGCCGGGGATTGGGGGGATATGATGGTCCCCTTGCCCAGGCCTGAAGCCTGGGTCAGAGACATCAGGCTTGGGCGGGGGGTGGAGCAAGCGATCAGAGGGAGATGGGGGTCCCCTGCCCAGGCATGATTCCTGGGCCAGAGGCCTCAGGCCTGGGCGGGGGCCAGAGCCAGTGATCGGGGGGAAATGGGGGTCCCCTGTCCAAGCCTGACACCTCTGGCGGAGGCGTCAGGCCTGGGCAAGGGGCCAATCAGGCGATCGGAGGGTGATGGGGGTCTATGCCTCTGGCGGAGGCGTCAGGCCTGGGCAAGGGGCCGATCAGGCGATCGGAGGGTGATGGGGGTCAACGCCTGAGGGCTCCCAGTATGTGAGAGGGGGCAGGCTGGGCTGAGGGACACTCCCCTCCCCACACACACCCAGTGCACGAATTTCGTGCACCGGGCCCCTAGTTTGATAATAATCATCTTCCCTCTGCTTTCACAAATCACAACACAGAGACTTATTATAAACTAAGGTAGAAAAAGAGACTTACATTCATCAAAAAATAATACTCCAGCCTTTTTTTTCTCTCCATCATTAATACCTATTTGTAGCATCTGTATGACTGGGAAATCTGATCATAATCTTTGAATTACTACAGAGTGTGCTGGAAGTTGGAATCTGTTTTATTAAATAGAATCAAAGGCACATTTTCCTATTTTGCTGATCCATTATAAAGACTTAAATGGTAGAATCCAGTACTAATAGGCTCCAGGAACATCTAAAAGCTTTGAAGGACACAAGCTGCATAGGTAAAATGTTAATTATTAAATGCAGCACCCAATATTTAAGGGAAAAATACTTGTATAAAGATTTTTTTAAAGTCTGCTTTATCAATCATTTCCTTTTCATGCAATGACTCATTAGGATTAAACAAAACCAATTCCTAATTTTTAGAAAAATTCCTTTGATATGGGTAGAGTGGGATAGTAAGTCAATGCTAACAGTAAGTTTGTTTGTTTTGTAATTCAAATATAGCTGAGGGGAAAAGCCCAAGAAAAGGTAATCCTCATTTTTATGTACCTATATTAAACATAATTATATTGATTTCAGTAGATTAACTTTTGGAACTAAATTTCTTGGTACATGTGAAAGTTTGTTCCCTTTTCTTGGAAATCCTATAGGTATTTGTGTTCTTTTTCACATTAATAATTTATTTTCTAAGACAAACTTAATGTCACTTTGTTATTTTATCAATGCAACCCCCCTATCTCCCCTCTAATAAGTTGAATGTCCAAAAGTATTTTACCCAGACCCACTGTACTGTTTTGGTGACAAAAATAAAATCAGTTCCTGCTCGGCCAGGACAATACAGAGGTCAGAATAACTTGAAGACTCTGCTTTTCTTGAAGCCTAAGAAAAACAGAGCGAGGCCTGGCTGTCTACAGAGCGAGGGTGGAGCCATGGCCTACAGATGAGATCTTTTTTGTGTCCATCTTGAATTGCTAAAATCATCAAGTGAGAGCCATCATACTTACCACCCCTGCTGTGTATATCCAGCCTGCATGTTTGAAGCTGCCAGAAACATTGGTAGATAATCATGCTTTACTAAGATTTGGAGCCACAAGCTTGAAGGTGGGTGGGAGATGGCAAGGCTCCTCCCCTTGGTTTCTAGCAGACTCCTTTCCAGAAGTTAGACTCCAGACTCTTGATCTTGGTTCTGATATGTCTAACTCAGGTGAGTTTTTGTGGGCATCTGAGCTAACAATGTCAGGCCCCTCTGCTCAGATCCCGTGCAATCCCTATCTTGACTGGAAAAAGAGCTGGCCCTGACTCCATGCACTTGAATTATTTGACTTGCTGGTGCCCCTGCAAATGATATATGTAGCTGGAAAGAAAACTGCATGAATAGGGAATAATTATCCCTATTAGTCCAAACTGTGCTGATTTCTGTTAATTCCCATTTCTTGCTTGTCAGTTCCAAGTAGAATATCCTTAAATATTATAAAACTGGCAACCTGTTATCTCTGACAATTTTACACAGATGTGATATACCATGAATCAAATCTTGTTCCAAGATATAATTACAGCACAGAGAGCAAATGATTCTCATCATACAGTTCAGTTATAAAGTATATATTTCAACAGTGGACTAGAATGTCTATTACATACAGCAGCCTCCTGCATAGCTTCCTTCCTGAACCATGCCATGCCTCATTTCTTTACTAACAGTAATCACACTGATCTTGCTGGAAGAGAACTGCTTAAAATGGTCGTATTTGTTTTTAATATTAGAAAGTTATCACTATAAACTCTCAAAGCAAATCTTTCATCTCATTGGTTTCATTTTTCTAGAATGGAAGCAAATTAAATTTCTAAGGCCACCAATAAAAGTTAGAACATTAAACTACTTTCATACTATAAAGAACATATAGAATATAGTGCTCTATTGAGGAACACATAGCATTAAAAATATAAATGTGTTCTGCTTTACTTTTGGGCAATTCAATTTTCTGAATAGACAGCAATGTGAAAATCTGAGAAAAAAAAATCAATCATACCTACAGTACTCTCAACAGCCTAAATATTATGTGCTTCTTAGGTTTGATAATATTTATTTGTAAAAAAACACCATTGTAATCCATTGGTCCAAGTTCTCCAAGTAGATTATAAAAATCAGCCCAATGGCCCTGGCTGGTGTGGTTCAGTGGTAGAGTGTCAGCCTGCACACCAGAATCCCAGATTCAATTTTTGGTCAAGGGCACAAGCCTGGATTACAGGTTTCTTCCCTGACCCCAGTCAGGGCTCATGTGGGAGGCAACCAATCAATGTGTTTCTCTCTCACATTGAAATGTCTCTCTCTTTCTTTCTTCCCCTCCCTCCCTTCTCCTCTCTCTAAATACCAATGACAAAAAAAATATCCTCGAGTGAGGATTAACAAAAAGTAAAAACAAAAAGACAACATATCAGCCCAATGTTTAAAGATAAAAGAGTAAGACTAATTGAAGAAGGCTATTTTCCTTAGAATAAATGTAGAAGTGGGATATTTATGGCTATTAACTTGATAAAAAGAAAATAAAATTTCTGTTAAACAGAAACCCATATAATTATACAGTGATTGCAAAATAGTAATTGTGTGAATTAATATAATCAAAGGAAAGTAACATTATAACAGAATATTTTATGATTATGAAAATGTGTAGAGTGATGGTTTTCAGAAGGCTTATGATTGGTATCTGAAAATAGGCAGTAATACAACAGAAAATTTCATGATCCCATAATGTGACAGAAGAAAATTTTGATGACTATGTCCTGTGATTTGACTTCTCCAATCCTCAAACAGTGGGACTGTACATTGCTCCTATGTTCATAGTGTCATCGCCCATTCTCATTTCTAAAAATTATAGTTCTGCAATTCCATCAATGTTCTATTTACATTTAATCAATTTTATTAAGATCATTTTGATATATCATAAACATTCCATCATTTCCAACTTCTGCAGGACATATATATACAAACCTCAAAATAAAATCAGGTGTTTGACTCTATGTCATTTGAAGTTAGATCCTATTTGTTTCATGCAAATAAGTTCATTTTTTTCTCACTCCTTTCTTCATATACTTTAGGAACTATGCAGACTACTCAATGAGAGAAGAATGGTGAAGAATGAATGAGTGAACAAATGAATGAGTGAACGAATGAATGAGATTGTCTAAATATAAACTAAAACATAATCTATAGATATCACTCTATAAAAAACTCTGCATAGAGAGGCACCCATTGATTTTTCCCATTGGAATTATATAGATGTAGTAGTTTCTATCCTATGAAACTGGGGGTTCTCTGGAGTCTATAGAGACTTGAATCATTCATCGGTGTTATCCTATCATGTAGCACAACTAGTATAATAGTGGACTGCTGGCTTTCACCAAAAAATCCATTTCCTTTTCTTCCTGGGCACACAACTAGATTACATTTTGCCAGCATCCCTTACATTAGGTCTAACTATATGACTCATCTTCAATAAAATACATGTTACTTCCAGACATCCTCTCTTTTATCTTCTACCTGATGGATAAGAGGAGAAAGCCCCAACAGTTGCAGAGCTATAGAATAGAAACCAGTCCCCGAACCATCTGGGGGTGGAGGGAGTGCCTGTTGTCCAAGAAAATCTGCTTGGCTACAGAGAAGCAATGAATGTGCTTATGATCCCCAAATTTAAGGAGGCACGTGCTCTCATGTCCTCAAGTTCATTCTTTAGAGGACATTGTTAATTTATTCCATTATTGAGAAAGATTGCTTTTGAGAAACAAAACACTGTACCATTGCATGAAGTTTCGAATGACCATAACAGCTCTAATTTGAAATTGGGAATGAATATTAATTATGCCAAGTAATATTTTGTGGGTTTAGAGAGCATGTATAACCCTAGCTCCCACTGGATGGGAAGAAAACTAAGCTCTCTAATACATAGACTTCAACATTAGTGAGCAAAATATGGAATAAACTAAGTGGATACTTTAAGTCCTAATGAAAATTACCTTTAAAGGCTTATTATTCAATGGAAATATTCACAGGAGAGAGAGCATGCACTGGGTCCTTTGCCTTGAGGATTTTTATCTGAAGGCATCAGGGGAGGTTCCCAACAGAAAATCCATTAGCTTTCCAGGTATGTCCTTTCAGGGGTGTGGTCTCTGTGGATTGGTTGGTGGCAAGGCAAGGGGTCATCAGTCAATGTAGCTGGTCTTGATGTCACCCATGGCATCGTCCTCTGATTTTGCAGTTTTTCTGGGCCTGGAGCTAATGCACAACTGAAGCCTAAATGTCATCTCTAGTTTGATCAAAACTCTGTCTCGTAGGTCAACAGACTGGAGGCTTTGTTCCTAAGATTATTTGATGTAGGTCAGAACCTCTTTGTCTTGAGGGCTTAATGCTTAAGGGATTGGTTGTGCAAGGCTTCTATGGGAGTCCTATGAAGCTATTCTCCGGCCCTTTCGCTCCTTCTCTAAGGGGGTTTAAAATCACATAACTAGCGATATCCTAGAGGAGGGAAGGTCATCCTGGGGGGAGGTCACACCCAACAATACTTGTTTTCCTAGTTTTGCCTGTTGTTAGGCACCTGGGGCTTTCTGTCTTCTTTTAAAAAATATATATTTTTATTAATTTCAAAGAGGAAAGGAAAGGGAGAGAGAGAGAGAAATATCAATGATGAGAGAGAATCATTGATTGGCTGCCTCCCGCATACCCTCTACTGGGGATCCAGCCCACAATCCAGCATGTGCCCTGATGGGGAATGGAATTGTATCCTCCCTGGTTCATAGGTTCAATCATTGAGCCACATGGGCCGGGCCGGGGCTTTCAGTTAAGATGGCCTTCTGTAACTGGCCTACTGTTCCTACTCTGCTCATGTCTATCTAACTGCCTACTACAGCATTAGTACTCAACATATATTAACTTTATTAACTCTCAAGCTATCATATATATTGCAAATATCTTATAAAGTAATTCCAAATTTTAGAAAAGCAAATTTATTTGAACTTTCCCCCAATGTCTTTCTCTATTTTTATCCTTTGAATGTGCTTTCCTATCACAAGAGAATATAATCATTGTCACACCTTTTTGCCCATGTGCTTCTACATTTGTTTTGTCTTCCTTTTACCTCTTTAACACGTATATTTTGGTGTAAGAAATGGTCACTAACTATACTGTGGAGGCCCCGGTCACATACATTTTCCAAATTTATCTTCTTTGTGAGATACTATGGTGACCAGCACAAATAACCAGACATGACCTTGAAACAAGGTCAACTAAATTCAAATATCTTCCTTTAAATACACATAATTAGAATTCTGAACTTGGGACCTTAAAGAAACAAGTTTATTTTAAAAATAATCATTGGATATAGAGCTACATATTTCAATTTACTATTTCATTAAGTTAAACAGACATGACTCCAAGCATGCTTCACAAGTAAGAATTCAGTGTTTGCACCAGCATCTTTTTACTTAGAAGCTTAATATAGAGAACTACCTAGCGCTTGTTTGTTCTGTCTCATTTTCCTTCTTTTGTCCCTTCAGTTCCTGCCTTAAGGCCCAGATTTTCCTCTTGCATTTATTTTACTGGTTTCAAAGAGCTCTGTACTTTTCTCATATTCAATGGGCTCCTGTCGTTTGTGAGAGGCATATCCTGAGACAAATCCCTAAATCTGTCAATGTCACTCTAGACTGATAAAAAGTAGCTCAGTATAATTGAACAACATAAGCTCTGAAAAAGTATCCTGTAGAACTGTTTTTCATCAGTGATTAATTCATCTGGGCAATCCTAAACCAATCACTTCCATACCAGCCAAATCCTTTCTACCACCCGTAAAATCTCATCTATGGAAAATACATTGTACCATCTGCCTTCAAATGGTTGTGAAATTTAAATGCAGTGTTTCTATTAACTCATTTAAATTGTTAATCTAAAGGACTGAGGTTATCCAATTTCTTTTCCTAAACTAATTGTCAAAGAGCCTAGTGTTATCAAGGAGATTACAAGTTAAAAAAAAACTAAAACTGATCGATAGCAAAGAACAGATGTAAAGGATATAAAACTCTTGTTTGTTATTGCCTTAGAGCTCAGATCAAATTTCTTTATTTAAGAACCTTAAATCAGCACAAATATTCTAGTTCAACATATTGCATTTCTCTTAACAGAGCTCAGAAAAATACTTTCTGTTTTTCAATTACTACCTTATTTTAAAAAAAATCACTGAATTTGGCTCTCCCTGCATTTACCTGATTGTATTATTCCAACTCATGAAGGAAATGCCAGGTCTGGGCTAATTTCTTTGAGGATGGTAGGGTCCACAGTATGATTGTTGGGGTTGAAGAGAGCAGCCTTGTGGCTGGGTAAAGATTTGATACAGTTATTTATATTACTAGAAACACACATTCTAGTAGATTCACAATGGAAAAACTATGTAGTCAACTGGAATGTTGCTAAAAGAAAGACTCTCTGTAGAAAATCTCTCCACGTGTCTTTTAAATTTTTTTTTTATATTTTATTGATACTTAGAGAGGGAGGAGGGGAGAGAAAGATAGAAACATCAATGGGAAACATCTATCAGCTGCCTCTGCACATCCCCTACTGGGGCTCGAATATGCAAACTGGGCATGTGCCCTGACTGGGAATTGAACCAGTGACCTCCTGGTGCATGGGACTACTCTCTGCCAACTGAGTCACACCCACCAGCTGGCTTCTCCACGTGTTTCTGTGGTAACTGGTAGCTTATACTCTAGTTTAAGAACCCTTACTGTCTTTGAAGGACCCTGAAAACGTAGCTTGTGAGTCTATGTTTCCTCTGTATTCTGATAAGCTATATTTTCAACATGAATGCATAATATGAAGTCCTAAAGTGAAAGTTGCAGCAAATATTAAGCACTTGCTTAAAAAACATTGAGGTGAAGATTATAATATAAAACTGTTTTCTAATTATATTTCTAAACAAGACAGTATAGTGTCCACTTAGCCTTAACTATCTAAATATTCAAAACCTTACAGCGGTTCTCAACCTGTGGGTCGCGAACAATGAAAATACATCCTGCATATCAGATATTTACATTACGATTCATAACAGTAGCAAAATTACAGTTATGAAGTAGCAACGAAAATAATTTTATGGTTGGGGGTCACCACAACATGAGGAACTGTATTAAAGGGTCGCGGCATTAGGAAGGTTGAGAACCATTGCTTTAGAAGACTGTTATAGTCCAATTTTACTGGGTCCAATAAATAAAATAGGAAAATATGTGTGAGTGTAGCAAAGGCTGTCAGAGAAGTAGAGATTATGAATTTGTATTCATGAACCACACTGTTCTATCTCAATGCAAGCCCATTTTTCTTTCTTCTTCATTTTTCCTGCTATTCTCTTCAATAAAAAGACATGCCTTTAGGGAATAAAAAGGGCTCTCACAAAAATTACAAATATTGCAGAGCTGCCGAACAACGTTACCAAAGTGTGCGGTGTTACTGCATTACTTAAATCTTCTTTCAGTACTCTATTGTGTGTATAGATATAAATACTTAATAAGGTATACATGTACATTAAGTATATGTGTGAATATAGAAATAAATACTTTGGAAGAGGAAAATCACAGTTAGGTGAAATCGTCCCTTTAAAAAAAAAAAGAAGTCCATCATGCTGACTTTGCATTTTATCTTTAGAGTTACAAAAGTTATCTGCAAAGGCGAGTAATTTATAGCTCACAGTTAACATATACTCAAAGGGATAAATGTATGGAACAGCAGCATAATAAAATCCTTGCCCTGAGGCTTCACTACAGAATTTCTTAACACAAACTGAAATGATAGAAATAGTATTCCTTAGCTGATTTTCAGCAACGGTAAATTTCCTTGTCATGATACACACTATAATCCCTAGTGCTTTAAAATATATTTGTTCTTTGGATTCATGTAATTGCACCTTTCCAAAAAAATATTTTTTTTTCCTAAATGTCACACACTCTTGGTATAGCAGTCAATTGCTTCTTCTAACTATAGTATACATATGCATATTCCACGAGCAGGGCTTTCCAAATGCTAAACAGTTCTTTGGAGTTGCCCACGCCCATTATGGTGATTACATTCCTTGTGACAGGGAGTGAAGTCATTTATAACAGCAACAAACAGTGTTGAGTTGTGTATAGATATACATGTCACATGCAATCTTTCCATATGCACATAGGCAATGGTTAACATATACACAAACCTGATCTTAGGTATAGTATTTTTAATAGCACTTGGTTCACCAATATAGCGTCACATCAAAACTTACTGAATGAATAATTTGAAGAATATGCTGCTAATCTTATTCTGACAACATCCCTTTTAAGGCAGGATATAAGTTATCCTTGCTTTTATAGTAACAAAAAAAAGTGGTTTTACTCTTAGACGTCATTTTTTAATAAATTATCACTACCATATTGCTTTTTTGTTATTTACTGACTTTTAATTAAATTGGACAAAAGTACATGCCCTCGATCTTTCAAAATTCTTTAGATGGCCAGATTAGCTTTAGGGATAAAAGTCCAAATATAGATAAAAAGTACAAATAATGACACAGAACTCCAAAATGATAAAAGTAATGAATACGTGAATATATACTATGTTGATATTCTATTATAAGCATTCTGAGATTTTTTTTAAAAGAAGATCTAAATAGAACAGAAAAATATACTTATTACTATATGGTTACTGACCAGCTTGTGCCTCCACATGTGGTAGATAATTATAAAGTCTCTGAAAGTTAAAGAAATGACAAAAGGAATAGAAAATAGCTTTTCTTAGTACAAGGATGAACACATTGAAAAGTGACTTAGCTAAATTCAATTAAGGTATGCCCCAGCTTCACTAGGTACCTCTCTAGTAAAAAAAAATGAACTTAACTTTTGTAAGGGAAGTTTAGATTAAAGATAAAAGAGCATTTGTGATTGCAAATCTTGTGAACATTAAAACTGGCTATGTTAAAATCTCCTAACACAGGATTTAGTAAAACCCTGACACACTTCTAAACTTTGAATTATGTAGATAGCCTTTTAAGTTCTTTCTAAACTCTACAGATCTATAAAACTATAAAAATGTCTTCAAAATCCAAGATTATGTTTTAATAAAATAACTATTAAATTAGTTGCAATGAAATAATGGATTTTAAAAACAAGCTGCAATTTTTATAGTCCCTGAGGGTTACAGAGACACTAGAAAACTGTGATGTCATCTGGCGCAGCTCTCCCATTTTTCATCGAAACCTGAGGCTCAGAGACAGAGGCAGGAGGAAGAACAGATTTCTTTTACATCTGCCTAACTACATTTTTAAAATTATTATGAAGAAAATAGCTTATAAAAGATCTACTTTAATCCTCACAGGAACTCAGTGAAACAGTACTACTCTCCATATTTTATAAATGAGTGCATCACGGCTCAGAAAGGGTTAGGTGGCTTGTTCAATGCCACACGGCCAGTCAGTGCCAATAGCAGGACAGGAATCGAGTATCCTCTAAGTGTGTTGCTCCTTTGTAAACCCAGAATATCATAGGAGAATGAATTACTACTATTCTTCCCATTAATTTTTCATTTAAAAATGTTTCCATGTGTATCGAATTTCCGTGCTTTATAAATTCCGTAATTTTCTAAGGGCAATCTTATATGTTGAAGAAAATCTAAATGACTGGTTCTAACTTCAGTTCCACCACATACTAAATATCATGTGACGTTGGCCAAATCACTTATGTGCTCTGTACCTCAGTTTCCTCATTTGTAATGCAGAGATTAAAACAGCAACTATTTCATTGTGGTTGTTGTAAAGATCATATATAATAATGTACACAAAGTGCTTAGAACAATGCCTAAAACACATTCAAATGCATGCATATAGTATGCACTTGAAAATTTCACCATTATTTTTGTTGCTATTTCTAAGTCAATGTATGATAAAAATTAGGGAAATCTTAAGTAGTATTTCTCTACTAAGACTACATTTCAAAGAATAGCCCAAAAGGTTTCTCTTTATATATTCATTACTTGTATTTGTACTGGAGATTTCTCTTTATGTCAAGTTTATTAACAGTATATAAAAGGGGATATTTAAAACACATTTTCTTAATATTTAACAAACTGGTGCACCAACAATTAGTATTCAGATTACATGAATATTTTCATACAGAACAGTAAAAATACAGTCAAAATGTAGGCACCTTGACAGGCTGGTGTGACTCAGTGGTTGAGCATCATCCCATGAACCAAGAAGTCACTGGTTCAGTTCTGCTCAGGGCACATGCCTGAGTTGCAGGCTCCACCCCAGTAGGAGGGCGTGTGGGAGTCAGTCAATTGATCCTGTTTCTCTCTCATGGAAGTTTCTATCTCTCTATGCCTCTCCCTTCCTCTCTCTCTATAAATCAACAAAAACACCTTTTAAAAGTGCGGGCACCTAGGAGAAAGTCTTTCTTGTCTTTTTTAAAGCTCAATGATAATCCCTTAAAATTATTAAAAAATAATTTCTGAATGAAGTGTAGGAATACATATTTTAGGTGCAAAAATAACCACAGTCAAAAATTTTATGAACCCTTTCCAGAAAGCACAGTATTCAATTCCAGTTAAATTTTTGTTTCAAATAAACATTTGAAACTAGGCCACATCCTGCTCTGTGCTTGCCAAAAATGAAAATTTCAAAATCTAAACTCATGTTCTACTTCCCAAGCACACAAAGAAGTCATCTCAAATTTAACCTAGCCAATTTAAAAAAGACTATTAAAACTCTGAAGAAAAGATATTTTCAAAATATGTGAGTACAATGTAAATCTAAGTGGACACTGAATCTCAGAGATGGTTACATTATATAAAACATGAGCAACTGCAATGACATAGATCAATGTATGATATGAAATTCTACAGATGAAAAATGCAGTATTCAATGTGGAAACCTGCAGCACTTTGGCACCTATTAGTATTTGGTGACAAGAAGCTAGAGGCATTTTCAAGGACCAAAAAGAAAATTGAAGAACGCTCTCCTTCACTCTCCCATATATAGGGATAACAATGTTAATGTTTACCTAGAGAATTCATTATAGTCACCTGGTTGATTCTCACCCTATCTGACAGCTTAGTTCCATAACCCCGACAGCTGGCAAAATGACTTCTGACAAGGACACAAGTTTCATTCTCAATTTTTCTATCAGTGATAGGTAGGTTCTTGTACAGTCTTATTAATATCACTATTCATGAACAGGAAACTTTGACCAAGGTCAATGGTAAGGAAGATCAAGACCAAATAGCTTTACACTCTCTGTCCAAAGGCTTTTGCATTAATTTATGTCTCTGATACTTCCTTTTGCATTATATGAATACCTTTCTTTGCAGAAACCACAATGCCAACTCTGGCTTCATCACACCCATTTATATATTCCCCAGGAACAATTTATGAGAGATGTTAAAGAAAATTCAGATCACCCTGTACCTAAGCAAGAAGACTTTCTGTCTTAGGCCCATAGATATTGGTTTTCCTGCTGTCACTGCCCACCCAAGGCCCCAGTGTTTGCAACCTAAAAGCCCATATTCTTTTACATAGATCATCTTGTGGGTGCCCAGAACTCCCAAATTCCCTACCTAAATAGCGCTGACATTATTTCCAGGGATCTTACTTAGGTCCACCCTGATTCTAAGAGAAACCTCATTTACCCTTGTACACATCTCCAGGCCCAAGGGTGACCAAATATGGCAATTGTCAGGGCTTTGGGGCATAGCTGGTGATTGGCCATCCAGGCTGAGGTGCCCACATAGGTACGTATATATGAGTCCCCTTGTAGTTCTAGTGGCATGGGCCAAAAGGATGGAATTAATTAGATTCCTGCATGAAATTGTAAGGTGACCAAAATTATAAATTTGAACCTGGCCTTCCTCGTAATTGCAAAACTGTACTTGTGAAGACAGGAGACAGACTATGTATAATTTAACAGCTTGTTGGTTTGATTTATAACTTTAAATGTCTAAAATTGCATCATGTAGACCCTATTTGTCATGTCATAAAAATGTTAGGGGCGCCCGGCTGGTGTTGCTCAGTGGTTAAGTGTTGACCAATAAACCAGGAGATTTGATTCCCGGTCAAGACACATGCCTGTCCTGTGGGCTCAATCCCTGATGGGGGGAGTGCAGGAGGCAGCCGATTACTGATTCTCTCTCATCATTGATGTTTCTATCTCGCTCTCCCCCTCCCTTCCTCTCTGAAATCATTAAAATTATATTGAAAAGAAAGAGAGAAAGAAAATGTTAGGGGTTAACTTGAAAAAAGCCAATGAAGAATACCCACTCAAAATGTTATCATTCATAAGGTGCATCAGGGAACCTGGTTCCTCTCTTAATGTCAAAATTTAACTTTTTCTCTCAGGTTTTTAAGTGAATAGGAAAGGAAGAACAGGCCAAATTCCATAGTTTATAAATTTAGGAAAAGATAACAATCCTTATTAACACTTATTACTAGATACTTCACCTTTGGAAACAAAAGTTCAAGGCCTACCCTAAGTCCACTGGTTTCTCTATGGTTCACCGCACATTTCCCTCTAGGTCCCAAGAGCTCTAGTGTGGTCTTTGTCATATTTGTATAGAAATCATCATGGTACCTAAGTCTTTAAGTCAATAGAAGCTCTGAACTTAAATGAGTTTCATGGGACCTAAAGCAAATTAAAAAACAGATTCAATATCAGGAGTAATTTTAGGCACTAAACTTTTCAGTTCCATATAAATCACTTAAGCAAACTGGGTCAAAGAAAATATCCTTGATAATTGACTGATCTAATATTTTTGAACCTTAAATATCCTTCTTGCTGATAAGACATATCAAATTACCCTCTAGGGGGCTCCACTCTGGAGCAAGAATGACCTTGTAATCACAATGCAAAGAAATAGAGTCCTTTGCAATTATGACAAAAAATAATAATAACTTAAATTACCAAATAATGCTATTTGAGGATAATAAATTATTTCCCAGAACTGTACATTTGAATATATGAAATCATCTGAATGTATAATTAAAGTTTCTGATAACGTAGGAACATTGAAATTCCCCATGTAAATTCCATTAAACAATATATTTAAAGGAAGTTTTCTGTGTTGATAATGCTATTTCATTTACAATTGAAATTCATAAATCATATGTCAACTAGAGGCCCGATGCACGAAATTCATGCAAGAGTAGGCCTTCCTTCCCCCAGATGCCAGCACGGGCTTCCCTCTGGCACCCGGGACCCAGCTTCCCTAGCAGCCCAGGCTTCATCAGGAAGGACGTCCGGTCTAATTAGCATATTATGCTTTTATTATTATAGATAGACAAATAAAGACAAGACACACAAATAGGAGAGTACACATAGGCAGTAACATATTAGAGTTAAGATATTGCAGGCATGATGATAAGGGATCTAAAAAACATTTCAAATGCCTTCAAGTAGTTGAAAGTTAATAATGTGGGAGAGGTGGTAATTTTAAAACAATTTCAATCAAAATATGCAGCTATAGCCAGAGGGTAGGTAGCAAGTATAAGAATGCAGTTCTTCCTTAACTACATTTTAGAGCTATTGGAAGTGGTACTAGTGCTTTCTGTGCATTTGATGGCTAGTAGTTGAAGAATGGAGATTTGGCCATATTGTAAAACCTTCGTTATATTTAGGAGAGAATTTCTTCAAAGGTCAGTAGGTTGAAGAGAGATATTGAAAGTTTGCTTTAATAAACAGGCTCTGTTACTCCCAGCTAATAAGTAGCTGAAAAGGGGGTTGAATTAGCTACTTCTGAGTTTTATAAGGACCTCTTACATTTGTCTTGTGCTCATCTATCCTCACTTAGAAAACATCCATTAATTGCCTCCTATATGTAAGCCCTGTGTGAAGGGCTGTAGGGAAAGTAGAAATGACAATTACCCAGCCTATTACATGGAAAATGCACCAAAAGAGAATTGAAAAGCAAGTTAAATTTTCTATCAATTATTATTGCAATTTGCTAAGAGCACCTTTTAAAAGGTAAAACTGATCTGATGTGTGGAGAGTCATGGGATAAAAAATAAAAAAAAAACAGAAAGCAAATGCTAATAGCAACTTTCTGAAATAGCTATGGCCTTCTAAATGTATAGGCACTCCTCTCCCATAGCACAATAATGCTAATGATTTCACTTCTTGGTTTAGAAAGACAGATTATTAAAGAAAAAGACAGAAACATCCATACATATATTTTACAAACAAAGATGTAGTAACTTTGTGTGATTTGTGAAATGTAATCACAGTGCAAAATAAAATTGCTTTGGAATGACAATGATGAATTTTACATTTGTAAAACCTTGACTTGATATTCACACCCATGTCTATTCAGAACTGATGATTGGCTATTAAAAAAAGTATTAAAGTGGAATTGATGTGTAAGCTATCACCCTAAATAAACCTCCATATGGTCATCCTTCTAGAACAACCAAGTAACTCTTACATAACCTGCAAACTATCTTACCTCAGCTCCTAGTATTAACTAGCCTCTATACTTCAATATGTACTTTTCCTTTTCTTTTTAAATTTATCTTTATTGTTGAAAGTATTACAGATGCCCTCATTTTCCCCCAATTCACCCCCACTACCCCCTTCACAGGCCTTCACCATACTATTGTCTGTCTTTGGATTATGCATATACTGGTATACATATAAATTCTTTGGTAAATCTCAAATTTCTTCCCACCTATCCCCCTTCCCTATGTAATGTGTCAGTCTGTTGCATGTTTCAATGTATCTGGATTTATTTTGTCTGTCAGTTTATTTTGTTCATTAGATTCCACATATAAGTGAGATCATGTGATACTTGTCTTTCTCTGCCTGGCTTATTTCACTTAGCATAATACTCTCCAGGTCCCTCCATGCTGTCTCAAAGGGTAAGGGATCCTTTACAGCAGTGGTTCTCAACCTTCCTAATGCCGCAACCTTTTAATACAGTTCCTCATGTTGTGGTGACCCCCAACCATAAAATTATTTTCATTGCTACTTCATAACTGTAATTTTGCTACTGTTATGAATTGTAATGTAAATATCTGATATGCAGGATGTATATTCATTGTTACAAATTGAACATAATTAAAGCATAGTGATTAATCACAAAAACTATATGTAATTATATGTGTTTTCTGATGGTCTTAGGTGACCCCTGTGAAAGGGTCGTTCGACCCCCAAAGGGGTCACAACCCACAGGTTGAGAACCGCTGCTTTACAGCTACACAGTATTTCATTGTGTAAATGCACCACAGCTTTTTTATCTACTCACCCACTGATGGGCACTTGGGCTGTTTCCAGATCTTAGCTACTGTAAATAGTCCTGCTAGGAACATAGGGGTGCATAGATTCTTCCTGATCAGTATGGACTTTTCCATTTCCAGCATCAACTCTTGATTTCTAAGATTTTGATGTAAGTACAAGAGTTCCCTCTGAACTCTCAGTTAACTGAAATCACATGCATTTGTTCTAACTTGTGCAGTGATTTCAGCTTCTATGTGAAGTGGGCAAGTCACCTTATATTTCTGGGCTCAGCTTTCTTACCTGAGTATGAGACTGCTTTGATGAACACTGTTACTGTTTATATTGTAAAAAATTGGGTCAGTTGCACAGGTCAAGCCTTTTCCAAAATTCAATGTTCATAGTAAAAACAAAATTCTGCCAAAAAACTGCAAATATGAACACACATGTGTCCTAAGATACAGATTTCAAATAATCCTAAGATCCAAGCACATTTCTCAGAAGAACTATATATTCTTGAGTTATCTTTAAATGCAATTAGATACAAATGCTTTAACTTTGGGTTCCCATCTAACACATGGCATATAAATTGTACATAAAAGTCATTGCTTCTATATTTGAATGGTTTTATAAATCTTTAAATCCATATGTGCCACCTTAATGGCAGACAGTAGATAGTACAAATATACTTTTATAACACTTAGCACTTAAGCTTTTTAAGCTATCCACATAACTTATTCACTCTGGCATGACTTTTGTGAGATAGCTAATATGCCCCACTTCAAAAGCTATAAATAGAAATAGCCTAGCCTGAAAACCTGGATTTTACTACAGCTAAAGTTTACTACTACTGAGTGATTTGCATACTGTTGGAACTAGAACAACAAAAGCTATTCATGTGTTCTACTCCTTTCACTGTATATCTCCTAAGGAAAATAAAACTATTATTATGATTAGTATAAATCAGAAAAAATTATAGTTGATTCTATTTCATAAACTGCCTAATAAAATATCTATACTAATAAAAGCCTAGGTGGCCCCTGTGCCTTGACGTCATCACAAGATGGCCACCACAAGATGGCCGGCAGGGGGGGCAGTTGGGGGCAACCAGGCCAGCAGGGGAGGGCAGTTGAGGGGACCGGGCTGGCAGGGAAGGGCAGTTGGGGGCGATCAGGCCGGCAGGGGAGCAGTTAGGCGTCAATCAGGCCAGCAGGGGAGTGGTTAAGAGGCGATCAGACTGGCAGGCGTAAGTGGTTAGGGGCAATCAGTTAGGAGCCAGCAGTCCCGGATTGTGAGAGGGATGTCCGACTGCCGGTTTAGGCCCAAGGGGTCCCAGATTGGAGAGGGTGCACTGGGCCTCTAGTATTTTAAGTAAGCAATACATCAACATACATCATTAAATATGGAAAACAAATATTGAACAGGATTCACTAGGATCAAAGTTAGAAAAGAATGTCTAGAGTGGATCTCTTTGGAAGTTTACCTGCACAGATAATAATATTATAGGGTAGAGATGCTATAGGGAAGGACAAAAGAGAAAAAGACAAGTAGAATAAAATGAGGACCTCTTGTTTCCATGAGTGAAGAGAAAAATAAGTGGCTAAACAGAAACTTGCATTTCAAATATTTACTTAGACTGGAGGAGAAATGTGCATGTCAAAAGTATGAGGAATAAAGAATGAGGTGAGTTAGGACATCTAGTAGGAAAACTGTGATCTGTTCTTTCCATGAGGCAAGGGGGAAAAAAATCAATGACTAAAAAGAAACGTGTATATCAAAAAGAATTGATGATAAGTGAGAGAGAAATGCACTCCTCAAAAACTTGAGGTGAGTTAGAAATTATAGTTACCTAACAATTGATCCAGAGAGGCCCAAAGACCAAGAACAAGTGAAATGGTAACCCATGGTAGACTTCGGGTGCTGTAATTCCAGATAGGAAACAAACTGAAAAATCACTATTTCCTTCAAATTCTAATTTGAAAAATATATGTTATTAATTTAAGGATTTAAGATGATACTAGTTGGTTTAAAAAGGTAAGCTAAAACAGTGAATTTGAAGACAAATTCAACTCAATGCTTTGAGCATTATCCAGGAAGAAATGATACAACTAACAAATATAGCAACCAAGGTTTAACATGTACAGAAAATGTATGTCATTCTAAGTAGCCGTCACCACATAAATGAAACTTCAGTTATTTCAGATATAAATCTATAAAAAGAACTATCTACATAAATATAGGTTGAACAGTGTTCAGACACAAGCTTCAGTGGATTTACACAACATTTTTACATAGCTTACACTGGGAAAAAATGGCATTCATCAGATATATTCAAATCAAAAAGTAAAACAAGCATTCCTTTATACCAGCATAACTGGGAACTTAATAGAGGTGTCAAAGATTAAAAAAAAAAAAAAACTCTCAGGGAATGTCAGTAATCAAAACACCTTTTGTAGGTTTAACTCTAGTTTTCTTTTCTTTACTTTTCTTCTTATTACATTAAAGTGATTGCACCACAGATACTCTATTTTTGAGACCTGAAATCTTATTCAACTAAAAGTTGCTCTACATGCGCGTGAGCTTGGGGACATGAATAAAGTGAATTATTTCAGTATGAATTTAACAAAGATTTAAGAAAAGTTCTTCTACAATGACTAACATCCTAAGGCAAACAGAAAAAGAGGTTTATTATAAAACAGAACAGATCTTTCCTATTATGTCCAATACAGCATGGAATAGCCAGAGAATCAAATTATTTTAGTCTTTACAACTGAGATAGCAAAGAGATATGAAGCTCACTGGAATTAGCATTTCCCTATATGCCCCAGGTCAATTTAATCATTAGTTCTTAGCATTTCTCCTCATGAAAACAAAAAAAGACATTGTTTCTAATTAATGGCTGCTAAAAGTTAAATCAATTTAAATGTTTCATATAAATTAGGCATAACTAAATTTTAAAAACATGCTTTCATTTTTATTATTTGATGAGCATAACAGTATATGAGCAAAATCACAATTTTGAAAGAAGAATAGAGAAATAATTAAAAATGCATGTAGAGGTTTGGGAAGTGCTCACATTTATTACCAAAATAAAATCAAAGCATCAAGTCACTACTACTGCTATTGCTACTAGCAATAATAGTCTATGTAATGCTTATTACGTATATGCAATATTCTAAGTGTTTTCCATAGTTTTTCCAAAGTGTTCTCCATTGACAAATTCAATCAAATGTAGTAGTCACTTAAATTATAATATGTTTATATATTATGGAAGCTGAAAATCTGATAATGCTAAATTATAAAAATGGTAATCTTCAAAATTTGAACCTGAATTATTTTTGAATCCAAGGCTATGTTTGAGCCATCTGGGGTAATTAAGGCATGCAAAAGAAAGTGAAAATGGAAAGGTGAAATAGGCCTTTATGTCCAGTAACAGTGCCTTGCATATTATGGGTACACTGTAGACACTTAATGCACATGAATATCATGATGCCACTTGGTGTTTCACTACCAAATTATTTTCTCTCTTGAATAAAGAATGACGGGTGGAACTGTATATGCAAGGGGGATGCCAAGGAAGAGACCCACCTCTCAGCTGCTGGCATCACTGATCTCTTATGTAATAATAACCTGTGTAGACAAAACAACTAATTGACTACGTATTTTTAAATTTAAAAACAAAACAGAAAGAGATAGGCAGTATTATTTCATATACCCTAAAATAGGCTAGTCATCTTTATCAATATTTGCATTACTATATTCCATTAGTAGAAAAAAAAATTTTCCAACCTAACCAATATACTAATTGCTAGAATGTTTAAATGTATGTCAAAAATGAAGCCATAGCCAGGTAGCTCAGTTGGTTAGAGTGTCATCCCCATACATCAAGCAGGTTCAATCCCCAGTCAGGGCACATACAGAAGTCAACCAATGGAGAATGGAGCAATGAATGCATACATAAAGGAACAATAAATCTCTCTCTCTTTCTCTCTCTCTCTCTCTCTCTCTCTCTCTCTCTCTCTCTTTCTCTCTCCTCATCTCTCTCTCCCCCCTTCCTGTCTCTCTATAAAATCAATAAATAATTTTTTAAAATGTATGTCTATGTCAAAAAATAAAACATGGCAAGCTTTTTTTTAATTTCATTATATTTTGAGTTTTGTTCGAAATAATTTTTATCAGAATGTAGAAGCTGCCTACAACTAGTGTACATTCAGATGCATTCTGACAGAATAAGCTCAAAATTAATCGACAGTCAATATGTTGATAATGTTTGGCACATATTTAGCTGCTGGGCATCCTTGACTGTAGGAGGCAAGCAGGAAGAACTGGGCCTCATTCTACATGTCAGGTAAATACTGCACTGGGCACACTGGTTATGTACAACCCTAGCGTGAAATTCTCAGCAGGGATGCAAGGATATCTCTGGCCATCTGCTCTCAAGTGGTAGTAAGAACTTTTTACCTTATCCTCTTCAACTCTGTGGTATGCAGAATTATGAACCACAAAGGTATCTAAATCCTAATCTCCTGAACCTGTGACTATATTAGATTACATGGAAAAAGGAAATTCAGGTTTCTAATCAGCTGACTTTAAAATAGAGAGATTAAACTAGTTTATCCAGGTGGGTCCATTAGAATCATGAGGATTCTTAAAAGTGGAAGTGAGAAGAGAGAGAGATGACAGTGTTAAGAAAAACCTCAGACTGCTATGTCTAGCTTTGTAGATGGAGGAAGGGGACATAGGCCACAGACACAGGTAACTTTTAGAAGCTAGAAAAGGCAATGAAACATATTTTCCCCTACAGCCTTCAGAAAAGGACACAGCCTTTGAACCACAGCATTCAGAAAAGGACATAGCCACTGAACAACACCTTTAGTTCAGCGACCCATGATAGACTTCTGACCTCCAGAACTGTCAGGTAATAAATGTGTTTTGTTTTATACCTCTAAGTTTATGGTCATTTGTTACAGCAATAATAGGAAATTAATATTACCTCTTATTTGTTTCCCACCTATACTAAGTAGTAGGTGGGAAACAAACATCTTTAAAATGAACAGTAGAGGGATTACGTAAAGGAAAACAAAGAAAATCTCATGGACACAAACAATCTGGTGACTGTCACAGGGAAGTGGGGGTGGGGAGGTAGAAGAGGGTAAAGGGGAAATAAATGGTGATGGAAGAGACTTGACTTGAGGTGTTAAATATACAATACAGCATACAGATGATGTACTGTAGAATTGTACACTTGAGACCTATATAATTTTATTAACCATTGTCACCTCCCTAAAATAAAAATAAAATAAAAAGAATAGAATTTTTATTTAAGTATTTTGTTCCCATTACCGACTCTTCAACTGAAAAGATATGAACAGTGTATAAATATTAAATGACATAAAAGGGAAAATTGTACACTTATATATGTTTATACAATTTCTCAATAAATCAGTATCATTTAAAATTAAATGTAAATATTTTAAATAAGATAGAAACTTCAATTTATCGTTTATTTCATAAAGTAGTTGTCCTATAAATAAAAGCCTAATATGCAGATCGACTGAACGTCAAAACCGGCGGAATGACCAGTTCCTATGATGCGCACTGACCACCAGGGGGCAGACGCTCAAAGCAGGAGTTGGTCCCAACCCACGGGCCCCAGGCCAGCCAAGGCAGGTGCCAGCGGGGGACCCCCTGATTGCCCCACCTATTGCCCCGCAGATTGGCCCTGACTGCCGGCCAGGCCTAGGGACCCTACCTGTGCACGAATTTTATGCACCAGACCTCTAGTTTATATCCTATTACTGACTTATACACCTTCAAGACCTACTTGAAAAATAAGAACCACTCATTTCATAAATTAAATCTGTATTTCCTCTGACCTCACTAAAATTTTTACAATTTAAAGGAAATTCAAAATTTTGGCCTTCATCTTTTTTTTTCCCACTCAACTGAGTGAAAAAAGTACCTTGAGGTGATATTGTTCAGTATTTCCAATGGTTATATGGAGCTATTCACTGTAATATATATTTATAATAAATTTAGGAGTCAAAATTATTGATAAAAGTATGAACTAAGTATATCTCACATGTATTATGTCCCTAGAGAATAAAGGAATTGAATTTTCACTAATATATATATTCTATATTAAAACATATGCAAGTATATATTTAAAAATTTTTATATATAGATTTTAAAAAATAAAAATAAAATTATATATATCATTGCTGCGTCCCTAAATCGCACATTGTTATCACTGGATTTATAATCATTTTTACTTTTTTTCCCCAATTTATATATACTCAGACTTGATGATTAATGAAATGTTCATTTTCACCTTTGCTCTCTGGTAACAACAGTGTGCATGATAAACGTATCTATATTGGCACTGATACCAGAAACCACACATTGACAGTCCTGAGGAGGGTGTGTGAAGTCGTGGCAGCAGTGTGTGCTGACAGGGCCCTTATTCATCGGAAGCGTCTATTTTATCCAAGTGGTCTTTTTCTGGAAAGTACTATTCATGTCAAAAAACATGTTTTGGAATTTGCATTCCTTTCTGCTTGATGCTGAGTATTAAATACATTTTTAATTCTTCCACAAATAATTCATAATATCCTATATACTAAAGATGTAATATGCAAATTGACTGTCACCCCTTGCACAAGATGGCCACCACAAAATGGCCAGCAGGGGAGGGCATTTAAGGGCGACCAGGCTGGCAGGAGAGGGCAGTTGGGGGCGATTGGGCCAGCAGGGGAGTGGTTAGGGGCAATCAGGCAGGCAGGCAGGCGAGTGGTTGGGAGCCAGCAGTCCTGGATTGTGAGAGGGATGTCTGACTGCTGGTTTAGGCCCGAAACCACAGGAGGTGTGGTGCTAACTTTGGATTCTGTAACCAAATCGTTTTTAACTTTGTGCACAGCACTTGTCATTCCAGGTCTCAGTTTCCCCATCTGTATATTGAAGACAGTGAGTTTGGTAATCTCTATAGCCCTTTCAAAATGTGGAAAGCTACAATTGTATGAGCTCTAACATCCCCATCCAGGCTTACATTTTAGGTTTGTGTCCCTGAAAGGGACAGTCGAAAGTAAAAGCTTATATGACTGTTATTTTAGGTATGTTTACATTTCATTAGATGCCTCTTGAAGAAGAAAATATTTTCAAAGCATTGAATTTCTAATGAAAACATTTCATAACACAGTATGAGATTTTAGGATCTCCCTCTGTAGTCACCATTTGAGACATAAGAATAGTCCTGCATATTGCCAATGGCCATGACAATTGGAAGACAAGGCAATTTCACTATTGAATAACTTGAACTCTCATTTGAAGAATGACTGTGGGTAAGGATGGCTGAGTCTATATTTAAAAGCAATTTTGCAGGCAGCTAAGATGTTATATGCAGCTTTGTTCTTTCCAGGCCACTAACGTACATTCCCACAGAAATAAACCGTAGTTCCCAAGTAATTCCTATTTTCTGCTCGACAAAGAGGGAGATTTTTCTATATGCCTACTAGCAAGTGTAATGGAAAATTCTGCCACCCATATAAAGGTGGTAGGATTTTTAGTAGCCAAGATAAGAAGTGTCGTGAATCAGAGGCCTTTGTTGATTCATCTCAACCCTTTTATTTTTTCACCAAAATCGTTACAGAAAACAAAGCAACTCTACTGGGCCACGTTACGCTGGTGGCACAAACACCTCTTTTAACAACTGAACTGACTGCTGGGGATTGACCACTCTTTTAATTATACTTCAGAAGTGCACAGAATGAGAAAAAAGCCAACTGCACTGCCTGAGCCCCAAATGTGGATTGGCTCAGGACCAAGTCCTTTGTGTCAGTTCTTTCTTCTTTCATCCTCCCTCAATGTGGTGCTCTTATATAAGATTACCCTGCCGCTTCTTTCTTTCTTATCCCCTTTCATGTCCTCAGAAAAATTTCTGACTCCTGCCCTCACTATTCTCAGCCAACAATATTTTCCAAGTTGAAACACTTTCCTCTTCAATAGACAGCCTAGCCTGTCCAACAACTGAAGCACTTGGGTTCCATGTCTGTACCACCTAATTATCCAGTATTAATGCATCCATTAATTCAATGTATTGATCTATGATATTATTAGAAATACACAGGCTACAAAAGATATGGTCTATAAACAATGGAACCTCACAGATCACGGGGGAGAGAAATCCAATATGAAGATATGTTATCATAGAATATATAAAATTTCTCAGGACATCAGAGAAGAGAATGGTTGTCACTCTTCAAAGACCTAGCTAAAAATTTGGTAAGAGGCTATATGATATACTGCCTTGAATTATTCGATTTGTTACATATGTATTACCTTATCTTCAAGTTCATTGTATCTTCTCAATAGTACTCTGTAAATAATGGAAACACTGTGGGTTCTCACTAAACACACACTTAACCATGCGTAGTGGCATCATGGCAGAGACACAGGCTGGTTATTTTGCCCTTGACCTTCCTCTCTCGGGTTGTACTTTTTTCCAAGATTCCTTTTCTTTTCACAACTAACTTTCCCTTGTCTCTTTGAAAGAGCTGATTCCTACCAAGATGTGGCATAGAGGAAAGAACTGATTTCAGTTCTTTCTAGAACTAGGTAAAAGCTAGAGTTCACCCATGTGATTCCTGTGTTGGCCTCTTATGTTGGCTCTCATACATAACCAAAGGTCAGTATGACACTGGCCACTCTGAAAATGAATCTACTTCTTTTCAAAAGATTCCAGATGCCTCATCTTCAAATATGAAAGAAAAAAAAAACTAGCTCCTCAGTCCTATAAGTAAATGGTCCCCCAATCTTTACATCTTTGGGCATTTATTTATATACTAGAAGCCCGTTGCAGGAGGATTCTTGCAAGAATAGGGCTTCCTTGGGCAATCGCACCACCAAGCCCCTCTGCCCAGGGCCACAGATGGGGGTCCCGTCCACCCAGGGACGCACACAGGGGTCCCAGCTGGGGGCGTGGCTTAGGCGGCGCATTCACTCCACCAAGCCCCGCAGCCCAGGGCTGCACATGAGGGTCCCAGCTGGGGGCAGGGCTTAGGCGGCTCATTCCCGCCGCCAAGCCCTGCTGCCCAGCGGCGCACATGGGAGTCCTGGCTGGGGGCGGGGCTTAAGCAGTACATGGGAGCCCAGATGGCGGCTCGTGCTGGCCCACCCTGCCTGCAGTATGCAAATTAGCCGCCATCTTTGTTGGTGGTTAATTTGCATATCACACTGATTAGCCATGGGAGGCGTAGCAAAGGTACGGCCAATTACCATGTTTGTCTATTATTCGATAGGATATTTATTGAATAGTTGCTACTTTGATAAGATTTGTGGAGGATACAGACCTAAAAGCTGCACTCACCTTGGTTGGACACAACTGATTCTTCTCCCCTTTCTCTCTTTTCAAGAGTTAGCCCATCCTGCTTACTGCTGTAACACGGCTAATTCAATATTTAGTACGGTAATTATTTTTTAGGTGTGTCTACATTAAGTAAACTGTCTCTTTGTAAAATGTAGGCCTGATGCTGGGCCTAACTCTGAGTGGATTTTACATTTGAGAAAACAGATCCAATGAATTTAAATGATGTAGCCAAGACACCAAGGATGTTATTTGTGACTCATCTTTCTTATAGACTCCAGAGGCAAAAAACACACAACAACAGATAGCAGACCTACTCAGGGTACGTTTAGAGAATGTAGATCCACTTTTGCTCATTATTCACTTCCAGACAGTATAAAAAGCGGCCATAAATTCATGAGACATTGTGAAATATTGATAGGTTATATCAATTAACAGAAAGAATTGCTGGAATATTGGATCATTCTCTCCTCACACTAAGTCAATACTTTTTTATCCCCAAACTTAGAGCAAGTCTGTGTTTACAAGAGTTATGGAAGCTGTACTTCTAAGAATGTCTCTGTATGAGGCTGGCTGTTGGGAGCGGAGTTTTGAGACCAGGCTATATAGGGCAGGGCCTACACATCCAGCGTTGGACCCAGCTAGGATGTATGTGCTTTCCAATTGGCCTAGTGGATTTATAATGAGGTTGCCTTGAGAGTTGAAAAGGACTCTTCTAAAGAAAGCTTCCTGTAAGGTAAGAGGGCCCTCAAAGATAGCAGTTTTGGTAAGACATGCTTTGAGCAGGAACTATAAATTGCCAGTCAGAGAAGTCTCCAGTGGTGGGAAATATCAGAAGAACCCACAAAAGTGCTTCATGAGAAAAACAACAGACATTTTAGTCCCTGAAATACAGGATAGTTTGACCCCAGATTAAACAGCAATAGGTAAATAAAACTCTTCTATTTTCTTTCTTTACCATTGTATCTGAACGTGGAAGACATTGAAACAGCAACTAATCTATGAGAAACAAGGTGAGCTGAAAAGAGAGAAAAAAATTTACAGATCCCTTTCCCCAATATATCAAAATAGAACTTGTGCGGGGAGGGTGGTTATAGGAAGGGAAAAACATCTTAGAAGTTAGTAAGAAAATAATGTTCTATATTAGACTGCATTATACTATTGAACAGCAAGAAAAAAGGAGAGTCATATTTTTAATACCTAATAGTGAGTAGAAAACTAGGAGGAAAACTAGACATTGGGAAGAATTAATAGAGTTTGTTTCTGGAGCTAAAAGTGAGAAAGAATCAAGTTGCTGGTTGTATTCTAATACTGGTTATATCAGCTATTAGTAGAAGCAAAGTCTACTGACTCAAAGCCACTATTACCTTTATTCTCTTAAAAAAAAAAAAACTAGGAATACCAAATTGCTTTAAAAAGGATGCAAAGTAAAAGAAACTTTAGAAACATAATATGCAAATGCAATTTTTAATCTTCTTTTGGCCCTGATTCATGAGGAAGGAAAGAGGAAAAGAAAGAAAGGAGGGAGAGAAGGAAGGGGGAAGAAAGAAATCAATCAATTTTCAAAAGACACCTCAAAGTCACTTCTGGATAGCCACAACAAATTATATCTAATTAATTATAATTCCTTAATTTTCTAGAGCATAGCTTGAAGTCTTTAATAAATTTATGCCAAAGCTTTTCTTGCATTGAGAAAACCAAAGTTCTCCTCCATGGATGAAATAATTAAGAGTGGAATATTCTTAAATATCTCTTGATATAATGGGTAAGACTCAATATACCAATGTGTTGGGTACCATATCTTTGTATCCATATCTTGGATTCCATGTCTCTGAGGGAAGAATCAGAATTCTGTGACGTTAGAAGAGGTTGTAAAGAAGAAAGGCCCTTGGGAAATTGCCTCCACAAGCAATTGAGGAATGGGAACTGACCATTTTTCAGACACAGCTGTATACGAGATATCTGCATCATGTCAGGCTGGATTAATTCAAACTATTCCTTAAAAATATGCTACTATTTTTATTGTCAGTT
Organism: Myotis daubentonii; assembly: GCF_963259705.1. Classification (NCBI taxonomy): domain Eukaryota; kingdom Metazoa; phylum Chordata; class Mammalia; order Chiroptera; family Vespertilionidae; genus Myotis; species Myotis daubentonii. The sequence continues at coordinate 68,889,367 of NC_081849.1, read as the reverse complement.
ATAATAAGCAGACTTCTCACAATTTAATGCCTCTGATCCTGGAGTAAGTTCTACTTAAATTAATATTATCCAGTCTGCAGTTGTGACATATCAAATGTGCCTACATATGCACCAACAAAGCAAAACAGAACAAATCAAAAAACCCTTGCAGAATAGAAACCAGTGTTTTGGAAGAAAGTTCTGGAAACAATGGAAAGCTCAGCTCGCTCTTGCACTTACAAGCCCTCTCTCTCTCTCTCTCTCTCTCTCTCTCTCTCTCTCTCTCTCTCCCTCTTTCTCTAATAATAAAAGCTACTACAACACATTCCTGATGTAAAAGCAAACAAAAAACTACCCACCCTCAAAACAGACACCAATGACTCTAAATAGTAAAATAATTAGGAAAATTAGAATTTTAATGTAAAAGAAAGGGATTACCTCAACTAATTTTTTCAAATATATTTTACTTTTTTTATGTGTACATATATTATACATCATAAAAACTGCTTACATGGATCAGAGACTTCCTTTCAGTATGTTAAAATGGAAATTCTGAGTGTCACACCTTAGGTGGCAGCACTGATTTTCCTTACTGGTGATAGATAAAATAACTGTGCATTTTAAAATAAAATAAAATAAAAAATCTGAAATGGAATAAAGTTTATCATAAGATGGTTTGACAGTTTTGTACATTACTTAGATAATAAATTATTGAGACATTATAGATAACGCTATAAGCTCTCTTACAGCGGTTCTCAACCTGTGGGTCGCGACCCTTTTGGCGGTCAAATGACCCTTTCACAGGGGTCGCCTAAGACCATCCTGCATATCAGATATTTACATTACGATTCATAACAGTAGCAACATTACAGTTATGAAGTAGCTACAAAATAATTTTATGGTTGGGTCACAACATGAGGAACTCTATTTAAAGGGCCAGAAGGTTGAGAACCACTGCTTTAGAGGAATAGTCATGATTTTACATCATAATCCCATAAAACTGGAGACAAAATAACAATTCTGAGAGCACATGAGGCTGGCCATTAGGTCACCTCTGGATGCTCATATATATTTGCTCCACATATAGCACTTGCTACTCCCAATAATGGGAGATGAAGTGAACCCATGTTCCATCAGAGTCCTGATCGGCTTCAGATAGGGAGATAAACTGCAGGTCACTATGATGAAAACCTGTAACCAGTGGCCCTGTCCTCATGAGGAGTGTGGCTGCTGCCATCTCGGGATCAGTTATCATCTTTCCTGCTCTAGGAGTGACCCTTCTACAGAGAAGGAGGATGGACTAGAACGCGGACGCACTGAGTCCCTTTCAATTTTATGATTCTATGTTCTAAATAAAATCCTGTGACCCTGCAAGTCGTAAACATTAGACAATGCATTCTTTAATTATACACTCACCCCTAGATTCACAAAACCCAGAAATGGAAGAGAAAAAGTTCTAATACTCATGAAATAATAGTTTATCAAAAAATCATAAAAACAATTCATAACCTCTGCTCATACATTTTATTTCGTGTTAACTTTGATTATGAAATTATGAAAAATTAATTAATTCCACTCAACCCCAATCCTTGACCGATAAGTAATCCAGCTTTCCTCAGAGACTCACAGTTAGGTAAATATACTACTGGGTTTCTAATTTATTTATTATTGATTCCTCATTGTTTTAAAGCACCAAGGGTACTTATGATCATTTTTAAAGTATTAAAATGAATGAGCACCTTTATATTTCCTTTGCTGATTAACTCATTCTTTCCTTTGTATATTTTGATAATTAGCCTTCATGGGGAAGGAAAATGGATACAAAGCTTTCTAGAATATTCAGTTTTTGAAATGATGACTATTATAACAAGTCTGTTTAACCAATATTACTTAAAGAAAAGAAGAAAAAGGTCCATTAGAAAATAAAAGGCTATTAGAAAAAGGAAAACCTAAGGAAGACTAGAAAAGAGAAAGGACGGAGAATACCCCTTTTTCCCTTATTTCCTGGGGATGCTTGAGTGTGGACAACAAGATAACATCATAGCTTTAGTTCGAATCCTCTTAATAATCACATGGCTGTATTCATTCAAATGACAACAGACAACTTTCTGTCATGTCCACAGATTAGCTCTGTTCTTGCATCTGAAGCTGCCTTTGAGGATTCATACAATAGATAAAGAATAAACCATTAATAAGACAATAACAGTATTTGAACTATATATTAAAATGTATTTCTCTATCGATGTTAAGCATGGCATTCCTTGTTAAATAAAACTTCCTCTAATTTTATAAAGATTTAGTATATTATTATTGCAAATGGAAAACTAAAATGTCTGATTATTATCCTGAAAAATTGATGACATAACAAATAAATTTGGGCAAAACATCCCAATAATCCTAACACTCTCAGGTAGCACAGAAAATTTTTAAAAAATTACTTTCCCCCTTGAATAAGATATCTATCTCCATCTACTAAAGATATACAGCAGGGAGTTAATCACTGGCCCATATTGGCCCAAGAAGGCATATTATGGTTACATCAATGCACAGTGGGAAGTCCCAGCAGTACTGAATATAAGGCAGCCTTGATGTCTTTGCTCAGGACCATCTGACCTAATTTTAGCTAGCCTGGATCTTTCTCTGAGCAACTTTGTGGAAAGCATGCCCTGATTCTATTGTCCTGGAAAGCAGAGCAAAATACGCATTAATTGACCTTTAACTAACTGCATTTAGAAATAATATAAAGAAAGAAAGGATTACACAGGCTCATACACGAATACACACATCTGACTTTACCCCTTATCAGAAAATTGTTTAAAATCCTATAATACAAGATGTATGTTGGTTTAAAATATAACTAATTACATTAAAATCAGCCTATTACGAACTAACCAACTACTCAAAAGTGTGGCATATTCTTAGTGATGCCTCCACTCACAACATACACTCAGCCATTGTAAACCCCATAGAATTTCTCACCTTCCTACCCATACTCTTCTTGAATATACTTGGTATCAAATTCACCTTTCTCAATTACAACATTTTCACCTTTTCTGTGGTCAATGTGGAAGTGAAGAAAATACAGCACCGAGAGTTTCAGACAGAGCATTAAACCTGCGGTTTCTCCAGGCACATATTACCGCATCAGCATTTGCAGCTCAAGAAGCCACTAATGAGTCGGCTAAAATAAAGTCTTCAATGGAGATGATACTTTATTTTGCACAGATGCTACCAAAATTACATCATCATGGTTAAATTCATAATCTACCAATATTTTGTTAAGAATTCCAAAGTGTAGGCATTTTTCATTCAAATCAGAAAAAATCCAGAGAATGTCAGACTCTACCGTGACATCACAAAAACTTGGACATTTTTGTCACATTTTTCCCTTTTTACCACATTCAAATAATAATATCAAAAGAGGATCTGTAAAAACTCAATGGGATGGCTTCAGGTAATAAGAACCCTTCTTTTTTAAAAAAAAATATATATATTTTTATTGATTTTTTACAGAGAGGAAGGGAGAGAGATAGAAAGTTAGAAACATCAATGAGAGAGAAACATCGATCAGCTGCCTCCTGCACACCTCCTACTGGGGATGTGCCCGCAACCCAGGTACATGCCCTTGACCGGAATTGAACCTGGGACCTTTCAGTCCGCAAGCCGACGCTCTATCCACTAAGCCAAACCGGTTTCGGCAAGAACGCTTCTATATGAATGGAGGGATAGTTCTGTTGACTATTCATGACCTTGAGTGGCTATATGAGTATGTTATAAAACCAAACATATTATGTATAAATATTAATAAAATTAAAGACAAAATGTAACAATATAAGCTAGAAAAACAAAGGTATTCTTTAGATTGTTTGGAATGTGTTAGCAAATTGAGAGATACAAAGAAAGTAAATGTCATAGTCCTACCATAATAAATCTGGTTGATATCATTACTGTAGTAACAGCTAACATATATGGGCAGATGATTTTATATATTTTGCTCACCTACAAAACTATAAGGGCAAATTACCTGAGGACCAAATGAATTGGGCCAAATAAAATGTAAAAGAAACATGTATTTAAAAAAAAACAACCCTACAGAGATATCAAATCAAGGTAAAGGTAGAGTAGTGGGGAGGCTGTAAATTGAAAGAATATATTTAAGTCATAAGAAAAACAAGTCAGACGCAGTGTATGAATTGAAGCCCAAAACCCTGGATGTCATTAAGAACTAGGGATTCTAAGACAGTCTCGTTGCTGCCTTGTCTAAATCACAAATGCTTAATCGGTTTTGTGGCATTATGTGTTTCAAATGGCAGCATTCATTGTTATTTGCCTCACAAGCCAGGGTTGTAGCATAGCAATAAACCTGATATTGAAGAAAGAACAAGTTTTATTCTGGGTATACCTAGACCTGAAAATACATATGGGCAGAAACTGTTGCAAGAGGCAATGGAAAATGCAGTTGCAGGTAAAAGGAAACTCTGGTAACAAATAGGTTCTGATAGGTTCCCATAAATAGGTACTGAGAGACATAACTAGAAAAAGCTTGAAGACAGACTAAAATCCTTGAATGTTTGATGGAAGAGTTTGGATACCTTGTTCCAAGAGACAGGAAGCAATGGAGGTTTTGAGTTGAGAAGTACTCTGATGAAAGCATCACTTTTAGGAGAATGACTATGGCAACAGTGGGACCTACTGAATCAAAGATAAAAGCAAAGAATACCTATGAGGAAGCTATTGCAACAATTTAGAAGTGAGGTAAATAAGATGTGAATTATATCCTTGATGGTAAGAATGCAACGAGTTTTGGAATATTGTAATATGAGGAACAATAGTGGGGCTGGAGAGCCAATAAGAGAAGTTTCTTACAATGAAAATGAATCCTCATCTAAAGAGAGGGTTGAAGAATAAATGCATACACACAGAGAGAATCAAACTTTATGTACAATGGAAAATGTATTGCTTTAAGTTATAGCAAGAATATCGATTTGTCACTCATTGTGGATGTGAACTTTCAAGCTGTGATAATGGGTGATAGGTCTAAGTTTCCATTATTCACACCATATATAGATATTTCTTTTTGTTAAGTATAGTTTTTTTATAAACCTGATAGTCTTATATAATAACTGGAGGCCCAGTGCATGGATTCATGCACCAGTGTGGTCCCTTGGCCTGGCCTGCACCCTCTCTCAATCTGGGACCCCTTGGGGGATGCCAGAGGCCCAGTGCATGGATTCAGCCTGATCCCCACAGGCCAGGCCAAGGGACACCACAAATCCATGCACCGGGCCTCTAGTATGCATGTAAGATCTTTGGTTAATATATTCCCACCCTTCCCCCTTCCCCCTTCCCTCTGAGATTCATCAGCCTATTCCATGTTCCCATGACTGTGCATTGAGTGTCTGCCCCCTGGTGGTCAGTGCGTGTCATAGCTACCAGTCAAATGGTTGAACGGTCAAAGTTGCTTAGGCTTTATTATATATACAGATGCTGAATATGCAGAATCCTATACTAATTCAGTGAATACATATAAATAAATTTAGGTATTTAAATATTCTTTTATGAAATTGTATTTCAGCCAACACAAAAGATATTTAAATGACTCATAATGTAAATACCAATTGTGAGGCTGACAACACTAAGCCATCAGTAAGTGGACTGTTTTTCAAGGGATGATGTGGATTTTCATTTATCCAGTCATACTGAGGCTTATCAGCAAATATCTGCTCAGAAAGACGACCCTGGAAGAGGGCAGTGTATATGAAGAGCTAACTGGCTCACACAGGACTCACGCCCTTCACTCTGGCCTCATTAATGCATGCTCTACCCAACTGGACTCCAAATAACCAACTTGTTTTCAGAAATATGAGGTTAAGACTTGCTTTTGTATGGCTGTTTGTTTTTCCATTTTGGTGGAGTGAGAAGTACTAATTCAATAAAGTTTCGGGAAAATATAATCAGCAGATTTGATACTTTCACTCCCAAATACTAATTAATTAGTAATAATTAATTAAATAATTAGTATAAGTGAAAATTAACTCTAAAAGAGTCAGATAACCCGTATCACTGAATCGTGAGATATATCACATTCAGATTAAAGAAAGACAACTTATCATCGCTTTATTACAGATATTTAGCCATGTGGACAGGTATCTGTATTTGGGCTGATAGTTATTATGATGAATACTTGTTTTAAAAATACACTAGGAATGACCTGGCCAGAGTTGCTCAGTGGTTGAGAGTCAATCTATGAACCAGGAGGTCATGGTTCGAATCCTGGTCAGGGCATATGCCCAGGCTACGGGCTCAATCCCCAGTTTGGGGCCTGCAGAGATAGCTTGTCAATGATTCTCCCATCATTAATGTTTCTATATCTCTCTCCCTCTCCATTCCTCTCTGAAATCAATAAAAAAATATTTTAAAAAATACACTAGGAAATAAAATAATGTCTCAACATAAGTTTTAAGAAAAAATCATAAGACATTTTTATTCTTCCATCCCACTAGTGCTAGTCTGCCGGGAGCCGGTCCATCCTTGCTGTTTCAAGGGACCTGGCATATTTGGCATACGGTTCTTAATATGTTTGCTCACCTTCTTGGCGCTGTGTTTTAACCAAAGTCACCTCTCCGAGAAAGGTTGAATCCCCAGGTAGGGATTTTCCCCTGAAGTTAGGGAGGGAATAAAACCCCTCAACTAAGTGCCAGGCGGGTAATTAATCCCTTTAACTATGAACAATCATGCTTAAACTACATAATCTTTTCTCCCTGGAATGGAGATAAGAAACGCCCTAACCTTTGTAATAGAGATTGATAGGATTAAATCAACTTGTATAAATACAGTTGTAACAAGATAGAAAGACTCAGAACTCAGAACAGAATCAAGAAGACAGAACCTACACGGAGCCTAGAGACAGAAGAACTTCGCTGGAGAGAGCATGCCGGAGGATCCTGGAGAGGGACTGGCCTCGGAGCCTAGAGACAGAGCCTAGTGGGAGAACATGGCAAGGGATCCTGGACTGAACCTGACTACAGAGATTGGCAGGAGAACCTGACTGGAACCTGGACACTGAACCTGACTGGAGAGCCTGGACAGAACCTGGCTGGAGAACCTAGCGAGGGAACATGGCCACAGAACCTGGCTGGAGATCCGAAGCAGAACCTCTCTGGAGATCCAGACCAGAACTTGGCTGGAGATCCGGGCTAGAGATCCTGGCTAGGTTGCTGATCAACTGAACACTGTCCCCGTGTCATCCCTTCTTCGCCGACTCCGTCCACACCTTTGGGGACCCCTGGACCCGCTGGGGTTGGACCCCGGCACTAGTCCACTAAGTCATTTACAGTACGATAAATCAAAAATGAATGTTTAATCTGGACTCTAAAATGACATAGTTTATTGTTATTTTGGGGGATTTGAGGTCTAACAACATCAGTCAGCTGATGCTTTTTGTTACTTATTTCTACTTTTTTGTTCTAATGGGCCCAAAATAAATATTTATGAATAGACAGATTTACTTTTCATTTATATAAACTTGGGAACCAGAGAGGATGATTTTCGACAGATAAAATCATTAAATACCAAACATAAAACTTTAAAAAACTTGAAACAAATACAGTAGAATTGGCAAGATAGTTCTATCTTGTTTTTAAAATATTTTCATTAACAACAACAAAAGAATTAAAATCATGGGAGGTATTGGCTAATGTATCTAAGAAGTATTTCATTATTATCAGCAGATGTCAGGGTTTGGTCTAATCTTAAAACCTAGATGAACATTTTGTGTCATTTCGCTTTTTTCCTGCCTGTCACATTGTCTCCTTGTGTAAGTGGTTCTGTTTCATGGAGATTCAGTTATCTGCACTCAGATGGCAGGCCATAATTTGAAGAATATCCTATAAAAGGAAGTTATAGCCAATAATCTAAAAGGCCTATGCTTAAAAACATTCAGAACACAGACAGACTGAAGCATTTAGATAGTTTTAATGGCTATATACTTGATTGCCAGAAGATAAGACACGTTTTGACATCTAATAAGTAGGTATGTCATTTACACATTTTCTATATGATGATTTCTAACTTCTGACTTTTACACTAGTGTCCTCATATTCTTGTATTTCTTTCTATCTGAATTCACACAGCCTTTACGGAGATTCAAACAAATGGGAATGTTTTGTAATTCTAAGGCCTGTTCCATTTGTTTCCATTGCAATATACAAGCCAGCTGTGCTCAGATACAGCATCTAAGAATGATGTTGAAATAGAGAAAGCAGGCTGGCAGGACTAGTCATGCTAAAGGAAATAACTTAGGGCAATTCTGAAATAGTAACATAACCACAATATTAGTCAGCTATGATATGCTAATAAATACTACATGATCCTTTAGGCAATAGAGTAGAATTATTTAAAACCATGTGCCACACTTCTAGCTCAAGTCAGTCACCCAAATTAGCTCTCTTTGCCCTTGCCTAATGATTTTCTCTGTGCTTGTCAGGACAGGGTTTTTTGTTTTGCGTGTCCTAATCCAAACCCAAATCATGAGTTATGCATTAAAGTTCATATATACATATATATATTTAGCTACAAAATATTTTATATTTCATTTCCTTCCCCCCCCCCAAAAAAATCAGATATTTTATGCAGTTTAATCATAATACGAAGCACAGAATATCCTGGAAAAATGTCATTTTGTTCAGTGTTGTTTCATTATAAAGTTAATAAATACTGTAGGAATTTAACTCTCCTTATTTATATCAATTAGCCAATGGCAAAGTTGGTTTTGTTTCAATACACGTTATTTAGCTTAAACTCTCAAAACCTATTCATGATGTTTTGTGAGGACTTTTTGTACAACAAAAAAGAACACAACAATGTATCAGGGGGAAAAAAAACATGCACAATGATAGAAAAACACATTTGTTTTTTCTGATAATAAAAATAACAGTGATAAGCTTACGCTATCCTAAGTATCTCACATTGACAAGCTATATAATAAAACTAGGGGCCCGGTGCATGAAATTCATGCACGGGGGGTGGATCCCTCAGCCCGACCTGCACCCTCTCCAATCTGGGAGCCTTCAGGGGAGCTCTCTTCAATCGGGGAGCCCTGATGGCTTAGGCCCACTCCCCATGGTTCTCTGTTCTCTGTTGGGCCTGCCGCTCCACATTCACTGCCCAGAGGCTCTCCGCAGCCCAGAGACCCGCCATGGCCAGGGCGGGATGCTTGCATCGTCACCGCGGTGATGAAGCAAACATTCCACCAGGCCGCTCACGCTGCCCTCTCTCAGCGGCCGCCTCCCCAGGACTGGGGGACTCCGGCAGAGATGAGGGGGACTGGGTGCCACCATCTTTTGTGACAGAGTGATGGTTAATTTGCATATTACCCTTTTATTAGATAGGATGGTAACATGCAAATAGACTGAACGGCAGAACAACCCAACAACCAATCAAATTATAATATGTTAATGATATGCTAAGGCTGCTCAACCACTCGCTATGATGTGCACTAACCACCAGGGGGCAGATGCTCCGACTGATAGGTTAGCTTGCTGCTGGGGTCTGGCTGATCAGGACTGAGCAAGATGGGCCGGACATGCCCTGGAGCCCTCCTGCAGTCCCTCCCAGGCCCAATCGTGCACCAGTGGGGTTCCTCAACCTGGCCTGTGCCCTCTCGCAATCAGGGACCCCTTGGGGGATGTCAGAGAGCTGGTTTCAGCCCAATCCCTCCGGCCACTTCCCTTGGGAGGGCGCCAGAGGCAGGGCTCATGGCTGGCGAGCACTGCTATGGCAGTGTGAGCCTCTCCCAATCAGGACTGACTGGGCACAAGCCCACAGCAGGCAGAGTGGGGCTGGGATGAGCGGGAGGCTGGTAGGAGCTGCAGGCGGCATTGGACTGCGGGTTTCGACTCGATCCCTGCAGGCCACCCAGAGGGACCCCGCCCATGCATGAATTCTTGCACTGGGCCTCTAGTAACAAAATAAAATGAAGCTCAGTTGGATGCATAGCTTTGTATAATTTCAAACAGTAAGACATAAATCAATAAACTTTCTTTCTTTTTTTGTTTGTTTGATCTTATTTAGGAAGGTTTTTTTTATTACCAATTTTGTTCAAGGGAATAAGGCCAGGTTCCCAGTGTGCAAAAATCCAGCCTGACTCTGCAAGAGCTCAATCAGAAACTAAACTTGGAACTGCCCACTGGTAATAAATATAGGATGCCACGGTAGAGAGAAAAACTTGTATAATTCTAAAACAAAAGGAAGGTGTTCCTGGAACACAAAATTATTTTTCTCATAACAGAGTCAATTTCTTATAAATCAGTGAAGCTTTTTAAATTTGAAATACTGTAACAAGTAAAAATAAATGCAGGAAAGACATCAAATTGAGAAGAAGAAAAAGACAGGTGAATAAATTTTAAGAGATGTGCTATACTGTTATCAGATAAATTATTTGATAACAATTATAATATCTCCAAATATTATAGCATGCTCTTAGAACCAAATATAACACATAGATAAATATATGCATTTTCACATTTTAGTAAATGATTTTAGAAATGTTTTGAAATGGTTGTAAACATGACCAACAAGAAACTATACTTCTTATTTTTAAACAGATTATCACATTTACTAGTAATCTTCAATACTACTAGGAATTAGACATTAATATCTCTGTTTTAGAGATGAAAACACAGATACTTATAAAGTTGTCCAAGATCTAAACTCAGATCTGTCTGATTTCAAAATTCTCTTTTAATTTTAAAATATTAACTGTAATGCAATATGCTTTATAAATTTACCTCATCAGAAATAATTCCAAGAAAACATATAAAATCTCTGCTTTGTGTACTAAGTGGGGGGTATAAGTTAGGTATGAATATAATTTAAGAACAGTTTTTGTGGGGAGAAGAGTCTTTTAAGAAATACTTAGAAAAATTACTTAAATATATTTAGATAAACTATAGTATATACATTATGTAGTTGATATTATTTCTTTCAATATCTATTTTCAATGAGGCATCACTGAAACTGGCATCGCAGAGAAATGGGAAGAAGACATATTTTTAGTCATTCAATCAACCAATCCTGGAGTCTGCCCTATCTTTAGACTTCCTGTTGGGGACAATCATAAATATCCTTATGGTTTATAACTGCTTGATTGGATTTCAGCAACTTGAGCTTGAAAACATCATAACTTATGTACAATGATTGTTACAAAGAGTTGCAAAGAAGGCAATATCAGTGCAGATAACTTTCACTATGCATATTTATTTATTAATAGTTATCTAATCCGAACAAAACCATGCATTGGGAATACCAATATGAAATATTGCTTTTCCTCAAGAAGTTACTGGGCTTTGCATGTTAGAGATAATTAGAAAATCACAGAATGTTAGAAGTCACCTAGCCCAGTGATATGTTTTGACACTCAAAGAATCTGAGGTCCCATAACTAGTGGAAGTGTGCAATAGAAACTCTGACACTCATGTCCTAGGACAAGATTAACATGGTAGAATCCCATAGTCTAGAATTATTTGGAAAAAAAATTTGTTAAATTATACTTCAATATCTGGGTTGGAACAGGCACATCTTTTATTACTCCTGCCACAGTCATATATATAGTGATATTAAACTTGAATATTTATGTCCATTAATGCCTTCTAGAACTCCTGATTTTTTTTTTTTACACCTCCCAGAATGAAGCAATATTTGCAACGAGGTGTATTTTCGTGACTAAGTTGTGACCAACAGGATGTAAACATGAGTTCTATGCTCCTTTTCTAGAACTTTTTGCTAAATACAGCCAAATGTGCCCCCTCCTTTCTCTTATCTCTCCTGCTATTTTGAAGATGCCTGGATCACTAGAACTAGGACCACTCATGGGGAAAAGAGAACCAGGAAATGGAAATATTTTCTGGGTTCTAGGTAACTATTAAGCTGCCACACCAGCCCTGGATACCTGCATTATGATAAATCAATTTTAAAGTCAGTATTTTGGGGTACTACCAGGAAAATAGAACACTAATGTCCTAAAATTTATATATATGAGTGGTTCTAGTTCTAGTGATCCAGGCACTAGAAATAGCAGGAGAGATATGAGAAAGAAGAGGGCACATTTGGCTGTATTTAGCAAAAGGTTCTAAACACACACACATACACACATATTAGTTTAGTCAGAATGGTACTGTAGGGAATATGAGGTGCATAAGTTTTGATTATATCACTACTATTGTCTGCACCTATTTTTGTGACCTCGGTAAGTTGAAATTAACCTAATAATATTTGTTATAGTCTTGTGAAATCTGCTTGGGAATATGTTGACAAATTTGACAAATCACGCACAAAGACTGAGAGAGAGAGAGGGAGGGAGGGAGGGAGGGGGAGAGAGACGGGGGGAGAGAGAGAGAGAGAGAGAGAGAGAGAGAGAGAGAGAGAGAGAAGAGAGAGAATAAATAAATGAGAATCCCATAACCCTTGGATAAACTCTCCCGTGGTGCCTATCTGTATTGTGTTAAAGAAAGAATCTTCAAAGAACCACACAAAGGATTGATCGGTCTATGTGTAATGAAATAGGAGGGTCTTCAAAAATATTATGCACCTTTGCCTTGACTCCAAACTGAGAGAGGATTCTTGAACTCATAAGAACCCATGTTTTAGTTTTTCTTAAAGTTGCCTGTTCCTTTCCTGTTCGCTATCCTTTAAACTCCCACAATCACAGAACTCCAATATGGGAATTATTAGATAAACTTCGTGTTCTAACAATTTGGTTGACTGAACACTTTCCAAAGATATTTACATAGATCATTAGATCAAAAACTGATATTGTGAACTACATCAACCTCTTCTTGCTATCTTCTTCCCCCTCCTCCTCTCCTTCCTCTCTCTTTTCTCTTCATTCTCCTCCTTGGCATCTTCGTCAAAGAAATTCTCATAGCAACATCAAGGATTGTCACTGCAATATATAACCAAAAGCTAAAGCAAAGATTAAAAAAATGATTTTCTATCACATATCAAAATTATGAAACCAGGAAGGTTCTCAATTTGCTATAGCTTTTAACTATCTTCTCTCTTGAGGAGATAAATGGAAGATATTGGTTATTTAACTAAGTGTACCATTTTGAAAAAATTACTGCATATGTAACTACAATCATCCAAACAACACTGGGCACTTATATCCCATCTCCATAACTTGTCAAACTAAACAGGAATGCACAATGTCAGAGCAGAACTGTTCACACTTTAGTTTTGAAGCCAGTTCCCCTTAGAATATACTCTTTAGAAAGAACTTAAGTTTAAACTGAAGTTTGAGACAGCAGGGAAAATTCCAGTCTATGGTAATAATATCTTAAGTTGCAAAGCAATAAATCTATTCTCCTCTACCTTGATTAAAACTGCCTTCCCAACTCCTCTACTATTCAAATTACAAATTAGGTTATTTCCATAGGAATACATAAAAGGTTCTACAGTTAGTTTTAATACTATAAAAAAGAAAAATATTTACTCCCACCAAAATCACTATTTTCTCATTATAAGGCTTCATAAAGGAAACACTTAAAAATATAATATTGCCATGGCTTGCCATCTAATGCATTGCAATCAACCTATAATCTAAATTGACAGTTTGAGGACTCAAAAAATATATTCATGTCTTGAAACAGATAACTTATTAGTCAATAAATATTTATTGAATACCTACTCTGTGAAGACAGTAATGAAAGGGCTAAGAAGATGGTTAGGCTTGAATCCCAAAATTTAAGAATTCTATAGAAGAGCAGTTAAGATGGCATACGTATAATGATTTTGCAAAGTGGTTTAACCTAAGACTGAGGCAAATAAGAATGGAGATAATACTTCCAGAGAAATCAAGGAATCATGAGACAAGAAAGTGGCATTAGAGGCAAGCAGAATTTCAGAAGGCAAAAGTGAAAGGATAATACTCTTTCTGAGGAAGGGATAAAAGAATGGAAATTAAGCCCTGGAAGGCAGCTCAGTGGTTAGAGCATTGGCCTGGGCACCAGAGAGTCGTAGGTTCCATTATCAGCCAATTGGTAATGTGTCTCTCTCACATCAGTGTTTCTCTCTCTCTCTCTCTCTCTCTCTCTCTCTCTCTCTCTCCTTTCCCCCCTTCCTTTCACTCGCTCTAAAGATCACTGAAGCCCAGCTGGTGTGACTCAGTAATTGAGCATTGACCTATGAACCAGGATGTTATAGTTCGATTCCCAGTCAGGGGCACATGTCTAGATTGCAGCTCGATCCCCAGTGAGATTTGCTCAGGAGACAGCCAATCAATGATTCTCTCTTATCATTGATGTTTCTCTCTCTCCCTCTCCCTTCCTCTTTGAAATCAGTAAGAATATATTTTAAAAAATAAAAATCAATGGAAAAGATGTCCTCAGGTGAAGAATACAAAAAAGAAAGGAGATTACCATTGAACTAATTCAGCATGCCTAATGCAGGGTATAAGTAGGGTAATGTTATCAAATATGTGTAGGAAGTTGTTAGGTTTTATTGTAAGGAGTTCTGAATGTCAGAATAAGCACTTAGAGGTGATTCAGTAAGGAGTGAAAGAGCAGAAAGAGGAGTATGATGCTGAGCACTGTTTTAGCAGATTAATTTGATAGTAACTTGCTAGATGGATTGGGCGGGGAAAGACTGTCCGCAGGAAACCAGTTTAGAAGCTATGGTACTCTAAACATGAAAAATAAAGGGCCACATATTGAATGTTAACAGAGGAAAATAAATTTAAAAACAATTACATGAAATATTACCAAGACCTAGCTAACAGAATTAAACAGATCAAGGAGTCAGAAAAAAAGAAGAGCTGTCATGGATGTCATAATTTTCCCTTCAGTTGAACTAGAGATCACGGGTATCATTAGAAGAAACTGGATAATCAGTACAAAACTAAAATGGTGCAAAGTTGATGTTTAGATTTTTAAAGGGAGAGGTAGAACATGCATGTGGAAATGTGCAGAGGGCAGTTTGAAAACACGGGACTGGTACCAGTCCGAGAGGAATGGATGAAAATATGGCAGTTTATTGGAAATCAGGTCTGAACATATATCTGTATAAATTCACTAAACAACAATAGGCAGAGAAATCTAGCTTTAAAATTCATAAAGACATCTATCATTCAGAAGAAAATATAATTGGAATATCTATAAAAATAGATATGCTACTTCTAAAAAGTACAATATTACTTCTATAAGCCAAACCAGCTTGGAGCCATTCCACTTTAAATATGTTAAAATCCCATAACAAATGCTTGTAACTCTCCATGACCCCTGCCAAGAATTACCATGGTGTTGTAGTGGTGTTTATTGGATAAAATCAAATGATTTCCATTATCACTCCTTATTAACAGGCTGGCCTATCTTTATTCTTGGCAGGTTATAAATATACAAAGAAGGTAAATAATGCCTAGATTTATTACTGAATGTCAAATTTTGAAATACAAAATTATTGTAGTCATCACCATCTTCATGTTTATTGTTGATCCAGCAGAATCTTCAAAAGCTGAGTGCTAAACAAAATGAAAATGCAACTGAAAATACATCTGTATTCCATCTCTTTGTTGGATTATATTGGAGGACAAATTAGCTGAGTCATATCACACTGAAAATGTATAACTGTCATTGCTCTTACTTGCCCAAGCCATGTCCTTTGGAAAGCGTACTTTTAACAACACAAAACACCCAGTTTCCTATATTTTCCAATAGTTTAATATTTAGATAGCATTTGGATATGTTCTATATGAAGCCTTTATAAATGTCTTGTTTATCAATTATTAAAATAATAAAAATAGACTGTGCAGCTATATGAAATATGACCTATTTATAAGTTCTACATATTCCACAAATTTATATAAATATCCCCCAAACTAAATCCACATCTGCAATACTTCATAAATTAAGAATCTCTTTTGCCATTCACAAAAATGCTTCCTCACTGATTAGAAAAAGTTTAACAGAACAGCTTTCACTCACGTTCTTCATTTCATTTGAATTTAATCAAATTGTTTCAATATATAATAAATCTTAAGCAAAAACTTCGCACTATAAACTTTATTAACAAGTCAATAAATAAAAACAATTTCGAATTGTCTATATTTCTTAGCAAAATTTACAGTGTTTTTGAAAAAAATGTTTCTTTTCCCTACCGTTAATAGAGTTTTGTTTTGTTTGGGTTTGTTTGTTTTTGCAGGAGGCATAGCATAAGAGGCAAAATAAAAGTTGGAAAAACTCTTTGTATAATTTTATAAAAGAATCTTTTACTTTTCACATATATTAGAATTGACTTTTCTCTAATAATAGTAATAATAAGATAATCTCATTGAATACAGAGCCAAAGTCTACCAAATGAATAAGAGGATTCAGTAGTTGGCCTTACTGTATGATTTTACTTGTATGGAATATCTGGACTAGGCAAATAAATAGTGGTGGATGGACTTATAATATTGTGAATGCACTTGACGCAATTAAATTATACACTTCAAAATGGTTTTAAAAAGGCATTTTCAAGTTAATGTTGTTGTTTTTTAATAGGGTTTATAACTTAAAACAAAAAAATACAATTTTTTAAAAGCTTAAAAGAAAAGATGGTGCTAGCCAATAAAACAATGTTTCCTTCAGTGAGCACTAATTAGAAAATTAGAAAAATGTATTTGTTTTTAAAGCTAAATTAATTCAGAGTGAAATAAAATAATTTTCTAAAGAAGAGAGGCAAACATGATATTTACTGCAAACAATCTATGTGTACTTGACATAATTTTTTTTTTTTGCTAAATAGAAAATTTTAGGTTTAACTTTTTAAATATTCTATTTAAAATGTTTAAAAGTGCATCAATAATTCAGTCTCCTGCATTTGGTCATTTCTCTACTTCACAATGGTAAAATAAGGGTTTATAGAATTTTTAGGAAACTTTAGCAGTTAGGAGTGCATGCAAATAAATGACAAAAAAAGGAACTTCACAAAGTCAGCATCCAACTTGACGCCTGTATTGACCTTATTCTTCCCTCCTGTGGAATCCTCATGTTTTTATTAAAACTTCAGAGCAAATTTATTAGAATGAGTTAAGTTCTTAGAGGTCCTTATCAAATGCTTTGTGTCTCTAGAAAGAGAGGAAAAACTGTTATTTTGGTATAAAGTTACCAAAGAATCATAAGGAAAAAAAGCAACCTATATGAATGAGTTTCCTGACTGCTACTCAATTGTTAGTGCCGCATCCTCAATATACACAACTATCTGTGGCCCCAGGCATGGATTATAAGAAAAATAACTAAGTTTACAAAATCACTCTCTAACCACAGTATGTAATCAGGTATCTAACTACAAATACTATTTATATGGTGTGTAGTAGCACATGTGCTTATAATCTCTACTTTTTCATATACTTAGTGTGCAAGGAACAGCACAGAACTCAACAAATACAAGTCCATCTTCCCTCTAGCTTCTCTAACAGAAAAGGACAATGGCCTAATATATCATTGGCAGGGAAACAGCATCTTCCACTCTCTGTCTTGGTGTTAAAGTGTTCCCTGCACACACCTGGGTTTATCTCTGCAACAGCACAGAATGCCAGAATCAATATTAAAGTGCTAACTCCAAATATTAATAAATGGTTTCTGCAGTTAAATAAAGACTGATAAGCTTGAATGTTAGCTTTATGGAATAGCCTATTCTTTTCTTCCCCTTTTTTATTTCCTTTTGCCAAACTTGACTCAGGCTGGAAATAATCATAATAATTGGAACCAGCAGAAGGAAATAGCTGATGCTGCTAGGCAAGATGAAATAAATCTGCAACTCAAGTAATACTAAATATAAGCTCCACATGAGCATACTAGAATGGAACACCTGAAATAAGACAGTTCTTGGGAGCCAAATCCCCAAGTTTACATTTTACAAGTGGATATATTTTAGAAATGCA
This sequence comes from Myotis daubentonii, assembly GCF_963259705.1. Taxonomy (NCBI): domain Eukaryota; kingdom Metazoa; phylum Chordata; class Mammalia; order Chiroptera; family Vespertilionidae; genus Myotis; species Myotis daubentonii. Next base: position 68,871,474 of record NC_081849.1, on the reverse strand, counting down.
ATATTTAGAATGTATCTGGATATCACTGAATGTAAACAAAGAGCAGATTTATGTCAACTGTAGTAGTAAGACTAACAATTTCTTATGAGGAAAAAAGAGACAAATAAAAAACGTTTGATTTCTGAAGAAAGAAATATTCTCACAAAGTGATTGTAATAAACTTTTAAGTTCACAATATAGTGTTTGTTTTTAAAAAATCAGAAAGCATGAAAACATTGTTAGGGGAATTTAAATTCTTTGTCATTCATAGAATTTGATTCTCCTTGCCTAATGACACAGTTCTACTGCAGAATTTTTATGGTTGCCAATGGTGTATGCTATACAATATTGAGATAGCAAAATAGGAAATATTATAACACCTCTAAGATGCTTATAAGTTCAGCCTGAAAATTAGCAATTATTTTGAAGTGTTTCAATCATTCTAAGATAGGAAGAAAGAAAAGAAATGAATGTTATTTCTATCACAAATTTTGAAGCTTTTAAAAGGGAAATGGAATTAGAAAAGTAACACAATTGGGTAATATAACTGTCTGCTTTGCAGTTTGGGGCACCTATTTAGAGGATTGTTTTGTGTGTTTTTTTTAATTCTGTAGACTCTGTCTTATTCTGTTTTAGCAATACAGAAAAATAGATAATAGTGTGGGCTCTTAAGTCAGGCAGTCGCTTAGTACTTACTGAGTGACCTTGGACAAGCTAAGTGACCTTGGGCAAGTAATGAAATTCTTTATGCTTCAGTTGTTCATGTTTAGCTGGGATGATATCACTTTTATCATAGAGTTAATGTGAATTTTAAATGAATGTAATTAAATGTAAAGTGGGACTTCTCACATTTTCCTGGAATGTAGCTAAGGCCTCAAAACTAAGGACAATGGGAAATCAGCAAGTTATCAATCATATTGATGGTAAAACCAGTCCAAAGACCATCACTCCCAATAGCCTAGATGAGAAGACTAAATATTTGAAAAAAGATTACATGAAAAAAAAAAGCTCTCTTGAAATTATTCTGCTGGACCCAGAGGATAGCAACAGAAAGAGCCTGAAGGTGTAATGTGTAACGCAGTGGGCAAGAGCTGACAGCAGAATTACAAGCGGTAAGGTTCACATTGCCTCTGTCAGGACATGCTGCAGCAGACACAGGGGGGTATGCAAAAGGCAATGAGGAAGCTAGAGTATCTTTGAAGAACATATGTAATCCATAATAGAAAGCCAGCATCTGGATTCCTGACATAACAGCCTTTGTTCTTTTATTCTTGTTCCCCTCCTTCCTTGCTTGGATCTCTGAGGAGACAGAAATAGGAGTGTGTGTGTGGGGGGGGGGGGGGGGAGTGTAGGTGGAGCAAACAAGCAAAGAAACAGACCACACTAACCTCTCTCATTATTGGTTTCCAGAGTTCCTAATAGAGATGTAAGCTCAAAAGCAAAAATAAACAAATGGGACTACATCAAGTTAAAAACCTTTTGAACAGCAAAGGAAACCATCAACAAAACAAAATGAATGAAAGAAGATATTTGCAAATAATATATTTAATAAGGGATTGATATCCAAAATATATAAAGAACTCATATAAGTCAACATTAAAAAAAAAAAAAACCAATCCAATTAAAAATGGGCAGAGGATCTGAATAGACATTTCTCCAAAGAAGAGGTACATATGGCCAACAGGCACATGAAAACATTCTCAAATTAGTAATCAGCAGGGAAATGCAAATGAAAACCACAGTGACGTATCATCCATACCTGTTAGAATGGCTATCAGCAAAGAGACAACAAGAAAGAGTTAGTCAGGAACCCTCGTACACTCCTGGTGGAAGTGTTAACTAGTGCAGTCACTACGGAAAACAGTGTAGGAATTTCTCAAAAAAGTAAAAGTAGAACTATGACATGACCTAGAATTCCACTTCAAGATATTTATCAGAAGAAAATGAAAACACCAATTTGAAGAAATATATGAATCCCTACTGTTCAGGGAGCATTATTTACAATAGCCAAGGTTTGGAAGCAACACAAGCATCCAACAATTGATGAATGGATAAAGAACATATGGGTACAGATATACACAACTGAGTATGACTCAGCCATAAAACAGAATGAAATCTTGCCATCTGCGACAACGTAGATGGTCCTAGAGGATACTATGCTAAGTGACATAAGTCAGAGAGAGAAAGAAAAATTCCATATGATTTCACTTATATGTGGGATTTAAAAACACACACACAAATAAGCAGATACAGAGGACAAAGTGATGGTTCCTGGGGGTGGGGGTGGGAGAAATGGGTACAAAAGGTAAGAGGATGAAGAGGTATAACTTCCAGTTATAAAATAAGTCAAAGGTATATAATGCACAGCATAGGGAATCTATATATAACGACTGGAACGACTGGAACAACTGGAATGGCCAGTAGCTATGATGTGCACTGACCACTAAGGGGCAGACGCTCAACGCAGGAGCTGCCCCCTGGTAGTCAGTGCACTCCCACGGCCAACCTCCCCCCATCCAGCCAACCTCCCACAATCCCTCCCCTCAGCCAGCAGGCCCCTAGGCTGGGACAGGGAATGGGGGACGGGGGGGGGGGGGTTGCGGCAGACATGGCCCCTTTCCAGGGGGGCCGAGGGCCAGCTCCCTCCTTGGGGCTGGTAGCCAACCTCCCTTGCCCCGTTCCTCCCCCCAGGATGGCAGGCCCTGATTGGCCTGCTGCAGGAGGACAGGGGGAGGTGGGGAACTGCATGGTGGCGGAGCGCTAATGATGACAGCGTCGGTGTCCAGTGTCCATTCCTTCCACATCTGGCCCAGCAACCACTGTCTCCTCTTCCAACCCCATTGGGGCCTTCGGGTCCAAGGCTGGGATGGGAAACCAGGAGTGGGTGGCAGCGGACACCGCCTCTTTCCCAGGGGTGCCGAGGGCTGGCTCCCTCCTCAGGGCCAGTGGCCAACCTCCCGTGCCCCATCCCTCCCCCCAGCTGGCAGGCCCCAATTGGCCGGCTGCCTGCCCGCTACAGTGGCAGCGCTGAGGCGAGGAAAGGAGGAGGAGGAGGAGAGTGGAAAATCGCACGGTGGCGGAGCCCAAACGATGTCGATGGCAGCGGCAGCATGCGGCATCCATTCCTTCCACACCTGGCCTGGCAACCATCACCTCCGCTCTACAGCCCAGCCCTGATCGGCTTGGTCCCAATTGGCCCTGATCACCAGCCAAGCCTAGGGACCCCACCTGTGCATGAATTTCATGCACCGAGCCTCGATTAGAGTCAATAATACCATAAAAACTTTGTACAGTGATAGATGTTTACTAAATATATTGTGATCACTTTGTAAGTTATATAGAGTGGGGAAAAAGTAGGTTTATAATTGTGAGTACACAAAATAGTTTATTCTTGCATTATTTATTGTTTTGTATTAATTATTATATTATTTTCCAAATGAAAAATTGTAAGCCTACTTTTAGCTCCAACCTGTATAATGTAGAATCATTATATTGTACACCTGAAACTAATATATTTGTCAACAATAATAAAAATAATTAATTGATTAATAAAAAACACAGGAATCATTTAAATTGAATGCAAAGTTAAAGTCTGTGTTTTAAACAGAGTACATTTTTTATACCCCAAAATGAGATTGTTCAGAAACATGAAATTAAAAAACAGTGAGGTCTGTGGTAAGGCATAGGTAAGTGAGAGAAAAATACAGTTGACCCTCATGCAACAAGGGGATTAGGGATGATGATTATTCCCCCAACACACACTCAAAAATCTGCATGTCCCTTTGGACTCCCCTAAAACGTAACTACTACCAGCATTATGAAAAACATAAAAAGTCAATTAACACATTTTGTATGTTATAGGTGCTATGTAATATGTTCTTTTACTAAAGTAAGCTAGAGAATAGAAAAAATGTTATTAAGAAAATCATAAGGAAAAGAAAATACATTTATAGTATTTATTGGAAAAAGTTGCATGTGAGTGAACCCATGAAGTTCAAACCCAGGCTGTTCAAGTGTCAACTTATAGTTTCTTGTTTGTAGCATCTGAGCCCTACCTTTTCAATAAATCGGTCACATGAGATACTACAGATGACCAAAACATACTAAGTAGTTATTATTATTATTACTATCACTACTACATGTTTTTTATTAAATGCCCCTAAATAAATTCAGCGATGTTTACATTGCAAGACTAAGTTGAAAAATGAACTTTCAAGTTCAACATGAATAACTTTAGAAAATGCCATATTAATATTTAATTGTTAAAAAATAAGGAAATTAGTTTTTTTACCTGCCAACCAAATACATCAAAATATTAAGTAGAACAAAGAAAAGAAAAATACATATTTTCAATACAAAAACACGTACTATGCTTTTCCATGGCTGAATGAGCTCTTATTTCTGATTACTCAGACTATTTAAATATGTTTTGTAAAGGATGGCACCTTTTCTTACTAATTGACTATGAAGTACCTACTCTACCAACTCTACATTTTCCTTAGTTCTCAACTAGAGCAATTTTCTCTTCTCTAAGAGCCTGAAACAATTCTCATTTAGTTCTCCCAATAAAGAAAATCTCTTATTCTAGCTAAACTTATAAGCTACCTTTGGATACTTGAGGTCTGTGGCAATGTCATTCTGCTTCAGTCATTAGCAGCTAAACCCTCTTACATGTTGATGGGTAATTGACTCAGTAACCTGGCTTTTTACTGGGTTTATGCTGCTTTGAATCAAATAGACCTGGATTACTCACTGCTAAACTATTTAATATATAACTTTAAAATTCAACGTAGATTCCTTTCACAATAGTTTCAATGTAAGGATGAAAAGGATACTCAATAAACTAGAAAAAAAATGTAATTTGGATAATTATGAGCAAGAATACATTCCAGAACAAAATGCGGCATATTTCAAAAAAAATATAATACTTTAAGTGAAATGAGTCTAATAATGGATGAGGTAGGTAATGATCACACTGCCAAAAATCTACCACAGCATAATATAGAGAGCTGTAAATAAATTCAGGAAGAAATTATATCAAATGTTTTAAAATATTTTAAAGGGTATAACTGTAGGCAAAAATGGCTATACTTACATTTGTTAATTATGGATAGAGGTTGTTAATGTGTGCTGGTTAATTTATTATTAACACAATTGGACCATGGCATGCCCAGATATCTGGTCAATCTCTGGCTGTATCTGTGAAGGTGTTTTGGGATGGGATTAACATTTAAATTGATAGACTGAGCAAAGCAGGTTGCCTTCCCTAATGCAGGTCGGCCTCATCCAATCAGGTGAAGGTTTGAACAGAACAAAAATGCTGACCCTCACCCAGGAGAGGGAGAATTCTTCCTGCCTGACTGCCTTTACCACTGGCACATCAAGTTTTTCCTCCTTTGACAAACTGATATTGGCTCTTCTTGGGCCTTACTACTGGTGGCCTTTGGACTAGCAGAACTACACCATCCGTTCTTCTGAGTCTCCAGTTTGTTGACTTACTTGGCATATCTTGGGACTTGTCAGCTCCATAATCATGTGAGCCAATTCCTTATAATAAATCAATCAATCTCTCTCTCTCGAAGAACCTTGACTAATACAATGTGTTTCAAATAAATCAAGTATTTTAGGGAAAGATGACCTTTATCATTCAATCAGTCAACAAATGTTTTCTAAACATTATACACATTTTCAGGCACCATTCCAGGTACTATGGAAATATGTAAAAATCAGATGCTCTCCCTACCCTTGATGAATTCCAGATCTACTGCAAGTGACATATTTGATAACTTTATTGGCAGGCCATTGTTATAGCAAATGAAAATGAGTTAATGTTTTGTTGTAATATTAGGAAACAGGAGAATCTGGATTTAATTTTACATACCAATTCTGGATAAAATAAATGGACTTGAGATATTGGAATGTATATGCTATTCTTTTTAACTTCTAGCAATATTATATAACACACAGTTCAAAATACTTCATACTTCATTTCTGGGACCTTGAACTAGAGAAGCTACTACAAGAAATAATTAAAATTCTGAGTGTTCAAAAAGATGCTTATTACAACCACTGCCATATGGAAACATTTGAGTAATGTTACATGTTAGAGGAAGGTAATTCATTACTCACCTAATTTAAGTGAATAATTTCTAGTACAACTTAGAGAAGAGTTTGCATTTTTAGGATTTACTCCAAATCTAGGAAATAATATCACAGCAATGGCCAGAGTTTTGTCTCAAAATGGTGCCTCACAGAATCAAAAAGTGAGGTACTGTTTAGTTTCTGCAACCTTTCAATTAGGACTAAGAACATACAGCAAGTAAAGGCAGCACTACTGAAGACTGAGTTCTCGCTATTGTTTGCATTTGACTTGCTAATAAAATAGAAGCATTATCTTCAGTGCTTAACAGTGATATATTAACATTAAAAACCATATATGATAAACCTATCCTATATGATACACATTAAGAACCCAATTTAAGAGGATTGGCCTGAACATTTTTTAAAATGTATGTTTCCCACCTCACCACCCCCCACTAAATTATGAGTACTACGGGTAAAGAAGTATATATATATGCAAGCCTATTAAATAGAGGCATTCCTCAAATTCCATTCTTGGCCTCTTCTCACTCTCAATGCTCTCCTAAGGAAACCATAGCTTCTTGAAGGGCTACAACTACCAGTGTTAAAACAATATCACTCAACTCTCCAATATGCAGCTCCAATAATTCTGAGTTCTAGATGTACCTCTGAACATCAGAACCATGCCATCTTCCAGTCGCCTGAAACATACTGTATTCCCCAGCACTCATTTTTCTCCATTCACTCTGTTCTTTAAGTAATATCAATTGAAGCAAAATAAAATTTAAAATCTGATAAAAATAAAATATAGACCATTTTAGATCTAAATTCTGTTAACTCACTATCTCTAACTCCAATGCCCAGTCTAAATTATTTTAAGTAAAAAAAAACCTCAGTGATAAATATCTCATAAATATAGTCATATTACTTATTCACTTAGAGCCAAAATATACTGAAAGATTCCTGCTGCTTCTTCTGCAGTTGTCAAAGACAGTGATTTTTAATTTCTAGAACAGCCTAAAGCCATTTCTCTATAGATTAAATTTTAATCTCTACTTAATGGCATCTTCATCTGCTTCACACATCCATTCCCATGTCAGAAACCTCAGCGTTATCTTTCACTCATGTCTCCCCTTCTCTACTATAATCTATACTAATAAAAGGGTAATATGCTAATTAGACCAGACATCTTCCGGACGATCTTCCAGACATCCTTCCGGATAAAACCACGGTGGCGGGACAGAGGCAGAGGTAGTTAGGGGTGATCAGGCTGGCAGGGGAGAGCAGTTAGAGGGAATCAGACCAGCAGGGGAGAGCAGTTAGGGGGATCAAGCTGGCAGGGGAGAGCAGTTAGGGGGATCAAGCTGGCAGGGGAGAGCAGTTAGGGGCATCAGGCAGACAGGCAGAGTGGTTAGGGGTGATCTGGCAGGCAGGCAGGTGAGCAGATAGGAGCCAGCGGTCCCGGATTGCGAGAGAGATGTCTGAGGGGTCCCAGATTGGAGAGGGTGCAGGCCCGGATGAGGGATTCCCCCCCCCCAATATGCACGAATTTCATGCACCGGGCCTCTAGTTGAATATAAATTTGTATTTATCCTGTCTCTGAGGTATCTCTCAAGTCTATGTCCCTCTGTTCCCACTACTGATACCAGACCTTTGGACTTCCTATCAGCTTCTTCTCCACTCAAACCCAATTTCCTTCCTGTCCTCTTCCCCAAAAAACAAAAACAAAACCCCCCAATCATTTTTATGCTTCCCCCTTGTTCAAAGACCATCAGTAGCTTTATCACTGAATAATACCCAAACTCTTTAGATTTTCATTTAAGGTTTTCATTTAATCCATGATATGATTCCAAGTTTCCTTTCTGGAAAAAGTCTTCAGTGGCCACCAGGAGTATTCAGACATCCCCTTTCTCTGGCCTCACTGATTTGTATTTAGCTTTCTGCACAGGAGGGTAATTTTCACCTCTCCCACCTTTGGTCATACTCTTCTCACACTTTCTACACTATTCCTCATAAACTCCCCGAGTCACCCCCTCTCCCACTATTTTCCATCACTAAGTAATAACATTTCTGACTGAACTGCACTAAAAGTTTTAGAAAATATTTTCACATGAATTATCTTTTTTGATTCTAACAACCACCCTGTAACATATGAGTTGACTAAGGCTCAGAGAAAGTTAATCATCCCACAAGGAAGTGACAGCAATGAAATTGGGACTGGAATCTGTAAGTCCTTGTACTCCTGGATCCACAGTCTTTATATTATACTCCTCTGCTTTTTCCTTCCCCTCCTGTGTGCTCTAAAAGCAGTATGTCTCTTTCTGCACCATTCCATTAAAACTCATCATTTTAAGGTTAGCTTTGTACGTGATTGCTTCTCCTTCTCTACTGGGGAGGTAGGATCTGACCCGACCCTTTTTAACTTATTTCTAGGACCTAGCTTTAGCAAAACAAAAAACAAATGTAATTATAATATTGAAAGAATAAAGTATATTTATGCGGCAAATACAGAAAATGCAGTTCAAGACTTTTCCATAACACACACACACACCATCACACACACACACACCCCTAACCTTCTTAGCCATACATCCCAAGTTTAGTTTAGAGCATGTCCATTACTCTTTACTACTAAGCAAGCCTCTTGAAGGAGTAGAATGCAGATGCTATTTCCATTTTCTTATTTCCTGTATACTCTTCAACCCTGTGACCTCTGGCTTTTCTGCACCATCCACTCCAAAGAAATGGCACCAAACAAAGGTAACTTCCATTTTTGCCCAACACAATGAAATATTATAGATGTCTTCTTTCTAACCATTTCTACTGTGCTTTGAAGTGCTGACCACTCACTAATATTAAGACTTCTCTAGTAATAGTTTTAGCTTCCTTCCTGGGTTTCCATGACTTCTTATTAAATGTAGAGGCCACATCATTTCTTTGTTCTTTTTGCCTTTACATTTTCTCATTGGATTTTTCATTCCCTAATCTGAACAATGAGCCCCAACCACTCTTGTGAATTTGAGACTGGCACATTCAGTTGCCTACCACTTACATTCTTTCCAAGTAACTCATAGTAAATATATCCCAAATGAAAGTACTTTCTACCCAAATCTGCTCTTAGTTGTCTTGGTCCCTATCCAATCATGTGTACTGATAATTTCACGTACATATTTCTTGACTCAATGCTTTCTTTTCCATTGCTACCACCATTGTATAGTTCAAGACCTTAAAACCTCTCTCTCCTCTGGATAACTCTATAGCCTCCTAGTTGGTCTAACTGCCTGTTTCTTTCGCTCCCTTTAAGTTTCTTTATTGTCCACATGTGTTCTATGAAATATTGTCTACATTTCCCCTCACTGGGAAAATTATGAACAAACATGACCTTTTCAATTCTGTTCTCAAAACCTTTCAAACATGGAGAGACAAGCTAGTATAGTGATTAAGAACATTAAGTGGGTTTGAATCCTGGCTCTACTAATCATTACGTAGGCTTTGTGCAAGTTTTTTAAACTCTTTGGATTCCAGTTTTCTTATCTGCCAAGAGGGGTTAATGATAGTACCTATCTTGTAGAATAATCTGATTAAATGAATTAAGATTTATCTGAAGTGTTTAGAACACTGCCTGACATGCAGTAAGCACTGCACAAATGGTTGTTGATGATAATCTAATCTAATAAAAGAAACATGCAAACTGACCACACCTCCACTACGCCCCAAGCCATGCCCACCAGCCAATCAGAGCGACTATATGCAAATTAACCCAACCAAGATGGCGGCCGGAGCTGAAGCAAGCAGGAGGCTTGGTTGCCCTGGCAATGGAGGAAGCCAAGCTTCCCGCCTGCCCTGGCCGGCTGCGGCCTCCTCTTAAGGCAACAAAGTTTCAATTATAGAAGATAAATAAATCCCAGATACCTGCTTCTAGCCAGCCTCCACTGGGAGCTTGGGTGGCTGGGGGCTGTGGCCAGCCTGCAAACAGCCGTCAGCCCCTCACCCAGGCTGGCCACACCCTCATGGGGTGAGGGTCTGCGCTGGGGGGCTTGGTCATTCTGCCAACAGCCATCAACCCCTCACCCAGACTGGAGAGGCACCCCAGCAGGACCTCCCACCCTGAAGGGGGTGTGGCCAGCCTGAAAACGGCCCTCAGCCCCTCACCCAGTCTGGCCAGGCACCCCAGCGGGGACCCCTACCATGAAGGGGCTGTGGCAAGCCTGCAAACAGCCATCAGCCCCTCACCCAGGCTGGCCAGGCACCCCAGCAGGGATCCCCACCCTTAAGGGGCTGTGGCCAGCCTGAAAATGGCCCTCAGCCCCTCAACCAGGCAGGCCAGGCACTCCAGTGGGGACCGCTACCCTGAAGGGGATAGGGCCAGCCTGAAAACGGCCCTCAGCCCCTCAACCAGGCTGGCCAGGCACCCCAGCAGGACCCCTACCATGATCCGGGACATCCTTCAGGGCAAACCAGCCGGCCCCCACCCATGCACCAGGCCTCTATCCTATATAATAAAAGGGTAATATGCAAATTGACCCTAACAGCAGAAGGACTGGGAATGACTGGTCACTAGACACACACTGACCACCAGGGGGCAGAGGCTCAATGCAGGAGTTGCCCCCTGGTGGTAAGTGCTTTCACACAGGGGGAGCTCTGCTCAGCCACAAGCTTCCTCAGCAGCGCTAAGGATGTCCGACTGCAGCTTAGGCCTGCTCCCTGCTGGCAACTGGACATCCCCCAAGGGCTCCCAGGCTGCCAGAGGGATGTCTGACTGACAGCTTAGGCCCAATCCCCCAGGGAATGGGCCTAACCCAGCAGGTGGTCAACTCCCGAGGGTTCCCAGACTGTGAGAGGGCACAGGCCAGGCTGAGGGACCTCCCCGCCCCCGAGTGCACAAATTTTTGTGAACCGGGCCTCTAGTAAGAATAATAAGAACAATACTTGGTGGCTAACCCTTCAGTTCTATATTATGTCTTGGCCCACATCTAATTCCCCAAGCGCATTTATTACTACAGTATATATTGAACTCTAGACTTTAGTACTTTGAAACTCCTTTTTTTGTTGTTGTTGTTAATCCTCACTAGGGGATATTTTTTCTACTGATTTGTAGTAGAGTGGAAGGGAAGAAGGAAGGGGAAGGGTGAGAGAGAGAAAGAGAAAGAAAGAAACATCTATTGGTTGCCTCCCGCAAGTGCCCTGACCAGGGCAGGGATTGAACCCACAACCCAGGTATGTGCTCTTGACCAGGAATTGAACCTGTGACCCTTTGGTGCATAATCTGATGTCTAACCACTGAAAAACACCAGCCAAGGCAATACTGCAAAACTATATATCACACTCCTCAAAACTCTCCGTATCAATGCCTCCTTGTTTGTCTGCTCTCTACTCAAGTGTTCTCCATGAAGTGTTGCCTGAAAGACTAGGAAAAATCAGCTGCCCTTCTGCTAGGCACAGTCTTTTAAAACATTTATTACATTGAAAATTCATGTTTATAGTAATTACTAAATAAAATATAATCGTAATATATGGAATATATAATTATAATAATAGCAAACATTATATATTATATATATATATATGTGTATATATATATATATATACACATTATTATATACTGAGTGGCCAGATTATTATGACCACCTGATGTTTGTAGGCAAATTAGCTATAATTTCGTGCTGAAGTTGCTAGAAGACCAGACCATTATAAATAGGGAAGCAGGTTGTTTACCATGACAGTAGAAGTGATTTTTTTTCTGAAGATATGGGTAAACAATGCAATTTAACAGCCTTTGAACATGGGAGATATAAATACTATATAAGAAATTATATATATATATATATATACTAGAGGCCCGGTGCACAAACATTTGTGCACTCGGGGGGGAGAGGGGGTCCCTTAGCCCGGCCTGTGCCCTCTCACAGTCTGGGACCCCTCGGGAGATAATGACCTGCTGGCTTAGGCCTGCTCCCGGGTGGGAGAGGGCAGGCCCAATCCCTAGGTGCAGCCCCTGGTCAGGCTCAGAGCAGGGCCGATTGGGGAGTTAGGGCACTGCCCCCTGTCAAGCACAGAGCAGGGCGGATCAGGAGGTTGTGATGCCACCCTCAGTCACGCTCAGGGTAGGGCCAATTGGGGGGTTGGGGCACCGCCCCCTGTCACACTCAAGGCAGGGTCAATAGGGAGGTTGCAGCACCACCCTGTCACGCACAAAGCAGGGCCAATCAGGGGGTTGGAGGGCTCCCCGCTGTCACGCACAGAGCAAGGCCCGTGGGGGGGTTTGGGGCGCCGGACCCTGTCACACACAGAGCAGGGCCGATCAGGGGGTTGGGGCGCCACACCCTGTCACACACAGAGCCGCAGGGCAATCAGGGGGTTGGGGAGCTCCCCCCTATCAGGCACAGAGCAGGGTGGATCAGGGGGTTGGGGCGCCTTCCCCTGTCACGAAAAGAGCAGGGCGGATAGGGAGGTTGTGGCCCCGCGCCCTGTCACACACAGAGCCGCAGGGCGATCAGGGGGTTTGGGTGCTGCCCCCTGTCATGCTGATCCCGGTGCCGGGAGGCCTCGCGGCTCCGCTGATCCCGGTGCTGGGAGGCATATTACCCTTTTACTATATAGGATAGAGGCCTGGTGCACGGGTGGAGGCTGGCTGGTTTGCCCTGAAGGGTGTCCTGGATCAGGGTGGGGGTCCCCACGGGGGTGCCTGGCCAGCCTGGGTGAGGGGATGATGGCTGTTTGCAGCTGGTCACATCCCCTTCAGGGTGGCAGTCCCCACTGGGGTGCCTGGCCAGTCTGGGTGAGGGCCTGAGGGCTGTTTTCAGGCTGGCGGGTGACTGAAGCTCCCAACCTGTCCTTTTATTCTTTTTTTTTTTATTCTGGGCCAGCTTTAGCTCTGAGGCTTGGCTCCAGCTCTGAGGCCTCGGCTACTGAAAGCAGGTATCTGGTTTGTTTGGGTTCTATAATTGTAACACTGTTGCGGTCCTGTTCACTCCAGCTCTGAGATCCCCCTGGCTGAAAGCAGGGATCTGCGTTTGTTCTATAATTGAAACAATGTTGCGGTCCTGCTGGCTGAAGCCCGGCTGGCTGAAAGAAGGTTTCTGGGATTTTGTTTAGCTTCTATATTTGTAACAATGTTTCCTAAACTGCAAGCTCATAGGCCAGCAAGGCAGGCGGGGAACGTTGGTTTCCTCCGTCACTGAAGAAAGCAAACCTCCTGTTCACTTCAAGCTGCCTGGCTGCCAGCCGCCATCTTGGTTGGCAGTTAATTTGCATATCAACCTGATTAGCCAATGGGAAGGGTAGCAGAGGTATGGCTAATTACCATGTTTCTCTATTATTAGATAGGATATAAATTTTTATATAGTATTGAGCCTATTCCAGGCTCTAGGCTAAGCATGTTGCAGGTAATATAAGATTTATTCCTCATTACATCTTTATGAAGTATGTTCGGCATTGATTCCTATTTTTTAAAGGATGAAACTGTTATGCAGAGATGTAAAATAAACTGTTCATGTCACATCTAGTATGAGATAGTGCTGTGACTGGAACCCACACTTGTTTGTCTCCAAAGCTCCACGCTCTTAACTACTACCCTGAACTGTGAAACTCCTGGGGTGGGATCAAGATTTACAGACTATTAATAATTTCTAGATGCAGAGTTTATGTGACTGTATAAACTACAATTCATGTAGAATATGAATACTAAGAACTCCTAGCCCATGTTTCTTCACCAAAATGTTTTTGTTTGTTTGTGTGTCTTTCACCTTTTATTCTGATTAAATCATGGAAGGTATCTTTAAAAGATAAAAGAAATTCATTTTAACTCAGGTCACACAGATATACTTCAGGATTAACTACTTAAAGATTAGGAGGTGGTATCTTAATAAAGAGTTATTCACCTTTTTATTACCAGTCTTAGTTCAGTACTTGTTGGAGAATAGGTTAGAAATATGTGTTGAATAATAAATAAATGAATTCTAGCACCAGAAAATGGAATTGGAACATTTTTGGTGAGTCAGTTTATAATTATACTAGAGGCCCAGTGCACAAAATTCATGCATGGTGGGGGTTGGGGGGGGGGTTTTAAAGCCAGCCTGCACCATCTCACAATCTAGGACCGCTGGCTCCTAATCGCTCACCTGCCTGCCTGCTTGATTGCCCTTAACCACTCTGCCTGCCTACCTCATTGCCCCTAACCACTCTGCCTGCCTGCCTGCCTGCCTGATCACTCCTAACCACTCACCTGCCTGCCTGATCACCCCTAACTGCTCGCCTGCCTGACTAATCACCCCTAACTGCTCGCCTGTCTGATCGCCCCTAACCACTCTGCCTGTCTGCCTGCCTGATTGCTCCTAACCACTCACCTGCCTGCCTGATCACCTCTAACCACTCACCTGCCTGCCTGATTACCGCTACCTGCCTCTGCCTCAGCCCCCGCTGCTGCAGCTTCGTCTGGAAGGACGTCCAGAAGGTCATTCGGCTGTCCAGTCAAGTTAGCATATTATGCTCTTATTATTATAGATTCAACCCTGGATCAATGGCACAGACATTTGTAAGCACTATATAATTCAAAAAATATTTCAAGTTGGTGTTGGCATGCATTGTAGGTATATTTTTGTAGCTGATTTTATTTCTTATGTTCTATTTTGGATAATGTTAAAATGAATTTGTGTTCCTACATATTTTACTTCAGAATGATTAAATTTTTCTGGAATTTAAAACAGAAGTCCAATCAGAGCAATACTGAATGAGGTAATAGAGACATATCTAGAATTTAGCCAACTTTATGTAAGAGAAAATACATCTTGATTTACTCTCTAAATAGAGTTCTCTTTTTGAAAGATATTCACCAATGTTCTCCAAAACAATAAGCTAGGAATGAAATACATGTGATTATACCATTTTATAATTGTATCAATCAGAAGATTTCACTGAAAAACAACAGAAAACCAAACTAAATGGCTTAAACTATCAATAACAAGAAGTCCTGAGATAGGACTAGTTCTGGGTTCCTTTTAGCAATTCACCAAGGCGCCACTAGTTTTTTTTTTCTTTTCGTTTCTTTTGTTTGTTTGTTTGTTTGTTTGTTTGTTTGTTTGTTTGTTTGTTTTAATCATTCTGTCCTGCTCTTCTCCACCTATTGGCTAGCTTTCCTCATGATCACAGTTGGTTATACAGCTATCTTCCACTTTTCAAAAGTTTGTATTATGCCACCTCACTTTTAGGAAAGGCTTATTGTAGTATCTGCTTTCACTACCAGAATGAAATCCAAAGAGAATTTTCACTTTTACAAAAAAGGTGAAAAGCAAAAATAAAGTTCCACTGTTTGTTTTTCAGCCAGCTGTTACAGAGGCAGCGTGCACCAGAGCAGCGAGAGCGGCACCACCAAGCTCCTTCCCTGGGAACTGCACTCAGCATCTCAGCATCCAGACACCACAGCTTTGAACTGTGTCTGTGAGCATCTGTGCTTTAACTCAATTTGTTTTCTGCATCCATTTGTAAGATGTGTCCTAAGGTATCAGAAAAGGCTAAGAGAGCTCCTAAGGGTGTCACACTTGGCATAAAACAGGACATCGTTAAAGTGTTGCAATCATGATGAACAAAATAGTGTGCATGCATTGAACTTTTGGTTTGGGAACACTCAAAATTTTTCCACATAAATTAATATAATTGCTTCTTAATTTTC
Organism: Myotis daubentonii; assembly: GCF_963259705.1. Lineage (NCBI taxonomy): Eukaryota > Metazoa > Chordata > Mammalia > Chiroptera > Vespertilionidae > Myotis > Myotis daubentonii. The sequence goes on along the minus strand of NC_081849.1, from coordinate 68,855,747 downwards.
TTAATTTTACACCATTTCTGGCTTACAAAAGTTTTCACAGACACCCTCTACTTTCAGATACTGGGGGAAACCTGTAGTTGCTCCAGGAATCACTGCCACGTGCAGTAACTTTCACAGACAGAATAGATATGCTTGGAATCTCATTTTAAGAACTAAAAAAATTCTCAGGAAGTCCCCACAGGGCTTCACATTACTTTTTCTTTCTTGGAACTAAGCTTTAAGACATTTCCTAAAACAATCACTGGCAAAGAGATGGAATTACCTTGCTTGGTTCAGACTAGTCTAAGTTCATCCCCTTGGGATGAGGCCAACCTGATATGGAACACATGGCATAGCAGCACATCAGCATGTGGATACTTGAACAAAACTGGCATTCTGTAGGGAGGAGGAGGAGGAGAAGTGCATTCCAGGTCGGCAACCAACAACATCTCTAATAACTTTGTGGTTTTCTAAATTCTGTCTGAAAGCATATTCAATTGAAGCAAAGCATCTCCTTAGTCAATTCTAAGAGAATCAATTTCTCTAAGGATACAAGTTGTCAAATGCTCTTCACAGTAGATAATGAAGATTTTCCAATTAATTTTAAAAGGAAGACTTGAGATGAGAATATAAAAGGGCATTTTCTTGATTCATACAAGAGGTTACCATATTCTTTGGAGTATCGATGATATCACTAATTTTACACAGTTTTTATTAGGTTGTATGGTATATATGCACTTCACAAAATTCATATACAGTGTTACCCCATAGGAAATTAATTTGATGTATGCAAAATGGCTTTAAATTTAAAACATTAATATAAGTTAAAAATATTATGTTCTCCATTCCGTAACAAAACCTCTTAGGTTCCATGCTAATTAAACTTAGTTTTTCTTGACATTTAAAATTTTTCAGTAAACACCAGTACCTGTATTTTAGCTAAACAATTGGAAGCTAGGTATTATTTACAGTCATGAGCTGCTTAATGACAGGAATATGTTCTGATAAATGCATTGTTAGGCAATTCCATCATTGTGTGAATGTCATAGAGTGTACTTACACACACCTAGATAGTTTAGCCTAATTGTATGTGCTATACTTTTATATGATTGGCAGCACAGTTGGTTTATTTACACCAGCATCACTACAAACATGTGAGTAATGCTTTGCACTATAGCATTATGACAGCTACAACCTCACTAGGTGATAAAAACTTTTCAGCTACATTATAATCTTATGAGAACACCATCATATGTGCCCTCCACCATTAATGAAACATGATTATGTGGCACACACATGACTGTGACTTACTTTTAAATAAATACTTATTTTGAATTACAATATAGCATATATTCATAGCATGCTGGAACCAGTCCTCTCATCCTACGCTGAGACATCTAAATCAATAAAAGTTTAAACCACTCTGCAAATGTGTTATCAAGTTCATGAATAAGCATGCCCCTTACCTCTGCTCCTCCTTTGGTTACATTAACATTAGAGCATTACCTAGTTATTATGTAGTCCACCAGCCACTTGGTATTGCAAACAAAAATAACCAAAATCCAAACTACTAAATCTGACCTCTTATTTTCACTTCTTAACAACTAATATATATAAAATATAGAAATCATCTGGGTTACTTGATTTCATTATGTCTTTATGGTCTCTCATTATTAGAGCTAATAAGGGTTAAAAATACCACTCACAATTGAAAATTAATAGGTGACTATCAAGCTTTCCAGCTAGATTTGTCAAACATGGAATATTTTATGTAATTCTTTCCCAAAAATATGATTGTTCCTTCACATGCATAAATGCCTTTCTGGGACTACTGATTTACAAAACTGGCATTGAACCTTTGTGCTGGAGCACATGTTCCATGTATACCAAGAAGCAGAAGACATGTGATGATAGAGTGACTCTTCACCCTGAACTGAAGAAAAGGAAAGCATGGGTACTTCCAACCAAAAGAGGTCCAGCTATAGCTAATGCTTCAGAAGAAATGCAAAGAAAGAAGGTTTTAGTCTTTTAACTGCAGATGGGGAAGAGCATGCTGATAACAGTCTTGCACTTCCAGAGGGGGACCAACTTCTTTCTGTCTCTTTAGATCCCAGTCCTAACACCAGCAACATGGCCATCCACAAAGCACCTGGACTTGCTAGAAAGCTAAGATAACAGTTACTCATGTTTAGGTGCTTTGGGAAATAAGCCAAGACTTTAGGAGCTTTTAGTGACCCTTTCAGCTTAAATTCCAGATATTTTTAAAATAAATGTTGTCTAATCAAGAATTGCTTTAATATCCTTACATCACAGACCGCAAAGAAAGGGAGACCAGGGTCAACTGTGGACTGATTAGAATGTTCCACAGATGCAACTTTGGACATTTCATATTTCTGAGGGTTGCTTGTGCTTGCAATCCAACTAATCAGATTTTGACAAGCTAAGGTATGTTGCTAGATTAATCTGTGTTTATACACATCCTTGTATTAATATATATACTCCAACTAAGTATGTACCTTCCTGTGTACAACAATACAAGCTACCAGGATAAGCAACACTGCTCACCTGTAGAGTGAAAAATAATTGTTAAGAATATAAATAACTGTGTGTTTTTTCACTTAGGATTTTTACTCAGACATTCTCTATGATCTCTTAAGTGATGATTTAAAATAAAAACAGGTTTTATGCTACTCATAATCCATTTAAAATAATTCATTTTAACATTTGGGAAACTCGTTTTAAGAAGCTTCTTCAAACACAATGTAATGTGAAAAGCAGATAAAGTATATATTTTGTGTGTTTCTTAATTAAACAAGTTTGATTTGTCCTACTTCATTTCATAATCACTTCATAAAATCCATCATTACTTATGAAAAAGTCTCTGATTCCATGTGCATGAGTTTCATTAAAGATAGTTAAGAAGTTCAAACAATTCTCCCACAAATATCTTCCATATAGCTTTTACTTCACACTATAAAGGGTTAGATTTTCTTCTGTCATATGTTTGTTTTGAGCTATTATTGGATATATAATGACTGTCATGGTTTTGACAGTGAATTTTTTAAGTAAACCAAAGTAACTGAAAATGACAAGACTTGACATGAATTCATGTAACAATTACAAGGAGAAATGTTTTCCAAAGTTGAGCAAGCCATACAATGATTTCAAATATTAAAAGAAATTTAATCATTCATTTAAAATATCCACTCATTGGCCTACTAGATCCTTGAAAGTAAATTCATTGGATTCATTTGAATTAATATTCAATCAGTTGTCAAAAAAGGAAACATTTGTTTCTTCTAGACTATATAAAACAGTTAACACTGTATATGAAAATTAACATAAATTTTTAAATGTTTTAAAAAATTAATCTTCAAATAAAGTCTTTTATAAAAGTTGATAGCATGTCAATAAAATTCAATAATGGAAGCAATTACTAATTATCTGTTATGATATAGCAGATACAAATCCTTATACAAATATTTTATTACAATTTAATAGACACATATCCATCTATGCAAGTATTCAGTAATTATAAACCCATCAGTAAATGATATATATATAACACTAATTATAATTTATTTTTATTACAGGAAATATCACAGCAGTCCTTACTGGAGACAAAAAAGAGGGAGCTGGGAATGGGATGAAATAAATAAATAAATACTAATTTTAAAAATCACAATACTAAGAAAATTTTAAGACCCTATCCCATACTTCTTATCATGATAAAAAGGCAGACTATAGCTAAGAAATATTTTCAAAATTAATATTGGACACTGGAACTTCAAGGCAGAGGTTTCTCTTGAATTCTAAAATAGGATTAATTCAACTAAAATGCTAAAATCACTAGGGCGCTGGTAGTAGATATATTGTTGGCTGCTTCTTCTTGAAAGTGCTAATATAGAGAATTATTTATATTGAGCTATTGTTATTCTCACAAGTAAACTTCTGGAGGAATTTTTATGTACTTTTCTCTATTGTACATTGTTGGCTGTACTTATGAATTGTTTTATTATTGCTCTTCTTCGTGAGATACTTGATTTCTAGCTGAGAAGTAAAAGTTCTGTCTTAAAATATAATACTGACATCTAAATATAGTCACATGTAAAAAGTATAAATAAATTCCTAAACTTAAAATTAGTGAATTCTTATAGGATTTCTATGTTTGTCAAGCCTAGAATAAATGATTCACCAGCTATTTAGGAGAAAAGATATAGGTACAAAGTGAATACATTACTGGGTGAAAATAAATTATGGCTAAAGTATAAAATAGCAAATCTTTTACATAAAAGCAGCATCAATGGGTGTTATTTTTAAAGGGTAAAAATATGTTCCATTCCACTTAATTGCATTACTCTTCATATTAATGTTTTTCAAAGTAAAGCATTTATTTTACTTTACAGAAAAACTTCCAGAATATTTTACTTGCAAATTACTCATACTATTAATTAGTCAACCATTTTCATAGTTTTCAGGTAGTCTTCAATTAAGAATAAAACATCTTGAAAGTTGAGAACATTTCATAATGTCACTAACTCAAAATAACCAATAAGTTCAGAATAACATTTATTAACATTTACATAATGCTTATATTCTGCCAGACACTACATCATTTAAATGCATAACTTACTTAATATTCCCAAGTTACTATTACTACCCCAGGCTAGATAACTTGCCTCCATAGCCAATACTCAGTGGTATACTGAGTATTCAAATCTAGACAGTCTACTAGGGAGACTATACATTTACCCACTAATCTATCCCATCTCTAGAGGGATAATTCAGCCTGGGTCTACTCTTTTGAAAGCCATTGTTTTCAAGCAGTCAGGGTTATCAAATGTAACCTGTTTTTACGCATTATGAAAGCGAATGTGTGAGTTACAAGCAACTAAAAGAAAACTGAGCATAATAAACACTGGTATGTCAAAAGATTGTACAGTATAAATGTTAAGAGTAGAGATGATGGCACTTAAATAACTTTAACTGTAGTTTCAGCCTGAGATCACTCTCAGTCTAAACAAACACATAAAAAGCCAACAGTCATGTTAACATTCAAGGTCATATCATTTAAATTACATACACATGCTGAAAAACTACAATAGCACTCCCCACAAATTATGCCCAAAGACAATTGTCTCATTAACCTTGTTCTAAAACATTAAAGATAATTTATTATAAAATAGTTAACTGGTCAAATTGTTCAACCAACTTTATTATTAGTCAATAAAATTCACAGACCTTAAATTTCTATGCAGAAATCAATCTTTACTGGAGAAAATTTTACATAATTTATTTTTACCTTTCCAAATAAAAAGTAGAAGGGTTTAGCTCTATGATTCTAGCCTGATGTCAGTCAAAAATAAAGTATGACAATAAATGTAGATCTACTTTCCTTTAAAGGCATCTTTGAAAGGAGCAATAAGAGGGACAGCAGTGTACATCTTCTCCAGAACTGGATTTCAAAGGCCTTCTTCGGCCTGTTTTCCACATGAGAAGAATTAGAGAACTTTCTGCCTTTCATTTTCCATTATGAGAACCTAAATGGGCCAATAAGTCCCGCCTATGTAGGTCCCCATGTGGTAGATGCAGCAGCAGCTATCGTGTGAGGAATGTAGGACACAGGAATCTGTGCAGCTGATTCCTGTGAACTGTAGTGGCAAATTTAAGAAAAAAAAAGGAAGGAAAAAAAGAGAAAAAGAAAAAACTTTAGCACTTCAGCTAAATCACTCAAAAAACTTCCTTCAACTGGGTCTGCTGCATTAATGAGGTCTTAGAACAGAACTGCTGATTTAGAATTAAATACTTTGGTGAGGCGCTTTACTATTATGAACTAAAAAGCCAGAGTTTATAAAAATAATTGGATGTGAAAATAAATGCTATTTTTTACATGAATCATCACTCTAGATTAAAAGAAGCTTAAATTAAAATGGAATCCTCTGAATTTAATTAAATGGTTTTTTAAAATTGTTTTAAAGGCACTTAAATAATGTAGAAAACTACATCTATTTTGTCTAGTAATTCAACTCTTTAAAAACTGTGGTAATTTAAAATTATGACAACTCTAATGTAAAATTAGCCAAAAGTAAATAAAATTTGAGTAAACAATGTAATTTTATCTGGTGCACATTTTATCAATATTCTTGTTATTCAAATGTCTCCCCCCCCCTTTTTTTTTTTTGCAAAATCTGCTTAGTTTAACTGATTTTGCATGTAGTTTTATATACTACCCAATGTTTGAATGAATATTCAAAAAACAATCATCTCATTATTGTTAAAGCAATCATCTCATTATTTCTAAAAAATACAACTACTAAACAAACCACAGTCAAACTTTTCAGCTACACTAGTTTATTGGCTCTCTAAAAATAACTCTGAGCCAAAAGTTCTTACATATTTTTTTAGCAAGTGAAATATGTAGTGAAATCCATGACAAACACACTATATCTAAGGTGCTGAAAATTTCGCTTTGCCTACAATGGTAAGTAAAATAAACATTTATTATTTGATAAGGAAAAGTATTATTTCAACAAGAAATAGTATATATGAATCATCACATTTATAAGAATACTACTGCCCAGTGCACAAATTCATGCACACTGAAAGGAAATTAATTAGAATATTTTAATATCGCTATTTGCCCTTTCTCTATAATAGAAGTGTCAACCAAATTCATGATCGACAATGATAGATGGAAACACATGCGTGTGATTGGCGCCATTGAGAGCTTTATATGTATTGTGCATGTGTGAGTCAATTTAGCCATATATATATGAATAAACTTGCTTAATTAGACCTGCTTTCTGATTTAGCTAAACTTTTTTCCAGCCCAGTGAAGCACCCCGACTTCTCTTTCAGGTAATTGTCAGCAACACAGCAGTAAATATCAACAAAGAGTAGATTATTATTGTAGGTCACACAGGGAGAACAAAGGGTAAAATATTTAACTGCAGCAGTGTTTGACTATATTCTGCACAGTGAAAAAACCTAAAGTCATTCTCAAGGTCCACCATTTCTTACTTCTTTTCAGTCCAGTCAAGTTTCTAAGCTTTCTAAAATCTCTGTTTTCTGGCTAATGAGAAGAAAATAGGATTCCACCGAGTCTCCTATCTACCTATTCCAGGATTTCCGTGAGGGTGAAATGAGATGAGGCATGGGAAAATGCTTCACAGACATTTGGTTAAAATGAAAAATGTTTGCACCTGGCTATAAAGCAAATCGTGTTCCTAGGCTGAAGAAACTGCAAGGAGGCTGGTAGTTTAGGAGAGGAAGCCAGGCATTGCTACTTGCCATCAATTACCCAGACGGACACTAGCATATTAGCCTTTTATATATATAGATACAAGAGGATTATATTTTCCACAAAAGCTAAAAGAAGCTGGTGTTGCTTAGTGGTTAACTGTTGACCTATGAACCAGGAGGTCAAGGTTTGATTCCTGGTCAGGGCATCTGACTGAATTGGGAGCTCCGATCCCCACTGTAGGGCATTCGGGGGGCAGCTGATCAATGATTCTCTTATCATTGGTGTTTCTATCTCTCCCTCTCCCTTCCTTTCTAAAATCAATAAAAAAATATTAAAAATACCTTTTTTTAAGCTAAAAGAAGGTGTTTTTCTTTCTTTTTTTTTTTTGTCAGTACTGACTCAGGAGGTGAAACAGGCTCCTGTGGAGACTCTGTGAATATCATTACCAGCATCATCATCAATGACCCAGGGAGGCCTGGAACTGTGGGTTCATACAGAATAAAAAGAACTTTCCCCCTAAAATCCCTTTATATGCATATGTTCTAAAAGCAGTAATCTTACAAACAAAATATACAGAAGTTAAGTGATCAGAGACTACCTTGGATGGAATCATGGCAAGATTTAAATGATAACTAGCCTAGGTATCCATCTTTCACAGGAATTTATGGCAGATGGTCACTTAGGGCTCTTCATAAACACCCACATTGATGCAGGTCTCATGAATTCAAAATGTAGCCCACAGATGTTTGGAAATCTCTGTTAGAAAGATGATCTTCTTTATTAAGATAAAGATGCTTTATCCTTTAAAAAAAATATCCCATAGATCCATCTTAGTTTTGTCCTGTGGAGTGTTGCAGGATAGTCAGAATTCCTTTTCTTACCTGATAGCTTTCATGCCCTTACTTTTAGAAGTTAAGTCTTTCCACTGGATTTTATGGAAGTGAGCTACAATACCCAAATAATCCCCCTTCCTTTATTTTCTGGTCACATTCTTGCTGCTAGAGTTACATTCTGCCAAGGTCCGTCTCAAAAGGTAGCGCTCATTATAAATACAACCTTAAAATGTGGTCATCACCGCAAACTCCAATAGGACAATCACCTCCCTCGTTAGCATACCATCATTAGTCAAATTTTAAAATGCATTAACTTTTGCAACAACTCTCTACTACAAATACCCAGCTTGTTGCCAACAAAACCATGGTCATCGATTATGCAGTGGACTTCCTGGACTCACACCAGAACTTCACACTTATATCTATTGCTATAAAATAGTATCATGCCATCAAATATGTTAACACGAATCCCTATATTTGAGGCCTGTGTCATCTTGAAAAATACCAAAATGCTCTATTTGCCTTCCTACCTAACTCATACTCTTCAGTTTCACAATTTGAGCAATGTTGACCTTCAAGTCACTGTTTACATTAGCCTTTCTCAAGTCATCATCTAATAACACTCAAGAATCTCCAAGGAAAACATTTTCTTCTATGGCAATTTACATTGAAGAAATTTCACCTGAGACATCGCTTTTCACTTGTTTACTTTTAAAACTGGTTTCATAGAGAACATCTCCCTAAGAGTGTGTCCTGACAGTTCATCTGGAAGTGAGACTAAGTGGTTGTTCAAAACACAGGCAATGATGTGCTCAATTCCATCTCTGAGGCAGGACGAACAAGGTCACACCACCGGCAAACCTGTCCATGGATAAGAACATGCACACAGACACGCAGGGCACATGTGGAAAACAAGGTACACTACTTTAGTCTAGTTAGAGTTGTCCTCTTTACAAGAAACTTTTACCTCCCTCTTTCTTCCCTCTTTCAAGACCGTATTTTCTTTTCAGCAAAGACAATTCATTAGTGAGAGTTCTGCAGGATCTCTGTCTCTATATGTCCCCATCACAGCCTTCCAGTTAACTGAAGCTCATCTATGTGGCAGGCCTGAGCTTCTCCATCCAGCCCCTGCTCAGATACAGGACCCCGCCTCCCCCAATCCGACGCCAGAGGAGGGTGCAACCACAGAGAACTTCCACTCCAACGGGGCAATCCCCGCGTAGAGTCCATTCGGGTGACCGTGTCTCTCCTCCAGACACCCCAACGCTAGAACCCCTTCCTCCTCGCGCCGCGCCTTCCCTGCGAGCCTGCTCCCGCGGGCCAGCTCGGGGTGCGCGCCCGGGTTAGTCAGTGCGCACGTGACGCGCGGTGCCCACATGACACGGCCATGGGCGGGGGAGGGGGTCAGAGCGGCGAAGCAGGGAAAAAGTTCAGGAAGACCGGTCCCAGCGCCCAAAGCGGTCGGTCCCCTCCGTGCTTGGTCAAGCGGTGGCTCAGGGTTCCCCAGGGGACGGCTGCGGATCAAGGCACCTAGGGTCCAGCTTCCCAAAAACGGGGGGTTGAGGGGGGGTGTCGGGCGCAGTTCTCCTCTCTCCCCGCCACCTTCCGCTCCTCTCCGCCCAGCGGGTGATGCTGCTGCACCCTCAAGTTGCTCCTTCCTCCCCTTTCTCCCTCCTTTTTATTTCCCCTACTTTCTTTCCTCCCTCCCTCCCTTCCTTCCTCCCTCCCCTCCCTCCCCTGAAAGCTCTCCATCCACTGCGGGCGCTGCCACTGACGCACATTGAATTTGCCCCCGGAGCTTGCCCGCATCTCCGAGGTCAGACACCAGGCCGAGCACCTTCCGCCGGGCGGCGTGTAACTGCGCAAACAAAGTTGTACGCGGCGCCGAAACCTGCCCTCGCTCCCAAGGCGCCCCCCGTTCGAATCCTGCGCCAAGCTCCCCGGCTCACCCGGTGCAGCCTCGTCCTCACCGCACCCCCGGGCAACACACCCCCTTCCCGGGCGAGCCCACCCTCCCGGCGCCCCGCGCCCCCGGCGGTCCGGCCGCCGCGCTCACCTTGCTTGACACACTTGAGCCGCAGGGGGTCCTTGCAGTGTTTGATGACGGCCAGCACGTCCCTGATGGTGAGCCCCGCCACTGGGGTCTCGTTCACCTCCAGCAGGAGCTCCTCCGACACCAACTTGCTGCCGCTCTCATAGGCCACCTTGCCGGGCTTCACCTCCCCCAGGTAGGGGAACTGGCCGTTCTCCGCACCCCCCTTCAGCTCGAAGCCCAGCTGGCCCTCCGGGTTCCTGCCAATGACACTCTCGTGGACTTTGCTGGTCCAGTGGCTTTTCTTTTTCAAGCTTTTGGACATGGCAGTGGGGCGAGTTGCCTCGGTTCCTGAGGGGTTCCTCCGGGGCAGGGGTGTGGGCGGTGAGAGGATGAGGATGGAGGAGCCGGGGGGGCCCAGAGGTGAGAAGAGCGGACTTTGCTTTCCTCCCACCTCTGTTCGGCGCTTTCCCTCTTCTTGGGATGGAGTGTGGACGCGGACGGGGAGGGAGGAGCGGGGCGGCTGGGCAGAGGTAGGAGAGCTGGGGTGAGGTGGTGCTGTCCCTGGAATGACACTCAAGGCTGTGGCCCCGCAGCGGAGAGCAGTGGCGGCGGCGGCGGCCCGAGCGAGCAGTAGCGGAGCGGGGAGCGGGTGGGGTGGGGGTGGTGACGGCGGGCAGGGATGCCGGGGGCCACTCCTGCGCCGTGCGGGTGGGAGCGCGCGCCTGGGTGTGCGGTGTTAGCTGATGTCCATGGCAGCTGCAGTGGCAGCGGCGGATCCGCGCGTGTGTGCGTGTGCGTGTGGTGTGTGTGTGTGTGAGTGTGTGTGAGTGTGTGTACTAGTTGTACTGTATGGGCAGGAGGGGAGGGGGGAGGAGGCGGCGGGAGCCGGCTGCGGGAGGAGGGGCGCGCGCCTGCCGGGGGGCCGCTTCGCCGCCGTCTCCGCGCCCTCCCTCCGCAGCTTGACCCGGTAGTGAAGGCGGAGAGAGAGGCAGGCCGGGGCCGCCTGGCAGCCCGCGAGGGGAGGCGGGAGCGGGGAAGGAGGGGAGCCGAGGCCCGGCGCGGGGAGGCCGGCAAGCAGGCAGGCCGGGCGCCCAGGGCGGACCTGGCTTCGGCCTCCCAGCGGCGAGCGGAGCTGGGCTGCGGCGCGGAGAGGGCGCGCCAGATCCCGCGGGCGCGGGCCGCGCGGGAGCCGCACGGCGAGCCCGGATGGGAGCGCGTCCCGGGCCCGCGCGCCGCCCGCCCCTGCGCGGGGTCCCGCCCGGGGAGAGCCGCCGGCGGGGCCGGGGCGCGGGGAGCCGGGGAGGCCGGCGGAGGGGCTCGCAGTGCAGAGGTTTCGACTCTTCCGGTTTCCAGCCGGACTCGAGGCACAGTTCTCAGAATTCCCCCTCGAGGGGCAGAAAGTTCGAGAGCTGCAGGCTGGGCGCCAGAGCGGGGGACGGCAAAGCTGCACCCCTTTCCCGGGACGGGCCTGAGCGCAGGGCGGAATGGCTGGTGAAAGGCGATTCCCGGGAGCGAGGGGAAGGGGCTTCAGGTTTCCTTGTTGGAGGAGCGGAAAGGGGCCGCGGGTTGGGGGGCTGGGGAGAGGGGTGCGGTGAGCAGCCTCCTAGGAGAAATGGACAGTTTAACCCACGCCCTGGAAAGCCCTCCGACTCGGACCTGTAACTTGGGAAGAAACCTTAAGAGGGCCTGGCCCGACCACCTCCTGCTGCAGAGAAGGAGAAGGTTTCGAGGGTGGACACTGCGGCCCATCGCGGCCGGACCTCAGCTCGCGGGCCGCCACCAGGCTCCTTAACCTCCAGCAGGTCCTCGGCCAGGAGGAGAGGTGAGGCCAGGGGCGCAGGGATGCTGGCGGGCTGCCGATTTCCACTCAGCCGCGAATTTCCTGCGAGCTGTTAGGGGTGATGTTTAGCGTTTTTGTGACTGGTAAATGATTTGCACTTGCTTTACTTTCAAATGATAACTTCAAGACAGAAAAGGAATCGCACACCTACTCATCTCCTTAACGCGTGAAAAGCACCGAGCAGTTAGGAATCTTGATGTCTGAGATGAAGATGGTGTGGGAGGCAAGCGGGATAGTTAGAAATGTTTTGTCAACCCAAACAGAAAGGCCGGGTTTGGTTTCGGGCCCTGCTACTTGCCAAGAGTGTGATCTTCAGTGTGGTGCTTGACCGTTCTGCGCATCAGTTTCCGCATTGGTTAACTAGGGTTGGAAGGACTAACCCCGGGATAAGAATGAAATCAGGTTAATGCATGCAAAGTGCTTGCCTGACACAGGTGGGTAGCACTTAAAATGTTAATTTCCTTCCTTTTTCCCCTCTCAAGTGTAACTCATTATTTGGGGAAAAAGGTGAATCAGATTTAGTCAGAACTGGAAGAAAGATGAAAGAGAGATGATTTGTTTAACCATGTGTCTCTTTTCACTTGAGAAACCAGATCCCCAGTGAGTTGGCTGCCCCTGATGAGGATTATTCAGTGAGCCAGGGGCGGTGCCAGGATCTGAAACCAGAGCTACAGGCAATGCCCAAAGAAGTCGGCTTTTAGCGTTATAAGACACAATCCCAAGTGGAAATTGATAATAAGAACTAAATAGTTATTTTTAAACACCAATTATAGACTAACATGTATGGGCAATACTAGTATTTATCAAGTTCTAACTGCATGCTAGATGTTACCCTATAGGCTTTATATATATTAATTTATTTCTCCTGACATCTTAGTAAAGAAGGTACTCTTACCATCCCCTTTTATAGATAAGGAAATTAACTTTTGCAAGCCTGAAAATTTAGCCAGTGGGGAAACTAATATTTGCACTCAAGTATTTTGGCTCCAGACCTGGTCTCAATCACTGTATTGTCCCTCTCCCCTTGACTTACAATGTGTCATACCAGTGTCCCCAAAGGTTTGGTCTGTGTTTTATTGTAGGGATAATTAGGAAAAAACAAAACAAATGGAACAGGAGTTTGGAATAAAAGTGTTTTACCCTCTAGAATCCAGGAAAGTCGTTGAGGGGTGTGTCAGCTAATTGAGTGTTTCTCGGCTCCTAATTCTTCTTTGCCCTAAGTTGTGATTTTAGAGTTAGAACCTATGAACATTTCTTTGATGTTATTTGGTATAGTGTTAGGACTTGTCAGTAGAAGGTGCCAGAGGGACCCTACATAAAAAGGGGACTTCTCTTCTTGGTTCCAGTGCTTCTTGCTTCTATGGTGTAGTGGTGGGTGGCTTTCTGGCCAGTGATGGGCAAGAAACCAGTGTTTTACACCCTCCAGTAAGTTTGGTGAGTTCTCTAGTGTGTGGCTTCCCAGTAAGCCTTGCTGGAGTCCCAGGGGGTGGTTTCCTAGCACATTTCACTGGCACCCCAGCTGGTGGTTTCCTCACCAGCCCAGTCTGTGACACCTCAACCAATTTTTTGGCCATCAAGTGGGCCGCAGGCACATTATTCCCAGTGAGGCATGGGTGGGGATTGGGGAATTCTTTTAAATTATCCCACACCCCTGGAGGCACCCGGGACTCTGGCTTCCCTGACAGCCCGGGCTTCTCGGTCTGGAAGATTGTCTGAAAGGACGTCCTGTCTAATTAGCATATTACTCTTTTTTTATTATAGATTTCTCCTGATTTCTGTCTCCTGACTGGCCCTTGACTGATACAAGGCTAAAGAGATCATGTAGAACACTGAGTAGAATTTTGTCCCTGGAGTCAGAAGTTGGCATCCTGTCTTTAGCTGTGCAAACTTGACTAAGTCACTTAAACTCTCAGAGCTTGTCCCCTCATTTGTAAAAAATGTATGACAAGGTTTTGTGAGCATCATGTAAAATTTGAAAGCACTTTAATTACATTTAAATGTGAGTGCACTTTAAACCTGTAAAGTGCTATCACAAGTAAAGGTGTTAATTATCAGTATAGGAACAGGGTAGCAAAGAAGATTTTCTTTAAGAAAAAAATTGCATGCATTCTGGGTACTTAGTTTGTTTCCTGGGGGTAAAAGCAGCATTTTCTCTAGGATTTATTCTCATCAAGTAAATATATTATTGGTTGGTTGGCTGGTTGGTTAGTTGACTTTGCCTAGCTTTTCAAAGATAAAAATAATTTCTAGTCTCAAGTAGCTCAAGTTTCTAGCTCTATGAAAAATACAACTACAATTACAAACATTTTGAAATGCGAGATTCAGACTAATTTGGTTACTTTCTAGTCTGGTATCCTTCATATTTGCTTTATTTTGTCTCCTGTACCCTTTCTGGGTATAATGTCTGTGTCAAGAAAGAATTCTTTCATTGCTGAGCACTCTATGTGTAAAGCATGGCACTAGATATTGCATGCTATTCCAAAAGAAAAATAGTTTAGGAGTCTTAAATGCTCAAGAAAGAAAAACATGTGTGCATTCAGTCTTTAGAAGAGTTCTCTGAGGTAAATGCTTGTGGGAGATTCTACCCCATCCCCTTGGATCCCTCCGATTGGGTCTGGGTGCCCTTCCCCCAGCTTCTGTGTTCTTTTATTTCTCACAGCCATCCCCTGCCACTCTCTGTGGAAGATTGCCCAAAAGCTCCTGGATTCGCTTTGCCTTCAGGCACAGACAGCCAGAGAGAACCATCTGGGAGTTAACTTCCCTCCCAATGCACCTTTCCCAAGGACTGCCCTCCAGAGCATAAAAGCCCAGCCCTATTGCCTCGAATAGTAAGAAAACTTGGGATGTCATTTATACCCCAAAGCTCCCCTGCAGGATCATGCTGATGCGAGGGTTTTGCCTGAAATCGCTTCCCTCCATGTCTTGCTTACTCTGGTAACTTAGGTATTTTTTCCTGGAGGCATTTCCTTAATAAATCATGTGCACACAGTCCTCATCTTAGGGTCTGATTCTGGGGACCCTGACCTACACCATTACTATTCCTTTTTACAGACCAAGAAACGGAGGTTCAGGTGTTTTAAACTGCCCAAAGTTACTCTCCCAATAAAAGGAAGGAGTTTTGATCTGATCGAGGTCTGTGTGACTCTAAAGTTCCTATTCCTAATGCAGTATTACTTTTCAAGAACCTCATACTGAGTTTTAATTATCTATAGAAGTGGACACAAAATGCTGCAATTGATCGATGGACAGATTTTTGCATCCCTATAAGATCTCTGTGTTTGAGGAGAAATAATAAGGGCCATAGGCAGTAAGACCAAAGCATGGTGCACCCCCATCAGAGACCTACCTGACCAGAAGTATGAAGACATGTCCCACATTTTAGCAGAGAGTGTCAATGTCCAATGTGATTTTCAGGCAAGGGCTTTCTTCATGCTAAGGTTGAATTGGATTTCTAGATTTTTCCTATCGCTTCTATAACAAGCTACCATAGATTTGGTGTTTTAAAATAAATTTATTATCTACAGTTGTGGAGGCCGTAAGTGCAAAATAAGTCTTGTTGGGCTAAAATTAAGGCATAGGAGAGACTATGTTCTTTCTGGATCTCTGGGAGAGAGTTCTGTTTCTTGCACTTTCCTGCCCTCGGAGGCCACCTGAACTCTTTGGTTTGTGG
Source organism: Myotis daubentonii (assembly GCF_963259705.1). Lineage (NCBI taxonomy): Eukaryota > Metazoa > Chordata > Mammalia > Chiroptera > Vespertilionidae > Myotis > Myotis daubentonii. The sequence continues at coordinate 68,840,147 of NC_081849.1, read as the reverse complement.
CCCCCTTACTCTGTCTTCAAAGCCAGCAACAGCAGGTCAGTCCTGCTCATATTTTATCACTGATTCTGACTCCCCTGCCTCCCTCCTCCAATTTTCAGGACTCTATATCAGGCCCACCCAAATTTTAAAATCCAATGATTATCCATTTTAGTTCCATCTGTAACCTTAATTTCCCTTTGCCTCTTGATGTTCCTCAGCAGAAGGTTTAGGGGATTAGACTCCACCAAACACATGCACAGAATTGTGTATTTTATTTGGTATTTTATCAAATTACATTATAGTGCTAATTCTCTTTACCTCAAAATCTTAAATATTGTAGTGATTGTAAATCTTGGGTTTATGTCAATTAAATTAGCCTGGAAGAATCCGAACTGTTTCATTTTAGTCTAGAATTAATGTTCATTGGTTGTGCTTCTACATTTCATAGAACTATTTTACTATTTTTCAGTATTGGTCGTAGTATTGAGAGGTGATATCTTGTCCAACGTCTGTGCAACTCAGGAACTTACTCAAACAGCAGTCAGTCAGTCACCTAGCCCTGTGCAAACAATCTGAGGAAAGGTAAAATTTGACTACTTAAAATCTATATGATTATTGGATCATTTCAGTTGCTAGAAATTTCTGAACGTACCTCTTTCTGTGAAATTCATGGACATGCAATATATACAAAGTGGGGAAAGAACTGAAAAATCATTTAAATCATTGTTCCATCTAAACTACAGAGTTCACAAGATGTGGAGGAATTTGACCAGCTCAATAAAACAAGAAAATATTTTTTGGTTCTTTAACTTTAAAATCATTGCAATATTTTATGTAAATGAAAATGAGTAAGACCTCTTTATGCTTTTGTTACCTTATTTGGCAAATGCACAATGTAGAACAAAATAATATTGTTTGGATCTGGAAATGTATGCTTCTTCTGCAGTGTTACATAGTCATACTTCCTGAATGTCAATATCTGAATTTATGTTTCAGTTTTATGTTTTTGCCTGTTACTTATTTGGTGCTTGTCAATCTTTTATCATCACTTCATATTCTACTGATCTCAAAACGATATTCTCATACCTTTTATACACTTCCTTACTAGATTTTTTTAAACGTTTCAAAAATTCTGGTACTTTGAGTTCATGCCATAAAGTAGCTATATTTATCACTCCCTTTTTATTTGTGTTCAATTGCTGCCACTTTTTACTTTATGATTCTAAATCTTTTAAAACCATCTTACCATTTTTTCATGCCTTTATCCTTATAGAAAATTCCATCTCCAAAACACTATTTCTTACTTTTCTAACTACTTGCATTTTTCCCTATTATTTATTCCTTCTGTTTTCCAAATGGGGAGCTTAATTTATCTTTTTTCCCTATAGCTCCTCTTATTTTGTCTTCAGTTTCCCATCAATTTTCATTATAAATGCTATAATAAATTCAAAGTATTCTACATGTATTTTTAATATGATGTCTACTGCCCATATTCTAATCCTGCCTATTATTTCTATCCTTTTGTTATTGATTTAAAATGACAACAGTTTTTATTTCAAGGATGCAAAAGAATCAACAAAGGAATAGTATTATCATGGGCTTATTTTTTGTCAGTGGTGAAAAATCTTGTAGGTGTAAAGGAAGTTACGGAAAGAAAGTGAACACATTCTGTTTTAAAATAGTGAGGAATAGTCAGATGTATTTTCTAGTCTTTGGAAAGCATATTTCAAAAAAATTCAAAGAAAAGTTCATCATGTTTCTCATCCAGATGATTGAGAAGCAGAAAATGCTAATGAACATTTGGTGGCAATGAGAATGTAATTCTGATCATACTTATTTTAATGATTTTGAAAACTTTTTCAAACACTATTCCGTGTGGCGTGATACGTTTTTAACCATTTTGAGTGTTATAGATGTCTTTCAAAATACGATGAATACTAGTGATCTTATCCCACCCTTCTCTCTACCACAAATGCATATGCACATGTATCTTCCAAATATTACATATAATTTCATGTAACTTATAGATCCATTAAAGAGATTCTTTGAAAGTCCAGCTTGAGTAAACCTTTTGTGTAAAGTTTTTTATTTATCTATACATAATCAGCTGATAGTAATCTTATCTGATGAACTCCAATAAAATGCTACCTGATCCTTTTCATCACATTTTTTTCTGCCTTGTATTATAACATTCTAGTCGTATCACAGCATCACTGCTAGGCTGTGTCATGAGAGCATACCTTCTAGTTTGTATTCCTCACAGAAGTGGAATGAATGACAGAAAATACAATAGCAGGAAAAAATGAAGACACATAACTACAATGAATATGAAAGGGTTAATTAGATCTATTAAGCACAGAATCAACTAATACCAGTAAAGTAAATCCAAAATTTAAAAGTGTATCTTAAAAGATCAAGAACAGCAAGAATTTGCCATCTGGGAAGGTATTAACGTATTAAGACAATTATATAACATTTTATCTATCAAGAGGAATAATTTTAAGCACGAAAAGGGGAGGACAAATTTCTTTAAAAGAAAATTGTAGTTTAAGATGAGACATGGGATAACTTGAAATCATTTAATTGCTTCAGAAGATTTTAATTTTTCAACTTCTGTCAGGTCCTAGAGCAATAAAAGAATCAGGAAGTCAAGCAAGCCATTGTCTGTAATCTCTGAAAAAAAGTGGACATTAAGAGATTCAGTAGAAGATGGGTGAAAAGCAAAACTATCATGATTTTCCAAAGAGGAGAAAAATGAACTCCAGAAACTATATAAAACAAAAATTAGGACATCAAGAAAAAGAAGTTATAACATGAAACTAGTCTAGCTTCATAAATAAGTCAAATGTAAAAATGCACATTTTTACTTATAAAGCATAACTTGTTTGTTGTGGATCCATGTTAGCTTAATCATTAGTCATTAATGCCATCAGTGTTTTCCTATGTCTGCAATGAATACTCAAAGACCAGGCTTCTGTCGTTTTGTTTAATATCTTCAAGTGTCGCTTCAGTTTGCAAATGCTCTTTTAACACATTCTCCACATCTGGCTTGACCGGGACACACAAAATAGGTTTATTACTTCCCTCTCATGAGCACTCAGTATTTAATATATGTTCTTCCGATCAACTGCTCAGATTGTTGCCTCATAATAATTTTGTATTATGATCCTTCTTCTAAACTTCTTCTAAGCCTTTTCTTTAATAATTTACTGACCCTAAAACTATCAGATATTTGAAGACCACTACCACAACTTAATATTGTAAATTTATAATTCAAATTTAATCAGTATACTTAATGTACAATACACTTTGTATAAATAGAAATATACTATTAATAAATATAATCAATTGAAAATTTTATATAAATGTACGATACATTTTCACCCATGTTATTTAATGACAATTATGAATATTTTACTTACACTTAGTATTGGTTGTGATATTGGTCAATTACTAGTTATATATGGTCTAGATTTAGATTAATTTCATCCGATTGTGAGTCTTAAATAATTTGCATATGTCGAAGTATTTTATAGTATAATAACTGCCATTTTACTAAAATTTCAAAATTTTGAGGACATAATGCTATTACGGTTTTTTACTTTAGGCTGTATTTAAACTATTATTTATATTGTCACCAGTGTCTTGATAGGAGAACTAGAAATAAGGAAATATTTTCTTAAATAACAATAGGTGTTGAAAAGGTAAAGGCTCCTATATACTCAGTCTGATCATGTAACTGCAGGAGTTTAGGGACTCATTCAAACACCATACAGACCTCAAGAAGAACAAACACTGCATTTGCCTCTTTAAGCTTAGAAAATATTTTAAAGGATGTCATTTTATGTTTATCTATAAACATTCTCTGAAGCTCCCATTTTAGCAGGAAGCTAAATAAAAGAATTTTAAGTTTTCCCAGTACTAATGGAGATTTACTTCACAGCCCTTTTCTCTGGAGACAAATACAGGTCTCTCCTCAAGGCTTGGTAGATTTGCACATGAGGTATGATTTAAAGGGCCAAAAACATCTTTTCTGCTCTTTCCAGATGCTTCACTATGTCTTGTCATATTGCCTGATAATTTTTCCTTAGAGACTTATCCTTTTGAGATAATAGAATGCAAATGGCTCTGAAAGGGTATTTTCTGCTTTAGTAACACTCATATGGCTTCTAGTGAACAAAATACATTCATTACAGGATAAAGGGAAGATTGCCAACTAACAAATCTCTAGAGCAGTGGTTCTCAACCTTCCTAATGCTGGGAGCCTTTAATACAGTTCCTCATGTGGTGACCCCCAACCATAAAATTATTTTTGTTGCTACTTCATAACTGTAATTTTGCTACTGTTATGAATCGTCATGTAAATATCTGATATGCAGGATGTATTTTCATTGTTACAAATTGAACATAATTAAAGCATAGTGATTAATCACAAAAACAATATGTAATTATATATGTGTTTTCTGAGGGTCTTAGGCGACCCCTATGAAAGGGTCATTTGACCCCCAAAGGGGTCGCGACCCACAGGTTGAGAACCGCTGCTCTAGAGTATGTACTGCACCAAACATTGCTTAGCAATTTCCATGATTTTCTCAGTCTAACTTATAAGAATAAAGAGATTAAACATCAAGGGGATATGGGTATGATACATAAAATTGTACAATTGGTATTTATTCTGTGTTTCTAATATATCTATTGGTTTATAAACAAAGGAAATAGAATGCTAACAAGTGGGTGTGGTGGTAGGGCGGGTACTACTTTACGTCGGTGGTATGGATAGGCCTCTCCTAAGAAGCAATATTTTTAAATAACTTTAAAATTTATTTTTCAATTACAGTATACATTCTTCATTAGTTTGTATTAGTTTCAGGTGTAAAGCATAATAGCCAGATAATCAAATCTTTACAAAGTATTCCCCTGATATTTCCAGTGCCCACCTGGCACCACAAATAGCCATTACAATATTATTGACAATATTCCCTAGGCTATACCTTACTTCCTCATGACTGTCTTGCAATTACCAATCTGTACTTCCCAATCCCTTTACCCAGACCTCCAAACCCCACTCTCCTTCAGCAACCATCAGTTTGTTCTCTGTGCTTCTGAGTCTGCCTCAATTCAGTTTGTTTTGTTCTTTAGACTTCACATATAAGTGAAATCATATGGTATTTGTCTTTCTCTAACTGGCTTATTTCACTTAGCATAGTACCCTCTAATTCCATCCATTTTGCTGCAAATGGTAAGATTTCATCCTTTTTATGGCAGAGTATTTTCCCTTTAATATGTGTACCACAACTTTTTTATCCACTCATCTATTCGTGGGCACTTTGGTTGCTTTCATAGTTTGGCTATTGTAAATAACACTGCAATGAACATGGGGGGCATATACCCTTTCGAATTACTGTTTGAGTTTCTTCATATACCCAGAAGTGGAATTACAGGGTCATAAGGCAGTTTCATTTTTTTATTTTTTGAGGATCCTCCATACTGTTTTCCATAGTTGCTGCACCAATCTGCATTCCACCAACAGTGCACTAGGGGTCCCTTTTCTCCACATCCCAGCTAGTACTTGTTTTGTTTGTGTATTTATTGATGACTAGAAGCCCAGTGCACGAAATTCTTTCCCGGGGGTGGGGGGGTCCCTCGGCCTGACCTGCACCCTCTCCAATCCAGGAGCCTTCAGGGGATGTCCTACTGACGGCTTAGGCCCACTTCCCATGGTTCTCTGCTCTCTGCGGGGCCTGCCTGCTCCACACCATGGTGATGGGCAAGCAGGCCCTGCTGGGTGCTGCCTGCAGGTCATGCTTGCCTGCTCCAGGGTCACTGGGTGCTGCCTGCGGCTGCGCTTTCCTGCTGGGCTCGCGTTGCTTGGGCGACGCTGCCAGTGTCCCACCCCAGCCCCTATGGGCGCTGCCATTTTTGTTGCAGAGTGGTGGTTAATTTGCATATTACTCTTTTTTTAGATAGGATAGCCATCATGACAGGTGTGAGGTGATATCTCATTGTGGTTTTAATTTGCGTATCTCTGATGATTAGTGACTGTGGAGCATGTTTTCATATATCTGTTGGCCTCTGTTTCTTTTCTTTGAAGAAGTGTCTATTCAGGTACTCTGCCCATTTTTTAATTGGATTGTTGGTTTTTTTGGTATTGAGTAAAATGAGTTCTTAGAATTTTGGAAATTAACCGCTTATTAGGTCTATCATTGACAAATATCTTCTCCCATTCAGTAGGTTGTCTTTTCATTTTATTGGTGATTTCCTTCGCTGTACAAAAACTTCTTAGTTTGATGTAGTCCCATTTGTTTATTTTTCTTTTGTTTCCCTTGCCTGAGGAGATATATCAGAAAGAAATATTACTGAGAGAAATGTCAGAGATTTTACTGCTTATATTTTCTTCTAGGACTTCATTGTATGTGATGTAAGAAGGTGGTCTAGTTTCACTTATTTGAATGTATCTTTCCAATTTTCCCAACATCATTTATCTCATTGTATGTTTTTGCCCTACAAGGTGATTTTTTAAGTCAAGACTTAAATGAGGAACAATATTCAATTCTGTAAAAATCTGAAGGAAGGACTTTTCAGGTAGAAGGAAGGGAGGTGTCTAGGTCCTGACGTGTCTAGATCTGTAAGGCCTTTAACAAATTACCAGGGGTGGGCAAACTTTTTGACTCGAGGGCCGCAATGGGTTCTTAAACTGGACCGGAGGGCTGGAACAAAAGCATGGATGGAGTGTTTGTGTGAACTAATATAAATTCAGAGTAAACATCATTACATAAAAGGGTACAGTCTTTTTCTTTTTTTTTTAGTTTTATTCATTTCAAAGGGGCCGGATCCAGCCCACAGGCTGTAGTTTGCCCATGGCTGAATTAGACCCTGATTAAAATTTAGTTCTCCCCTGACTGCTAATCATTCACCAGGCTAATCCATGCCTCTGTGACTGTGGATATGCTGTTTCTTTGGTTTGATAGTCTCTCATTCATTTGTTCTTGCCTGATAAACTGTGACTCGACTCATCTCTTTTTTTCCCCCTTTTTTTTTCTTTTCTTTTTTTTTTTGAGAGCCCATTACTCAGTGATGATCCCTAAAGACACAGAGATGAATGAGAGTTTGCATTTAACCTCAAGAAACTCAGTTTAGATACAGACATAGCTGTAATGCAAGAGATTTAAAAATTGTGTTTTGAGAATATCAAGGTGGGATGACTAAATCTCAATAAGAAACTTGGGAAAGCCTTAGAGATGTGTCTTTTTTTATTATTCTTTATTATGTAAAATATTCCATATGTCTCCTTTTTTCCCCATTGACCTCTCCCTGGCCATTTCCTCCCCCTCCCTCCCCCAGCACATGCCCTCACATGATCTCACTCATTTATGGAATATAATGAACACCATAAACTGCTGAACAAAAATAGATCCAGAGACATAGAAGCTGTGACTCATCTCTTAAACTTCATCTCAAGCATTCACTCTTTTAGGAAGCCTCCTCTTTTTCTACTGTTGTCTTTGTGCTACTGTTGTCTTGTGCACTTGATAAACTACTTTGCAATTACTAATTTACATATCTGCTTTTATCACTACTGAGTTTCTTTAGGATAGAAACATTATTAATTCATCCTTGGGTACATATGGACCAGAATAGTAGTACTATATACTTATAGTAGTAGTATATAGTAGGTACTCAAATCATTGTTAAATAAATTAATGGATATCTTTTTGTTGTTATGACTTAGTATAACATTTATCTTCAGAAGAGTTTTCATGACATATTTTAATTAGTAGCCATAAACTAACTCTGTACTATAGCTATATTCTGTAATCAGTAGAAAGTCTATTGTTGTTTCATTTTGAAAAAATAAAATATTGAAATATGATAATTCATATTTAATGCAAACTATACCCATGAAAACATTGTAAAAAGATTGAGTAATTTTTATATACAGCTTACAATTCAGTTTTTCTATTACCATTATTTATTACAGATTTTCAGTCTACTTTTAAATATGTTAGCATTGAATACAAGTTACTACTTAATTAAAATCATGATTCCATAGCATGTTTTCTGTGGTTTATCTTTTTAAGTTAGAGTAGTAGAGTGGTATTTGGGACATTCATTACCTTTTATTTAACAGAACTTAACTGTTCTTAACTTGGAACCTGAGGGCTTTTCCAACTCCTAAGTGCCTGGCCAAAGCAGAATAGCTGAATGAGGAGCTGCGAAGAGAAATTATGAGAGATGTAGCCAGAAAGATGGGAGGAGGATATGGACCTTTTGGAGCCAAGTCAAAGGTCATTTCTGTCAGGGAACAATGACAGCACCATACTTAAATATATGACAGATATATAGCATTAAAGTAAAGTTGTAGAATTGCAAATGCATACTTGAAGCTTTTTCCCCCCAGAAAGTTCCCAATATGTTGGCATTTGCTCAGTGTCTAAGGGGATAATTGCGTAAGTAATTGGTATTTGTTCTAAGCCTTATCTGTATGTAGTCAGGGAGAGGATCTTACCCTACAGTTTGTCCTTGAAGTCATTGGTGGTAGAACTGCATGATACAAATATACTGAATGAACTAAACTAATGAATAAATGCACACACCTTTACATTTAATCCTAGATATTGTTTTAAAACTTTGAATCAGTAGGGAAACCTAGGTTGTTATTTAATCGATGGGTTAAAATTTACTACTAATATATATTTTTTATTTTAACCTTCTAATTGTCCCAGATTTTTTCTGCAGAGGCTCTTTCAAGATGCTTCCCTTGTCCCTTTCACATGTCCTACTGATTATTTAAATACTTCCTTGCTTCATGACATATATTTAAAATATATTCCAAATTTATCCTGTTCTCGTCCTTCCCCAGCTCTGGAATTTGTCTTTCCTCCCCAAGGAACCCTGTTCCTTTTAGGGAAGAATGGTATATTTAGAAACCAAGATACAGTAATTTGGCTTGTTTATTGCTATTGGTGGACCATTTCTGATAAGCCCTTTCAGTGGACAGAGATAGGAAATGTAGAGAGATATTTCAAATATACTTATATGTAATGTATTAAGAATATAAGAAGAAATAAATCTTGGCTTATTATGAATAACACATTAACATTTTTAAAGGGAAAATACTTGTTGTCTACATAAAGTGGGCCTACAAAATAATAATATTCATATGGAGCAAAGCACACTAAATAGATTTAATAGTTAAACATAATATGTCTTAGAATCTTAGGTATTAGAGGAGATATTTTCTAGAACTCTCATCTAGGTATTATAGACTAGACCAGTGGTTCTCAACCTGTGGGTCGCGACCCCTTTGGGGGTCGAACGACCCTTTTACAGGGGTCGCCATCGGAAAACACATATATAATTACATATTGTTTTTGTGATTAATCACTATGCTTTAATTATGTTCAATTTGTAATGATGAAATTGGGGGTCACCACAACATGAGGAACTGTATTAAAGGGTCGCGGCATTAGGAAGATTGAGAACCACTGGACTAGACCCTTGCAGTGTGTTTGGATCTGTTAGAATAGAAAAATAAGATTGAGACAAAAGCTTCTCCTAATCCTTCCCAATGCTTTTAACCGCATGGTGAAAGCATATTAAGCACTCATTACACCCAGAATTTTGAATGCATATTTATGAAAGGAGTAAAACAAGGAAGCAGTGACTCTACTTAGGAACAATACTAATGTGTTCTCTTTGGAAAAATACAGTAGCTACAGAGGCAATACTAGCCATTTCACTTAGCAATGGCTTATCATTGGGCTCCCAACATGGATAAGTTGTTTGAAAAAGATGAGAAGTTAGGAACATAAAAATAATCAGGATTTGCGTTACAAAAGCCCTACGAGTATATATTCAAATTCTTACAGAGTTTTCTCACAGCCTGTCACAGAGGACTTTTTTTCTAATCGTTTGTCTCTCCCCTATTACATTGAAAACCAGAGCTTCTCCACTTGGTTTACTAATCCCAAAGATTAATTCAATAGAAGTGGAGACTTATTTTTACTGGTTCATTCACTTTATCTAGAAAAATATAGTTTGATATTTTAAAGTTTGTTTTATGTGGTATAATAAAACAAAGATTCCTATTATAACACATCATATACACACTTGCTCTCTATTGCATTGTTATAATTTAGTGACCTGAAAAATAATGTGAAACATTTACACATATATATTATATGTGTAATTTTTATTTCAGAAATAGTAGAAAAGAAAGTAAATTCCTGAAGAAGCCACAGTTGTGATATAATAAAAAAGGACACAACAATATCACATGATCTCACTCATATGTGGTATATAATGATCAACATAATTTGATGAACAAAAATGGATCCAGAGACAAATGGCAGGGGAGGTGGAGGGTTAAAGAGCAAGCAAAGGACTTGTATGCATGCATATTAGCATAACCAATAGACACAGACACTGGGGCAGTGGGGGCTTGCCAGGGGTGGGAATGGCTGGGGGGAGGGGGAGGCGGTCAATGGGGGGGGGGAGGAGACATGTAAAACTTTAGACATAAAAATAACATGTTTCCAAATGAGAAAAAAAAGGAACAATGAGTTGAGCAGTGTTAGAAGGCAAGATTAACAATTATTAAGGAGCTACAATGTGATAAACACTATATATATTATATTTTTATTTAATCATCTTAACAATGTAATTGCTAGAGCTATTATTCCCATTTTATAGAAGAAGAAACTGACATTACTGCCTTGTTAAACTCAGTCAACTTTGTGTGATTAATACATTGTGGAGATTGAACTCAGACCCACATATGTTTAACACTAGATCCCACACTAGATCACATAAGGCTTTGCTCTGCTCTGCCCCTGTTCAGTGACAACTTGCTCAATTGATTCTTTGTGTTTTCTTCTGAAAGAGAAGGATGTTGGCCTATCTCAACAATCTGCAATGTTCTACCAATCAGTAGATGTGTTCACCACACATCATAGTTTTTTTTAATGGTCAGCATTCATGATTCCAAATTAACTATGACTCAGTGATGCTTTAAACTTCATTTTAATTTAATTAATTAAAACAGATCTGCATACATTGAAAAGTATAAGTTGTGACAACAGCATAGAAATATTTTTTAAGTAACAATTCATATCTGAAAATGAACCAAAGATACATGGGGAAGGTGTGAACCACACGTACGTGGCTGAAAGCTAACTTGGAGTCATCTTAAATGACTTTATTCAAAAGGGCTGCCTAAAGGCAGTCGGATCCCAACAGAGAGAGTCTGTGAAGATATGGACTCCTGAGATCCAAATCCCAGTCAAGTGCAGGAGAGCAATACCTACCAATGAGTGGGGGATGAGTAAATGGTCTGAAGAGCCCTCTAAGGAACTGAAACCCCCTGGCAGGGAAAAAGAGAAGGGTCAGCTGTGACACCTGCCAAACCAGAGAGCAGTGATGGCAGCTCACAAATACAAGCCTTGCAGCAGCGTTCCTGTGCCCTCACCTCTCCTCCCTTCACCCTCTCGAACCCTAGAATCGTCAGAAACAGTGCAAGTTAACAATTGTGAAGAGGTAGAAAGACAAGTTGGGAAAGTAGAAGAGTATCTATCCAAGCCATACTTTATACTGCAAGCCTGCCTTCTGTTGCATAGCTGATTAGCTGAGTGCAGAAGCTTTAATTTTGAATGAAGCTTGAAGTTTTTATTATTGCTTTAGCTACACCTATCAGTTTCAGAAGTGAAATAGTTTTAAGTGACAAAAGTACCAGGAGAATTTATTATTTAAGAGAGCTTTGGGGACCAACCACGATGTTACCTAGGGGAAGGAAAAGAATTACCCTATAGAGCGTATTATAAGGAACGTTATGAGAAAAAAAAGTTACTTAATGATTTAATTTTGTCAATTGGTTTCCTTCACAGTATCATATATCTATTTATAAGGTACTAAAAATACACATTTATCTATATATGTGCATGTATCAATGGAACACATTTTTCAGTTTTCTTGATTTTAAAAAATTTCTTATGTGGTTATTCTCTCAATTTTATTTCTATATATTCTTTCTAAATTCTATAGTTATAAGCAGATAAGGATAAAATGCTTATATGTAAGATTCTAAATGTGTTTTTCATAATTGATAAAGTCATATTTTATCTAAACCTCATATGTCATGTGATATATTTGACACTCTATCATACATGCATGTGACTGTTTATAAAACACAAATCAACTCAAATAAACAGGACCAGAATTAGATTTGAAAAAATGTATCCAATAATATGTGTAAGATGAGGCAGAATGAATTCTAATTGAGTTCACAGAGGATTTGAAATTAGATATAAATCTGTAATATATTACTTTAGATAAGAATTAATATTAGATTTGCATTCACAAAAAGGATTATGTTTACCTTTGATTACCACTTAGACAGAACTTTAGGACAGATATCCTATCTTTACTCTCTTTTCCTCCCCTGCCACCTAAACGTCCTTGAAAAATCTGTCCATCTTGATCATCAACATTCACTGTTTTTGAGGAATGTAGAAGACATAAGATTTACAGTTTAGTGGGAGATAGAATGCAATTAAGAAATATTTTTATAAGTGCAGAAAAATTTTTGTTTTCAAAGGGGTAACACTTTTAATATCTTAAAAAGTGATTTGTCAAATACTGAGTTTTAGATATTAAGTCTATCAAAGATTAAAAACCACAAGAGAGTTTCTTATAAATAAGTGTTCCACATTTAGCTTAAAGAACTTATTGAGGACATAGTATTCTATCAGTATGTGGGCATTAATGAAATGTTATTTGAAACAGATAATAGAAATTACCATATTTTAGGTCCTGTGATTTAGAATTTAGTATTGGTCATAACATGGACCCTAAAGCCACCGTTGATATATATATGTGTATATATGTATATATATATATAATCACACACATATATAAATATTTTAGTAGACAAAAGCCATTAATGGCCTATAATGATCTCATTCTCACTAGTATAATGTAGGATGAAGTATATAAAATATTTATGTATATTATTTCATTATTAACAAATGACTGAAAAAATAAAACCCTCAAGAATATTATAATAAATAGTTAATGATACTCAGTATTACTCTGAAAATTTGCTTAAAAATACTGGTTTTAATTCCATGCGTCATTAGACACCCCTAATCTCCTACCCAAGAGCTGTTGTACTCCACTATCTCCTTTTTCTTCAGATTGGCCATGATCCCAGATAAAATACGCCCCTTCTCAGACCCTGTTTCAGTCAGGAATGACCATGTAACAAAAGTTTAGGCAATGTGATAAAGGCATGGATCTGCTAGAGACTTCTGGGAATGTTTTTGTTTTTATCTAATACAGATGCTCTTTTTGTACCTTTCTGTTTTTCTAGCCTCTAGCACAATGGAAAAGGGAGATGCCATCTTGCCTCTATGATTCAGCAAGAATGAAGATAAAACTTCACTGTGATCATGATGGAGCCAAATGAAAGAAAGGACCTAGACTCCCTTCCTTCACACTTCTTGTTATGTGAGGAAAATCAAATGCTGTTGTAAGTTTAAGCTACAGAGATGGGCTTCTACTTCATGTAACTAAATATGTCACAGTTCGCACAATATGAATAAAATTGGTAAAAGTATTCATTTTCAAGGCTTAATCTGAGAGACGCATGATACCTAACATATCAAATCTCCAAAAAATTATAGTTCTTTAATTCATTGTGATTTTGAATTGATTTTTCACAGTCTTTTAGTTACCAAACTATTAAATACATTTTAACATTCAAATCTGTGAGTAATGCAGATGAATCCTGTTAATTTCTTGGTGTGAGTATGTTTGTCTGTGTGTATGTGCATATGTGTGTGTATATGTACCTATATTTCCTGGGGTACTCAATGCTAGTTATCTTCAACCCATTACTTAAATCTCTTCATCCAAGTTTCACTTCCTTAGGCAAAAGATCCTAATATATCCCATTAAATATATCTAAGTATATAATATATCACATATAAATTATATAATCTATATTAATAAAAGTAATATGCTAATTAGACCCGGAGACCTTCCAGATGTCCTTCCAAACAAAGCCATGGTGGTGGGGATGAGGCAGAGGCAGTTAGGGGCAATAGGCCGGCAGGGGAGGGCAGTTGGGAGTGAGCAGGCCAGTAGGGGGGGCAATTGGGGTCAAGCAGGCAGGCGGGGGGGGGGGCAGTTGGAGGCAAGCAGGCTAGCATTGGGGGCAGTTGGGGGCTAACAGGTCAGCATGGGGGGTAGTTAGGGGTGATCACACCAGAAGGGGGGCAGGTGGGGGCAATCAGGATGACAGGCAGAGTGGTTAGGGGCAGGCAGGCAGGTTAGTGGTTAGGAACCAGCGGTCCCGGATTGTAAGAGGGATGTCCAACCAGCAGTTGACATCCCCTGAGGGTTCCTAGATTGGAGAGGGTGCAGGCCAGGCTGAGGGACACCCTGCCCTCATGCACGAATTTTGTGCACCAGGCCACTAGTAATTATACAAGATATCCTAAAACATTTTCCTACACTAGCTCCTTAAAGCTTGAATATAGCAAATATGAAGAAAGTCTGGAACTTCCTTGTATGGTGGTGTGGAAGTCTCCAGAAGATTCAGGGAGATGGGAATGTTAGAATAGATTTACCATGTAAGACTTGAGCATCCATCTCCTATGATAGACTTCATTGTCATTGCCAGATCATCAAATTGTGAGATTTGTGTGAGTGCTTCAATTCAATAAATTTTCCTATATCCAGCCTTATGTTCCACCCCTTGTGGAATAACTGAATCTCTACTCCCACATTTGCTTCCCAGGTTTCTGCCAGTACTTCCTATTCAGTGTATCAATTCCTTTAGTGCATAAATTAAGATCCCTGTGTGGGCCCAGAAGACACTCTATAAGAAATGCCCTGCTGAGTGGGCACCAACATCTCTCAGAAGCTTGGCTGGTGGTGGCTGCACTTCAACAGCTTGTGGTTTATGGTGTCAATTGTTGCTATTAAACTGGACTCTTTAATATTGATGTGAATGAGGCTAGGGCATAGCACTTAATCACTAGTGGTAAGATAGATATAATTACCAGCTTTCCATCAAGTTGCCTTGACCTTCAGATATTTGTGATAATAGCTAATAGGTCATGGTGTTCTTAGACATGAGATAGATAGGCAAAGGGAGAGAAATGAAAAAAAAGATGATAGGCAGAAGGCTCACATCAGCTCTTATAATGGGAAGTTGTTGGCTCCTCACCCAACTTCCAGATCCAAGTCACTTCTCAAATTCAGAACTCATTGATTGAAGCACATGGCTCTTTTGAGAAAGAAGCCTGCAGTGCCACATGCAATTTATACACTAAATTTCCCCGCACTTTCCAAAGGAAAATGGAACCATTTCCAGGGTAATTCAACATGGAGGAATTGGAAAATCCAGACATTTCTAGGTCTGTTAGAAGGTCTGAGCCGACACTGATTCCATGGAATCTGAAACACTACCATGGTTCTAGTTAAATGGGAGTTTATGGAGTTTAACAGTATTTACAAGTATCTTTGGACCTGACCTGTGGTTACTTCTTTGGTCCTCATGTGCATGATTAAGAGAGAAAATACTTAGCAGCCGGGAGAATCTGTATATGTGTCCTGTGGAATCAGAGCCACTAGGACATCACTCAAGTGGAAGCCCTGAAAACCACACTCCTTCCCTGAGGAAAATTTTAAATCAGAAGTAAAAGTAGGTTTACAGCTGTGAGTATGTGGAACACAGTTTAGTCTTGTATTATTATTATTTATTGTATTATTTTCCATAGGAACAATTGTAAACCTACTTTGCCCCATCCTGTACTATAGAAAGAACTGCTGAGATTAATACCACTGTCAAACACTTAGAGGATGGAGGGGTGATGGTTTACATATTTCCATGCAATTCACTTATATGTACTAGTATCCTGCAAAAATGAAATGAATCTTGGTAGATGTATAATTACTACAAGTTTACCAAGTGGCAGTCCCAATCACAGCTGCTGTATTATACTATCTGCCACAGAAACTGCTATTAGGGCTACCACTTGGTTATGTGACAGTAGATTAACATAGGTGAAGCATCCATCTTATATAAAAACTGCTGTTTGAAATTTTAACCCTGCTATTTTGGCTTCTGTAAACGCTTGCTTGCTTAAATAATAAGGAAAATAAGACTATTCGCATTCCAGAGAGGCCATAAACTATGCCCCAGACAGAGTTGTCAGTGCTGGCACCAGGCCAGGCCTTGAGATATGGTCTCATGGCCCCTTCCCAGCATGCAGGCCTTCTTTCTCAGAAGGCCCAGAAGTCTCATTCCAAATTTGGGAGACAAAGGAATGGAAAAAGTATAAATAGAGAAAGTTTCCTCTATGTTGGGGGGGGGGGCAGAATTTGAAAGACACATTTTTCTCTGGGCCTGCGCAGAATTATAATGAAAATGTAACTCCCTTTCTCTAAGCGTGGCTTGGTTTTTCTCTGGTCTTTTGTAACATAGGCTTTGACGCTTCTTATAGGACTGTTGATCTTGCAGAAAATATATATTTTTCCAATTCTCTTGATTAAAAAGGATCATTTGTTTTTTATTCATATGGTAAGAACAGAAGTTCACATATACTCTCTGCCTCAGGGATATGCGGTCTCTCTGTCACAGTTGAACATTCAAGTATCTTGATCATCTTGAAGGACAGAACACTAGACAATGATGACGTGAAGATCTGACTTGTGAGCAGGAAGTGGAAGATACGCTACATATCCTAGTAAGACACATGGGTCAGAGGATGGGAGATAAACTTCATGAAACTAAGGGCTCACCCCTAAGGAGTACACTTCTGAGTCTCCCTGCCAAGAAAGCCATTCAGACCCATGGATACAGACAATAGTATGGTGAAGGCTTGGGGTGGGGGCAGGGATGGAGTGGAGGGAGTCATTGGGAAAAACAAAGGGACATATGTAATACTTTCAACAAGATAAGTTTAAAAAATAGAAATGTGATTTTTAAAATGGCATTTAGCTTATACAAGTTATTAAACTGAGTAGTAGGAAAAAGGAGAAAAAGAGAATGTATCTGAATGAAACTTGTAAAAGCCTCCATGATGACTCCCTTTCACACAGAAGAAAGAAAATTATATAAACCAGAAGAAATTTATTTTGATTCAAAAACTGTGTTTTAAGATAAATAATACAGGTGAAATTTATGAAAAAAATGAGAAAAACTTAAATTGTTACTGATTTAAAATTTAGGCAATAGAAGCAGATGAATGCCTCAATATGGATTAAACATAACACCACTAAGAACTGATGTACTCCATGGCATCCACACAGCAGATTCTCAGTTTGAAACCTTTCTAGAAATGAGTGAAATCTATGTTGAAGACCCTATATCAGGAGGCTCAACTACAGCTTTTGTGGTTTTTATAATCAGTTTGGATAACTAGTCCAGTAAGCACTATGGATTGGAAGTGGGCACACCAATTTATCCCACTATTGTTTCAAATGGAATTATTTATGTCTCTCCTCAGTTTCAAATGAATATCTGGCTACTTCATCTTAATTGAAGGTTTTCTTGATTCTTTGCCCCATAAATTTGAGTCCCTCAATAATGAGACAGAATTACAATATTCCCATTTGGCTTATAAAAAGGGGAAAGCATCTTTATGTTAGAAAACAAGGAGGGGAGAATATTGGGGGGAAAGGACTTGAGGGGTGTATGGAGTGTAAAAATTTTTGCAATAGCTGCTGTGAGGGGAAGCATAGGGAGGTAACAAAATATGGTGAAAGAATTGTCAAATTGTGCTCAGAGCTGAAATGTGTATGTAAGAAGAAACAAGGAAATTGTCAACTGAGCATGAACCTCAAAATCTCTCTCTGTATAAAAGGCTAATATGCTAAGTGCCCATCTGGGTAATGACATCACGTAGCAATGTCTGGCTTCCTCTCCCTAGCAACTAGCCTCCTTGCAGTTTCTTCAGCCCAGGAACATGACTTGCTTTATAGCCAGGTAGAAACATTTTACATTTAACCAAATGTCTGTGAAGCATTTTCCTGTGCTTCATCTCATTTGATCCTCACAGAAGTCCTGGAGTAGGTAGATAGGAGACTTGGTAGAATCCTATTTTCTTTTCATTAGCCAGAAAATAGACATTTAGAAAGTTCAGAAACTGAAAAGAAGAAATGGTGGATCTTGAAAATGACTTCAGGTTTTTCTCACTGCACAGAATATAGTCAAACACTGCTGCAGTTAAATATTTTACCCTTTGTTCTCCCTGGGTGATCTACAATAATAATCTGCTTCATGTTGATATTTACTGCTGTGTTGCTGACAATTACCTGAAAGAGAAGTCAGGGTGCTTCACTGGACTGGAAAAAGTTTAGCTAAATCAGAAAGCAGGTCCAATTAAGCAAGTTTATTCCATATCTATAAAAGGCTAAGTTGACTCGCACATGCGTGATACATATAAACCTCTTGCCAGCTCCAATTGCATGTGTGTTTTCAATCTGTCATTGTCAATTGTGAATTTGGTTGACACTTCTATTATAGATAAAGGGCAAATAGCGATATTAAAATATTCTAATTTCCTTTCAATGTGCATGAATTCGTGCACTGGGCCACTAGTTTAAACAATAAAATGAAGAAATTTCCTAGGTGGTGTGGTACAAGAAAGGATAGAATCTCATAGGTCTTGTAATCTTACGTTCACTGAGGGTATAACTTTAACTGATTTCAGAGAAATCAAATAAAATAATTTTTTTAAGAAATATATATATTTTTATTTCAGAGAGGAAGAGAGAGATAGAAACATCAATGATGAGAGAGAATTATTGTTCGTCTGCTTCCTGCACACCCCCTAATGGGGATCCAGCCTGCAACCCAGACTTGTGCCCTTAACCTTGACCAGAATCAAACTGGGGACACTTCAGTCTTCAGGCTGGCGCTCTACCCACTGAGCAAAACTGGCTAGGGCAAAAATTTTTTTAATAAAAGTTGTTTTAGGAAGAGTTTACCTTAAGAGTAATATCATTCCTAAATACAGGATTCTGCTTTGTCTTTGTATCCCTCAATCCAGCTTTGTCATGACTATTTAGTTCTTAGAGCAATGATCTTTGGTAGTGTAATTTAGTCTAAAATAAGATAGTTATTTTCATTCTATAACTACATAAGTAGTGCTGCAAAATGGACAGTAATCCACCCCTCAAACTTCAGTGTGACCCTGTATCTTTCCATGCTTCTTGATGTACCAAAGTAGGTTTTAACCTGAACAGTCTGGGAGACTGACCTAGGAATACTTTTTGAGAATTACTTGTAAGCAGAATATAAGATCGAGTGAGACCAGTAAAGAGGTACGTTTTAGTAGTTTAAGGATGAGGTGAAAGTGTCTAAACCATTGGAAAAGATATAGTATTAAAGAAAGTTTTGTTAGAAAAATAATCAGAAAACACTGAATGTTTTAATGTGGGTGTTAGGAATACAGAAGTCAAAGGTGATATAATTAGAACCCAATATGTGATAACAATGGTGCCAGTGGTAAGAGGAGAACCTGTATTGAATGAGCGTAGAAAGGTGGAGTAATATAAAGTAGTTTAGACACTTTGTTATTGGTGCTTTCATCTGCCCTCTCTAGGTTTTCCTTATATTCTGCAATGGCAATAGACAAGACAATGAATGTAATGTGGGTATCCTCAGGTCACTTTCATTTGCCACCATAGTCGTAGGAGAAACTGCAGGCATACATACTACTCAGGTGTGCTGAGCTTCTAGGTTGCATACGTTCCTTTCTAACCATCACCTTAAACTTTCCTCATATCATCTCACTCTCTGACTTCTAACATTCTTTCAACTCCACAAAGGTGACAAAACAAACTCTCTCATCATCCTTATATCTTATATCTCATATGTATCTGAAATATCCTAGTGCCTCATTTACTAACACATGTTCTTCTTATAAACTGAGAGACCCAGTTATATGGCTCTGATAAAATCAATTTTTACCATAGAACAGCACAGCAAAATATCATTGACTGTATAGAACCTTTTTTCATGGAATTCATCAGTTCCTTTCTTGTTTCATGTTTTCCTAACTTTCTTATCTCCCTATATGTGAAAGTTCGCCTCTGCTTATTTTCATTGCCTACTCTCCAGATCACTACATACTAATGTCTGTTGTAATTTTTAACCGGTATTTATAATGTCAGCATTACATTAGAGGAGAGAAGACAGAGATACAATTTTAAGTTCATTTGCATAATTATTGTAATCATTTGGGAAGATAGTGAACAGAAAAGGGGGGAGATAAGTGCTCAGAGCACAAGAAGAAAGGCAAGGATGGGACCTTGAAGAATTTTCAATGCCTATGTTTTGTGATTTTGAGGAGGAAGAGCCCATGAAGGGGAGAGAGAAGAAAGGAAAGAAATAAGAGAATTACCGGGATATTTTAAATGTCCTGGGTAGGATGGGTATTTCAAAAGGTGGTTATGGAATGCACATCATTGATAACTTCTGACAAAGTGGTTTCAGTGGAATGTGGTGGGAGAAAACCATACTGGAAGTGGTAAAGGGGTGAATGGTTGGCAAACAATTAGCGGCATCCACTTGGTATGTTGTAAAAACTCATAGATCATCTGTAGAAACCTCACAGACCACATTAATGTGCTCTGTTATCGCAGAGAATAACTTGAAACTCTTCATACAATAGTCAGGAAACTGGGTTCTATTTTATTACAATCAATCTATTCTATAAGTTAAGGCAATCTATTTTAACCACTTTTACTTTCTTACCTAAACTTTTTCCCAATACCTAATTAAAGTGAAATTAGGAAGAAGTTTATGTCCCAGTGAAAGAAAAGACATTCAATTACCATGTAATGGCCATTTTTTCATTAAACTTGTAAGTATATTTTTAGAAATTTGTAAGACTTTAAATAAATATTAACTGATCAAAAATTCTTAATCAGATGGTGAGAGCAGATATTTTATCTTAGAAAATATGCTCATTTCTAGGTTACTGTGAAAAATACTATCAAGAAACTCAGATGAGACATATTTCCTTCTTACAAGGATCTCATAATCAACTATGAATGTAAAGTCAAACTACTAAATATATACTATTACAGGAAGAATGAGTTTGTCACCATTTCCCAGTTCATAGGTTTCTCTAATATCGTCATTCAGACTCTATTATATCTGCAGTAAATAGTCTGGGAATGTCTTACCTAAGAATTAAATCAGCCCTATGGTAAAAGATAAAGCAATTCATAAGCTTTTGAGAGAAGTTCAAAATTGAAGCTTTCCTAGTACTTAGTTTTGCCAAAAATGGGCAGTGAAGGCTGATTGTTCTGTTGCTTGAAAGAGTAGTTGTAATGATCCCCACATTTCTTATGCACAAAAAAGAATCTGGGCGTGGGTTATAAGCAGAAGGATGAACTGAGTACTGACACCATTCACATTGTAATGTAAGACAGTTTTTTCACTGTGAGTGAAATATTCACAGATTATACTGTTTTGAGAAAATGTTACTCTTTTTTAAAATATGACTATGAAGTGTATTATTAGTGAGGATTAATATATGTCCTCAGATGATATATATGTATGGGTATATGAATGTGTGAGTATATGTAAGGTGTGTGTGTGTGTGTGTGTGTGTGTGTGTGTGTGTGTTATAATACTTGATCAGAGAGAATGAGAAGGCATGTACCATGAACCAAGAGACATTGACAAGTCAATGGCCACCTTACAATGTTCTTCTAAAGCCCACCTGCTTCTAATCATAATTTTATAATTTATATTTTGAGAATTATATACTACAAATTATGTGTGATGGTTGGCATTGCTGAGGGAGTTGAGAGTACAAACGGACATATTTAGCTTATGAATCTCCAGGACTGGTTGTTACTCCTTCCCTACAGTCCCTCTTGCCAGTTATATTCCAGTTTCTCCACATCCTTGTCAGTACTTGTTGATGTCACTATTTTTTATTTTAGCCATTCTGATAGGTGATATTTCATATTGGTTTCAATCTGAATTTCCATAATGATTAATGAAGTTGAGAATATTTTTGTGTGCTTATTTGCCAGCATGTTCCGTGAAATGTCTGACCATATCATCTTTGGACTTGATGCTTTCCCTTTCCCAATGTACACTTACCAAATTAAATGGCTGTGGTTTCCTTCAGGAAAGGAGTAGAAGATTATGACCATTTATACTTGTCCTGGTGTTCTAGGGGGAAACTCTACATTTTTTAATGAATGAATTATGAGTCCAAAAACTAGCAAGAGATCATGACTTTTTATTGGGGCAACTATATATAAAATTAGACTTCTGATTATTCTTAAAATGTTTTACTTTTACAGGTTGTGTAGTAGCCTGTTCACTCTCCTTCTAATTTGCCCCAAGGGAAGCTATGTTTTATTAGCCATTTCCATAAATCAGTGTCTATCAGACATCCCTATCTGTCCCTCTGACATTATCCTCAGAATAATTGCAGCCATTTTACTTCTGTCCCTTCTTGCTGTTTGGGCTCCATTGTTTTGAGTTCCTATCATAACTATTGCTATTGTATGGCTATGTTTTGTAATGTCATCTTCTATTATTAGCTCTTGCCTACAGAGGATAACCACATCGAACTGTAAAATGATGCATATCCTTGTGATTTTGGTAAATATTGTGAGTTTTCTGGCCTTATACTCTAGCAAACCCACTTTTGTTAGTTTTTAAATAAATTTTTCCACTATCCGTTATGACAATTCAAGCTTATTCACTCACTTAGTACGGCCATTGCATTTTCCATGCTTGTAGGATGTTTGTGTCATCTCTTTAGGAGAGGATACATTGCTAATTTTTCAGTAGTCAACATTACGCACTGGCACTCTTGATAAACCTCCTTCAGGATATATTCTACTGGCTTCTCCTGCCGCATGGTGGCTGCGTCCTGCAGCTCTTTTGAGGTTCAGTCCCTTTCCTTCCTTATAGGCCCAGCATGCGCTTGCTCAGGAAAAATTTTGAGAGTTGATTTGGTGGGAAAGAGGCCTCTGTACCTTCTTTAAGCAAGGGAGACTTGTTTCCTTTTTTATTTTTATTTATTTTTTTATTTTATTTTTTCTGATTCTTTATTTTTTTTTTAATTGCTAAAAGTATTATAAAGGGTATTACATATGTGTCCATTTTATCCCCCCGCCCTAGACAGTCCCCTAGCCTCCCCTATCCCCCAGTGTCTTATGTCCATTGGTTATGCTTATATGCATGCATACAAGTCCTTTAGTTGATCTCTTACCCCCATACCTCCTGCCCCCCAACCCTCCCCGGCCTTCCCGCTGCAGTTTGACAATCTGTTTGAGGCAGCTCTGCCTCTGTATCTATTATTGTTCCAAAGTTTATAATGGTCTCTATTATCCATGAATGAGTGAGATCATGTGGTATTTTTCCTTCATTGACTGGCTTATTTCACTTAGCATAATGCTCTCCAGTTCATCCATGACGTTGCAAATGGTAAGAGTTCCTTCCTTTTTAGAGCAGCATAGTATTCCATCGTGTAGATGTACCACAGTTTTCTAATCCATTCATCTACTGATGGGCACTTAGGCTGTTTCCAGATCTTAGCTATGGTGAATTGTGCTGCTATGAACATAGGGGTGCATATATCCTTTCTGATTGGTGTTTCTGGTTTCTTGGGATATATTCCTAGAAGTGGGATCACAGGGTCAAATGGGAGTTCCATTTTCAGTTTTTTGAGGAAACTCCATACTGTCTTCCATAGTGGCTGCACCAGTCTGCATTCCCACCAGCAGTGCACAAGTGTTCCTTTTTCTCCACATCCTCTCCAGCACTTGTCGTTTGTTGATTTGTTGATAATAGCCAGTCTGACAGGTGTGAGATGGTACCTCATTGTTGTTTTGATTTGCATCTCTCGGATGATTAGTGACTTTGAGCATGTTTTCATATGTCTGTTGGCTTTCTGAATGTCCTCTTTTGAAAGGTGTCTATTTAGGTCCTTTGCCCATTTTTTGATTGGGTTGTTTATCTTCCTTTTGTTAAGTTGTATGAGTTCTCTATAAATTTTGGAGATTAAGCCCTTATCAGATATGACATTGGCAAATATGTTTTCCCACACAGTGGGTTTTCTCGTTGTTTTGTTGATGGTTTCTTTTGCTGTGCAGAAGCTTTTTATTTTGATGTAGTCCCATTTGTTCATTTTCTCTTTTGTTCCAAGTGCCCTAGGAGCTGTATCAGTGAAGAAATTGCTTCGGCATATGTCTGAGATTTTGTTGCCTTTGGATTCCTCTAGAATTTTTATGGTTTCCTGTCGTACATTTAAGTTCTTTATCCATTTTGAGTTTATTTTTGTGTATGGTGTAAGTTGGTGGTCTAGTTTCATTTTCTTGCATATATCTGTCCAATTTTCCCAACACCATTTATTGAAGAGACTATCTTGGCTCCATTGTATGTTCTTGCCTCCTTTGTCAAATATTAATTGAGCATATTGGTTCGGGCCGATTTCTGGGCTCTCTATTCTATTCCATTGATCTATATGCCTATTCTTGTGCCAGTACCAGGCAGTTTTGAGAACAGTGGCTTTGTAATACAACTTGATATCTGGTATTGAGATCCCACCTACTTTGTTCTTTTTCAGGATTGCTGCAGCTATTCGGGGTCTTTTTTTATTCCAGATGAATTTTTGGAGAGTTTGTTCTAGATCTCTGAAGTATGCAGTTGGTATTTTAATGGGAAGTGCGTTGAATTTATAGATTGCTTTGGGTAGTATGGACATTTTAATGATGTTGATTCTACCAATCCATGAACACGGTATGTTCTTCCATCTGTTTATGTCTTCCTCTATATCTTTTTTCAACGTCCTGTAGTTTTCTGAGTAGAGGTCTTTTACCTGTTTAGTTAAGTTTATTCCTAGGTAGCTTAATTTTTTTGGTGCGATGGTAAACGGGATTGTTTTTATAATCTCTCTTTCTGAAAGTTCACTATTGGTGTATAGAAATGCCTCAGATTTCTTGGGGTTAATTTTGTATCCTGCTACATTGCCAAATTCATGTATTAAGTCTAGTAGCTTTTTGATGGAGTCTCTAGGGTTTTGTATGTATAATATCATGTCCTCTGCAAATAAGGACAGTTTTACTTCCTCTTTTCCAATTTGGATGCCTTTTATTTCTTCTTCTTGTCTAATTGCCATGGCTAACACTTCCAGTACTATGTTGAACAGGAGTGGTGAGAGGGGGCATCCCTGTCTCTTTCCTGTTCCTCTTTGTTCTGAACATTTGCCATGGTAATTATGATGTGTCTTGGTGTGGGTCTTTTTGGGTTCACCTTGTTTGGGACTCTCTGGGCTTGTGTGACTTTTTTCTTCCCCACCTCAGGGAAGTTTTCTGATATTATTTCTTCTAATAGGTTTTCTAATCCTTGTTCATCCTTCTGTGGTTCTGGTACCCCTATTATTCGTATTTTGTTTCGTTTCATGTTGTCCCAAAGCTCCCTTAGGCTCTCCTCCTGTCTTTATTTTTTTTCTCCAATTGCAGTACAGTTTGGGTGTGTTTTGCTTCCTTGTCTTCTAATTCACTAATTCAGTCCTCCGCTTCTCCTAGTCTACTGTTGATACTTTCAATGGAGTTTTTCATTGCAGCTATATCACTCTTCATTTCTTCTTGGGTCTTACTTAAGTTGTTGATTTTTTCATCTGTTTCTTCTAGCTTCTTCCATATGTTATCGATTTTTTCATCTGTTTCTTCTTGCTTCTTGCAGAGGTTGTCAATTTTTTCTTCCATCTAGTTTATGCACTCTAGGACCCTTATTCTGAATTCTTTTTCTGTCATGTTGCATGCCTCTGTATTACTTAGCTGCTTTTCTGGAGAGTCCTCCTTCTCTTTCCTTTGGGGGTTTCTTTGTCTACCCATGTTTGATCTCACTGACATATCTAGACGTTGAGTTGTTCAGTGGTTGCTCCCTTGGTGGCAGTGACTCCTTGGTCTGTGGTTGCTCTTCGGGCAGTTGCGGTAGCAGCTGCTCTTCAGTTGTCAGCAGCTCCTCTGGTGGGTGCTGTTCACAGCTGTGGTGGCTCTTCTGGCTGGTGGGGCGAGGTTTCACGTACAACTGCTGTTCCTCAGCAGAGGGTGTGGTGCTCAGGAGGTTGCTGTAGCTTGGATCTGCTGCGTTGATTTAAAGGCACAAAATACAACACAACAAGGCACCACGTACCAGGCAGTATACACAAATATATTCATGATATTAATAACCCCAAATAAAGGTGACCACCCGAATTAAGAGAATTAGGGGATAAGGAGGAAGGAAGGGAAAAAGATAAAAGAGAAAAAAGAAAAGAAAAGTAGGGACCAAAAAAAGGAGTACAAAAATGAAATTGGGAAAAAGGAGGGGGGAAAATAAAAGCGAGAAAAGAAAAGAAAAAAAAGAAATAGAAAAAAGAAGAAAAAAAAGAGAGAATGAAGTGGAAGAGGGGAAGAGACTTTTTATATGAGGAGAATAATCCTATAGAACAGCCATTAATCCCAACAAATTCCAGCAACAGCTCTCTGGAGATGAATGCAAACTGGAAACAACCAATAATATAACGATGAAAATAGAATGGAGAACACTAATCCCAAAATAAAATAAAGAGAAAATAAAATGGCACTTTAAAAAATGGTAAAATGGTAGCAGTAATAATACTGGTTAAAAATAAGAAGGTAGTAATTAAAAGGGTAAAATCAGGTGATGGAAAAAGAAGAAGAAGAAAAAAAAATTGGTTTCTTAGTTAAAAGGTGAAAAAAGAAAAAAAAAAATTGCAGTAGTGAAGGTCCTGCGGTTCTTCTATTCTTCAGTGTGGCTCGCCTTAGACCTGCCAGGTATTCAGGAGAGTGTTGGGTTTCCCTGCGATACACTGTTCCTCTGTGTTGTAAACCACAGTCCTTATTTTAAAGCAGCCTGCATTTGTTTCCCAGACTGCCTTATTTTGTGTTTAGCAAAGAGTCAGTTTGTGGGTCAGTCTCTGGGTGGCAGTGTTCTGGGGTTGGCCTCTGAGGCTATAGGGCCTCTCTGTCCAGTGGAAGTTCACTGCCCAGAGCTGTGGAAGTTCACTGCCCAGAGTAATAGTTACCGGCGCTGTGTTGTTGCTGGGATTGAAAATCCCTCTATAGGCCAGACCCTGTTAACTCCCAGGGACTGATCAGGTTATTTTAATCCTTGATCTCCTACAGGGTGGAATCTGGGTGTGGCTGTGCTCCTTGCCTGGGGGCTGGGGGGAGGAGTCTCACTCTCTGGAGAGAATGGCTGCCCCAGACCTGGGCTCGGGTTTCTCAGCACTCTATTCGCTGCCACCTCTCCCGGCGCCCCCTCTCTCCTCAGTCTCTCCCCAGATTCCACTCCTCCGCACCCTCTTCCTCTCTTCAGCACAGGTGAGTGTCTATATCCGAAATGTCCCATGAACAGGATTCAGTGAAAACAAACAAACAAACGCCGGCCGCGGAAACGGGGAAGGCTTGGTTTCTGTAAGCTTCTTCTCTTACCGGGACTGCATGGTCTGGTCAGTTCTTCAGGCTGCCCCCTTTAGGCTCAGTCCTCCGTGATCACAGAACCCAGCTCTCAATTCCCCCGGCGGCGCCAGGAATCCCGCGGTTCTCCTTTCCCCCGTCAGGGGCTGTGCCTGTCCCAAGGGACGCGGCTGTCTGCCACTCGGTCCCCCTCAGACTCTCCGGTCTCAGAGGTCTGGCAAACTTTCCTGCCCAAAACCCTGGTTTTTTTACCTTTCCAGGGGAGTTCTGCCCTTCCCGGCCGCAAACCGTCTCACCAGCTGAGCAATTTCGCCAATTCGGTGTGGGTGTTACTAGTTTCAGCTGGTCATTGCATTTGCTCCGGGACAGGACCTGGGACGCGTCTGCCTATATCGCCGCCATCTTCCCTCTCCCTGTTTCCTTTTTTAAAAAATATTTTTTTTACAGAGATGTGGGCCATTGCTGCAGTTTCAGCGAGTGTAGAGGAATTTGACCACAGAGTTTTCAGGGACATCAACACCAGAGTTATTTACTCATTCTGTGTGTCATGGTTATGTTTTTTAACCCCACAAGGGTTCGGGCCTAGGCATAGCAGTTTGGAGTTGGGCTAACTTGCGAATTAAGTCCTGGGCTTGGTGCTTAGTTGTCTCTGCCCTGTTACTTCAGGAGATAACACCCTCCCTGAAAACCTCCAGGGAGGCAGCTGTTATGCCCAGATTTCAAGATCCCCAAGGAAACCACACCAGGGAACCAGCCAGTCCGATGCAAAAGCAGAGGGTCTCCTATACAAGCTCGCTTGGTCCCCCCCTTGCCTCCATTACTGGGTGCAAGAGAGAGCCCCGAATTCCAAGAGAACAAAGAATTTATAGGGCTTGGGGTCGGGGGTTGGGGCAGGGTGCAGCTAGGGTCTGGTTACACAAAGACAGGGGGGGTGGCCAGCATACTTTTGGCCTTGGGCTAGTTTCCCCCGCTTTCCCATTGGCCGAGATAAGGGCAGGCTGAGTAACTTATACACCCTGCAGCTTCCATCAGTCCTGCTCTGTCCTTTCAGCAGCTGGTCTTTCACACTTAGCTTTCAGTTGCTGTTTATTCAGCTATTCATTATCTTATTCAGAGTGACCAGGTTTAGCAAGAGTCACTCAATTCCACTGTTTGTATAGTTGCGGTTTCTCTCATCTCTGAAACAGCTTATGCACTGCACCAGCTAATGCTATTCCATCCTTCAGCATGCCACCCCAGGACAACACTAATAACAGTTTTCACAATTGCATTGCCATGTTCTGCCAGTGGCTATCTCTGTTCAATTCTCAGTTTGCCATGTGGCGAGGAGCAATCCATCTTGAAATTCCCACCCAAGTTTGGCTCAGAGAACTCCTCCTGGCACTGGCACTGATCGGATTTCCTGGGAAGCAGACCCCTTGATAGAGATTAGTGTGTACTTGGCTTATTGTAGGTTTATTGGGATTAACAATTTAGAGGGGAAGCGAAGGAAGCAGGATTTTTCAGAGGGAGAAGATGAACTGGATCCAATCTCAATTGAAGCCTCAACTGCCCCTCTCAGGGAGATGTCAAGGTGGGTTGACCCTTCAGATGCTCTGAGTTGGAGGGACACAGGCCTTTCTATGCTCGCCCTCTCTTGAAAAGGAGGTATCACTTTAGGCGAGGTGCTATCTTCAATCACCTGATGGTATTGACATGTGAGGGCTATCTGCCTGAGCCTCCCTTAACAGTTCATTTAACAGGGTGAACAGGAAATCACTTCATAGTAGTCTATCTGGATATTTCTCATTCCACTTTAAAGGTGCATGCTATTTCATTATGTACATATACCAGAGTTTATTCATGCTAGTGTTATTTTGGGGCAGACTCAGAGAAGTAGGATTGCCAGCTCAAAGGTATATATATATATATATATATATATATATATATATATATATATATATATATATATATAATATTGCTGGGTAGTTCTAGTATCCCCTTGTTAAGAAAAAGAAACAACAGGCCCAAAGTGGCATCTCTTGTCGCTAGCAAAACAGACCAAGTCTTAATTGCAGTTTCAGCCCTCCTAGGAATGTGACCTTAAAATAATCACTCTGGAATTTTCTAATCAGCACTCGTGAGGTCATCTGCCTGATAAAACCCCTGCTACCTTTCCCCCAAAATAGATGCCTTTGTCTGAACCAATGCTTTTAACATTTTTCGAATGTAATTGACCCTTGAACAACAACAGGTTTGAACTGTGCAGATCAACTTATATGCAGATTTTTTTCAATAAGTATACAGTTGGCCCTCCATAGCAGAGGTCTTCACATCCTCAGATTCAACCAAGGGCAGATCAAAAACAGTACTTCTTTGCTTAGGTAGGGGTGGGGGTGGGGAAGGGGGGATAGAAGAGGTCAATGGGGGAATAAGGGGTACATATGTAATACCATCAACAATAAATATTTTTTTAAAGTACTTCTTTTGTTTTTAAAAAAATATTATTCTTCAATTACAGTTGACATTCAATATTTTTTAAGTTTCAGGTGTAAAGAATACTGGTTAGACTTTATATAGCAGTACTTATTTTTAATCTGTGGTTTGGAATCCTCAGATATGGGGGCTGTATGCATTGCTCTATGACATTTTATGTACAGTAGTTACTTGGTATTTGAAGGGGATTGGTTCCAGGACACCCACCATCCCCAGTTATAAAAGGATTTTTGACTGTGCAAGGGTTTGACACCCTTACCCCCTGTGTTGTTCAAGGGTCAACTATAACTTGTCCCACCCAGTTTCTGCCTATGGAAAACCTTCCATTTTGTACTTCTTGGAACACACCTCAATTTGCCTGATTCATAAACCAGTCAATAAAACCAATTAGATATTTAAATTTACTGGGATGTTATTTAACCCTTCATAGGCATTTTGCCATTTTGCAGCACCAACAGCAAATAACAACAGTGCCTGTTTATTCAAAATCACGCCAACAGACTGTGTTGTTAAACGTCTGATTTTCTGATCTGATATGTAAATAATCATATTTCAATGTAGTTTTAATTTGCATTTATCTTATTATGAATGAGACTTAACATCTTTTCATATGGTTAAGAGTCATTTGCATTTTTAACCATCTCTTCATATTTCTAGCTCATTTGTCTCTGGAGGTTGACAGCCTTTTTTCTAATTTTGCCTTTCAGAAGTTCTGTATATACATGTAAATAGTGACTCCTTGTCTGTAACATAACCTACAAATTCTTTTTTTCAATTTTTCATCTGTATATTTTGCTATGCAAAGTTTATGTAATCAAGTGTGTCCATCTTTTTCCATATTGCTTCTGAATTATGGTTGGAAAATATTTCCTCACTTCTAATTTATAGGCTTATCATCATGTGATGATTTTTGAGAGTCCAGTGAAAATCCTATGTGTGATCTGTCAGGCCCAAACATAGGCAATTATAAAGCAGTTACCTGCCAAGTCTGTAGGAGAAAGCTGCCCCCCTCACACCAGACTTGGTGCACAGTCTGGACAGAGCTGCAGTTCAGGACTCAGCACCACCAGGCCTCCAATTCTCTTAAGCATAGAACTGAATTTTTACTGTTAAGGCCTCCATCTGGAGACCTGATTGGTTGTGGGTGGGGCCCAGCCCAAGCCTTTCTCAGGTGCCTTTGTTATGGAAACCGCCTTATGGTGGTAGTGGTGGTGCCTGGGGGGGTCGGGGGGAGGGGGTTAAAGACACTTTTCTCCACTTTGACCCAATATTCAGCATCTTTCTACCTAGCCCTTCCTGCTGGTCCTCAGGTCCATACAAAGTCAGGAGCCTTTTATTTGAGACTCACTCCCTTAGCACGGAGATTTCCCCACCTGCATATACCTGACCCTCACCCTACGCAGTTGCCTTGGGAGAAACAAAACACTGAGGAAACTGGTGTTTTTTTCCCTGCTTAGCCTTGTGCTTAAAATATCTCAGTGAGTGAATAGAGGCCTAATTGCTTCTTTCATTTTGACTTATCCTAATTTATCACTTCAGCTATTGACAATTTAAAATATTTATATTACTTCAATTTCTACACTCATATTGATACAGTCGTAATTAACCTGGTTATTAATAACGGGAAAGGAGCAAAGGGCAGGTCAAATATAGGCATGCTAATGGGGCAGCTTCACTAGGAAGCTAAAGCTGTACACTCCCCGGGGAGTGTCCTGTCCTTAATTCTGTCCTTCCTTCCTTGGTTGTCTACCAATGGAGAGCCTAATTTTTTAACAACCTGTATTGACTATTCACTCATTACTTCTTTTTCTTAAATGCTATCTTTGGTTTTGTCTCATTGAGCGGTTTTTGTTAAATACCATATTAACGATATACTCTCCCAAGACACTGTCTATTTTTTTCTTCAGTACTGTTCCTAGTGCTACAGTCCAACTCATCCATCTCAGGGTGAAACACACCACCTCTCACCACTCTCTGTCTCTCGGGTTGCTGGTATTTGCCTTGTCAGTATGAATGTTGAAAAGGTAGTTGCTTTTCTTTTGGAGTCAGCAAGAAGAGATGGGGAGTAGAGAGAATGATGGGTACAATTCCTGTCTGTCCCTATTCTGTGGTATATTTGACTTTACAGTCCTCACATTCCTTAGGCCCTAAAGACAGAGTCCGGCAGTTGTATATATCAAAGCCTTACTCTGCCTTTCATAGAGCTACTATCTATACAGTTAAGAGCGCAGAGCGTGTGCCATTTCAGAATGCATTTTAAAAATTCAGCAAAATTAGTGACACACTTAGGAATAACTTACTAGATACTTGGGACATAACCTTTTGGTCCCTTCAGTCCAAATTGTGGCTCTCAGCTTCTCTCTTTTTCTGAATTATTATGGATATTTTAATTGAAAGTTGACAGAGGTTAAATCAGGTCTAGGTAGATGGCCATCATTATAACTTCAAGATGCAAAAGTAAGTGGAAGCACATAACATGTTCATTGATAGGAAGAAGTAACATCTATAAATGTCCATACTACCTGAAGCGATGTATGGATTTAATGCAGTTTTTATCAAGATGCCACTGGCATATTTCACAAAACTAGAACAAATTTTTCAAAACTTAATATGAAACTGATGGGGAAAATGAGACATTTTTAGGGGCTAGCAATCTGAAACTGTGCCAGTTACCTAATGTACATTCTTGATAGCTTATAATTAAGTCACTGCCCCTTTCTCCACAATCTGGTCATGCAAGACTGGTTTACCTAAGTACTACTCCCATTTTACAGAGACTATAAACCAGAGGTCCTCAAACTTTTTAAACAGGGGGCCAGTTCACTGTCCCTCAGACATTCCACACATGCGCACTGCGGGCCCGGGACAAGTCGACTGCTAAGCAGAACAGGCAGCGGCGCAAAAACACCCGGCAGGCCAGATAAATGTTTTTGGCGGGCCGCATGTGGCCTGCGGGCTGTAGTTTGAGGACCCCTGCATAAACCATGAACAATGCCCAGACAGGGTTTTCAGTGCTGGTGTCAGGCCAGGCCTTTAGGTTTAGTCTCACGGCCCCTATCCCAACACCTGGGGCTTTTTGCAATGCTTTGAAAGGTCCGGAAGTCCCATCCCATATTTGGGGGACAAAGAAACCAAAGATTATAAAGGGAAAGCTTCCTCCATATTGGCTTGCTCAGGATTTGGAGAGTAGCAGTCTCCCCTAAGTCACTGTACCGGTACATGTGAAACATTGGAAAATAAATGTGTTTTTTTTTCCTGTATCTCCTAGTACTCCTGTGTGTTCTTCAGTCACCTTGTAAATTCTGTAGCAAAACCACAAGAGACCCCAAAATAGCCACAGCAATCTTGAGAAAGAAGAACAGAGTTGTAGGAATCATGCTATCTAATTTCAAACTATATTACAAAGCCATGGTAATCAAAATAGTGTGGTACTGGCATAAAGACAGACTTATAGTTTAATGGAACAGAATAGAAAGCTCAGAAATAAACCCACACTTTTATGGTCAATTAATATTTGACAAAGGAGGCAAAAAACATACAATGGGGTAAAGATAATCTATTCAATAAATGGTGTTGACAAAATTGGACAGGTACATGCAAAGAAATAAAATGCTCACCTTCTTAGGCCATATACAAGAATAAACTCAAAATGGATTAAAGACTTCATGTTAGACTCAAAATCATTAAAATACTAGAAGAAAACATAAGCAGTAAAACCTTGGACATTCCTTGTAGCAATATTTTTTTTTCCTGATATAGCTCCTCAAGTAAGGGAAAGAAAAGAAAAAATAAACAAATGGGACTATGTTTTACATAGAAAAGGAAACCATCAACAAAAGAAAAGATAGCCCACTGAATGGGAAAACATATTTGCTGATACATCTGATAAGGGCTTAATAGCCAATATTTACAAGGAACTTGTACAATTCAACACCTAAAAAACAATCCAATTTAAAAATAGGCAAAAGACCTGAGCAGACATTTCTCCAATGAGGACATACAGATAGTCAAGAGACATATGAGAAGATGTTCAATGTCACTAATCATCAGAGAAATTAAAATCAAAGTGAGACATCACCTCCTACCTGTCAAAATGGCTATCATCAATAAATCAACAAAATGTTTGGTGAGGATGTGGAGGAAAGGGAACCTTGTGCACTGCTGGTGAAATGCAGAGTGTTGCAGCCATTATGGAAACAGTACTGTATGGAATTTCCTCAAAAAATTCAAAATGGAACTGCCTTATGACCCAGCAATTTCACGTCTGGGTATATATCTAAAAAAAAAACCCCAAACATTCCCTATGTTCATTGAGTATTATTTATAACTAGAGGCCCGGTACATGAAATTGGTGCCCAGGGGTGGGGGTCCCTTCAGTCCAGCCTGCAACCTCTCCAATCCAGGACCCCTCAGGGGTTGTCTGACTGTCGGTTTAGGCCCTGGATCAGAGATTGGGTGTAAACTGGCAGTCAGACATCCCACTCACAATCCGGGACTGCTGGCTCCTAACTGCTCACCTGCCTGTCTGCCTGATCACCACTAATGGCCTCTGCCTGCTGGCCTGATTGCCCCTAACTTCCCCCCCTGCTGGCCTAGTTGCCCCCACTGCCCCCCCCCCCCCCCCGCCAGCCTGGTCACCCCTCACTGCCCAACCCTCCCCCCCCCGCCACCGGTCTGGTCGCCCCATGCAGCCTATTGTTCGGTCGTTGTGTGAGGGTGTCCTGACCAATTTGCATATTACCCTTTTATTAGTATAGACTAGAGGCCCGGTGCACAAAAATTTGTGCACTCAGGGGGTAGGGGGGGTCCCTCAGCCCGGCCTGTGCCCTCTCACAGTCTGGGACCCCTCAGGGGATGACCACCTGCTGGCTTAGGCCTGCTCCCTGGGGGATTGGGCCTAAGATGGCAATCAGACATCTCTCTGGCAGCCCGGCAGCCCACAGGGGATGTCCACTTGCCAGCGGGGAGCAGACCTAAACTGCAGTCAGACATCCTTAGCGCTGCTGAGGAGGCAGGAGAGGCTCCCAACACCACCGCTGTACTGGCAGCCATCAGCCTGGCTTGTGGCTGAGCAGATCTCCTCCCATGTGAGAGCTGCCTGACCACCAGAGGGCAGCTCCTGCATTGAGCGTCTGCCCCCTGGTGGTCAAGTTTGTGTCATAGTGACCAGTCATTCCCAATCTTTCTGCTGTTAGGGTCAGTTTTCATATTACCCTTTCACTATATAGGATAGAGGCCTGGTGCACAGGTGGGGGCTGGCTGGTTTGCCCTGAAGGGTGTCCAGGTTCAGGGAAGGGGTCCCACTTGGGTGCCTGGCCAGCCTGGATGAGGGGATGATGGCTGTTTGCAGCTGGTCACACCCCCTTCATTGTGGGGGTCCCCACTGGGGTGCCTGGCCAGTCTGGGTGAGGGGCTGAGGGCTGTTTTCAGGCTGGCAGGTGACTAAAGCTCCCAGTCTCTCCTTTTTTTCTTTTTTTGTTTTATTCTGGGATTTATTTACCTTCTATGGCTGTCACTGGAGCTGAGAGCCGGCTTTAGCTCTGAGGCTCAGCTTCAGCTCTGAGACCTCGGCTGCTGAAAGCAGGAACTTGGGTTTGTTTGAGTTCTATAATTGTAACACTGTTGTGGTCCTGCTGGCTCCAGCTCTGACGGCTGAAAGCAGGTTTCTGGGCATTGTTTAGCTTCTATAATTGCAACATAGTTGCTTAGAGTGCAAGCTCAGAGACCAGCAGTGGCAGGCAGGGAACGTTGGCTTCCTCCATCACTGGAGCAAGAAAGCCTCCTCTTCACTTCAGCTGCTTGGCTGCTGGCCGCCATCTTGGTTGGCAGCTAATTTGCATATCGCCCTGATTAGCCAATGGGAAGGGTAGCAAAGTTACAGTTAATTACCATGTTTTTCTATTATTAGATAGGATAGCTAAGATATGGAAGCAACCCAAGTGCCTATCAGTAGATGAGTGGATAAAGAACTGGTGATACATATAAACAAATGATTATTACTTGACCATAAAAAAGAATAAAATCTTACCATTTGCAACAGCATGGAAGGAACTAGAGTGTATTATACTAAATGAAATAAGTCAGACAAAGATAAATACCATATGATTTCACTTATATATGGAATCTAAAGAACACAATAAGCAAATAAACTAAATAGAAACAAATCATAGATGCATAGAACAGACTGATGATTGTTATATGGGAGGGCTTTGGTGAGCTGGGTGAAAAAGGTGAAGGGTTTAAGTACAAATTGATAGTTACAAAATAGTCATGGGAATGTAAAGAACAGCATAGGAAATATAGTCAATAATATTGTCATCACTATGTCTGGAGCCAAGTGGGTATTTAAAATAAGGGTGGATCACTTTGTAAAGTACATGATAGTATAAGCACTATTCTTATGTCTGAAACTAATATAAAATAATATTGAATGTCATAGTACAAAATAATATTGAAAGTAATTTATAATTAAGTAGTACAATTAAAAAAAAAGAAATAACATTTTTGCTACCCTAGAATTTACATTTTAGCAAGTCTTGGAAAAAAATAGTAAAGAAAAGGTAGAAGAATCTGACTAAGAAATATTTTTAAATATTAAATAAGTAATACATAAAAATAAAAGAAGATATAAGATTCTGGGAAATATTTGCAAAATACAAATATTTGCAAAATAAGATGAGGGATGTGTGTGTTGCATAAATATTTATAAGAAAATGATGTGTCTCTAATAAATGGATGACAAAATATGTACAGATAAGAAGAATGCAAGTATAAAAAGAAGGCAGAAGTACAAAAGAAGAAATAAATGTGAATTCCAGAATTATTAGAAAGATTTGTAGAACTAAATGCATAGTTACTCATATTAACAAATGAAAATGTATAAATAAATTAAATAAAAATAAATAAATAAAGGATTAAAATAAAAAACAAAGCAAAAAAATATATCAATGCTGGAAAGTGTGCAATAAATGCCAATCATTGCTTGGCTTTCAAACTCACGGTAACATTTTCAGGAAACAACTTGTCAGAGGGTCTACACACGGATTGAAGGCTTAGTGGTTCAATTCCTTGTCCAAGGGCAAGTACCTCAGTTGCATGTTCCATTCCCAGCCCAATTGGGTGCATACAGGAGGCAACCAATCTGTGTCTCTCTCACATGGATGTTTCTCTCTCTCCCCTTCCTACCTCCCCTCCTCCCACTCTGTCTGAAGTTCAATGGAAAAAATATCCTGGGTGAGGATAAAAATAATAATTTAAAAAAACAATAAAAATAAAATAAAGTAAATCAATATGAATATTTAGCCAGGAAAATTATACTTGTTCTAATCTTTGAAACTTCTGTTATTTAAGATTTTGATTTGGTGTAGTTAACTTATTTATTTCAAGAATTTTAGTTGCCTGGAAGTCAGGATATTGCTTGCGGCACATAGATATATAAAGTTTCTTCTCTGAGACTTACAAGCATTAAAAAGATTAATATTTCTCTAAAGAATTTCAATTAACTAAGCAACATAATTCAGGAACAGTGGCACTGTTAACTTGTGAATAATTAAATATCATATTTAGGATAATTTGAAAAAAATGTAAAAAATGAAAATTATTCTTGTCATATTTATACTATTCTGAGAAAAATTATCATACCTCCAGGCAGATTAATTGGATTCAAATGATTTTACAAATTTAATCAGGGGTTCTAAAAAAAAAAAAGATAAAACTCTAGCTAATTGTCTGAAAAGAATGATCTCATGTCCAGTTCTCTGTCCTTTAATAGAATTTTTAGCTTAGAGTTACTTCTTTGATGTATTTGTGACAAAGAACACTCAGCCCAAAAAGGAAAAGAAAAAAAACAACTAAATAACATTATATGGTATTTTGTTTGAACCTTGACTTTGAGTTTTATTTATTTATTTTGTACTTTTTTAAACTCATATATATTGATTTCAGAGAGGAAGGGAGAGGGAGAGAGAGATAGAAACATCAATGATGAGAGAGAATCATTGATTGGCTGCCTCCTGCACACTCTACACTGGGGATAGAGCCCCGCAACCTGGACATGTACCCTTGGCTGTAATTGAACCTGGGACCCCTCAGTCTGCAGGCCGACACAATATCCCCTGAGCCAAATCAGCTAGGGCTATTTTTATCTTCTAATAATTATATACAAGTGAAAGGATTATACCACTGTAATTTAATCCATTACAAGTAGATCAAGAGTGGAAATATGTGAAAATATTTGTGACATTATGAAGTGTTATTATCACCAATATGTTACAGGAGGCAGTTAGTTAATGAAAGAGAAGGGAGCCAGACATCTGGCTAAGCCAGATTAACTAGGAAAGGACAGTTTCACAGTCATTCTGGGTGTTAGAGTAGTCAGGAAAGAAATTTTTTAAAAAATATATTTTTATTGATTTCAGAGAGGAAGGGAAGAGGGAGAGAGAGATGGAAACATCAATGATGAGAAACAACCATTGATTAGTTGCCTCCTTCACGCCTCATACTGGGGATCGATCCTACAACCCTGGCATGTGCCCTGGCTGGGAATTGAATGGTAACATCCCGGTTCATAGGTTAACACTCAACCACTGAGCTATGCTGGCCTGGCTGAAAAGAAACTTTTCAGTCCCCCAGAGAGCAACTGACACCAGTCTGCCAGATTAAAAGGGGTGTGAGAGAACCAGAAGGGAAATGCCTCTTACTGGGTGCATGCACAATAGAAGCCAAGAAGACCACTATAAAGAGGAAGGACACTAGCCTGGAAAAATCTGGAAAAATGATTGGATAGGATAAGGGCATGAAACCCTAAAAGATCCAGGAAAGTTATTGGATATGATGAGGGCAAAGCACAGTCCCGGGAAGACCCAGGGAAAAGATTGGATAGTTTGAAAGAAAGCCTGCTATTTTTCAAATCCAAGAAAATATATGGAGGCTTAGCAGGGACCTTGAAGTAGCCGCTGCCCTAGAGCCTGCCCCGTCTCTGCCTCTCCGAGGACATACTATCTCTATTCACTCTAATAAATCTTGCCACTATTGTTTAAAATCCTCGTGTTCATATGTCCCTGAAATTCCTTTCCTGTGACACTGCAGAAGAATCCTATTGCCAGGCCATGGCTGGGCAGACCCACTTGGGTCCCAGTCCTACTCTGGTAACAAACATATAACAAATAAAGCTAGCAGTGTCCTAGCCGGTTTGGCTCAGTGGATAGAGTGCAGGCCTGTGGACTGAAGGGTCCCAGGTTTGATTCCGGTCAAGGACACATGCTCGGGTTGTGGGCTCGATCCCCGGTAGGGAGGATTCAGGACACAGCCATTCAATGATTCTCTCTCATCATTGATGTTTCTCTCTCTTTCTCCCTCTCCCTTCCTCTCTAAAATCAATAAAAATATATATTTTTAAAAAAGCTATCTGTAACAATTGGGTGCAAATTAGGTATAAATATGCAATTCAACAAAGAATAAATTAATAAATAAATAAATAGTTAATTAGATCTAGTAATAATCAAATAAAATCCTATATAATAAAAGGGTAATATGCAAATTGACTGAACTGCAGAATGACTGGTTGCTATGATGTGCACTGGGCCTCTAGTATTCAATAAATCTCCAATCTTTTTTTCTAATAGATATGAAAACATTAAAAAATGATAATCAGCCCTAACCAGTTTGGCTCAGTGGATAGAGCGTCGGCCTGCAGACTGAAAGGTCCCAGGTTCGATTCCGGTCAAGGGCATGTACCTTGGTTGCGGGCACATCCCCAGTAGGAGGTGTGCAGGAGGCAGCTGATCGATGTTTCTCTCTCATGGATGTTTCTAACTCTCTATCCCTCTCCCTTCCTCTGTGTAAAAGATCAATAAAATATATTTTTAAAAAATGACAATCAAGTATTTTTTGCAAGTGTGGGGAGAGAAACTGCTGGTGGAGTATAATTAAGCACATTATTTC
Source organism: Myotis daubentonii (assembly GCF_963259705.1). NCBI lineage: Eukaryota > Metazoa > Chordata > Mammalia > Chiroptera > Vespertilionidae > Myotis > Myotis daubentonii. Next base: position 68,800,277 of record NC_081849.1, on the reverse strand, counting down.
TAAATATTTTAAGTCAGGAAGGTATCTTTACCTAAAATACAATTTTAGCCCTAGTGGGCATTCTTTGCATTTTTTTCTCTTTTTAATTTTAAACACTAAAAGGCCTACAGGATTTTAAAAGGCCAAGCATATGTTCATCATTATCAAATGACTGCGTTATCATTTACTTTCCTGAGTGGTGAGATAGTGAAAGGAATGTGAATTTCTCCTTATTCTGAAATCCTTTCAAGGTCTTCAGTGAGGTCATTGCATCTGTTTTGAGTTCATTGCTGTAGAATATTTTTTTGATTAGCATTTAAGCTTGTGAAAGGAAATAGAAATCATTAAAACCATTAAAAAGTGTTTATTTGTTGTTATGTTTCTAAAGTCCCATTTCCCTTAATTCAGTCCTGGAAGAGGTGCAGCAGGGATTCAGCAGAGCTAGAAGCAAATGTAGAGTCCAGAGTTTCAGTTCCACGGTGGAGCTGGGTCCAGTCTAGTATTAGGCTCCTTGCAGTCCATTAGTCCATTGTGTATGGGGTTCACATGGCCCACAGTCACGTGGGTAAATTAAGCAGCATGAGAGCCTTGCAGGCCAGGAGTGAGAACCAAGAGGGTAAGAGAGTAAATTCCTTTGTTTAGTAGTTTAAGTATCTCAACTCTTCCTGTGCTTTCAGTAGCCATGCCTATTCTGGCCAGTGACCTGTTCCCAGGTGTGACTGAGAAGCAAGTACCTTCCCGATGTCACCCAGACTTTATTGGGCTTATATCCATTTTCCCCCTGCCCAGTCCCTGGGGAGTGTTAAACTGAGCTTCCTGGCAAAGTTGCAAATATGGCATGTCTATAAAATTTGGTCTTCCCTTTGCTCCTTCTCGGTTATTCATAACTAGGTTAGTTACAACAGTGTCATTAAGACTGGTGAGTTCAGAAGCAATGCTATGTGGAATACCAAGATGGTGGATAAGGAATTCTGCAAGTTATTTTGGAAGAAGCATTGCATACATGGAAGACAAACTCAGACCCAGAGTGTTCATTTCCGTAATAACAAAGCACTACCACACTCATAACAGAAGCATTTCAATGTAATCAACCTGCCAACAGGCAGCCGTTTGTCCACCCAGCGGAAAAGTGCCATATCAAGAATTTTGTGTTGATTTCAGATGCTGGCAGATTGGGCACTTAGTAATGGTTGCAGCCAGGTCAGTCTTGGAAAGTAGAAGTCCCTTTGGCTTAACCCATGGATAACCCCCAACGCTGTTAAGGGCCACTTTGTTCCTGAGTCTCTTGGGTACAAGAGGAATGGCTGGGGAAAGAAGCTGATTGATATACAAAAAACAGGTCAACTTATCCACTTGGTTATTAAAATCTTCCACTCTTGATTTCAACTTTTGTTGGATTAGGGGAGCAAAATTTGCCACCCCAAAATGTGTCTATTTGACATTTGGATTTTTTTAGGCTGATTTTTTTAAGAAGCAGAAGATTTTTTAAATATCCCTCTTTTAACCACCTAAAAAAACTTAAAGGGCCTATTCCAAGAAGAGAGCCATCATTAGAGGTAACTACATATAATATGAAAGCATGCCCCTGCTGAAATGGTTTGCTAACAACTATAAAAAACTTGGAGCTACATTGATATTTGTTACAGGTAACATCTGTTAATCAAGCCTAAGATCTCATTTCTCAGTCCACTGGTTATAGGAAATGTCTCATGAGGAATTTTCTCTTTTGGGTATTTTTATTTTTTACCACAGAGAAAATGCTTTGTTTTGTACTTGATCATTTTATATTGCAAATAAAAATTAATGTTAGGTTGTAATGAAAAATAATAAACATTTATTTGAGCAAAAAGAGTTACTGCCAGGGAGACACAGACTCAGCTAGCAGCAAAATTGTGTTTGACATAGACAAAGAGGAGGCTGCCTTTTATAGAGAAGGTTCTGCCCGAGTTCTCAATTTTATGAAAATGAGGTTTCCAAATTGTGCAGTTCTGATGGTACGAGCCAGGTCTCAATCCATTGGTCAAAAGACAAAACTAGGCTTTCCTTGCAGCGGCTGACTGAGAGGAGATAGTATAAGCCGGGCATAGTTGCAGGAAGCTGGGAGCCGAGAGTTCAGCCTGAGCTTCTTCCTGGTATACAGAGTCCCTGCTGGGCTCCTATGTTTGATAAAATGCGGGCTCTTGGTTGACCATGGAACTCTGTCTTAGCAGATAAATTGCTTCTCAGGGTTCACATCTAATTCATCTTTCTTCTTGGGGTCCATAAATTTCAAGTGCATTTCTAGGCAAATTTAATTATATCATTAATAAATTATAAAGTTTTGCACTAAATAAGTTTTATTAGCATAGGGTTTCTTAACTGCAGCACTGTTGATATACTGTGGCAGACAACTCTTTGTTGTCATGGGGATATCCTGTGCATTGTAGGGTGTTTATTTCTTTTTTTTTAATCTTTATTGTTGAGATTATTATGGATGTCCCGCTTTTTTCCCTGCATAGCTCCCCTCCACCCGGTTCCCACCCCACCCCAGGCCCTCATCACCCTATTGTCTGTGTCCATAGGTATTGCATACATGCATATAAGATCTTTGTCTAATCTCTTCCTGCACCCCCCACATCCCTTTCCCTCTGAGAATCGTCAGTCTGTTCCATTTCCATGCCCCTGATTCTATTACATTCACCAGTTTATTCTGTTCATCAGATTTTTTATTCATTTGATTTTTAGATTCATTTGTTGATAGATATGTATTTGTTGTCACTTTGTTGTTTATAAGTTTTACTTTACCTTTTTCTTCTTCTTCCTCTTCTTAAAGAATATCCTTCAGTATCCTATCTAATAAAACAGAAACATGGTAATTGGCGTACGACCGATACCCTTTTCATTGGCTAATCAGCGAGATATGCAAATTAACTGTCAGCCAAGATGGCCGCGGCAGCCAGGCAGCTTGAAACTAACATGAGGCTTGGTTGCCTCAGTGACAGAGGAAACCAACGTTCCCTGCCTGCCGCTGCCTCTGAGCTGGCAGTTTAAGAAACTCTGTAACAAATACGCCCAACTTCAGCCAGCAGATTGGCAACATTGTAAGCAAAGGCCAGAAACCTACTTTCAGCCTAGGCTTAAGAGCTGGAGCCAAGCCTCAAGCTAAAGCTGGCACAGAATTAAAAAAAAAAAAAAAAAAAGAAAAAAGGAAAAAAGGAGCGTTTGGGAGTTCAGTCACTCCCAGCCTGAAAACAGCCCTCAGCCCCTCACCCAGACTGGCCAGGCACCCCAGTGGGGACCCCCACCCTGATCCAGGACACCCTTCAGGGCAAACCAGCTGGCCCCACCCGTGCACCAGGCCTCTACCCTATATAGTAAAAGGGTAATTAATATGCCTCCCAGAACCGGGATCAGCGGAGCCGTGAGGCCTCCCGGCACTGGAATCAGCGTGACAGGGGGCAGCACCCAAACCCCCTGATCGCCCTGCAGCTCTGTGTGTGACGGGGCGGGGCCACAACCTCCCTATCCACCCTGCTCTGTTCTTGACAGGGGAAGGTGCCCCAACCCCCTGATCAGCCCTGCTCTGTGCCTGATAGGGGGGAGCTCCCCCCCCCCCACGGGCCCTGCTCTGTGTGTGACGGGGTAGAGCCATAACCTCCCCCTCGGCCCTGCCCTGAGTGTGAGAGTGGCGGCGCCCCAACCCCCTGATCCGCCCTGCTCTGTGGGTGATAGAGGGCAGCACCCCAACCCCCTGATGGGCCCTGCTCTGTGCGTGACAGGGTACAGAGCCCCAACCCCCCTGATTGGCCCTGCTCTGTGTGTGACAGGGGGTTGCTCCACAACCTCCCCATCGACCCTGCCTTGAGTGTGACAGGGGGCGGCGCCCCAACTCCCCAATCAGCCCTGCTCTGAGCCCGACCAGGGGCTGCACCTAGGGATTGGGCCTGCCCTCTGCCACCTGGGAGCAGGCCTAAGCCAGCAGGTCGTTATCTCCCGAGGGGTCCCAGACTGCTAGAGGGCACAGGCCAGGCTGAGGGACCCCCCCTCCCCCCCCGAGTGCACAAATTTTTGTGCACCGGGCCTCTAGTTTCATATAATACTGGTTTGGTGATGATGAACTCCTTTAGCTTTTTCTTATCTGTGAAGCTCTTTATCTGACCTTCAATTCTGAATGATAGCTTTGCTGGGTAAAGTAATCTTGGTTGTAGGTTCTTGCTATTCATCACTTTGAATATTTTTTGCCACTCTCTTCTGGCCTGCATAGTTTCTGTTGAGAAATCAGCTGACAGTCATATGGGCAGTCCCTTGTAGGTAACTAACTGTTTTTCTCTTGCTGCCTTTAAGATTCTCTCTTTGTCTTCTTTTGCCCTTGGCATTTTAATTATGATGTGTCTTGGTGTGGTCCTCTTTGGATTCCTCTTGTTTGGAGTTCTCTGTGCTTCCTGGACTTATAAGTCTATTTCTTTCACCAGGTAGGGGAAGTTTTCTGTCATTTCTTCAAATAGTTTTTCAATATCTTGCTCTCTCTCTTCTTCTGGCACCCCCATAATTCGGATGTTGGTACACTTGAAGTTGTCCCAGAGGCTCCTTACACTATCTTCCTATTTTTGGATTCTTTTTTTCTTTTTGCTTTTCTGGTTGGGTGTTTTTTGCTTCTTCATATTTCAAATCATTGACTTGATTCTTGGGATCCTCTAGTCTACTGTTGAATCTTGTATATTATTCTTTATTTCAGTCAGTGTATGCTTAATTTCTGACTGGTCCTTTTCCATTTTTTTTTGGCATTCTCACTAAGATCCTTGAAGGTCTCACTAAGTTCCTTGGAGGTTTCTAGAAGATTCTTGAGTAACCTTATAACTATGGTTTTGAACTCTATATCTAGTAGTTTGCTTTCTTCTATTTCTTTTATTTGTGACATATTTCTTTGTCTCCACATTTTGGCTGCTTCCCTGTGTTTGTTTCTATGTATTGGGTAGATCTGCTAAGTCTCCTTGAGTTGATAGAGTGAAGCAAGGCAGGCTGGTGCTGGTGCCAGCCTTGCGCCTTTTATTGATAGCTTTGGGACTCCCTGATCCAGCTGCAGCTTGTTTGACAGGTTTTAGGCTGAGTAAGGACAGGCCATTCATATGCAAAAGCTGCACATCTTGGGTGGGGTTATAAATTGGATAGGGCGGGGTCTCAGGGAATCTCCAGGGTGGAGATGGCTGCCAGCTGGCCCTGCACTGGGGAGGTCCCAGCATGGGGAACAATGACCACTGCAAGCACCTCCATCTGGAAGAAATCCACTACATTTCTTGGTGGTAACACCCTGAATTGTCTCAATTATTCATTAGCTGAGAGGACTGAGAATAAATTGTGATCTGCATTTGCTCTGCTTTTAAGGTAGAACAATGTGACAGGCTGACTTGGTAAATGAGGATAAGAACAGGATTCCTTGGCCTGAGGATGGTTATTTCAGATTTCTATAAGTTGCCTGTCTTCTCATACTGGAACTGAGTGGGGCATGAACAACAATTGCTAAATGTTCTGATCTGATTTTGGGAATAGCTACTTTTCATGGGTTGGATCCTTTATCCATGTATTGTATCTATTATTTAAATTTTCCTTTGCCTCGTTTATTTTTCCTCCATCTTACTTCAATACATTAATTTACTGTTGTCTTATTTCTGCTATTCAATTACCTTTCAGTTGGATTTTATTTCAGTTGTTGTATTTTTTAAAGTTCACATCCAATGTGTTTTATTTTTTAAACACTGCATTTTATTTTTTTCTATGTAATACTATTTTTCCTATCATAAACTTTCCTGATTAACTCAGAAACTTTCCTCTATATTCCTAATTTTAACACATTTTTTATATCCTCAACACTGACATACTGATCTTACTTTTTGACTGTTAATTTAAAATCCACCAAAATATTGCTATGGGGGAATGCAAGTGTCCTCAGCTTCTAGCCCTTTTATCTCCCCACTTGCCAGCTGTCTGTTCCCCTTACCTCTGACTCTGCCAGGCACTGGGCTGCCTGTTCCACAGCCAGCAGGGCTTGCTTCCTCCCAAGGTGCTCTGTGAAGTTCCTTCCAGCAGGGAAGGGCTTTAACTGAAGGAGAACCCTTCTTGTGTTGGGTACCTCTCAAAGTTTTGACTCCTCCACATTCTGCCTGATTTTGTTTGCTACTTAGTATCCACGGGTAGTTGTTTTTTGTATTTCGTCCGGAGTATCAACCTATGGCTATGTATGGGCCTACCTACATAGCTATACTAGAAGCTGAATCTCTGTCATGTCATAATACCCACATAATAGTACATACTGAGCCATTGGGTAGTTTTGGCTAGGTTGCTATTGAGAAGGTTTACCTACCTGTGTTCTTTTTTCTACTGAGGTGCATAGTTTTATATAAACCAGAAGTCTAGGCAGATCTGGCAGTATTTTTCAGCTTTCTTTCAGAAGATATACTGGGAGTGCCCTCTAGCCCCGGATCTTTGTGTCATGCTTCGAGACTAACTAATTTCTCCTGTTTCCTATAGGGTACTCTCTGTTGTAGAAGGAATGGACTTCCCATATATCTCTTCTGTCTTATGACTGATAGCTCAGTAGACTCATAATTCAAGCTGATATTGTAGTTTTGTGTTTATTTATGGAGATAGTTCCCTTTTTTGGATCTTGCTATATATGTCTGGCTTACTTATTTTATATTTAATGTCACTGCTATATACTTGAAGCAAAGGGGGCTCCTTACAGCCTGCACTTTTAGAAGTTGCTGTTCAAAAGTCATCTGGACAAGAAATGTCAAACTGTATCTTAATATCATAGTATCCCCCACGGGATCTAATATTGCACTTGTAAAAACAAAACATACTTATTGAAGTATCAGTAAAAAACTTCTACATGATTTATAAATTTACTAAAAAAAAAAAGAAGCAGAAAATTATTCTTATTAGAAATGGTTCTTTGTTTTCTTATTAGATTAAAAGAAGTATAGGTCTGCATTTCATAAGAGCAACACAAATGTGATTCAGTTTGCATGGCGTTTAGTCACAGACACCTTTGTGAAGTGAAATATACCATCATATCCATGCAGTCTGACATATTTCTTCACGGGCACCAAGAAACAAATCTACTTTAGCTTGGTAGGGCATAGTGGGAGACCTAGCTGTCACTTTCAAAGAAAATTAATACCTCTGAGTCATCAATCCATTGTGCTTTCTATGCACTAATTCTTGCTCTTTTCTGATCTATCTGGATGTCTGACCTTACTCAAACTATAAAACTTACTGGATTCAAGTGGTGTAATTGATCCCTGCTTTCCCCTCTCATTTGGCTCTCATTCCAAGAATGCCTCCATTTTTAGAAGTTGCTGATTCAAAAGTCTAACAAACTCTATTGGTTCCAAAATCCCTTTCTGTGTTGTCTCTCCTCTTCTTGCAATTCTTTTTTCTTTCATCTTTTATTTCTTTACCAAAGTCCCAGTCCACAAAATTCATGCATGAGTAGGGTCCCAAGGCCTGGTCGGCGATCAGGGCCAATCTGTGGGGTGACAGGCGGGACAATCAGGGGGCCCTTCCCTGGCACCCACCTGGCCAGCCTGGCGCTGCCCGCTCACTGGCATCTGGCGGGGTGATGGGCGGGGGGTGGGGGGGAGATGGCGCCAATCTGCTTGCTGGCTGGCCCTGCCCTCCCAGATGGCCCCGCTGCTGGTCGCCTCCCTCTGCGGGGCCCCCCGCTGGCACCTGCCTTGGCTGGCCTGGAGCCTGTGGGAGGAGCAGTTCCTGCATTGAGTGTCTGCCCCCTGGTGGTCAGTGAGCATCACAGTGACCGGTGGTTCTGCAACTTGGTTGATTTGCATATTAGGCTTTATTATATAGGATTCTCCAGGTTTTTGCCATCTCAAAGGATTGGTTTCATTCTATTGGTCTATAAGCTTGGCAAGTACAGAGATAACATTTGCATTTCTCACTATTGTATCACCATCACTTAGCACAGTACCTGATTTACAGTAAGCATTCGGTGATAGTTATTTTTTAATACGTTTTATTTATTTTTAGAGAAAGAGGAAGGGAGAGGGATAGAGAGATAGAAACATCCATGAGAGAGGAACATCATTGATTGCTGCTCCTGCATGGCCCCTCCTGAGGACTGAGCCTGCAACCAAGGGATGTGCCCAGGACTCTTCAGTCCACAGGCCGATACGCTGTCCACTGAGCCAAAGTGGCTAGGGCCTTGAATTAGCTTTTAAACTTTTTTTCCATAGGTCCAGTTCTTACTTTACCCCTTCCAGCATGCCCTCTTTACTGATGCCTGAGCACAGGGACCTTGCCGCTTCAGTATGCTTACCACACTATACTGTGATTATTTGCTTATGTGTCTTCTCCTCTAACAAGCTTCTGCTGTCCCAGCTCCAGTACAATGTCTGGGAGATAGTAGTTGCTCAATAAATGTTTATTGAATTGATCTGTTGAAGTTTTTAGTAGTATCTTAAAATCAGTTAGATGCAAAAATTGAAAGGAAGATGGTGAAAGAGACAGTTACATGGTCTAAAAATTTAGAAGACTATAATTTCCTTGAAAGCAGAAATCATAACTTTTAAATTTTATTTTCATTGTATGTAAGAGTTGCCAGTCAGAACATAAATTATCATAGAATTAAACTGAATAAATTGATAATAGTCAAGAATTGAGTCAACAAGTATTGGTGGGTGAAAGTAGAAGAAGCTAAACTTTGGATTTTTAAAAATTCTCAAATTTAAAAATTAATCTGTTGCTTTAAAAAATACAACTGATCTCATTGAATGTTATGTTTCTACTTGACTCTGATATTCTGGAATTATTCTCAGACTTTTCTTTATTTCTCATAACTTTTGAATCTCAATTTTATTGCTTATTCCTACTTACTTTCTTCTATCCTCAAAGTTCATTCAGATCAAATTTCCCCTTCCATGAAGCCTTCCCTGACTGTTCAATTAATATTCTATCTCCTTTATAAACTTTACTAGCCTTAACTATTGTGCAGTGGGGAAGGTTATGTGCTTTGCTATTGAAATGCTTAAGAGCCAAAAGTTGTAACCAGATTTCTTGAGTTAGAATCCCAGCTGCACCACTTCTGAGCAAATGTCTTAGCTTTGGTGGGATTCAATTTCTCTTCTATACAATTAAGATAATCAATGGTTCCAGACTTATTATATTGTTATTTTGTCATGAAGATTAAATGGGTTAATATATGTAACTAGAGGCCTGGTGCACAAAATTCATGCACTTGTGTCCCTCAGCCTGACCTGTGCCCTCTCGCAGTCCGGGAGCCCTTGGGGGATGTCTGACGACTGTCAGTAGGACATCCTTAGCACTGCCGCTGAGGTGGGAGAGGCTCCCACCACCACCATTGTGCTCATCATCTGTGATCCCAGCTTCCGGCTTAGCAGCGCTCCCCCTGTGGGAGTGTACTGACCACTAGGGAGCAGCTCCTGTGTTGAACATCTGCCCCCTGGTGGTCAGTGCACGTCATAGTGACTGGTCGTTCCCCCGTTGGGCTGAAACTGGCTTTCTGACATCCCCTGAGGGGTCCCAGATTGCGAGAGGGTGCAGGCCAGGCCGAGGGACCCTACTGGTGCACAATCAGGGCCAGGGAGGGATTCAGGAGGTTGGCCAGCCAGAGAGGGACCGTGGGAGGACTCCAGGGTGTGTCCAGCCCCTCTCGCTCAGTGCCAATTGGCCAGACCCCAGCAGCAAGCTAACCTACTGGTTGGAGTTTCTGCCCCCTGGTGGTCAGTGCACATCATGGTGAGTGTTTGAGCAGCCTTAGCATATTACGCTTTGATTGGTTGAATGGCTGACCAGACGACCAGACACTTAGCATATTAGGCTTTTATTATATAGGATTACTTGGAACAGTGTCTGGAGCATACAAAGTGCTATATATGTGTTAATGTTTTTTCTCTTTTTACTATAGCTGCAAAAATTTTTAACTCCTTAAGTTTAATATGTTATCCTAAAATTAGGATGAAATATGTACATCATTAAAATGGACATAACAGACCAGTGAGAAATAGTGTGAGGCAATGGCTAGGAGCATGACCACTGGAGCCAGACTACCAGAGTCTAAATGCCAGTTCTGTCACTTATTGGTTATGTCACTTATGACAAGTTACTTTAAGACTCATGACCTCTCATACCTTCAATATTCTTCCCGTTAAAACTCTGCATAATAGAGCATCTATCTAATAGGATTATGCTGAGAATAAAAAGAGTTAATGTATGTAAAGTGGCTAGAAAAGTGACTGATACATCATTATAACTACTCAAAAAGGTTTTGCTATTTTTATTAAACCACCCAGACTAATAAATTATCACGTATTTCAATATATTACTTTTAATACAAGTTTTGTTTTTCTCTTAGATTGTCAACTGTTGAATGGGGTACTTCCCTTCCACCCTCCCCTCCAACATCCTGATTTAGGTCAAGGCTGTATCCCTTATTCTTTGTGTAAACTTGTGCAAGTGATGCTGAACTTTACCCATCTATAAATTGAACTTGAATTTAAACGAGGCTTAAATAAACTTGATATGTATTTAATTACCATGCAGCAAGATGCCAAGAAGTAGGCAATTGTTGGCCTTGGTTCAACATCTCAAAGATTTCAGGGTCAAAGTCTTGTGAGATTTTGAGACTTCTTTTCATCATTGAAATATCACTGCTTTGTTGTCTCCACTCTCTATGGCTACATTCCAGTCAAGATGAAAAAGTAATGGAGGAGAAGGAGCAAGGTGTTGTATAAAGAAACACACTTTCCTGAAATACCTAGGACTTCTATATACTTTCCTTGGTTGGATTGGCACATGGCCTGCACTACATGCAAGGTTGTCTAGGAATATTAAGTTTTAGCTTTAATATATAAGAAATAAGAGAAAACAGGGATGGACTAAATGTTGATGTGTCTATTTACTGTATAAGTAGACTTATTTCATAAGGCTTTTATATACACATGATTTAATGGGTGTAAATTTGCTTTTTAAACTTTATAAAAAGAAATGTATCAAAATAGAAACAGATATTGAATTTCCTAGAACATTTAATTCCCAGTATGTTGAACATGATTCTTCCTAAGAAAGAAATAATGTAAAACATTTTTATAATAGTTAATTTTTCTATTTATAAAGTTCAATTATTTTATTTCTCTCAAAACACTGTAAGTTTAAGTTCAGTTTTTTAAAATGTAATTTTATTCCTTATTTAATCATAAATATTATTTGAAATTGGAGAAATATTGATAAATGAATATTTGCACTCATTCATGCAATATAATGCAGTAAATGGGTTCCAGAAAATCTAGTCTTATAAATGCCGGATCACATTATTGCAAATTTAATAAGACCATTAAATGCTTATTATGGTGCTTATGGTCTAACACACCTACCAAGAATTTTGATTCCAACTGTGGTTTGGCATTACCTGGTATCAGATGTGCACACTGGCTTAGCTGTCAATGGAATTAATGCTTGTTCTTGTGGCTGTGATGAAACATCTGCAAGAGTAGCAATGCATTTAGTAATCTTATAGTTATTTGATGTCCACTATTTTTTCTGGTGCAAGGAGAACAGTTTGGGAGACATGCTGGGAAGGTCAAGAGACACCTTTTGTGAGATAGGGTTGCCTGTCCCACAACCTGTGGCTAGCCTTTCAACTTACCCTCTGTTCCAGTCTCATCCCTTCCTCCAAACATAAGAACTTAACCTCACTTTTTTGGGCATTAGGGGCTGGGTGAATTTACCTCATTATGGGATTTTATTACAAATACTACTTAGTACCTATTATATGGTAGGCACTGTATTTAGAACCAGGGGACGTTTGGTAAATGAACAAATAAATATATAATTATTAATTTGGATAAATGTGGTGACAAATGTTAATGAAGCACTCCAATAAGGGGAAAAAAATGGCACCAATACAATGGTTGGAAAATGACTTGGTGTGGAAGTTACATTTAAGGTAAAAACTGAAGGATAAGAGAGTATATCAATACTCCTTGCAGCAAACAGATGAATAACCTAAGTGGTTAGTTAATAAGCATCTTTAAGCAAAGGAACAGTTTAAGAGGAATGGCATGGTATAATGCAGCACTTCAGGTCTCCTAATAACGTGTGTTGGGGTTGAAGGGGGAGTACAGAACTTACTACCTCTTGAAGAGGCAAGGAAAAGGGGCAATTATTCTGGAATCTGGGTGGAGAGAAATACTCATAAAATTTTTGTATGTATTGTAGAATGATACAGCCACATCCTGGGAAGGCAATTTGTACTACGTGTTCACATGATCATATGTTTTTATAAATTTGAAAAAAACAAACAAACCAACAACCCACGAATACATTTTAGCTACAATCAGTCATTTTCCTTTCTGAATTCCCCTCGTTCATGCTGGCTATTAATGGCCATTTTAGGGATCCAGCCAATGTGAATTTTAAATGGTTGAGATATTTGGATTTACTGGGCTTTATATATGTGGTTTGTAATCACTTTCACAGAAGTTAAGTTATATTTAGCCATTCATGTGTAATGCTGTTCAGCAAAACTTCTATTACCCATTTGCTGACTCACTCTGCATAAGTGACAAATCCAGAAGTCTAATAATTGATATCTTAGGGTGCTAAGTACTGGGTACTAAGTACTAGAAATATTTTGAGTAGTGGAAGAGAAAGCAATGGGTTTTAAAATGCAAAAAACCAAACGCTCTTCTGTGGAAAACCCAACATTCAAACAGGTTAAAACTTGGAGCAGAAGAGTAGATATCTTTGATGCCTTGCCAATTGAAAATATCTGTGAGAAATATATTTAAAAATGCAGAAAATAAAGTTAAAATAATACCATGCATTTTTCTTTTATGGTGGAAATTGTACAAAATATAATTTACCAGTGTTCCTGTGTTTGTAGAACACCAAACTAAGCAATAATGTAAACATCTATGTAAATTATAATACATATTTTACAAATCCCAACTATCAATATTTTTTGAGGTCTAGTGATATTTTATTTAGAAAAACAGATACCACTGAAGCCACAAGATTTTATTTTTTTCTTTTAAATGCCACACTAATTAGGTGTAAGATATTCCTGAATAATAAGAGTATTTACACTTTGAATATAAAATAAATATAAAATAACTGAAAAATTAGTTATCCAGTGATTCATCTTGCATTTCCACTGTTCACCTTCTGTTTCATTTTTCTTTGTCTTTTGTAAACCCTTTTCTTTCTTGCTTTTAAATCAACTTTTGGCTCTGGTTTTACCCACTATATTTCTATAGGTTTTTCCTCAGCTGATGTAACAAAAGCATCTGCCGTGGGATCATGTGGAAGGATAGTCTTTGGTTCTTTCTTTCTCAGTTTTTGGGCCTCTTTAACTTGCTGTTTCTCCTTGTATTTTGCAGCTTTGATGGATCTTATGCATGTCTTACACTAATGCATGTTTGGTGACTGGTAGTGAGGATTTTCATATAAAGTTGGTCCTCCAAAACTTCCCTGGAAAATCTTTATGAGATTTAAGATGAAACAAAGTCCTATTTCTACAAGAGCAGCATCTTCTATGATCTGAAAGTTCCGAAACCCTATCCTATTATCCAAAACAGTGAAAGTAAACACGTGGTCCACAAATGGTTGGTTTGGGGATGGTGGCGTGGTGTACTAAAGATCTGAATTAAGAGTTCTTTTAACAAAGCATAATGTGGTAATTCATCAAAAGCAGGGTCAAAAGACAAAAGGGGCTGAGAACCTTTCAAACAGTTTCCAGTCATCTTTAGTTCAGGGAAGGTCTGAATATTTGGAACTAGGAATTTAGCAGATGGTCCATGATGTGAATTAGAAAGCCACATACAGAGATCTTGTTTCTTCTTACCTTCAAAATAGATACATTTATTGCAGTCTTTCATTTCACAAAGCTCATTCATCACAAATAACTTATCTTTACGATCCATTTTAGTATCTGCTTTAGAATGAGGCATCAACATTCCTAAGTCTTGTTCTGAAATTTATTCCTCTGGAAGAAAAGATGAAGACCTGTTCCTTATTTTTCCACTTGCCCTTGCGAAAGGGGCCTGGGGTGCAATTTCTGTCTTCTTCCTCCGCCTCCTCTGCCTTGTCGTGCTGCCTAGCTGGAAGCCGGTCATCTTTTTCCTTCCTTCTCGGCCCCTTCAATGGGATTGGCGACAGCCAGGCCTCCATGCAGCTTCCCTCTTGGTCCACCAATATTTTTTAACAACACTGGTAGATAGAATAATTATCTTTCTGTTCACTTGATGGAAAATGATTTCATGAAATCAGTGTCACATGCAGAGGTGATTAAAGAGTATGCAACCACATGCATATAAGCATAACCAATGGACGCAGACAACAAGGGGTGAGGGTGAGGGCAGGAATGGGGGTTTGGGGGGCAGTGGGGGGGGGGTAAGCACACATTTGCCTTAATCAATCAAGGGGGAAAAAAAGGATATGCAACCAAGTAATAAATATACTAGAGATATGTCAATATTATTACTTTATCTCCTAGGTTTTTTAATTTTTGTAATATTTGTCACACCTTAGTTAATTTTTATATGTGACTTCTCTTCTTAGTGTAAATATTTATGCTTCTATCAAATATTATGTTCATAATATTGTTTTCTTCTTATTTTGGCTCCACAAAACTTAATCTGCCCTTGAACCAAGGGTGTTTTCTGAATAATTATCTTCTCCAGTAAAGAAGGAGATAAGGAACACTTAACAAGCTTCCGATGATTTACCTTACTTGCCCTTAATAAAACCTTCTTAAACTGGTGCATAAATTGAACCATTTCTGGGAAGATACTGCCTACTTTGTTGTTAGAAAAATGCCAGCAACCTTCCATGATCAATTATACTCTTTCATTCGCAGGAAGTAAGATACTTTGTGTGAGAGAGAACTGATTACAACTAATGACTATCCTGAAAACAGATCTCCATGACATCATGTAAGTAAATTAGTAAGACAGTTTATTCTAAATAGTCTCTTGTATTGAAGCCATTACATAAAAATACACATCAAAGGTAATATTTTCAAGAAAAATTTCATCTTATAAATCATATCTCACTCAGAAGCATATTCATTGTTTGTGTTCAATATTGAGAAGCCTTATCAATGGTTCATAATTGTTATTAACCTTATGATATCTACGTTTAGCTATTAGCATAATTGGTTAAATTATATTAATTATTGGTTAAAACACACACCAGATTATTTTAATTTTCTATCTATGTTAATCTAAAACATATTCTTCTATTTCTAAGTCAAACCTTTGGAAAAATATATGTAAGGAACAGTGTTGAAATGCTGCTACATCTGTCCTTCAGACTTTGGGAACATTGCAAAGAATGTGTGTCTACATATAAAGCTCAAAATATAAGTCATTGTTCTTTGTCATCCAAGTATGTATGTCCTTTGGTGAATAGATTTGCTTCCACAGAACAGAGTGATATATTTAAAACATGAAACTGATTATCACTCATATACTTAGCTTCTTCATTATCTCCTCATGTCTCTAGAATAGAATTGGAACCCCTTAACACATCTCCAGGCCCTGACTCATTTCTCAGTACTCTGCCATTTCATACTGTACCATGTCATAGTACATTAGTTTTAGGGATGTTTCTTTTGTAAATAATTTGCTCATTCCCCATCTTTTTTAGTAGTTTTCATAATGATTTATCAGTTCTAACCATATTTTTTAATAAATCCTATTTTGTTGAAAATTCATATTGTGACTACGACTGCATGTACTTATTCGCCTGCCACATTGTTGTGCTTCAGTGTTTAGAAAGTAAATAATATGCAAAGTGCATAAAATTTGATAATATTTTGAATAGTCAGTAAATCAATATAAAATTAAATACTAAAATTATTTTCATATGTTCTCAGAAGTTACAGTTCTCAAGTCTTCAAAAGTAATAGGCAAAATACTTAATATAATGACTAAATATCTATATTTAACCACATTTTACTTAAAATGCTAGAACTTTTTATTTCTAAAATTTACTTAGATTTTTGAAATATTTTTGTAAGAATAAAAGTATTCACAAGTTTATCATTCAATATCCACCTGCCTTTAATTGTAAAGAACATGTATCATGTCTACATATGATTATTTAGCAATAATATAAATTCTATTAATATTGCTAAATTTTCCTCTTTGTCTAGTGCAATAATTGCAAAATTCAACTGGGGGAAAAAATTCAACAAGTTTAGGAACTAAAATTGAACACAAAGGTAATCAAGAAAATGTATATTTAGCAACCACTGGGAAACCATACTTTGTTACACAAGAATCTAATGCATTCATGCTTTCTAAGAGAAAGGATATTCAAGTTAATTTGTGTTTGTATTTTCCTTTAGCTAAGTGCTCTGCTTCTCACATTTGCTCTATATCCCAGTGTAGACTTTTTCTCCAGAGTCAACAAAGGTACTCTCATAAACCCTCATGATGTTTGGATTAAGACACTTCTAATTTTAAAATATGGGGGCAAGAAAAGTGAAAAATATTCCCCTTGGACTTAAATAGCATTAGTCATGAGAGTAAATGTTAGGGTTACAGAATTGCTCATGTGTTCATTAATACACTTTTGGGGTGGATGCGTTCCTGAAGTTTTAGGCACTGTAAAGTGTAGGTCCTGGGAAGGCCCTCTATACCAGGTGTAAGGATGGTACTAGGAACTAGTGTATGTGTAGTGTGTTAGATTGGGAGCTTGTACTGAGGGTGAGACAGACTTCTTGTCTTCTTTTAACAAAATACCTTTGTTTCCAACTTGAAAAGATGTGTATATTATTAATCTAGGGTTATTTTTATTATGTTAAAAAATCACTTAACAGCTCTGGCTGGTTTGGCTCAGTAGATAGTGTCAGCGTGAGGACCGAAGTGTCCTGGGTTCAATTCCGGTCAGGGGCACCTGCCTGGGTTGTGGGCTCGATCCCCAGTAGGGGGCAAGCAGGAAGCAGCTGATCAATGATTCTCTCTCATCATTGATGTTTCTATCTCTCTCTCTCCCTCTCCCTTCCTCTCTGAAATCAATAAAAATACATTTTAAAAACAAACAAAAACCACTTAACATAAAATTTACCATTTTAATAATTTTTAAGTGTACTACATACAGTACCATAGTATATGCAACAAATCCTAGAACTTTCACTTTTTTTCAGAACTTTCATTTTTAAAAACTGATTTAGATGGACTTTTCTTTGTTGGAAGATATTTGTTTATTGATTTAATCCCCTTACTAATTATTGATCTCTGATTTTTTAAAAAATATATTTTTCATTATTCAGTCTTGGCATATTTCTAGAATTTTATCTCTTTTCTACTAGATTGTCCATTATTGGTGTATACTTATTCATAGCAGTCTCATATGACCCTTTTTATTTCCATGGCATCAGTAATGTCTTCTCATTATTTTCTGATTTCTGTTTTTTCAGTCTTACAGGAAATGAAAGTTTGTGTCCCTCCAAAATTCTTATGTTGAAATTCTAATTCCCAATATGAGGATGTTAGGAAGTGGGGCCTTGGGGAAGTAATTAGGTAATGAGAATGGATCCCTTGTTAATGAGAATTGTGTCTTTCTGACAAGAGACACAGACAGCTTGCTTCCTTTCTTGACTCTCTACCATGTGAGAATACAAAAAAGAAAATGGCCATCTGCAAAGTGGAAAGTGGGCCCTCGTCAGACAAAGCACCTGCTCACTCCTTCGTTTTGGAATTCCCAGCCTCAGACCGTGAGAAATAAATGTTTGTTGTTTAGGCCACCCAGTTTATGGTACTTCTTTGTAGCAGCCTGCATTGACTAAGACTTGGTCTCTTTATTTTTTTCTTCTTATTTGGCTTAGCTAAGAGTTTGATGATCTTTTTTTTAAAAATAGCTCTTACATTAACCCCAAGAAATCTGAGGCATTTCTATACACCAATAGTGAACTTTCAGAAAGAGAGATTATAAAAACAATCCCGTTTACCATTGCACCAAAAAAATTAAGCTACCTAGGAATAAACTTAACTAAAGAGGTAAAAGACCTCTACTCAGAAAACTACAGGACGTTGAAAAAAGATATAGAGGAAGACATAAACAGATGGAAGAACATACCGTGTTCATGGATTGGTAGAATCAACATCATTAAAATGTCCATACTACCCAAAGCAATCTATAAATTCAACGCACTTCCCATTAAAATACCAACAGCATACTTCATAGATCTAGAACGAACTCTCCAAAAATTCATCTGGAATAAAAAAATACCCCGAATAGCTGCAGCAATCCTGAAAAAGAACAAAGTAGGTGGGATCTCAATACCAGATATCAAGTTGTATTACAAAGCCACTGTTCTCAAAACTGCCTCTACTGGCACAAGAATAGGCATATAGATCAATGGAATAGAATAGAGAGCCCAGAAATCGGCCCGAACCAATATGCTCAATTAATATTTGACAAAGGAGGCAAGAACATACAATGGAGCCAAGATAGTCTCTTCAATAAATGGTGTTGGGGGCGGCATAGGTAAACACCGGAAATTGCTCCCACAACAACTTCAAAAATACAACTAAAAGATAAAACAGACATCATCCAGAACCACAGGAAGGCTGGCTGAGTGGAAATTCTACAACTAGAAGGAAAGAGAAAAGTACACTGAGACTCAGAGGAGGTGCGGTGCGGAAGTAAAATGCAGAGGTACGGAGGCGCAAGCGGCAAGGGCTGGCAACTGAGGACGTGGCTGTCTTTTTGAATTGGGAGGGAGTCACAAGCTCCCGACTGCTCTGAACTACAGTTCCGGGAAGTCTCTGGGGATCCAGACTCATACGGGGAGAAACTGGACTGTCTGGCAGTGGGCAGAACTCGGAACTCGAGGGGAGCTTTCTCTCAGAGGTGCGTGCAGTGATTACCATGGGGCACTGAGACACAGGTCCTCTTAAGGCAGGGCTGAGGATCAGCTGTAGCTGCTTGCTCCACCCTGTTGATCCCCTGAGACCCTGCCCCACCCAAGCTGCACAGAGGCTTTTGCATATGAATGCCCTGGCCCTTTGCAATCTGAAAATTACCTAACAAACTGCAGTTGGGTCAAACAGACCCAGAACTTCCAAGAGAAGGCCCAAGGCCCCAAGCAGCTTGCATTGCTTCACAGCTGGGCCTCATCTGGGCACCTCCAAAACCCAAACAAGGAAGAGGAATCTGCATATCTCTCCATAGCTCCTGCTGGGAAGCCTCAGGCAGAGGCTAAATTAGCACCTCCTTGGAGATCCAAGAGCCCGTGTATCCAGTGGTCAGAGTGGGACCATCCAGATTACAACTCCTCAGATCCATAAGGGACACATGCAGGGGGCAGACTCAGTGAGCACCAAAGCCCCACTGAAGCAAGTCTTGCCCCATAAGAGTGTCTTCAGCACAGAAGTTCTCCCACCGTAGACACAGCTGACTCTCACAGCCAATTGGCCTGGAGGTCAATTCCTCCCAGTGATACCTACAACATTCAAGGCTTAACTACAACAAGACTATGCACAAAGCCCACAAAGGGTTGCACCAAGAGTGTCCAACTCAGGTAATTGGGGAGGCTGAGCCACTGGGCCCTATAGGACACCTAGCACACAAAGCCACTCTACCAACACAGGGAAGCATAAAAAATGTGGAGACAAAGAAACAGGTCACAAATGACAGATATGGAGGAAAGCAAATGGAGGATATAGAGTTCAAAACCACGGTTATAAGGTTTTTCAAGAATTTTCTAGAAACTGCCAATAAATTTAGTGAGACCCTGAAGGATATGAAAAAAGACCAACTAGAAATTAAGCATACACTGACTGAAATAAAGAAAAATATACAGAGATCCAAGAGCAGACAAGAGGATCGCAAGAATCAAGTCAAAGATTTGAAATACGAAGAAGCAAAAAAATACCCACCAAGAAAAGCAAAAAGAAAAAAGAATCCAAAAATATGAAGATAGTGTAAGGAGCCTCTGGGACAACTTCAAGCGCACCAACATCTGAATCATAGGGATGCCAGAAGAAGAGAGAGCAAGATATTGAAAACCTATTTGAGGAAAAAATGACAGAAAACTTCCCCTACCTGGTGAAAGAAATAGACTTACAAGTCCAGGAGGCACAGAGAACCCCAATCAAAAGGAATCCAAAGAGGACCACACCAAGACACATCATAATTAAAATGCCAAGGGCAAAAGACAAAGAGAGAATCTTAAAAGCAGCAAGAGAAAAACAGTCAGTCACCTACAAGGGAATACCCATACGACTGTCAGCTGATTTCTCAACAGAAACTATGCAGGCCAGAAGGGAGTGGCAAGAAATATTCAAAGTGATGAATGCCAAGAACCTATAACCAAGATTACTTTATCCAGCAAAGCTATTATTCAGAATTGAAGGTCAGATAAAGAGCTTCACAGATAAGGAAAAGCTAAAGGAGTTCATCACCACCAAATCAGTATTATATGAAATGCTGAAAGGTATCCTTTAAGAAGAGGAAGAAGAAAAAGGTAAAAATTATGAACAACAAATACATATCTATAAACAAGTGAATCTAAAAATCAAGTTAATAAATAATCTGATGAAGAGAAAAAAAATGGTGTTGGGAAAATTGGACAGATATATGCAAGAAAATGAGACTAGACCACCAACTTACACCATACACAAAAATAAACTCAAAATGGATAAAGGATTTAAATGTACACCAGGAAACCATAAAAATTCTAGAAGAATCCAAAGGCAACAAAATCTCAGACATATGCCGAAGCAATTTCTTCACTGATACAGCTCCTAGGGCACTTGAAACGAAAGAGAAAATGAACAAATGGGACTACATCAAAATAAAAAGCTTCTGCACAGCAAAAGAAACCATCAACAAAACAACGAGAAAACCCACTGTGTGGGAAAACATATTTGTCAATGTCATATCTGATAAGGGCCTAATCTCCAAAATTTATAGAGAACTCATACAACTTAACAAAACGAAGATAAACAATCCAATCAAAAAATGGGCAAAGGACCTAAATAGACACCTTTCAAAAGAGGACATTCAGAAAGCCAAGAGACATATGAAAACATGTTCAAAGTCACTAATCATCCGAGAGATGCAAATCAAAACAACAATGAGGTACCATCTCACACCTGTCAGACTGGCTATCATCAACAAATCCACAAACGACAAGTGCTGGAGAGGATGTGGAGAAAAAGGACCACTTGTGCACTGCTGGTGGGAATGCAGACTGGTGCAGCCACTATGGAAGACAGAATGGAGTTTCCTCAAAAAGTTAAAAATGGAACTCCCATTTGACCCTGTGATCCCACTTCTAGGAATATATCCCAAGAAACCAGAAACAACAATCAGAAAGGATATATGCACCCATATGTTCAT
The DNA here is from genome assembly GCF_963259705.1 of Myotis daubentonii. Taxonomy (NCBI): domain Eukaryota; kingdom Metazoa; phylum Chordata; class Mammalia; order Chiroptera; family Vespertilionidae; genus Myotis; species Myotis daubentonii. The sequence goes on along the minus strand of NC_081849.1, from coordinate 68,778,932 downwards.
AGCAGCACAATTCACCATAGCTAAGATCTGGAAACAGCCTAAGTGCCCATCAGTAGATGAATGGATTAGAAAACTGTGGTACATCTACACGATGGAATACTATGCTGCTCTAAAAAGGAAGGAACTCTTACCATTTGCAACGTCATGGATGAACTGGAGAGCATTATGCTAAGTGAAATAAGCCAGTCAATGAAGGAAAAATACCACATGATCTCACTCATTCATGGATAATAGAGACCATTATAAACTTTTGAACAATAATAGATACAGAGGCAGAGCTGCCTCAAACAGATTGTCAAACTGCAGCGGGAAGGCCGGGGAGGGTTGGGGGACAGGAGGTAGGGGGGTAAGAGATCAACCAAAGGATTTGTATGCATGCATATAAGCATAACCAATGGACATAAGACACCGGGGGATAGGGGAGGCTAGGGGACTGTCTAGGGTTGGGGGGGGGGGGGAAGGGGGAAAGAAATGGACACATATGTAATACCCTTTGTATTACTTTAAGCAATAAAAAAAAGAAATAGTCATACTTTTAAAAAAAAATAGCTATTACAATAAAGATTCCTGTCAAGATAAGGTTATTTGCATGCCAGAGTGCACGTGATTGGTTCAGTCAATATAGGCCAGGTTGGGCCAAGCTAGCTGAACAAAAGTCCTATAAGTAAGGATATACAGAAGAAGCCACATCAAGACTGGTAGTAGAGGTGGAGACTCGAAAGGGCCTGGCCCCACACCCATGTGTGGAGGTTGAGAATCCAGAGGGATATCTCAGCTGCCCAGGTTCCCTTTGAGCAGCAAGCCCAGGCTCACACTGGGCTCTTCAGCCTAGAGCACTAGGGAGAGGAGCCCCCATAACTGGCTGTGAAATTCAGCAGGAACTCTATTTATCCAGGTGAGAGGGAAGGCTGCTGGAAATATAGGCATAATCTTAAAGGGGCTTTGCACAGACTTACACATGGGCACTCACGCTGGGCTTAAGCTAAAGGGCAGTGGTCCAGGAAGCACCACAGACATATAGGGAAAACCTGAGCTATGTGGCTCATCTCAGTGACATATATAGCAGTATAAGAGGCCAAGCCAGACAATTCAAATTATCTGAACCATGCTTGTTTGCTAAAATTTCATTGGTCAAATTAAGCCATAAGTCTACCCCAACATTAATGGGGTGACAAAATCTACTCTGCCCACACTAGTGAAAGGGGGTATGAAGGCAAGTGACAAAGGCCCTTAATGTAATATAAAAGAAGTAAAGCATTGAGAGCAAATATTCAGTGTACTATTAGGAGAAGAAGGGAGAAAAAGTTATAAAGAGAGAAGATGACAAACATAACTGATGATTTTTTAGTTCACATAACACCTATATGTACCTCTTGTAAATACATATGCCGAATTCTCCCTGGAGCTTTCCTATATGAAGTTAAATAGATTCCTCTTCTTTGAAACCAAAGGGTTACTGAACAAAGGACACATTTAATATTAGCTAAATTGAATAGAATATATGTTAAGTAAAAATTATATTAAATCTTTCCAAAATTTAACTATATATAAAAAGTACAAAACATAAAATGTGTTGATCACAGAGTCTTCTACAATGCTTAAATTTTACTTTTGATGTATTTTCATGATAACTCTGTATCATTTTTCAGTTATTATGGAGTATTTTGTTTAATAAAGCCCTTTAAAAAGGATGTCACTCCTGCCACCTTCATCCTTGAAATACTCTCTGTATGAAGGAGCACTCTACTTTTAAAATATTTTAAAGAAATTTCAACCAATTTTTACTAGCATTATGTTTAAGAAGTTACTGATGAAGAAAAACCATCAAAGTCTTCACTCCATTCACTTTCCTGCTTTAAAAGAGAAGTTTGAGGTTCTTACTGAGTGCTTTTTAATAAAAGTGAAGCACAAATACAGAAAGTGACTTTTAAAAAGTTTTAAATTTTCTTATGCCTTCCTGTGAAACTATAAAGGCAAAATTGAGAATATTTGACCTGAGAATACAAGGACTTAAAACTGAAAATTTAAAAATCAATCAGCTTTATGAGGCAACTTCTATAAAATCTAAAATGTGGCAATTTCTAAAATGAAAAAGCTTAATATTTTAGTGTTCAATTTTTATTGGTTTTTCTAAACTTCCAAAGCAAAAGCTATAAAGGAGAACATAAGAAACAAAAAGGTGCACAGCACAAAATATTAATGCAGTAATTTCTTGCATTTTTATTATTCCTTCAGTACTCCAAGTACTTTTAAGGCAATATTTAAACCTTATATCACCTTGAGAAGGACTATTGAGTTAGTCATTAAAATGCAATTCTTGGTTATCGACACGATTAGAAACCTTGACTAAAATTCACCCATAATATTATAAAATTAACCCCATTAAGCACTGTGTATTGTCATAGACTATTTTGCTTAAATATTCTCTGCTTGGGGGTACAGTAAAAAAAAGTGGAAAAAATGGAGTACTGCTGCATTTTGTACAAAGCTCTTACATAAACACTGAGTTCCATGAACATATTTAATAATTCAGTAACTGAAATTACAAACTTCCACATGATTTACTTTTATAGATACTACCCAATTTTGTTTAAACAAGAATGTCTTAATTTTTCAGAGGTTGGGAAACTGAGATTTTGATAAAAATTAAAGGATCTTCTTCCAAGAAGAGCAAAACTTACGCACTATACACAACCTACTCTATACAATTTATGGGAGGAAAGAACTTCTGAGACCTATCCCGGTATTCTGCAAGCCCTTGAACCCCAGTTCAGTATCTCAGCAAGTTCAGACTAGTCTAATTTCTTCTTTGCCTTCATACTTCTTTTCTTGGTTAAAAAATATTAGTTTTGGGGGAAGAAAATTAATAGGATATATTTTCTACAAAGAAAACAACTATAATTAGGCTAATTAGCAACTTACAGATACCAATTGGGAATGTTAGGATAAATATTCAGATCTACTTTATTAATTGAAATAATCTTTAACTCATGATGATAGAACATTACTTTAACTAAGTTAAATATTTATAACACTGTATAATTTATAAAAGGCTTTCATAGTCAGGGCCTTTCTAAAATCCTTATAATAAAATGGTTAAGTATGAAAGGTACATCTTATTATTAGCCCTGTTTTGTGAATTAAGACGGTAAGAATCAAGATTCAAGAGATTAAATAATTTGTCTAAGGTGATTCAAATAGTATTCTTTAAAGCAGGAACTCAGGTTCTGTTCTCATATATCACACTATAATAAGATAAATTTAAATGAATGCATGAATAATACAATTGTCCCTTGAACTTACTGCACATGCTGTCCTATTTCTTGAAAGGCTCTTACTGGTATATACACACATATATTTCTTTATTCATATGTAGTTATTGGATAGCTATCTGCTCTGTGCCAATGTGCTTTAAATAATGTTTACAATTGAGAGTCCAGACCCTGCTCAATTGCAACTTATAGTGAATTGTGAGACATAGCATTCAATTATCTTCTGTGCTTCATTTAAAGCCAACATATCAGAAAAATTAATATATTTGAAAAGCAAACTGAAATCTTGTTTAAGTCATTAAAACTATATATATAATCATTTCAGATGTGATGATACTTTGACTATGGATCAAAGATAACATATGTAGTCGAAAAATGTTTTCTAAATAGTTTTTCTGTAATAGTGATGAGGTACACTGATTCTTCCACATTTTCTTACTCAAAGCTTATAAGAAGGCTGTCTCAGTGTTTGGTTTATAACCGAATGAAGTTAATTGACACATTCAAGAACTTGCAAAAATTTGAAAAGTTAATTGTACTAAAGTGCCTGGGATTTGTTCAATATCATAAGATTTCGTAATGACTTGTTGGACAAAAGGATTGATGAGGTATTATTGCTCAGGTTTAAAAACTCTTCCATTGAAAATTTGAAATTGCTTAGGGGCTTGCCTAGTATATTTTTTAAGGTGGGGGAGAGAGGCAACAACTAAGATCATGTAGTAGGTCTATGTTCTATCAGATCTATAACTCAGAGCACCAAATATTTGTGCAGATGAGGCTCATTGTTAAAAGCATTCATATCAAGTTCTAACTCAATGAATGTCTTGATAGATGTCTGCTTTGCCAAAAAAAAATTTAAAGTTCTAAAGGACAAAATCTAAATTAATTGATGAATATCTCAACATACCAGTTATTCTTGGACATTCAACATATTAATAATCCTGTGTCACCTTCAGTTGACAAAAGTTAAGAATTTTTTCTTAAATTAAAAAGACTTTGAGCCATTGTTATTTACTCTTGTGTGTCTATAAGAATAAAATCTTACAAAACCAGTTCATGGTAAAAAAAAAAAAAAAGTATATGCTCTTCACAATCAAATTAAAATTCTATGAGCCTAGAGTTAAGAAATTTTCTTAGCCTATTTTAAATGCCTTAACCAGCCGAAATTCTTTAAGTACTCTCCAATTTATCTTTTTGAAATATGGGTTTGCCTTATAATGAGAATTCTGTATTTCTTTCTTTTTTAAAAATATATTTTTATTGATTTAAGAGAGAAAGGGAGAGGGAGAAAGAGAGAGAAATATCAATGATGACAGAGTATCATTGATTGGCTGCCTCCTGTATGCCTCTTCCTGGGGATTGAGCCCACAACCCAGACGTATGCCCTGACTGGGAACTGAACCATGACATCCTGGTTCATAGGTCAACATTCAACTACTGAGCCATGCCAGTTGGGCTGTATTTCTTTCTTAAATAGAAAACACGACGTTCTTGGTTTAGTTGTTTTCCAAAGAAGTAGATCTTTTTATGTGTAGTCAAGAAACAGACTGTGGCAAATTTACTTCAGACATACCAGATAAAAAAAAATCTGTTTCTATAGCAAAACCGGCTTCCTTTGACTTTACCAAGATATATTCTTCAAGTAATAAGGTATTTTATGGAAATAAAACCTAAGTGTCTCCATCACAGGTTTCTCTTTGATATATTATCCCCCCAAAACCACTTATCTCCACAGCTGTTCAAAGTCTGTCATCTCCCCCCCATTTACCTGAGACTATCGGGGTCATGGTAGTCTATCAAGGTTTCTCCATGTGCTTACGTTGGCTCATCTGTTCTTTCCTTCCTCATACTGCTAGAGCCTGGTTTCTTCCACAGTGTTCCTAAAGGTAATTAAACCCATGCCCACTTTATTTTGCAAGGAACCACTACAAAGTATTTGTTACTAGATTTTTACAGGTCAAGGTTAGAGATTTATAGAACAAAATATCACAGTGATGTGTAAGCAATAGACAGACATGAATAGAGTAAGAACGACAGGCCAGTGTTTACTTCCTCACTCATCATAAGTCCTAATTTTGGTTTATTAATGTTTGTTTGTTTTCTCTGATGTTTTTATTGTATATTTCCCCACTTGCCCAATCTCCAGCTCAATCAAAAAGCAGATCAAAAGCTCTCTCTCTCTCTCTCTCTCTCTCTCTCTCTCTCTCTCTCTCTCTCCCTCCCACATTCACACCTTTCTTTCCTCTTAGGCGTGCACCTCCGAAAGGGTCTTCACAAGGCTTGAAACCAGGGGCGCAAAGAGCAGAGGCAGCTCTCCCAGGATAGGCCTTGGAACCTGTCTCAAAGGCCCCTTTTCTCTGACTGTCCCACGAGCCAAGGCAGCCCTGCCTAGGCTGTCTCATTGTTTCTTCTATCTTGAGCCCTTCCTTGTTTCACTCTCCTCAGATTTAATAAATGTATTCTCAATATCACCTGGACTCATATTGTGAAATCCTTCCTGCATTTCCACAAAGAAAAAAAAGCAGCAGGTGACATAAGATTCTTGGCACATGCCTTACGGTGACACCAGGGGTATTTCATAAATCTCTCAAGGATATCTCATAAATCTCTCATGAGAGCAGCAATTGAGTTTGTTTGGGTGCCTGTCTGTATGCCACTTGTCAAACGAAGTTCATGGGTCACAGCTACACTGTTTTGCTAAGTGTCTTCCCATGGATGGAGAGCGTTCATTTCAGACCTTGATTTCATTTTGTGACCTTGATTCTTTCCTCTCCAAATCATCTGTATGGAGCTTTTGTGTCCCAGTTACTTCAGGCAGGGATCAAAGAACTGACAGTACTTACCTATTTCTGAATTTAATGCCAAATAGATCTGAGGCTTTGTGCCTACTTTGTAATTTCTAACGTATAGTGGTATATTCTTTTTCTTGTTTTTGAGCATAGATATGTATCTTTAATTTCCAAATATTTTCTATTGGTAACATTTGGGATGAAGAGGTGCATTTGAAAGTGTGAACTTAAGACCATTTTTCTTGAGAAATCTATTATTTTTTTGATATTTTTTGTTTCTAATTTTTTTGGTTTTCCATTTGAAACTATTTTTAATTTCTTGTGCTTAACATTTTTAGAATACCAATTTTCTGAAACAAATTGCTTAGAGATAAAAATATCACTATTCACTTTTAAAAAATATTTTAAATATCTATCTAAATAGCTAGATTTTTATGCCTACTGAGGCAGCTTATATTTCCTATCTACTTCAGTTATGTTGTCTTTTATTGTTTTGATTGAAGTATTGTAAGAGACCCTCACAGATATCTAGTTGGAAAGAGTGGAAAGATTTTATTAGTTTTTTCAAATAATGCTAATATTATTTTTTATACTATTACTAAAAAACAAAACTCAAATGGTAGTTTCTTAAAAGTTGTTTGCTATATATAATTTGATAGAACATCAACAAATTTTTCATACTTTATTAAATTAAAATACTTGGCCTAACTGACATTTCGAATGGATCTTTTTCTCATCTGATTTTTAACACTATTCATTGATGGTTGGGGCCATTTTCCTGTTTATATTTTCTTTTTTTTGTGGTGTGTGGATTATGCTAATATGCCTATGTCCATTGGTTATGCTAATACGCATGCATACAAGTCCTTTGGTTGCTTTCTAACCCTCTCCCCCCACCCCCGCCCTACCATCTGTCTCTGGATATATATATGAACCTGGAAAAGCTTTTTAGTTTGAGAGGCCTCTGGTAATTGACTACTTAGTGCTATCTCTAAGTTTTATGTAAGATGGAAAAAGAAAAAGGTCATTAAAATATTCTATCTGGGCTAGAGTCAGTGGGTTACAAAAACAGAAAGAAATTTAGATTAAAAAAACCCAAGTGATGAATGAAGAATTGTTCCTGAAAAGTGTACCTACTGTATCTTATCTATTAGTAACTGGAAAAAAGGAATTCAGTGTAGGTAAAATATCCCTACCTGAGGTTCAATCACCTACAGATAATAATAATAATGATGTATTCGAAAATATTATTTGGAGCTCTAGCCAGTTTGGCTCAGTGGATAGAGCCCTAACCAGTTTGGCTCAGCCTGCGGACTCAAGGATCCCGGTTTTGATTCCGGTCAAGGGCATGTACCTCGGTTGCGGGCACATCCCCAGTAGGGAGTGTATAGGAGGCAGCTGATAGATGTTTCTCTCTCATCGATGTTTCTAACTCTCTATCCCTCTCCCTTCCTCTCTGTAAAAAATCAATAAAATATATTTAAAAAATAAAACTAAAAATCATCATTCTCCCCTTTAAAAAAAAAAAGATCCCCCTCCTTTAAAAAAATATTATTTGGAAAATGTAGACTAATAATTAGAATATCTTATAGTGAAATACACAGTTATATCATAAAAGCAAAGCAAAAAGCTTCCTAGGTGCCACTGGCTAAGAATTAAAGATAACTGCCTTTTAAAACAATACTGCTTTTCTTTTTGCCAATGTGTTAACATTTGCAATTCATAAATACACTTAAGCCTGAAAATCACAAAATAAACCAGAATATACCGAAGCAATGTCTTTATCTTCAGAAAGACTTGTGTATTGTGTAGCAATTGAGATAAAGTTATGCTCTTTACAAAGGTTTCTGCCATGTTCTAACATAATGATTTTATAAGTCACAAAAATCTTTTAAGAATATGATCAGTCCAGCTGGCATGGCTCAGTGGTTGAGTGTTGACCTATGAAATAGGAGGTCATGATTTGATTCCGGTTAGGGCATATGCCAGGGTTGTGGACTCGATCCCCAGTGTAGGGCATGCAAGAGGCAGCCAATCTAACGATCCTCTCTCATCATTGATGTTTCTATCTCTCCCTCTCCTTACCTCTCTGAAATCAATAAAAATATAATTTTTAAAAATGATAAAAAAAGAACATGATAAAATCCATTTTCTCTCAAAATTACCTTAAAGTATTATTTGTAAAAACAAACAAACTGATAAATATTGTCTTCCTGAATCTCAAACACCAGATAAAAAGATAGGATCCAGCCTAAAAATTACTGTGTTAAGGAGAAAGGTACTATATCAAGGAGAATATTAGAAAAACAATCTTACCTGATATATTAGATCAACCATAGCCTCCTTTTAAATGAAGACCACCACTATTTTAGAGCACAAAAACAATGGCAATACAAGATCTTGAAATGACTTTAGAATTACTCAAATTCAGGATTTTTAAATGTTTACTGAGTTTTTATAAATCTGATATGCATCCATTCATTACCTCTGTTGAGAAATGTGATTTATTAACATTTTCTGGCTTTAGGAGGGAACAAAATTTATTGTAATAGCAACAAACTAGACCCTAGGTGAATATATTGTTAGCCATCTTTCAGGTCACTTATGGCAACACATCAGAATGATATATCCTATGTTGTAGTTAAAAAAAATATTCCATGTTAGGACTGTGGAAGAGGTGGAAGGAAATAAAACGACATGCATTAAGTCAGAATCAAGTGAGTGGAAAATGGGGCACAAGATTAGGGAAAAAATTAACCCTAGTATTCTATTGAACTAATGAATAATGATTAATTACAGCAGAATGCAAAAAAAAAATGATGGAAGGATTCCTTGGATAGTGGCTTCATCCTGTTAAATTATTAACTGAGTGTGTTAAGTTTTAAGACTTTAATTGAGCAAAAAATAGTTTGAATCATGTAGTTCCAAATAGGAAGTAGTTAGGAGTGCTCCACTGACTGGAGCACAGGGAGAGACTTTTATTTAAAAAAATAAATAAATAAAAGCAGAAGAAACTCAAGGAAATTGTTGATTGGCTCTAGCTTAAGGCCAAGTTGGCTGTTTAAGATTGGTAGTCCTTGGGTTTTGATGTTGTAACCTTGAGGCATTTACAAGCTTAGATTTGGGTTTGCTTACATAGATTGCCATGGTGTTAGAGCCACCACAGTCCAATGGCCTCCTTGTTTCACTAACTTAATAATACTAGCTAAAAAATTGCCATGTGAGAACTAAACTTAGCTTTTTAAAACAGTTTTAGATTTACAGAAAAATCTAGCAAATACTACCGCTTCCCTGTTATTTATACTTTGCTTTAGTGTGGTATATGTTACAATTAATGAACCGAAACTGACACACATTATTATTAACAAAAGCCTTAAATTAAGGCTCACTCTCTGTATTGGTAAGGTCTACTGATTTTGACAAATATATCATGTCATTGATATCTTACAGTATCACAGAGAATATTTCCTGAATCTCAAATGTTCATCCCTCTTCTTTCCTCTGTGATCCCCACCCGAAACCTTGAAAAACCCTAATCTTTTACCATCTCCATCATTTTGCCTTTTCTAGTATATCTTTTAATTGAAACTATACTGGTTCCTTTCACTTATAAATATGCATTTAAGTTTATTTCATGTCTTTTCATAACTTGATAGCTCATTTACTTTTAGCACTGAAATTGTGGTATGGATATACTACAATTTAGCCATTCAGCTACTGAAGAATATCTTGTTTACCTATAGTTTTTGGCAATTATGAATAAAGCTTCAACTAATATTCACATTCAGGTTCAATGTTTTCAACTAAATTTGGTAAATACCGATGAAGGAGATTGCTGGGTCATATGATAAGACTATATTTAGTTTCATACAAAACTGATACACTGTCTCCTAAAGTGGTTGTTAGCCATTTTGCATCCCTAACAATAATGAATAAGAGTTACTATTGCTCCACATCTGATATTTGGTGTTGTCAGTGTTTTAGATTCTCACCAATCTAATAGATGTGTAGTAACACCTGATTGCTGTTTTAACTTGCATTTCCCTAGTGATGTGCAATGCCGAGCACTTTTCATAAACTTGCCATCTGTTTATCTTCTTTTCTGAAGTGTCTGTTTAGATCTTTGTCCATTTTTAATGGGATTGTTTATTTTCTTATGGAGTTTTAAAAGTTATTTGTGTATTTTAGATACAAATATATGCCACTTATATATTTTTTCAAGTATTTTTTCCTAGCGTAAGGGTTATATTTCATTCTTAGTGCCTTTAGCAGGCAGGAAGTTTATTTTAATACAGGTGAACGAATCAATTTTCCTTTTAAGGATTATGGTTTTGGTTTAGTATCTACATACACTGGGACAAATGCAATACTATATAGATTTTCTTCTATGGTATCTTCTGGAAGTTTTATGGTTTTGCATTTTACACTTAAGTCAATGATTCATTTTCAGTTAATTTTTGTGGAAAGATTAAATCTGTGTCTTGATGAACTTTCTTCTTAATTTTGCATTTCAACATCTAATGTTCCAGCAACAGATGTTTCAACATTTATTGAAAAGACTATCTTTTATCCATTCAGTTGCCATCCCCTCTTTGTCAAGATCAGTTGACTCTATTTGAGTGGGTCTATTTCTAGGCTTTTAATTGTTTCATTGATGTAGCTGTCTACTCATTCACAAATACTATACTGTCTTGATTACTGTCGCTTTATAGTAAATCTTTTAGTCAGTATCAGTCTTCTGACTATGGTCTTCTTTAGTATTGTATTAGCTACTCTATATCTTTTGCATTCTCATATACATTTTAGAATCAGTTTGTTGATATCTACAAAATAGCCTGCTGTTATTTTATTTGGGGTTGCTTTGAATTTATAGATACATTTGGGAAAAATTGGTATCTTAGCAATATTGTCTTCTTATTCATGATCAAGGAGTATCTATTATTTAGACCTTTGATTTCTTTCATAGGAATTTTCTAGCTTTCCTCAGACAGATAGTGCGCATAGTTTGCTACATTTGTTCTTCTCTTTTTATGGTGTTAATTTTAAATTTGAAATTAAAAACACAATACCTAGTAAGCTGATCTCAGCTACAGTTTTCTGTGACTCATGCCTTACAAATGTGAGGGTGGTGATTTGCCTTGTGACCTCAATTCTCTGTTCATTGGTACTTCTCTTTATTCTGAGTAGTATTCCATTGTCCACTCACCTACTGCTTCCAAATCTTGGCTATTATAAATAACACTGCAGTAAACACAAAGGTGCAAATATATTCTTTCGAATTAGTGCTTGGTGTTTTTCTGGATAAATTCCCAGAAGTGGAATTGCTGGGTCATAAAGCAGTTCCATTTTTCATTTTTTGAGGTAAATCCATACTGCTTTCCACAGTAGCGGCACCAATCTGCATTCTAATCAACAGTGCACAAGGGTTCACTTTTATCCACAACCTCACCAGCACTTTTTTTTGTTGTTTTATTATATAATAAATCATCCTTTTCATTCTCTGTGACTTTTTTCTTTTCCTTTAAAACTGTGAAGTTTCATCATCTTGAAATCAGAGAAACACAAAATTGCAAAATAACATAAATGAATAAGATGGGATTTAACGTATGAGAAGTATGCATGAAAACATTAAAAATTTACAAAAAATTCACAGAGTGAGCCTTTTTTTCAATACTGGTAGCTTAAATTTCTAAAATTGTAAGTAAAGATTGTATGCATATCATACTAAGTGATATCCACTGCATTAAGGAAGAGACGATAAGAACAGCAGCCATCCAGAAAATAGAATAGTTGCACATGAACTGTCTGGCTCTCAGACAGTCGTTACCCTATTGAGTGAATTCAGACTTCCTGGAAACATGATAAATAATAATTCAGAGAGCAAGGAGTCAGTGGGGGTCTTATTTCATCAGAGAAAATCTGTTCAGGTGACTTTTCAGGAGTTAGCTGTCCAGCCTCCATTACTAAATTAAATATAGCTGGATTAGTCTAGAGATAGGGGTTGCCTCAGTGGCAAGGTTATTAACACAAGGTCTCTGCATGCTCAAATTAGTTAGACAGAACTTAGCATTGTCATTTTCACACATTCCCATAACTGTAGGACACTACCCTGGTAGTCAGGGACCTCAGACTTGGGTCCTGTTTTGGGGCATCTTGTGTTGTAAAGGGTTTCTTCTCCTCTCTTCTCTTCTCTTCTTTTTTTACCCTCCCCTCCCCTCCCCTTCTCTGGAGTACACCAGACTAGTTTATGTCTGCACACACACATTACACTCACTCTCTCACACACACAAGAACTTAAAATTTAATAAAAACCACATGGGCTTGTCTATCACTTGGGATCCAACGTGCAGCACTGATAGGACTCCACCAGTAGCTCTAAATATCTGTTCTCAAAATAAATGCAAGTACCAAGGAAAAGAAAACAGTTCTCCACATTCCTGCCCTATATCCCAGAAGCAAAAGTCAATTGAGTCCAAATGCCATGAAGGTTTGTGGTTTGGATTGTTGCTGACATTGGAGAGGGACACTGTTTCAGAATTCTAGAAGGGTTTTGTTGGTGGAAGCTTTGGTAAGAGAAAAGACAATTAACATGAATTTCTTCCTCTTAAGTGGCATAAAATAATTGATTTTTGCATAATGAAATATGATTTCACAGTTTGCCAACCACTTATTTTCTTTTTCTTTTTATATCTAAAGCTTGGTTCTAGAAGTACTCGAGAATTAAACTTTGTGAAGTTATATAAGGCAACAGAAAAAAATAATTTGCAAAATTAAATAATTCATATTACTCTCAAATTTATATTATCTACAGATCTAGATAAACATGGATGAAGGGTATAACAATTGTTCACATCACTTTAAGAGAGCACAAGGCGAATTTTTAGATGAAGGCTTAATTTTTCTGTAATCCTATATAATAAAGAGCTAATATGCTAATTAGACCAAATAGCAGAACGACTGTCCAGATGATCTTCCGGACAAAGCTGAGGCTGCGAGGACTGAGCCCCTTGCAGGAATTTCATGCATCGGGCCTCTACTAGTTTGATAATTATAGTTTATCACACATGCAATTCTTTTACAATGTTTGAGTATGATAGGTAAAATGTATTGTTAATTTCTGAATCTAAGTTTACTTTAAGGAATTTAGAGACTCAATCCAGTGACAGTTTCAGCAAAGCAGACTGTAAGTTTATATAAATATACACTATATAAGAAATATAATGACTCAGGGTCAATAGCCTGGGTTTGATAATGTACTACAGTTTTGCAACTTCCACCACTGTAGGAACCAAGTGAAGAATACATCGCTTAGCCCTTAATTTAGTGTAATTTCTAGGATGCAATTTTTTTAAAATGAAGACTTTAGTGACTTAAGATTCTTAATTTCATTTTTGCCAGACACTTCCAAACCTTTGAGTGGCACAGCAGTATAACAGGCTAGAGAAATGCCAGAAGTCCATCTGTGTTTCCATAATGCCGATGGATACATACTCCCTGCAGCATTTAACCTGTTCAACTACACAGACACCTCTGTTTTCCTTATCCACCATCCTGAACCTGAGTTTGCTCTTTCAACACTTATATGACTCAAAATTATAGGAAATATCAGTTAACATAAATTGCAACAAAGAGCATCTCTCTTTGGCTTGAAAATTTGGTAGACCAAATCAGGAAGAGACATGCTTTCTTGTGGGAATTTGCTAAAATTGGTACAGGCCCAAATACTCAATTTTTATTATTGCCCTTAAAGTTACCATCTGAGTCAGTATGTGGTCTGTAGCAAGCTATAGTTATACTGAATGTTTTCTTCATATAACCTGAAGCAATACCTTCCCACCCAGAAATTGTGAGTGCTTTGCCTCTCAGGTTTGTATCTTTTTTACACTTAGCAGAGTCAATATTTTGGGGGGCACCCCAATTTCAACAACACATTTTGTGTTAGTTAAAATCCCGATTGGCTGCAAATAAAGACAGGTTTGACAACTATGAGATTTTTCTATCCCACTCAATAAGAAACCTACAGTAGCTATTCAAAGACAATGTCTTCTATTTCTTCCAATTGCACATCTGGTACATGTGTCTTTTTTTCTGGTCATAAGATGACCCTGTTTTCTCAGAAATTATACCTACATTTCAGGTAGAAGAAGAAAGGCAAACAACTAAAGGCAAACAGGCTGACTGAGTCTGTTCGTTTAAAAAACTTTTCTGGAATCCCTACTGAGTGACTTCTGCTGACACTTCCTGTGCAGAACTGGTTATCATGTTACATCCACTTTTAAGATAGCCAGGAAAAGGAACTATTTCACATTTTTAACCTGTTTATATGAGGAAGAAAAGGGGAAATTTGGTTGTGAATGGCCTTTTGTGTAGCTAACTTAATAGTGTTTACCTTATTTTTCTTTATTGGATCCAGAATTCAAAGCTATATTTATCCTAAAATTATGCTAAATTGTTTACATTAGCAATTGGAATTATATTTTTTAATAAAACTTTTTCTGTTTCATTTAGAATATTTAATGCTAGTCTTTCAAATTTTCTTTTTTAAAATTTCTTTATTGATTAAGGTATTACATATATGTCCTTACCCCCCTAACCCCCCCACTCATGCCCTCACCTCCCTGTTATCTGTGTCCATTGGTTAGGCTTATGTGCATGCATACTAGTCCTTTGGTTGATCTTTCCCCCTTACACCCACCCTCCCCTACCTTCCCTCTGAGGTTTAACGGTCTGATCGATGCTTCTCTGTCTCTGAATATGTTTCTGTTCATCAGTTTATGTTGTTCATTATATTCCATAAATGAGTGAGATCATGTGATATTTATCTTTCTCTGACTGGCTTATTTCGCTTAGCATAATGCTCTCCAGTTCCATCCATGCTGTTTCAAATGGTAAAAACTCCTTCTTTTTTACTGCAGCGAATAACACCACAATTTTACACCAGTTTCAACGTAATGAATGTTCTTTTGTTCAGAAATATTTATTAATAAAAGTGACTAACATCTTAATGGAGATAACAAGGCTCTCATATTCAGAGTTTTGGGGAGAAAAAATTTTACTCTACCCTTCTTGATTCTTTCGCTTGTCTAATAATTAAATTAACATGGGACAGATTAACAGGAGAAAATCAAATTTATTTTTGTGCACATGGCAACCGCACATACCTAAGAGAGTAAGAGACACCACACACATGAAAAATTCAAAGACAAAAAGGTAAATTGAGGTATATATGAAAATCCTGAGCTAAGGAAGAAGGTAAGTGTCTGGAGCTTTGGGGAGAAGAGGATAATTTACATGACAATAAGAAGAACAGATATTCAGTAATTAGATCTTTACCCTACATGAGATAGTTCATAAAAAGTTATTCCTGTAATAAACTTATTATGGGCAAGGTCCTCAATTTAAAAACTTTAAAGTATAGATAAAAGTTTCTCTTGAGGCTGCAGGGTCTTGATTGCCTCCAGCTCACAATAATCCACTTGCCAGAATAGCACACTGTGGCCAGGTCTATCTGAACCCCTTCAAGAGCACAATGTAAGTTGATATAAGTAAGACTTATTGAGTTTTAATATAAAGAACAAAGGAAATGGCATTAGAAGATTCATCTTTTGTCCAGATACCATAAGCTCTTCGAGCATCAGATTCTCCATTTCTAAAGCAAGATTATAATATCTATTTCCCAGAAAGTTTGTGAGATTTAATTAATGTCTGTGGAATCAGTTTGTGAAGTCTGAAGCACTATGTATCACAGCCAATAGTTTGAATTAACCCCAAACTAAACAGAAGTCACTTTTTGCCAAATAGTTATATACATCATGGACTAACACACACACACACACACACACACACACACACACACACACACACAACTTTAGATATCATGTCCATGTGAAATTTTTCTTCCCACTTTATTTGAAAAGAAAGCCCAATTTTTTGCAATTTTTACTGCAATTCTCTGAATTCATAATTTTCTGCTTTCTTAGGATCATTAACTGAAGGCAGTTAATTTGAAAAAGTTTGAACCTTTCAGGTTAATGTGTGTACAATGGTGCACTCTGGAGGGCTTCTGTTTCTCTGTCAAGTGTCCTTACCAAAGCATACAAATATCCCCTTGTGATGGACTACCCTTAAAGAAAATAACAGGAATGATCGAAAAGCAACTCAGGTGACTCATATCACTAAAAAATAAAACTAAAATAAAAGAAAAAGAAAAAGAAACCCACCACAGCTTAGAACAAAACAATGACTGTTATCTAGAAAACTGACAACATTATCAACTTTGCAAAATGTGTTTTCATTTCTTTTATTTCAGTTCTGTGAGAACATATGAATCTTGAGGATACTGGCATTAAAAAGCACACACTTTTAAAATAACCTGAAAAGAGATAAAGGGAAATGAAAACAGCTCAGTTAGATTTATGTAGGATATAAAGGTAATAGAATAGATTTGATCTCCTTCTAAGCAATAAGTAGAGATCTTAACAAATTTAACTTCCAAATTCAGAAATTTAAAAAATATGTATTATTATTTTTTGTGTAAGAATCATATTTATAATCTGCAGATCTTACATTTTTTCTTGATTTATTAGCACTTTGAATTTGGGGGATAATTTAATAAAGTGTTGATGAATTAAGGAATTAAGGATATGCCATTCTAAAATATGCTGCTTTAGTGTATTGGTTATTTTGAGCTGAGGGTACTTAAAAAAACAGCAAATGCAAAGAGAGACTTTCTCTGAACTCCCCTCATTTACCTGAAGACCAATTCTCCAAAAGGAAATCAATTATCATAAGTCCTTTCCCCAGGAGTTTCATCAACAGGGTAGATTGAGTTTTATCACAGGAGAGGAGACTAGAAGTTGACACCACATCCAGACCAACTTTGTAACAAACTATTTTATCAACCATCTATTCTTCTAAGAGCCCATTCATCTTTCCTAAAAATCATTTACCTTTCCCTAAGTGACCTACATCTCCCCTTCTCTTCCTCTATTGAGGCGACACAGAATTTTTCAAACATTACTTCTTTCGGAGGGTATTTACTTTTTTTCCTGTAATGGCCCTGTGCATGCAATATTAAAATTTAATAAATTTGCTTACATTTTCTCCTGTTGATCTCTCTGTTGTCAATTTATTTCAAGGAAGCCGCTATAGAAACTATAAAACTCTCCTTCCTACACACATGTATAAAACCAAATGATTTTTGCAAGTGTTTTTTGTCTCTCAAAAATGAGTTTTTATTGGTTATTCCATTATAATTGAAATAATTATACTGCAGTTTCTCTTTGGTTACTATTGGTAACATCTATTGACTTTGCTATGAACTTACATTTGTAGAAGTATAATGCTTGTTTGCTGGCCTATTAGGCAATAGTAATCTATAAACACCAAGTGACAAGGAGGGACCGAGTTTAAAGAGTCTCCATTTGTCTTATGTTGTGACTCAGTCTGTTGTTTGCTACCAAAAACATCTAATGGAAATGGTACTACTTTCATTTTATGACTGTTCTTATGGGGCTGGCAAACAAGTAAAATGATGAGGGCAAGCTAAACAACAAAATCAAATACAGTTATTGAAATATGACATAAGGACCTAGCTCTGTCGCTGTTAATGCCTGTTATTTCCCGCGTAAGCTGCTGACGAGATACATGCCCAGAAAATCATTTTCAGTTTGTGGTAAATTATCCAGACCCCCCTCTGCTACTCGTGGTATTGATCGAATGTGTGCCATTTCTTTCAATTATTCTGTAGTCTGTGCAACATGTTACAGAACTAATAGATATTTTATTGACAAACTGTCATTTTGGTTACAACAAGCTATGTGTCATGCACACATTTATTAATAAATATTGAGATCATTATAATATCATACTGCTAACACCTCTGAACCAAATCAGCCTTATAACAATCTTTAAGGATATTATATTTTTCCTTGCTTCCAATAATATACAAATGAGGAATTTATTCTGCAATTTCAAAAATACCCTAAAAACACATTTTGAAATGTCATTGTCATAAGTTAAGACCTCTGCTTAATGTCATGAGCAATAATTAATACAGTATTTATGAATATATATAGCTATAAGAAAATATATACTATTTCCAGGATGATACATCTCAGATTTCTTTAAAAACATAGTGATTTGTAGACTATTCTCTATTTTCCAAAGATGAAAAGTTAAATTATTTAATTTAAATTATAAATACATTTAAATTTTTTGGTGGCTACAGGTAAAAAACGATAATAAATCCTCAGTTAACATCCTAGGAAGGGGAATATACTATTTAACGTTAACATTTGTCCATCTTGAAAGTGAATAGTTTTAGAATAGACTAATTAATTTCTCCCTTTTTTCCATGATGTCACAATTTCTATAAACCAAATATAGTTAAGTACATCTCTATGAGGAAACAACAAAAAGGTCTCCCTTTAATAATACTTCAATTTTAAGTCTCAACTGTGGTTAGTAGTTTTTCAACCAGCCAATATTTTAAAAAAAATATTTACTAAGCGTCAAGTATTGTGACCATTATTGGAGATATGCACAATGATTTCTGTTTTAATATAAAAAGACCACTAATTTCCATATATTAATTCTACAACTTAATTCTTCACAAAACTCACTGTGATGCTTGTTTTCCCTTTCCCTTTTGGAATTTTTCAGATATCTAATTATTATAAGAGTTAGAGCTATCTCATGGCACTCACAGTCTAGGAGACTAAGTTGGGCAATCATACAATCACCAACAATAGAAATATTCAAAATATACTCAACGAGCCCGTAAGGAAGGTGCCTTGGTGTGCTTGAGGGGATCTAGGGAGGCATCCTGGAGGATAAATCGTGTTTCTTTTTGTTTTGGTTGTGGTAGAAAGATTAATGCCACACTAAAGTGCCCATCCTAATCGTTGACACCTGTAAATATATTTACAAAGTAAAGCAAACTTTGTGTATAAGATTAAGGATTTTGAACTGGGAAGACAGAGATCTGGCACATAGTTGATCTAAAAGCCATATACTTTAAGTTCTTTTATATTTTTTAAATTCTTTATTGTTTAAAGTATTGCATATGTCTCCTTTTCTCCCTATTGACCTCTCCTCAGCCACTCCCACCTCCCAGCACATGTCCTCATCCTCCTAGTGCCTGTGTCCATTGGTTATGCTTATATGCATGCATATAAGACCTTTAGTTGATCTCTTACACTTTACTCTACCCCCCACCTCCCGCCTTCCCTCTGAGGTTTGATAGTCTGTTTGGTGCTTCTCTGTCTCTGGATCTATTTTTGTTCATCAGTTTATGTTGTTGATCATATTCCACAAATGAGTGAGATCATGTGATATTTATCTTTCTCTGACTGGCTTATTTCGCTTAGCACAATGCTTTCCAGGTCCATCCATGCTGTTGCAAATGGTAAGAGTTCTTTCTTTTTTACAGCAGCATAGTATTCCATTGTGTAGATGTACCACTGTTTTCTAATCCACTTATCTGCTGATGGGCCCTTAGGCTGTTTCCAAATCTTAGCTATTGTAAATTGTGCTGCCATGAACATAGGGGTACATATATCCTTTCTGATGGTGTTTCTGATTTCTTGGGATATATTCCTAAAAGTGGGATTACTGGGTCAAATGGGAATTCCATTTCTAATTTTTTGAGGAAACTCCATACTGCTTTCCACAGTGGCTGCACCATCTGCATTCCCACCAGCAGTGCAAGAGGGCTCCTTTTTCTCCACATCTTCACCAGCATTTGTCATTTGTCTATTTGTTGATGATAGCCATTCTGACAGGTGTGAGATGGTACCTCATTGTTGTTTTGATTTGCATCTCTTGGATGATTAGTAACTTTGAGCATGTTTTCATATGTCTCTTGGTATTTTGTATGTCCACTTTCAAAAAGTGTCTGTTTAGGTCCTTTGCCCATTTTTTTATTAGATTGTTTATCTTCCTTTTGTTAAGATGTATGAGTTCCTTATAAATATTGGAGATTAGACCCTTATCGGATATAACATTGGCAAATATGTTCTCCCATGCAGTGGGCTTTCTTGTTGTTTTGCGGATGGTTTCTTTTGCTGTGCAGAAGCTTTTTATTTTGATATAGTCCCATTTGTTTATTTTTTCCTTAGTTTCCATTGCCATAGGAGCTGTATCGGTAAAGATAGCACTGCAACATATGTCTGGTATTTTATATTTGGTGCCTGTGGATTCTTCTAAGATATTTATGGTTTCCTGTTTTAAGTCCTTTATCCATTTTGAGTTTATTTTTGTGTATGGTGAAAGTTGGTGGTCTAGTTTCATATTTTTTTGCATATATCTGTCCAATTTTCCCAACACCATTTATTGAAGAGACTGTCTTGATTCTGTTGTGTGGTCTTGCCTCCTTTGTCAAGTATCAATTGAGCATAATGGCTTGGGTCAATTTCTGGGTTCTCTATTCTGTTCCATTGGTCTATATGTCTGTTCTTGTGCTAGTACCAGGCAGTTTTGAGAACAGTGTAAATCTATTTGCTGAGTAGTAGTGAACAGAAAAATAATCCAGTTTTTCTTGGAGAAAACTGAGTAACTATACATAAGTCAACTTAGGCTAAGCAGTGGAGCAGTGACAGCAGATTATTTTCATTGATAATTTACATGAAACGTTTCACTACTGTCAAGAAATGAAAGTGAATGACCCTCTTTTAACACTTCACAAAATGTTCAATTACATGTAAGTGGAAATGGAATTTATTTAGTTTTCCCTTTCTTTGAATAGTACTTAATAAATTAAACCAGCCAACATAACTGTGTTTGACATCAGCTGCAGAGCATAACATACTGCTGAAATATTTTTATAGACAAGACATGAAGAGAAGATGTTGAAATATATAAAAAATTTTATGCGAATTATGATACTAGTGAGGATGGAATGACACTTCACAAAGAAATAAAAATTTGAAATAGAGCACTAATTTGAATTTTTAAACATTATGCTTCTACTGACTTGAATTTTAGATTTTCAGGGTTTATGAGAAAGCAATGAATAAGAAAATTAGGCCTATCAGATGAGTTTGAGTACAAAATTTTTAAAAAGTTACCCAAGAGAGAACTTTATTTTCGTCCTGTCTCTAGGGAGCACGGAATAAGACAAAGGAAAATGAGTCACACTGTCACAAAATGAATTCAGTCATACAAATAAGTCCAGAGCAGCTGGGAATATTTCCAAAGAAACCTGAAACACGGATTCAGAAGTATATATACACCCCTATGTTCATTGCAGTGTCATTAAAATAGCCAAGATTTGGAAGCAGCTAAGTGTCCAACAGTAGATGAGTTGACAGAAAAGCTGTGGTACATTTCCCCGATGGAATACCACTCAGCCATAAAAAAGAGCGATCTCTTACCCTTTGTGATAGCACGGACAGACCTGGAGAGCATTATGCTAAGGACCAGTCAGAGAAAGACAAGTACCATATGATTTTACTTATATGTGGGATGTAAATGAACAAAATAAACAAAGAAACAGACTCATAGATACAGAAAACAGACTGAGAGCAGTTAGAGGGGAGGGGATTTGGAGGGCAGAGTAGAAAAGGTGAGGTCTAATTTAAATAAATGTAGTCCAAATCCATTTCTTGGCCTGGTTTTTACTATGCTAAAAGACAGTTTTTAATAGTTTAGCATGTATTTGCTTATTTAATTTGGGCTTTGACATCATTTAGGACATAAGGCATCATGGTTTTTGTTGTTACTTTAGGGTTTTTTGTTTGTTTGTTTGTTTGTTTGTTTGTTTTGCAGTTCCTGGTAAAATCTTGTCTGCTTTGTGTTGACAAAGGCTTATGACAACACAAGATTTAGGTGCTGAATGTTGGCCTATAATTTATCCAAGTTTTTGTCTGTCCTCATGACTTTAAGTTTTACTGACTGTTAAATTTGGACTTAATTATTTTGAGGATAAAATTAATTTTCATGAAGCTTTTGGCTTAAGAATTGCCATCTTAAACTAGCTACATTTTACTGATCATGATTTGTCATCTAACACACTTTTTGTGCTTTAAGTGAGGGGCAGTCATTTTATTTTTCTTGTCATAAATGGTTATGATATAAAGTGCATTATACTGGTACTTTGGCGAGAATGGCTGAGGCTCTCTCCATACATAAAGCACTTTGGCTGAAAGGTACTGAATTCCTGAAATAGGCTTTCATTATTTATTGACTCACTACCCTATCATAATTTTTCTGAAGCACTTTTGATCTGTTTAATAAGTATTGTGTTTTCATTTCTAAAGTATTTAGCATGCTGAAAAACTTCCACTTAAAAAAAATTATCATAATGGCTCTTCAAAGAAAGTTTTGCTTGAATAACCTATGATGAAACCTGCTCTCTGGACTCAGACAAGTATCTGAGGACAAGCCATGGGTTGTTTGTGAGCATTGTCATATTGGTTAAACTAGCCACAGCAATTAATATACACTAAAGGAAATGGTGGTGGTGACTTTTGGAAAGGCAAAGGCATTTACATTCTGAAATTTAACCTTTGCTTTAATGTGTCAAGGTAAGTATGTCAAAAGTAGTTTTTACATGTTACCAGGAAGAGGAGGTGAATTTTAAAATTCTGATAATGATAGCTAGGCACATGAAATCCAATAAATCTCTGCTGAATGCGTTAGCCTATGAATATTGTAATTTGTGTTGTCTTAACCCAGTCCTGGGGCTGGTAAACAAATTATCTTATATATATATAAAAGGCTAATATGAAAATTGACCAAACGGTGGAACGACCAGTCACTATGACGTGCACTGACCACCAGGGGGCAGACACTCAACGCAGGAGCTGCCCTCCGGTGGTCAGTGTGCTCCCACAGGGGGAGTGCTGCTCAGTCAGAAGCTGGGCTCAAGGCTGGTGAGCGCAGCCGCGGTGGTGGGAGCCTTTCCCACCTTCGCGGCAGTTGGACATCCCTCTAAGGCTCCTGGACTGCGAGAGGGTGCAGGCCGGGCTGAGGGACCCCCCCCCCCCCCCCGCCACAAGTGCATGAATTTTGTTCACCAGGCCTCTGGTCTATTGATAAGAAAATATGTAGAATAGCATTTTGTACATCATACATAGTACTAAACATGTTTCATAATTTAACAAATTAAAAATATCCACTATCCCACAGTGACCAGTTCAGGGTTGAGTCATTTCTTGAATTCCCTTGACCATGTATGAACCCTCCATGGCCTGATCTGACTTTCAATCCTTACCCAGACTTACTGACCTGATGACTGAAGAGCAAACCTTCTTGGAGAAAATGGATATTTTAAGAACAACTCACACTCAATTTATTCTTGCTATTCAGTAACTCTTTTTTGTTGTTTTTCATTTATTAATTCAAATGTCAACTTCTTTGAGCTAAGTTCCCTGAATACTTTATCAAAAGTATTGATACCCCAGCACTTTATTATATATATATATATATATATATATATATATATATATATATATATATATATATATATATATTAATCTCTCAGGGCTTACTGTCATCTAATATTGTCATGTTCATTTTTGTTTTGTTTTTTGTGGTTTTTTTTTTTTTTTTGTATTTTCTTTCTCCCCTATCTAGAGTGTAAGTTGCTTATCTTATTCATGATTAGATCTCAAGAAGCATGTTGGCACAGAGTAGACATTAAATTGGTATTCATTAAATCCTATCTAATAATAGAGAAAAATGGTAATTGGCGTACGACGATACCCTTTTCATTGGTTAATCAGGGCTATATGCAAATTAACTGCCAACTATGATTGGCAGTTAACTGCCAACTATGATTGGCAGTTAACTGCCAACAAGATGGCGGTTAATTTGCATATGTAGGCACAATGCAGGGAGGCAAAAGGGAAAGCAGGAAGAAGCCCCCTGCCACTGACAGTGATCGGAAACCCAGGGGGGAGCTAAGAGCTGGGGGGCAGGGCAAAGGCGGCCCCTGGGGCCGCCTTTGCCCTGCCCCCCAGCCATGATCGGAGAATCAGGCGCCTTTGCCGCCCTGGCCAGTGACAGCAGGAAGTAGGGGTGGAGCCAGCGATGGGAGCTGGGCACGGTCGAAGCTGGCAGTCCTGGGAGCTAGGGGTCCCTTGCCTGGGCCTAAAGCGGAGCCCACGATCACGGGGCCGCTGCAGCTGCGGGTCCCCGCTGCCCGGGCCGGATGCCTAGGCCAGAGGCGTTAGGCCTGGGCAGGGGCAGAGCCTGCAACCGCGGGGAGCTGGGGGTCCCCTGCCCAGGCCTGACACCTCTGCCGGAGGCCTCAGGCATGGTCAAGGGGCCGATCCGGTGATTGGTGATCGGAGGGTGATGAGGGTCAACTCCTCTGGCCGAGGCATCAGGCCTGGGCGGGGGGCTGAGCCGGGGATTGGGGGGATATGATGGTCCCCTTGCCCAGGCCTGAAGCCTGGGTCAGAGGCGTCAGGCTTGGGCGGGGGGGTGGAGCAAGCGATCAGAGGGAGATGGGGGTCCCCTGCCCAGGCATGATTCCTGGGCCAGAGGCCTCAGGCCTGAGTGGGGGCCAGAGCCAGTGATCAGGGGGAGATGGGGGTCCCCTGTCCAAGCCTGACACCTCTGGCAGAGGCGTCAGGCCTGGGCAAGGGGCCGATCAGGCGATCGGAGGGTGATGGGGGTCAACGCCTGAGGGCTCCCAGTATGTGAGAGGGGGCAGGCTGGGCTGAGGGACACTCCCCTCCCCACACACACCCAGTGCACGAATTTTGTGCACCGGGCCCCTAGTATATACATAAGCTCTTAAAATGTGCCATCACTCATAAGGTAGGAAGCACATTTCCCAAGGAAGACGTCTATTAGTATTCCTTTTTCTTCTGTATAATTTTTAACTCTTTTTATGAGTTTCTGAAAACAAAAGGAATGGCATTTATTCACATATGTGTATAGATATTCTTCATATCTCTAGCAATTTTCTGTAGAGAGGTATTTCTCAGCTGTATTTAAAGTGTCTTTGAGAATATGTAAAATTCTGCCAGTTAGAGAGGAGTTGGGAACTGTCTCTTCCAGAGCGAGTTGGTGAACAACCTGAATATTGAAAATATTTAGGAATGGAATAATATTGGTTCATTAATGTGGCAGTAGCAAATAATTTTAAAAAGTAGGAAATTATTTTGATGATAACTTGTAACTCAGAAAACTGGAAGCAAACTACTCAATATAAAATGAAACTAAACAAATTAGAGTGAATATAATTGGATATGTAGTAAATTAGTTAGAATGAATGAAAACTGAAGGTTTTTAAAATATATTTTTATTGATTTCAGAGAGGAAGGAAAAGGAGAGAGAGAAAGATAGAAACATCATTGATGAGAGAGAATCATTGATCTGCTGACTCCTGCACGCCTCCCACTAAGGATTGGGCCCATAACCCAGGCATGTGCCCTCAACCAGAATTGAACCTAGGACGCTTTAGTCCACAGGCTGATGCCCCATCCACTGTACCAAACCAGTTAGGGCTGAAGTATTTTTTAAATCTTTATATTATTCCATTCCCAAGATACTTAACAACATGAATTATCACCAAGACCCATTTATTGATTTAATTTTTCCATTAACAATTTAATTTATATAAATTCTAGGTGGTTAGTAAGAAATAATGAGCAGACTTATACTACTGCAATGAAATATTAAGAAATGGTTGATTTTGAGATAAATTATTTTTGGATTTGATAGGCTAGTATTCAAAATGTTATTAGTTTGCTAATAATAATAAGTGGCTTTAGAGAGGACAAACTGGTTGGACAGGAGTTTACTGACACTTTTAAAAGTCATTAAATTTATTGCACTATAATGATAAACCATTATTTTGTGTATACTATGGCACATGAACTGCCTACAATAGGTTTGTGTTGGTAGTGGTGTAGGGTGAGATCAATATGTTTCAAAATGACAAGTCATATGTCATAAAAATCCTCTGGAATTTAATAACTAGATTTTTTGTTAATAAACTCATGCAATTGTATTTAAAAGGTTAATGGGGAAATAATTTTACTTGAGGTAGAGAATTCTTAGGTTCCTAGAATTCTTTCCTTGGGGTAATAGTAATTTTTTACAGGTTCAACTAAGATTATTGAAACTGAGTTATAGAGAGTGACTATCTTTTGAATTAACCACTGGTTATCAGTTAGTTTACAGAGAATGTCAGTTTCAGTAAAATAGACGGTAATTTGTTCCAAGGTCTTCAACATTTTCAGAAATGGCCAAAGGCTGTGCATCTCTGCAGTGTAGAATGTGTTACATACTCTATTAATTCCTCAAGAGATTGGACTCATTTGGAAATAAGGTTACTTTTGAAATATTATCTCTGAGCAAGTAGCTTACAGTGAACTAATAATTATGATTACTGTACTTTTTGTCATTTTAGTCACAAGGGAAAACTGAAATTGAAGTGGTAAAAATGACAGTATTCTTGTTAATAGAAATGAGAACAGCATAAAGTGGTATGACAACAGTTACAGCAGTAAATAATAGTTACCCAGTAGTAAAGTAGTATAATGTTAGTTCTAACCTATTTAATGCTTTCTATGAGACAGATGCTTTCACATATAATCTCTAGTTCTCAGAACAATCTTGCAAGATAAGTAAGTTTATCCAAATTATTGGAGTAGAAATTCCAAAGACATTTAATATTTTGTCTTTTGTCTCACATTTAGTAGACAAAAAAAGGCAGAGTTAGAATTTTGACCCTGGTCTCTCTCTACTCTAAACATTGTGCTCTTAAATATGAAAGTATATTTTATAGCTACGAGCCTTAGTTTTTCCATCTGCAAAATTTCATTAATATATATCTCCTGGAGCACAGTGTCTTCCCATAGAAAGTGCTGAATAAATATTATCTTTATTATTAATCTAATTATGATAATTTTTATATTTTATTTTGAAGCAAATCAGCTACGTGGGTTTTAAATCTATCTCTAACTTGTTATACTTATTTTGAGGGACATCTAATTTATTTGAAATTGAAATATTCCTTAATATAAAGAAAAATTATTAGCATATCAATGCTATATATTTTGTTTCCCGAGTTTATAGTCTCATGAAATATATTGGATATTAGTATGTTTTATTGGTTTTCTATTAAATAGGCTTACAGAGATTACTATGTTGTCATAAGAACACATGAGATTCAGCCTCAGGAAATAACAGTTCGGGTGGAAGAGAAAAGGGAAACTATGACAAGATCCTCACCATTCTAAATTATTTTATTTTCCCGGTAGCTTTTGGTTGTTACTGACAATACCTGTATCACAAGACAGTTTTCTCCCATTGTTACGAATTTATCAAAATAACACATGTTAAGTGTAGCATAAGATGTTGGATGATGAGTCTCTCTATTCAACAACAGACCACAAGGCAAATTGAAAGAGAGCTTATTACTCACAGGCCTTGGAGGAAGTACCAGGCATCCCTTGAGGAGGCACATGGAGAAATTAAGGCAAAGTACAGACAAGGGGAGAGACAGGACATGGTGCCCCATGTTTTTGGTAGGATCCATGGATCAGCGGTTCTCAACCTGTGGGTCGCGACCCCTTTGGGGGTCGAACGACCCTTTCACAGGGGTTGCCTAAGACCATCGGAAAACACATATATAATTACATATTGGTTTTGTGATTAATCACTATGATTTAATTATGTTCAATTTGTAACAATGAAAAAACATTCTGCATATCAGATATTTACATTACGATTCATAACAGTAGCAAAATTATAGTTATGAAGTAGCAAAATAATTTATGGTTGGGGGTCACCACAACATGAGGAACTGTATTAAAGGGTCGCAGCATTAGGAAGGTTGAGAACCACTGCCATGGATGAAGTGCTTTGAGGTTCCCAGGCTAAGGTGTATTGGTCAAGTTAAACCAAAAGAGGGGGCTTTGGGTATGCTTCTTGGTGGTCTCATCTAAGGGCAGCATAAGATGAAGCCCATGGGAGGCAGGGGAGGTTGTTGACCATGAGAGTTCGTGGGAAGTTATATCAGGTACTTACATTTGCTTGTGACTCTTCAGGTTGCTATATGGATATGTACTTGGGTGAGGGACTAGTGTCAGATTCCAGTTACTGAAAGCCGATTGGCCAAACAAAATGGGTGATGAGGCAGCACTACCACTGGGAGCTTAGCTAAACTCTCCACACCCATGCATTACTTAAGTTTTTCTACAAGTGCATTTGTAAGTTTACATAATTGGCCTTTACTTATATAACATAAATTAGAGTTTATAAAATAGAGAAATGAGTGGAAGGCTTTGCAGTATTCAATAAGATTCTTTAATTCACAAAGATTTGTTTAAAGTCTTTTGGAAACCATGAGCACCACAAGTTCATTTAAATTATATTTCAACTTACAACAGTTTAATTAACACTGAACCATCAATCAAAATGAAGCATAGTTATGTAAGCAAAATGGAAAAATAAAATTAAAATTGTTTAATAGATTTTCTAGAAAAGTCCACGGTGCCATGTATAGAGCAAATAGCACTATAATTGGTCTTGAGTTACTTAGAACAGCTCTGTTACTAATTGACTGCTTCTAACAGGGAAATCATTTAATTTTAGCTTCCTTAACTGAACCAAGAAGTAGTTGAATTAAATGTGTGGTTATCAAACTATTAAGCAGCCATGATATGCTCTTCAGAATTATTGAGACATCTGCCACAAGTGTGGTGTAAAGTGAAACTTTTGGATTTCCAACCATTCTTGTCGAATACATACAACACAATTCTCCTCTCATTTGAACTTTAGTGAATCCCAGAATATTTTCATTTATAAGGCAGACTTACACTACTCATAATTTAAAAACAACAACCATTTCTTTCTAAAGTCATTTCTAACATTGTTCTCTTTTCCATTAACCCAAATGGTGGGAGTGACACTAAAGTGCTTATTAACTTTGAAAAAGTGTTTTTGGTTTTCAGAAAATAATTTATTAGGGCAATAAACTTTATGCAACTGTTTTGCAAAGTGTGAACATTTGAAGATTTTGAGGGCTAGAAAATGTGCATTTTTACAATTTTCCCTTCATACATGTGGTCTGTTTTTTGATATTTTAAAAAATAGTCCTTATGTTTTAGATATTCATAGTAAAATATTTATCCATGAAAAGATGTCATATTTGGCATTTGCTTCAAAATAATTAGATATTTAGCTAAATGAGTTGGATATAGATAAAACCAGATGGCTCCAGAGTTGATAATTGTTAACACTGAATAATGGACAAATGGAGTTTCATTATCATATTTTGGCAACATTTGCATATGATTTTTCTATATGAATATATATTTTTCATTTTCTACTTGAAAAGAATTTGGTTCATTCACTACAAGAATTTTCAGTCGATAGCCAGGAGCAGTTACTGATCACAGGTTTCAGTGAGCAGGCTGTTCCCTGTGATTTTACTGTCTTAGATGATATTTCTTTTTCTTCAGCCAAGTTACACTGCACCTTTTACTTTCACCGTCACTTCACAGATGCGGACATAAAGAAATTTTACATGAGTCATTAATATCACCTCTGCTCATTCCCTGCCCAGATACATACACTTTTAAGTTAACTTAAAAATGGACAATTATTAGTTTGGTTATAGACATCTAGACATTTTTAAAACACAGTTTTAATATTGTAAGATGACTCCTTGTAGACCATTACTTTGCTATAACATTTTCAGGTACTTAGAATTACCATATAGTACACTTTCTACTTCTACAGAAAATATGAATTTTAGTTTTAATGTGGCTCTGGTGTAGAATGTGATGTTCCCACTTGTACAGTTATTAAATGAGTCTGCTGTCAATTCAGAAATCTGGGAAATTGAAACCATTTTGCCTTTACTTTTAAACATTGTTTCAATTCTTCTTTCATTTTGAAACTGCTCTATTGTGTGTCACTGTCTAATAGATGGCCAGATGGTGCTATTCAAAAGTTTCAATTTATCCTAAAATCAAACTCCAGTGAAAAGAACTTTAGGAAAATTTACACTACTGAAAGTTACGATTTAAAAAATGCTGGTTGTTACATTTACATAAGAGATATTAATAAATCATCATCTTTATTTTAAAAGTAATTAAGGGAAATCCTCTTTAGTGAATGCATCCTTCCTGTAAATGGAAGCTAACATGCCATAATATATCCCTAGTCATTATAAGAGAGTTATGCATTTAAGTCATTAAGTGTAAATGATCCTTTGACCTTCATACTGCATAATTTGTAGATAGAAATATTCATTAGTATAGAATTTAGAAAGTTTTGATATATCTGCATTGAGTGTGGGACAATTATACTTGAAATATTGGACTCAAGAAATCCAATGCCCATGTCATACACCACTATTACATTGATGTGTCTAGCCCAGCTCACATTTATGGTCTTATAGTCCCCTCATGACCAGGGAACAGAAGAGAAAAAATGCTGAACTTAGTTCATGGATGGGTAAAATAGGTAAGTAAATTCAAGCCACATCTGCTTGAGTGGATTGCTACTACACTACAGTTCTTAAGGTTGACCTTGAAAGAAAGCACTGAGAAAAAAATTGCCCGATGGATAGAGATTGTAGGGGTGCTCTTAGTCATCCAATTTATATGAAAATAAATGTGTCCTGGGATTAGAATGTATAATAGTTCATAGATCTTGGCAAATAGTTTGGTTGGCTGTTCCCAGACCTAGAAGGAGAAAGATTTAAAAATTAGAGACAAGAAAATCTGGGTAAAGCTCATGTAGCACATGCCTACTACATATTATTCTCTCCAAGAACAACTCAACAATCAAATAGAATGACTTGGCTAGTAGACCTGTTTGCCCTTGCCATCAGCCACTCATATTCTGTCACAATGGGCTCAGGAACAGGCTAGCCATAGTGGCAGACAATGACCCCCCCCATAATGGGACCCCACTCAGCAAGGCTGGTCGAATTCTGGTCCCATCAGCTGCATCTCCGAGCCAGCTACACTCACCCTGTGGCTCTCAGCACCTCCCCTGGGCTCTGAGCCCGCTGCCCGCCCCACGCTGCGCACCACCATGACGGAACCGGCAAACTCCTTCATCAAGGACTTCCTGGCGGGAGGCATCACCGCTGCCATCTCCAAAACGGCCGTCGCCCCGATCGAGCGGATCAAGTTGCTGCTGCAGGTGCAACAGGCCAGCAAGCAGATCCCAGTGGACAAGCAGTACAAGGGGATGATGGACTGCATCCTGCGCATCCCCAAGGAGCAGGGCGTGCTGTCCTTCTGGCGAGGCAACCTGGCCAACGTCATCTACTACTTCCCCACGCAAGCCCTCAACTTCGCCTTCAATGACAGGTACAAGCAGGTGTTCCTGGGGGGCGTGGACAAGCGCAAGCAGTTCTGGAGGTATTTCGCTGGCAACCTGGCCTCGGGTGGGGCGGCGGGGGTCACCTCCCTCTGCTTTGTCTACCCCCTGGATTTCGCCAGAACCCGGCTGGCGGCCGACGTGGGGAAATCTGAGGCCGAGCGGGAGTTCAAAGGCCTGGGACACTGTCTGGTGAAGATCAGCAAGTCTGACGGCATCCGGGGCCTGTACAAGGGCTTCAACATCTCCGTGTACAGCATCGTCCTCTACCGGGCTACCTACTTCGGTTTGTACAACACGGCCAAAGGCATGCTCCCCGAGCGCATGGACACGCACATCATGGTGAGCTGGGTGATCGCCCAGCTGGTGACAGCGGTGGCCGGCTTTGTCTCCTACCCCTTCGACACGGTGAGGCGGCGGATGATGATGCAATCAGGGTGCAAAGGAGCTGATATCATGTACAGGGGGACCATCCACTGCGGGCAGAAGACCTTTAAGGAGGAGGGGTTCAAGGCCTTCTACAAGGGCGCCTGGTGCAACGTCCTCAGGGGCATAGGCGGTGGCTTCGTTCTGGTCCTTTACGACGAGGTGAAGAAAATCATCTAGACGTGTCCCCTGGTCCCCTCGTCTAGATGCAGGGACCTGGAGAGTAGCGCCGAAGACTTCACTCTTACAGACCATTGACCTTCTGGAAATTCTGACGTCTTTGACCGGCCTGAGCCTGTGTAGAGGCCTGGGGAGAGCTCTAGAACGGGGTTCATTGTGATCACGGCAACTGGCACCCTGATTCCAAGCATTGCTTACAGGGGGAGGGGAATCCCGACGCCCTCGTGGTTCCGCAGGCCGGGCAGCTCCCTCACACCCACCAAGAGCCCAGGTGTTTGTAGGGCCCAGATCCCTTTAAGTATTTATTTAAAGAAAGTCATGTCTCCCACTTGTACTTGGTCGCTATCCTCTTTTGCACACCTGACCACTTGTGATAACATTCTATGTTGGGCATTTTGACGCAAACAATAGAAAACAGAACAAGAAAAAAAGACCGGTTAAATAGGGTGTCCCAAAATTCACGCAAGAAGTAATTTTGATAGAAAACACAGGTTTATAATTAAAAGTTGTAAATTTTTTATTGATTCATAAAATATACAGTATAGGGTTATGTATGGAATAGCATAGCGGGTAAATAGCCTCCATGGCTTTACTGGCACATACGCAAAGCCGTGGTCTTCATTGTCCCTGCTCCTGGGCCATAATTGGTACTTGGTAATGCTTATCAAATTGAAGGGATTGAAATCAAAGGGCAACAGATATTAGAATATGATTGAATAAGCCAAGTAAAATTAAGCTTTTATTTTTTGTTATTGTTGTTGTTAATGCTCATGCAAAATTCAAATCTTGTGTGAATTTTGGGACACCCTATATTTATGCTACCAAATGTTCAACATACCGGAGTGGAGAGCAAAGCTGAGCCTGTCATTCAGCACCATCTCCCAAGGAGTCTCAGGAATTGGTCACACTGAACCACTTTTATTCTAGAAGAGAGAGCATTTCAGCTTGATAATCAACACGTTACCAGTACAGACTGGTCTTTGTGTCCCATAGGGCCTAGGGCAGATCCCTATTCCAGGGCTAATAGAGTGTTTGGTTCATCATTATGGGATACTAGCATCACATCAAGCAAGGGGCCTCTTTATAGCACAGGACAAGCAACTGTGGCCGTATGACAACTGGCTACACTGGTTTTATCCCATATAACACCCTCAGGGAGTTTCTGGGGAGACTGAGTAATGAAACACTCCTAAAAGGCACAGCTAAGGTCCTTGCTTACAAATGATACCCAGAAACATGTAGTGACATCTTTCAGGATACAGTATACACACTAAATTAATGATTATACACCACAAATTAATTCTGTGCCCTGTTGATATTGGATAGATGGGTACAGGAAACAAGGAGTAAAAACTAGAGTAGTCCCACTTAGCATTGCTCACAGTGACTCATGTGGAGCACAAATGTGTTTTCCATCACTGCAAATCTAGGGTCTAATGCAGTGGTTCTCAACCTTCCTAATGCCTTGACCCTTTAATAGAGTTCCTCATGTTGTGGTGACCCCCAATTTCATTGTTACGAATTGAACATAATTAAAGCATAGTGATTAATCACAAAACAATATGTAATTATATATGTCTTTTCCAATGGTCTTAGGCAACCCCTGTGAAAAGGTTGTTCGACCCCCAAAAGGGTCGCGACCCACAGGTTGAGAACTGCTGGTCTAATGTGCATACACATACTGGTTTCTAGGAAGAAGTCTTTCCACCTGGTGACACAGAAAGAATCTCAAACTTGAAGCTATAATTGCCACCTAATCACCAAGAAATTAGTAGGCAAGGGATGGAGTCATTATCCTGCCAGAATGTAAGGTTACTGTTATAAAGAAGGATCAGGAAGAAATGTTTGTAGAATGCAGGCAATCCACTGAGGCATCACTTGGTATTGTCCTGGCTAATTTAGATAATAAATAAGTGCCACTGCCTCAGAAGTACATGATTACAGGGCTCAGAACCCTTAGGGATAAGGGTATGGCTTATCCACTAGGTAGTTAACCTAAACCAGCAGAGATAATGGCAGAGAAAGAGGGCAATCATAATGAGCAGAAGATAAGAGAGATGATAAGTATATGCAAGAGGTGATCCTCTTTCAGAAGGACAAGACGCTCATTCCACAGTTTATTGGCTGAATGCGTATATGCTGAAGAGGATGTGTTGCTCCTGCAATATGTCTGGTATCTGCAAGCTAAAAGTACAGAACACCTTGAGGGAACTAGAGATTCTGAGAGAGAGGTGAGAGGATTTGTGCATGAAGTCAGTGGGCTGCCTGCCATTCATGCTGTGGGTGGCCAAGATTTCTCTTTATACTACTACTAGTGGCCCGGTGCATGGATTTATGCACATTGAAAGGAAATTAATTAGAAGAAATATTTTAATATCGCTATTTGCACTTTCTCTATAATAGAAGTATCATAGATGAAAGAAAATTAGTAAAATGTATATGAAAATAATATACAAATGATTAATAAACCATAACAACATGATATAACAACAACAAAGACATATAAAAACAAAAACATGATATAAAAATAACAAAAACATGATATAAAACAACATTGATAAAACAATGACTGATAAATTGATTAAACTTATTCTAATATCTCCCTGTATACCACATTAAGATTTAAAACACTTTCAGAGTGTTTGACTAATTTCCCTTGGGATGAAGTATTTACAACTTTAACTTTAATGTCACACGCTCTTTGAACTCAAGAGAAAGCAACATGTAGCTGACCATGTCCAAAAACAGGTTCAGGTAGGAATATTCCTATTCTGCCTAGAGTTTGTCCTTGTGATTTATTAATAGTCATCGCAAGTGCTGTCATCACAGGCAACTGTCTTTGAATTAATTTAAATGGGAGGCCGCTGTTAGATGGAAACAAATCAATTCTTGGAATCAGAACAACCTCTCCTTCAGCAGAACCTGTTAATACTTCAGCTTCAATTATGTTAGGTCGCAATCTTTTGATAATAAATCTAGTACCATTACAAAGACCCCATTTACTATTCAGATTTCTCAGTAGCATGATGATTGCATCTACTGTCAATTTTAATATTTGACACTGCATTTCCAAAGGAATAATACTATTAAGAAATTCGATGTGAAAATTTTCCTTTTCGGCATCATCTGTTGAATCGTTGGAATCATCACTCAAATGGTATGTTGTGCCAATAGTTGATCTTCAGATACATTCTGTCGATGCTGCCTCTTTCTTTCAGTTTCAGAATGTCAACAAAAACAACCAAATTCATGATAAACAATGAAAGATCAAAACACACATGTGTGGTTGGCGCCAACGAGAGCTTTATATGTATTGTGCATGCGCAAGTCAATGTTTACCTTTAAACTGCCAGTGCGTGTCATATGTACCAGCCAGTGGGTTGGTCGGATGGTTGGACATACGTTCAGTCGGCCACTTAGCCTTATATATATATATAGCAACCGTAAATATAGAACAAGTTGTCTTTTCCCAAAATGATATTTTTGCTGCAGTTTTCCCCCAGATTTTGTGTCAAGGTAAGGATTTTCTTGATTTCTTTCTCTTGTAGCTGCTCTGGGCCCTAGAGACTCCATTTCAATCCCAGTATCATGATCTCCGCCACTTAGAGGCATACCATTTTCATAATTTCATGGCATGTCTATCAAAAATAATAGATTAAGTGTTCAGCAGTTAATTTATATTAATGTTGAGGATGCATTTTAGTTTCCAATTATGTTAATAAAGACTTTTAGTTTAAAAGTAAAATTGCCTATCAAGTACAAAGATTTTACAAATTTTTGCCATAAAAATAATCTTTTGCAAAAGAACAGAAAGGATTTTGAAAGAGTCCAGTGTCTAACATTTTTTTTGATTGAAATTTTCTTAAGTGTGGCACATAGTTTAATGGGCACTATATGGCAACATTGCTTCCAGAAAATTGCCATTCCTAAATATCATAACATTTAAGAATGAAGTAAGGAATGTTCATGACAACTTTACAATATATTACATACACAAATTGAGGTAACGATTGCTCGGTATTTTGTACTAATGGATTCATTATAGTGCTGCCTGGTATGGTGAAGCATAGATGCCAGCTTTCCTTCTGCTCAGTGTTAGAAACTACAAGTATGATAATTACAAAAAGATACATTGAAATAAAAAGTTAGTGAGATTTTGTTTACTTCCTCTGCAGTATTTTCTTTCAAATAATTTTAAATGTTTCACTGAAATTCAAGATAAAAATAGGTATGTTTTTGTAATGGCAAATATGAGAGAATCAGAATTCAAATTCTGGCTTTGCCTCATAAACTTTCAAATTCTCAACTTTCTCATGTACCCAAATGACAATTATAGTACCTATCGCTTTGTGTTATTGTGAAAATTAAGTAAGTATTGTAAGGACTTAGCATAGTATTTGGTATTTAGTCAGTATACAATGATGATTGCTAATAGTATTACTATCACATGATTATTAATTTTGCAATAGGGTTCAGATATTTCTGTAGATTTTATTAAATATGTTTTTATTGTTTTTTTTAGAGAGAGCAAAAAGGAAAGGGGTACAGAGTTAGAAACATCGATGAGAGAGAAACAACATTGATCGACTGCCTCCTGCTACATGTTCCCCTTCCTTCACACAGGGTATCAAGCCCACAACCTGCACATGTTCCCTGACTGGGAATCAAGCCAGTGACCTCTTGGTTCCTGGGCTGATGCTCAACCACTGAGCCACACCAGGTGGGCATCTGTAGACTTTGGGTGTTATTTTTTTTTAATTGAAGTTAGACCATGAATCTGTTAGCTATTGCTATATAACTCAGTAGCTTTAAAAATCAACTACTTATTAATGTTTATACACTGAGTAGAGGCTAGGATTTGTCTGACTTAGTTTGGCCTTATTAGGGTGGCTCTGTTTCTTACTGCCTATTTTTGGGTCCCCAGGTCACTCCTCCTGGGACTAGTGGGTTATGCAAGGCATTTTTTTTCTCATGGAAAGGGAAGATATGTAAGGAGGTAAGTGAATTAACCTGAAGTGTTTTAGCTCAAGGCTCAGAATTGGTACAGTGTCACTTTTACCTACCTGTCATTGGTAAAAGATGGCTAAACCCAACACCAAGGAGCAGTAACAAAAACTCTGCACTCAAATAAAGCCATTTGGGGAAGGGGAGCAAGGAAGATGGGAGGGGAATTGGGAAGTGTTGAGGCCAAAATTCGATTTACCTCGATCCATACACTTCAAGAAAACACACACACACACACACACACACACACACACACACACACACAAACAGATGAAAGTGATTCCTAAGTCTTATTGTACTTCCCCAGGAGTGAAGTGTATTGGCCTAGTGTCATATAGAGCTGCCTATCTCTGCCTTCAAGGACTTGGGCCATGCTATTTGCCCAACTTCCATCCTTTCATCTTTGTCCATCTAATCTTAAAATGTAAGAGAAAATACATTAATATTTACTCAGGTTTAGGAATAAGAGGGTCCTCTTCTAAAACTATACCTTGCCACTTTGTTTATATGTATTAGTTTCTACCACTTTATTCATATCACTATCCTTCTACTTATTATAAAACTAGAGGCCCGATGCATGATATTTGTGCACTCGGGGTCCCCCCAGCCTGGCCTGCGCCATCTTGCAGTCCAGGAGCCCTCGGGGGATGTACTACTGATGGCTTACACAGGGAGCGGGCCTAAGCCAGCAGTCGGACATCCTTAGCACTGCTGCAGAGGCAGGAGAGGCTCTCACCACATCTGCTGCACTTGCCAGCCATCAGCCCAGCTTCTGGCTGAGTGTCACTCCCCCTATGAAAGCGCACTGACCACCAGGGGGCACCCCCTACATTGAGCATCTGCCCCCTGGTGGTCAGTGCGCATCATCGTTCCACTGTTCGGTCAATTTGTATATTAGTCTTTTATTATATAAGATTGTAAATGATTGTTTTTGTGCCAGTTTTTTTTCTCTTTACTAATTCATTTTTTAAAATTCTCCAACTATTTTTTGGTTGTCTACTATACATAAGAACTTCTCCTATGCTCAGTTAAATGAGTGAGTCACACATGACCCCAGCTCTCTTAAAGCTTGCATTTTAGCAATGAGGAGAAATATTTAAAAAGTAAGAACTTGCACAAATACGTAATAAACTACAATTGGAACAAGTGCTATAATTATGAAATAAAGAGTGCATTGAAAGAGTATAATGGAAAGGTTTGAACTAGTCTGGGAATTAATAAAACACTCTGAGCAAGACTGAGAGTTGAACTAAATTCTAAAGCGCTGCTCTCCAATAAAAATCTAATTAAAAACATGTTAAAATTTAAAGTTCTAGTAGCTATATTAATTAAAGAAAAAAGAAAGTACTAACATTTATTTAACAATATATTGCATTCAACCTAGAGATCCAAAATATTATCATTTTGATGACATGTAAACCATATAAAAATTAGTAATTAGATATTTTACTTTTTTTTAATACTGAGTGTTTGAAATCCATTGAACATATATTACATCTCAATTCTGACTGGCCATGTATCAAGAGCTCAATAACCATATGTGGCTACCCTATCAGCCAACACAGCATTGGAGTAAGTAGGAAAGATAAATTTTGCAAAAAAAGAAAAGATTCTAGGAAATGCAAATTTCTCTAAGGCAAAGTAGCAAAGCCCATTAGAGAAACGACAATAAGCAATCTTGCACAGAGTACAGATTTCAGTCAAAGTAACACAAAATGGAGTTAAATCACACAGGGGCTTGGAGGCCATGTTAAATAACATTGTGTTCTTTATTCTAAGTGTTATGACAGGTAATTAAAAGATTTAAGCAGGATACACATGATCTGATTTCCATTTCTAGATGATTGTCCTTGCTTCTGTGGGGCTAATGGTTTGAAGAAAGTAGGAGGGTCTGAAGGAGTAATACCTAGCATTTGCCATCCTCTAGGCAAGAGCACATGGCAACATAGACTGAAAAGCATTTGAGATATTTAGGAGATAAAATCAATTAAACTTATTATTTTTAAAATATATTTTTATTGATTTCAGAGAGGAAGGGAGAGGGAGAGAGAGATAGAAACATCAATGATGAGAGAGAATCACTGATAGACTGCCTCTGGCATGCCCCCTATTAGGGACTGAGTCTACAACCAGGGCATGTGCCCTTTCTGGGAATGAAACCATGACCTTCTGGTTCATAGGTCATTGGCTCGACCGCTGAGCCACACTGATCAGGCTATTATTCTTTATTAATTTGAGAAGGGATGCCCTAAAAGATGAAAGATATTTGCTCTGTTTCTGGCTTATGCAGAAAGGTTAATGGTATGCTAAGTTTTTTTTTTTTTTTTTTTAATATATTTTATTGATTTTTTACAGAGTGGAAGGGAGAGCAGTAGAGAGTTAGAAACATCGATGAGAGAGAAACATCGATCAGCTGCCTCCTGCACACCCCCGACTGGGGATGTGCCCGGAGACAAGGTACATGCCCCCGACGGGAATCGAACCCGGGACCCTTCAGTCCGCAGGTCAACACTCTATCCACTGAGCCAAACCGGTTAGGGCAGTATGCTAAGTTTGAGGGACAAAATTAGTTATCTCAGAATTGGACACATAAATGTCCTGGAGCCAATTATATTATTTAGTCCAAAGCTAGAGATATCTAATGGGGAACTAGATATGTTGAACTTGAACCCAAATATATAGTCTCATCTGGACTTTTGTATTTGAGAGGTGTTAGTACTGATCCTTGCAGATTGTCATCACTCAGAATCTTCAGGGTTTAGTTGCCTGACCTATAACTGACACTCAATAAATATTTATTTAATGTACTTTGTTAAGGCCTCCTCTATTTGTATGATGAGATGATAGTTAAGACTTGGAATCCAAGCAAATAGTTCTTCAGCAGTATCAGATTGGTGAGACTGTGACTTTTCCTCCACCCTTACACTGACCTTTGCCTTAATCAATGATTCTGAGGCCTGAGCCATGGCCTATGCATAAACATTAGTGAGCCCATATAAGAGTTATTGAATTCACATCAGGTTGTGTGTGTGTGTGTGTGTGTGTGTAATTATTAAAGTCATGAATAGCTTTACATTTACATTGTTGCTTTAATGAGCCCTTCTCCCACAGAGCCAGCAGAGGGGACCATATCTGAGACTCAATCAACCTGGCTCACACTATTTGCCCCACCCTGGTGATTCCTTGAGACACTGACCCACCCAACTTTCAGGTTCACCCAAACTGTTTTTAGTGGCTTTACCATAGGAATGGCCTGGTAGCTCATGCTTTAGATTTTCCTAAAAATCTCTCAAACCAGCAGCATCTGGCCTCAGCGAGCCCCATATCTCTCACCAAGTGGCCCCAGGTCCAGCACTAGCAGCAGCCAGCCTTGGCTTTGCCTGGGTACCTCCAAGCCCAGAATAAGAAGCAGCCATCTGCAGATTGCATTGTAAATTAGGCCTGGTGGCCAACCTTGGCTTGCACCTCTCCAGAGGTCCCAGAGATAGGGCACCCAGTAGACAGTTTCAGACCACATTGAAGCACCACCACCCAATTATCTCCTCATGCAACACACTCAAAGGCTGAACTCAGTGGGTACCAGAGCCCTACTGAAGTAAAGTCCTACTGCGTGTGGCAGGCCCCTGCACAGCTGATCTTCCAATCCAAGGTGGTCAGAGGTCAATGGTCAGTGGTTATAGCAGTCTTTGTAACTGATCAGCCTGGGTAAATCGCTCCCATTGATGTGCCAACAGCAATGAAGACTCAATTACAACAGAAGAGTGTACAGCTGATGTAGGGGGCACACAGAGGAGTGCCGAGTTGGGGTGACCAGGGAGGCTGTTGACCAACCCTACTACCTTAGGCCACACTCCCAAGCCTAGGAAACATAGCAACACTACCTAATACATAGAAACAAACAAGGGGAGGCTGTCAAAATGAGACAAAGAAACATGGCGCAATGAAAGAACAGAA
Organism: Myotis daubentonii; assembly: GCF_963259705.1. NCBI lineage: Eukaryota > Metazoa > Chordata > Mammalia > Chiroptera > Vespertilionidae > Myotis > Myotis daubentonii. The sequence continues at coordinate 68,738,005 of NC_081849.1, read as the reverse complement.
CAAAACTCCACAGAAAGAAGTAAACAAAATGGAGACAAGCAATCTACTAGATGCAGAGTTCAAAAGACTGGTTATAAGGATACTCAATGAACTTAATGAGGACCTCAATAGCATAAATAAGAACCAGTCACAAATGAAGGATACACTAACTGAAATAAAGAATAATTTATAGAGAATCAACAGTAGGGTAGGTGAAGCTGAGAATCAAATCAGCAATTTGGTATATAAGGAAGCAAAAAATATCCAATCAGAACAGCAAAAAGAAAAAAGAATCCTAAAAAATGAGGATAGTGTAATGAGTCTCTGGTACAATTTCAATCATACCAACATTCACATTATGGGAGTCCCAGAAGAAGAAAGCAAGAAATTGAAAAAAATGTTTGAAAAAAATAATGACAAAACTTCCCTAATTTGGTGAAGGAAACAGACATACAAATGTAGGAAGCACAGAGCCCCAACCAAGATGAACCCAAAGAGTCCTACACCAAGACCCATCATAATGAAAATGCCAAGGGTTAAAGACTTACTAGAGAGAATCTTAACAGCAGCAAGAGAAAAGCAGTTACTTACCTACAAGGGAACTCTCATAAGACTGTCAGCTGATTTCTTAAAAGAAACTTTTCAGGCTAGAGGGAGTGACAAGAAATATTCAAAGTAATGAAAAACAAGGACCTACAACCAATATTACTCTATTCTGCAAGGCTATCATTTAGAATCAATGGGCATATACAGAGCTTGCCAGTCAAAAAAAAAAAGTTAAAAGAACTCATTACCACCAACCCAGTATTATAGAAATGCTAAAGGGTCTTGTTAAAGAAGAAGAAAAAGAAGAATAAAAATATGAATAACAAAATGGCAATAAATACATATCTATCAACAATTGAATTTACAAACAAAAAGAACAAGCAGAACAGAAACAGATTTACAGATACAGAGAACTTTTTGTTGGTTTCCAGGTGGGAGGGCTGTTGGGGGAATGGGCAAAACAGGTGAAGGGATTAAGAAGTACAAATTGGTCATTACAGAATAGTCATGAGGATTTAAAGTACAGCGTAGGGACTGTAGTCAAGAATAATAGCTAAGCATGGTGCTGGATCAGTGTGTGATTTATTGGGGTGATCTTTTTTTAAATTATGTAATGTTTGGTCACTGGTGTGAAAATAATAGAATGATGTATGTCAACTGTAATTGAAAAACATGATTTGGAAAATAAATTAAAATAAAACAAAAATGTCATTTTGAACCCAAAAGTTAAAAAAAATTGGCATGAATATTACTAAAAATGAAATTACAAATTGCATGATGTAAGAACAATCAATTCCAATTAATTATATCTTTGAAATTGGATCAATACAATTTTTTCATATCCCTTTATGGTTTTAATCTTGAGAACAGTGATAACTGGGAGGATTTTACAAAGAAAAGCCTTTTCAGAGCTGACTCATCTTACTAAATTGTGTTTATGCCAGTCACAGCCACAGTTCCTTTCTTTGTGCATACAATAGTAGAATATGACATCTTAGATATTCAGTAAAACCTGCAAAATTTTCAACCTTACAATCTAAAACTGAGGATGTGAAAATCAGGGCTCTCCAACTCTAATTGTATTTTAATATAACAAAATATTAGTGAATTAAATATGTTGACATTTTAGGAACTTCCATTTTAGTCAACCAACATTATTTTAAAGCATTGATCATGCTGTGCCTTACACATTTCTAGAACCTTGAGAAATAAGACAAGTCCTTACCTTCAAGAAACTGACAGTAAGGTTGAGAAAGCAAAGTAAATGAAATAAAGAATTATTTTTTAAAAAATGTAAGTAATATTAGCTAGGGAAGTTGAATATATTTGGGATTAATAGATAGAAAAGTTTTGATGGGAATGTGTTTGGCATGTTATTTTTGTTTTAAGTGAACAGAGAAAATGAAAGTAAAAAGTTAAAAGTGAAAAGTTTCCTCTTCTAGGTATTTGTGCTATAAAGATGGTGGGACCAGGATGAAGAGAGTCCTGCGGTGAGGAGATGGTCTGTGAACACTCTCCTTACAGATTGATTATAACAATGTCCTAAGAGACATGCAATAACATTGCATGAAACGAATGAATAAATCACAATATATGACTGTAACTTATGTTTTTGTCACATTTTGATACTAGTCACTTTTTTCTTTCCCAGAGAGTCATTTTGAAGTTGAGGATGGATATGTGACAGGCACTATGCTAGGTATTGAGGTTGAGGGCACAAGAGAGGAATGTGAAATAGTTTCTGTTCTGGAAGAATTCATTTCCAGAGGCATTTTATTATTTTAGGCCATTATCATCTTTCATTTGGACTTCCTAAATAGCTTCCGCAGTCTCCCTTCCTCTTCAATCAATCATCCTCATGCTGTCATGGATAGTTTTCTAAAGTACAAATCTAATCAAGTTACTGTTCTGTTCAAAATTACTCAATGATTTCACATTGTATATTGAATAAAATCTAGGTCCTTTAAGGTGACAAGAAGCATTTTTCAACAATTTGAATTTTTCTTGGCCATGTTATCTATATTGAAGTTACACAGAACTACTTACTGTTTCCCAGATATACTTTGTTCTTTCATTTTCTGGGTCAAGGAGAGTGCCTTAAACACATTTCACTATGATATACATATTTTTATAAGTTTGTCTCACCTCCATTTATTCTTTTTTTATTTGAGATGATGCTTAGGCTGAGGCTCAGGTTTCAGAGTGTAATTGGTAGTATGGACAGCAGGGTATGGTATGTGATGGTGTGGGGATTTGACTGTCAAACTAAGCTTTGAAGTTTAGACTGTCAGCAACGTGGAACTGATGATGGTTAGGGTTCTATTCTGCCTCATTGGACTAATGTTAGACTGAAAGTGAAGTAATAATTCAGGAGCATATTGCAATAAGCCAAATATAAGTGATTATATGGTGTTAGGCTGGGCTTATAAAGAACAAGTAAAGACCATAAGCTTATGGTCTTTGTGGACCCTGATAAAAAAAAAAAAAAGATACCTACTTAAGAAGGGGCTCCTGGTGACTAATGGGGCTCAAATTTTAAAAACAGAGCCTAACAGTCATTCCTACACAGGGGCCTCTCAAGCAAACTGCACTTCGGGGATAAGCCTGAACTGAACAGCATGCCTCTGCACTGAACTAACTGCCTGCCTGCACTGCTTCTGCCCGCTAAGCCAGCCCTTACAGAGGAGCCCCCGGAGTCCTATTTCAACCCGTAGGACTGAGGCTTCCCCATCCAATCAGAGCTGTGCCACTATAACCCCACCAACTTTGTCAATCGATTAGAGTGGCTTCATTCTGACCAATGAGGACAGTGCCTTTCTGACTAATCAAACTGTGAAGATTTGGAGTTCTCATTTGTATGAGGACAGACCAATCAGGGACCAGGACTGAGGATTTCTGTCTATTATACGTCAGCTCCCCTCTGGCGTTGAGAGTACACTTTTTCTTTCCACTCAAGACTGCATTTTCTGGCTGATGTCTCCCCAGGGAAGAACAAAACAGACGAGTGCAGGCCAGAGCAGACCAGAGTAGAGCAGACTAGTCCAGGGCAAAGCAGACCAGCACGAAGGAGAGCAGACCAACAAGGAGCAGAGCTTAGCTGTCTAACAGCGGCACCTCACCCCAGGGCCGCATCTCCTCAGGACCCGCTAACTACATCATATAAACGATGAACAGACCAAATGGAATGGACATTTCTAGCCAATGATGCAGTACTCCACCTAGCTTTATTAATTAAGGGCTTATTATTGGAACTGATAGAATTGTCAAACCTGACTGCTATCACGTTTGTTACGGTGCCAGCCACTTTAATGATCATGGGCTCAGGTCATCAAATGAAGGCTTAAGTTCTGAGGCTGAAGAGTTGTGTAGCTACTCTATTTATCAAAAAGATCCATTTATTTCACTTTCAAAAAAATGAAATAATCTGCAAATCTGATTTTTCTTCTCGCGTCACCCAATCTCAAAGGGATAAAAAGCGATGAATTAATAAGGATTTCTCAATTATTAAGAATTTACATAAAGCTATTATTCTAATAAGTTACACCCATATATATAAAATTTTATTTAACTTAAATTTATTATTTAAGGCAAGGAAGAAGGTGGTTTATATACATAGTACCTTTTATTAAACAAGTCTTTCATTAGATACTATGCAAAACAATTCTCAATTAATGATTACTATGTGCTGTTCTGGGTAAAAAGTAACTCTAAGAGAATCCTATTTTATAATGTAAATAGAAATATATTTTCATTTCAAATACTCAGCTTTTAGTCATTAGTGAAGAAGTGATAAGATTTTACCACTTATCAAAAATTAATAAGCTTCGTGAGCCATACATACTATGTTATTGTAATAACATTTTGTTTCTGTCAAGTGTTTGGCAAACTGGGAGTGAATATTTATGATTTGGGGGGTAACTCACTGCTGTGGATGTATGGAACTTTAAAATGATAATATAAATTCTATTACAGAATTCAGATGATAATATAAATGTCTTGTTTAATGTCGTAGAGGGTTGCAATGAAAATTTTACCTCATCTTTACCAGAACATCTATAAATGGAGAATAGCAGGAAAACTCAATTATATGTGTTAGAGAATATAAAATGTAGGCGTCCCAAGGAATCAAGCAGATTCTAAGTAGAGAGGAAAAGAAAAATCATAAATTCTGTTCCTCTTTCAAAAAATTCTCCCCTGCATTCCCAGAGGGTAGTGATGAGAAAGGGTTCTACCTGGTTCATGTTACATCTGTACTTTTGGTCTTGATGCAGCAAGAGTCACTTCCTGAGGAGGTTAGAGGCAATAGGCAATATAGGTTTCAGGCTAAAGATAAGATTTCTGAAATGATACTTATATAGAAACATCTTGAAATAAAATATTTTATAAATTCTTTAGTCATAATCATGTAAAGCTTTGTTTTAATTTCACCCTTTTTGTAATAGTGGAACTTGAATCTTTTCTCTAATGTCAATATTAGAGATATCTATGAAAATATTAACTTGAACTAAAATGGAGGATGTTTTTCAAAATAAATTTCTTTGTGGTAGAAAAACACACAAAAACATTTAATCTCAGATTTATTTTCTTCCTAAATGTGTAGTATTGAGTTTAAAAGCTTTTTTAAATGTCTTTTGGAAGAAATGTTCGGTATATACCTGGTTGTTGGGCTATTAGGTCATGTGATAAACTATAAAAGATACTTCCATACAGTATTACTAACCCTGCAAACTTGTCTTCCCATGTGCCTTCCCATTATTGTTCCTTCGCACCAATTCCTAGTCAGCACTTTTAATTTTAGTCAGTTTGGTAAATGTGTAGTGACATTTCATTTTAGTCTTAACTTGAATTGTCTCATTACTAATTGGTAAGAGCAACTTTTCTATGTTAACCGGCCATTTGGTTATCCTGTTTTGAATTGCTTACTACAGCCCCTTGCTTATTTTTTCCTATTTATCTTCTCATTCATTTTTAACATTTAAAGAAATAAACTTTAGTATGATTTTATTGTCATTTATATGTATTACAAATTTACTGATCTGATTGAGGACTTTTCTCTTAATGGTGTTTTTGTCAACAGCAATTCTTAATTTTACCCATTTTCCCTTTATAATTAGCACATCTTGTATCCTATTTAAGAAGGTAATAAAGACAACCTATGTATTATCTTCTAGCAATTTTATTGTTTTGCCAACCACAATTACATAAAAATGCACCTTGAAATTACTTTTTGTATGTATGACATTAGATAACAATTATTTCCAATCAAACTTACCACCTGATATTTAAAAAGCTGCCCTTTTTTCTGTTGCTTTGCAGTGCTACCTTTGTTGAAAACTCAAGTGTTCACAATATGCCTAAGTCTATACTCCTTTCTAGTCACTGTCTGTCTGTTTAATTAAGATTAAAAACATCATGTAAGTTTTAGTGAACAGCATCATGACTTGATATATGTACATGATGAGAAATGATTACCACAGTAAGTTTAGTGAACACCCATTACTACACATATTTACAAATTTTTTCCTTGTGATGAGAGCTTTGAAGATCTACTCTCTTAGCAACTTTCAGATGTATGCTACAATATTGTTAACTATAATCACCATGCTGTCCATTACGTCCCCAGGACTCCGTTTTGTTCTTACGCTTTTCCCTTAATTATCATCAATTTATGTCTTGCTGTCATATAGTACAAGGCCTCCTTTGTTCTTATGCTTGGTCTGATGAATTTTCATATAAACTTAGAAATGAGTTGTCACTTTCCACAAAATTCTGCTAGTATTTTCCATGGAATTGCATGAGTCTCATAAATCAATTTAGGGAAAACTGACATTTTTTCATTAATGAATCTTCCAATCATGGCATTGTCACAGGTAAAGGAAGGCTTCTTTTAATGTGCCTCAATAATGCTTTGAAGTTTTCTGCCTCATGTTCTTACACTTCTGTTCTAAGGTTTATTCTTAGATATTTGATGTTTATGTATTTGTACAAGTTTATTTAAAATTGTTTTGATTTCCTGTAATGTATTCTTCATTTCAGTTATTGTACACTTCATTCCTGACTGGTTCTTTGATTATTCTCTATATCCATTTTTTGTGTTTCCTATCTTTTTGTTGAGATCACTGAGCATCCTTATAACCAGTGTTTTGAACTCTGCATCTGGCAGGCTGTTTGCCTCTGTTTTGTTTAGTTCTTTTTCTGGAATTTTGTTCTGTTCTTTCATTTGAGACATGTTTCTTTGTCTCTTCATTTTGGAATCCTTCCTGCGTTTGTTCTGATGTATTCTACCAGGGACAGAAAAGCAGGAGCTGGTCCTGCACTCATGTGTGTAGTGTAAAATCGGGAGGGATATCTTGACTGCAGAGGACTTCCTGAGTATCCTTTTGGTTCTTTATATCCTTAGTTAGAGGACTTCTGCTCAGCTAGGCTTCAGATGTTCTCATTGATGGTTGCTCTGTAGTTTAATTGTAATTTTTTTGTGGTTGTGGAAGGATGCAAGAATTGTATTTAACTACTCCACCATCTTGATCAGAAGCCAAGGTTTTTATAGATAAAAAACTGAGATAATTTACCACTAATATATCCTCATATAACAAATTTTTAGAAAATACACTTTAGGAATGAAGACATGTAAAAAGGAATGGTGAACAAAGAAATAGATAAGCTCTTAAGTTAAATATAAGTAATAATGGACTATATTAAGTGATTTTTTAAAAATCTAATTTGTGGGATTAGAAAAAAGGACAGACCCAAAATACAAAAAAAAAAAAAATCTATGTACTTTAAGAAAGTGGTATTAAAATAAAATTATTATTATCATGGAGAAGATGTAGGAAATTAAATTTAGACTGTTAAAATTTATTTAAAAATATAAAATTATCAAAGTTATTAAAGGACATAAAATAGAGTATATAGCTTTAAAAAAAAAGTGTTTTGAAAATATGTAATAAGGGAATAAATACAACAACATACAATCAATTAAGAACAAGCAAAAATGAATGAGTCAGCTGTACAAAACAGTACACAGCCACAAAAAAATCTTGACACAATTTTAAATACATGAGAAATGAACAAACTAAAATCATGTTGATCGTAAGGATGGGGGTAGGCAATGGATGAAATGCTGGGGTCCAACCCCAGCAGGTCCAGGGGTTCCCAAAGGTGTAGACGGAGTCAGCGAAGAAGGAATGACACGGAGACAGCGTTCAGTTGATCAGCAGCCTAGCCAGGATCTCCAGCCAAGTTCTGTTCTGGATCTCCAGCGAAGTTCTGGTGTTTATTGTCTTGTTACATCTGTATTTATACCAGTTGATTTTAATCCTGTCAATTTCTATTACAAAGGTTAGGGCGTTTCTTATCTCCATTCCAGGGAGTAAAGATTATGTAGCTTAAGCATGATTGTTTGTAGTTCAAGTGATTAACTACCCGCCTGGCACTTAGTTAAGGAGTTTCATCCCCTCCCTGACTTCAGGGAAAAATCCCTACCTGGGGAAACAACCTTTCTCGGAGAGGTGACCTTGGTTAAAACACACAGCGCTAAGGGGAGCAAACATATTAAGAACAGTATACTATATACGCCAGGTCCCTTGAAACATATGCTGTGCAGATGTTTCTTTCCTGCAGCGACTGTGTCAAGCAGCAAGGATGGACCGGCTTCCGGCAGATGAAATACATGAAGAAGACAATAATATTTGCAATGATATGAGTAATATTCTATTTCTAATTTTGGATGGTAGATCATGTCAGGTAATTTTTTCATATTTGACATAGGAAAAATACTTTTGAACATAAAAATATGACATATTTTAGAAAGAAAAAAAACATGTAGCAGTATCTGTCATTCAAATTAGAGGAAAATGTAACTCATGTTTTTTTCTTCTTCACTCACATGTATTTCACATAAAAATTTCACTTGCTGCCATGTTAAGTTAATGTAGTCTAATATTTTAAAACCACAGTTCTTTTTCCTTGTACTTTCTCTCTCATTTTGTCTGGTTCTGCCTGAAATGACCCGCTGGAATTGAAATTGATGGCAAATGTGCTTCACTCTACAAAGGCAGACACTATCCGTCTTCATTATAGCCAATAGCCTCTAAGGTCCTGTCATATGTCTTTTGCAAGTGGATATCAAGTATCCAAGACACAGATATACTGTAAGGTCATTGATAATGTTTGCCATCAATTTGATTAATAATTTCAAATAGATGAAGTGTACCTTGAAAACTAAGCATTGATCTAAATAAATCAGATCTGCCTGTGTGCTTATAAAAAGTAAGGCAAAGCGCTAGACATTAAATTCTATGTTACTCGGCCATTACAAGGCTATATAGATGTACTATTCTAAATTGAACAACTCCCCTTACACTCCTCAGCTCCCTGAATTCATTTTAAAAGATACTTCATATTTTGTTCAAAAACCTGAAAAAGGAAGCATCTTTCTGCTTGGGCTAAACTTAATATTTAAACAGATTCTGCTTGAGTACCACATAAAACTGAGGCTTTACTCTTTAATCAGTCCAGATTTACAACTAGAATTTTAGAGGACTACTGTGGTTATGTAGTCATTTTCTTATATACTAGAGACCCGGTGCATGAAATTCACAATCTGGGGTCCACAATCTGGGAGCCCTCAGGGGATGTCCTACTGATGGCTTAGGCCTGCTCCCTATGGGTAGGCCTAAGCAGCAGTCTGACCTTTCTCTGCAGGAGGTGACCAGGCTGATCAGGGGAAGGCACCACCCTCATCACCCTGCTAATGCTGCCACTGCCGGCCACGGTGGCTGTGAGGCCTGAGCCCTGGGTCTCACAGCCGCTGGGGCTCATTGCTGCCTGAGCCCCAGGCCTCGCAGCTGCTGTGGCTTTGTCTGGATGGATGCCCGTCCTAATTAGCATATTACCCTTTTATTAGTATAGATGAAAAATTTAACAATTTTGTCCTGGGTTTTCAGTGACTAGGAAAACTGAGCAGTTTATGGTAGCTTAATGAAGGTTCAATCCAGACAGAAGTATGAAGAATTCACTCAATAAAATGATGAAAAAAATTCCACATATTAACTCTCTGAGGGCACCAAAGTTTAAAGTAATTGTTTTAGGTTGAAGAGAGTTATTATGAAAAGATAAGTATCAGAGTAGTATTAGAGATTTCTCCTTTTAATTATTTTAGTAAATCACATTTCTTTTTTATTATAATTAAATATATCACACACACTAAAAATAGAATACTAAGTGGATTCCAAGTGCTCACCCTCTAGCTTAAGAAATAAAGCTACAAATATATTTAAAGCCTCCTTTATACAATTTATCAATTTCATTCTCTTCCCTCCTTTACTTCTTGGAGGTAACCACTACCCAAATGTTAAGTTTACCATATCTGTGCATAGTTTAGATTTTTAAAGTAAGTTTGCATAAAAAAATATATATTTTTGTTTTTGTATGTCTTAAATTTTATATGATACTATAATAATGGAATTAAATTGTATTTTAATGTATTTTTGAGTTTTATTTATGTTGATGAGGTTTTCTCTATTTCATTATTTTTCACTATGTGTTCATTATTCTCTTTATAAATAGCTAAGTATTACAATTTCTCATTGTTATAAAAATTCAGCAATACACATGCCTATATATTCCTTGTTGATTGAAAAAAAAAAAGAAATACAAAGGAAGGTAATGGAATGAAACAGAAGAGAATAAAAGAAAATATCCAAATATATTACACATGAATTGTTCTATCCTCAAGAAAATATGTGTATGTGGTTGTCCCATAAAATTATTTTTATTGTGAATGGTGGTAAATATATTTTTAAAAGTACAACTCTAATGCATGTGACTACATATTAAATTCCTACTGTCAATGAAATCCTTCTAGAGGGAGAAATTTTATTGTGCCATATCTTTATTAATGCTCCTCTTTATCAATGCTTTTGGTTGTTTTTGACAGTTTTAACTTTGATTGTTCTCACAGATGATGAGGTAGATTTTCTTTTCAAATATCTATTCATTTTATTTTCCTTTTCAGTGAAATGTCTATTCATAGTCTTTGCAACCACTTTATATTTTTCTTTTTTAAAAAATCTTTATTGTTCAGATTATTACAGATGTCCCTCTTTTTTCCCCCCATAACTCCCCTCCACCCAGTTCCCACCCCGCCTCACCCCAGGCCCTCACCACCCCACTGTCTGTGTCCATAGGTACTGCATGCATGCATATAAGATCTTTGTCCAATCTCTTTCCATGCACCCCCCCCCCCCCGAGAATTGTCAGTCTGCTCCATTTCTATGCCCAATTATATTACATTCACCAGTTTATTCTGTTCATCAGATATTTATTCATTTTATTTTTAGATTCACTTGTTGATAGATAAGTATTTATTGTCACTTTGTTGTTCATAATTTTTTATCTTTACCTTTTTCTTCTTCTTACTCTTCTTAAAGAATACCCTTCAGCATTTCATATAAAAGTGGTTTGGTGGTGATGAACTCCTCTAGCTTTTTCTTGTCTGTGAAGCTCTTTATCTGATCTTCAATTCTAAAGGATAGCTTTGCTGGGTAGAGTAATCTTGGTTATAGGTCCTTGCTATTCATCACTTTGAATATTTCTTGCCACTCCCCCCTGGCCTGCAGAGTTTCTGTTGAGAAATTAGCTGACAGTCGTATGAGCACTCCCTTATAGGTAACTAACTGTTTTTCTCTTGCTGCTTTTAAGATTCTCTCTTTGTCTTCTTTTGCCCTTGGCATTTTAATTATGATGTGTCTTGGTGTGGTCCTCTTTGGATTCTTCTTATTTGGAGTTCTCCGTGCTTCCTGGACTTGTAAGTCTATTTCTTTTACCAGGTAGGGGAATTTTTCTGCCATTATTTTTTCAAATAGGTTTTCAATCTCTTGCTCTCTCTCTCTTCTTCTTCTGGCACCCTCATAATTCAGATGTTGGTACACTTGAAGTTGTCCCAGAGGCTCCTTACACTATCTTCAGATTTTTGGATTCTTTTTTTTTTCCTCTCTCTGGTTGGGTGTTTTTGCTTCCTCATTTTTCAAATCATTGACTTAATTCTCAGGATCTTCTAGTCTACTGTTGAATCTTGTATATTATTCTTTATTTCAGTCAGTGTATGCTCAATATCTGACTGGTCCTTTTCCTTTTTTTTTTTTTTTGGCATTCTCACTAAGATCCTTGAAAGTCTCACTAAGTTCCTCAGAGGTTTCTAGAAGACTCTTGAGTAACCTAATAACTGTGGTTTTGTACTCTATATCCAATAGTTTGCTTTCTTCCATTTCTTTCATTTGTGACGTATTTCTTTGTCTCTGCATTTTCGCTGCTTCCCTGTGTTTGTTTCTAAGTATTAGGTAGCTGCTAAGTCTCCTTGAGTTGATAGAGTGGCCTTGTGTGGTAGGTGTTGTATAGGGTCCAGTGGCTCAGCCTCCCCAATCACCTAAGGTGGACACTGTTGGTGTACCCCTTTGTGGGCTGTGTGCACAGTCTTGTTGTAGTTGAACCTTAATTGCTGTTGGTATCACTGGGAGGAATTGACACTCAGTTCTCACACTATACCCAGAGAGAGCATCAGAGGCTCAGTTCCACAAGGCCTCCCTCCACTTCATATGCCTTGTGCAAGCACAGGTTGTTAGTTGTGCTTCTGACTGACCAACTACAAATTGTAGTTTCCAGTGAACACATCCAACTCAGGATGCAATTCCCATGTCCTGGTGGTTACAGGTGCTGAACCAGACGTTTTGGTGACCCCCTCCCTGGGTTTGATTAATTTCCTAGAGTGGCTCACAGAACTCAGGAAACCCATTTACTCACTAGATTACTAGTTTATTACAAAGGATTTTAAAGGAGAGGAACCAACAGCTAGATGAAGGAACACATAGGGCGAGGTCCAGACAAAGAAACTTCTGTCCTCATGGAGCTTGAGGATAGGCAAGTGGCATATAAAAGCATTCTGGTTCCCCAACCTGGAAACTCTCTGAACCATTTTCTTTTGGGGGGGGCGGGGGACGAGGATGGTGGTGGTTTATGGAAGCTTCCTTATGTGGGTATGATTGTTAAATCATTGGCCATTGATAATTCATTCAATGTCTAACACTTCTCTCTTCTACAGAAATCATTATATTCTCATCACATTGTAGTCACAGTTGGTTGCCCTGGCAACCAACGCCTATCCTTAGGTGCTTTCAAAAGTTACCTCAATAAATAAACCCAGTTGTAATGGAAAGGGGCTTGTTCTGAATAACAAGGCATTTATATGTTCTTTATGGTTCTGAAGTTGTTTTAGGAACTGAAGACAAACATCAAATATTATGGCAAAAGATGCTCCCACTGCTCTTATAGCTAAGGAAATTACAAGAGTTTTTACATCTGTGAACCATAAACTGTACACAAAGATCAAATATATGACAGATATATTTTGTTCATGTGAATGATCAAATATATACTTCTTATAAAGTACAATGTTGATGCATTGCAGGACAAAATATTTTCCAACCAAAAGTTCTAAATCTTATGGAAGTCTGGATTTATGTTAATATTTTGCTTTAGCTAGACTTACTAAATTCTCAAATCCTAATAAATATACAATAGACAGACTATTCTCTTGAAGTTCAATAAGCCCTAGAACAGCGGTTCTCAACCTGTGGGTAGCAACCCCTTTGGGCGTCAAACGACCCTTTCACAGGGGTCACCTAAGACCATCGGAAAACACATATATAATTACATATTGTTTTTGTGATTAATAACTATGTTTTAATTATGTTCAATTTGTAATAATGAAATTGGGGGTCACCACAACATGAGGAACTGTATTAAAGGGTCGCGGCATTAGGAAGGTTGAGAACCACTGCCCTAGAAGAAGTCAGACAACCCAAACTGATGCCAGGTATAGCAAACCAGCTGAATATCTATCCCAAGTCCTTATCTCAAATCAAGCTTCTAAGATACCAGCTCTGGGTTAGCCTTTGAGCTTTGGAATTTAAATAGCCACTAAATTATTTTGGGTCTAGAGTAGAGTTCTTCCCTATATATTCAGTGTTTCACCTTCAGAATCCCCAAATCTTCTGCTCACTGACAGCGACTTTCTATAGTCGGGAAGGCATTTGCTGTGTGATGAATTTCCTATTACACTTTTCTCTTGTGTTTCATCAAACTAACTTCCCCTGGAGCCCTCGGGCAGCACCTGCAGTATGTGAGACCACTGGTTTATGACAAATTGCTGCAAATAGCCACCTACCGGAAAACTAAAGGTTGTTGTAAAACATCAGTGGAAAGTTTGTGTATGGCACAAACTTTTAATACATCCCAGGATTCAGCTTCGGGGGAATAATAGATTTTATTATAATGCATAGTTAGAAGCGAAAACATAAAGCTGATGATGCCTACTAGTATTTTTTACTTTTTAAATGTATTCTAAAGACTACGAATCTAAATTGCATATAATGATGCTAACAGTGTGTAGTCCATCATAAATATAGTTATATACCTGACTTTCAAAATTATTCTAGTAATATATATGGTGGCTTTGTGTTAATGTAATCCTGGTCTCATGTGCAATTCCCTTAGTGACCAAAGGACCATGATTGTGAACAGTGAATTAAGATTTTGCTGCAGCCTATGCCCATTGTAAGAGCAAAGTTAGAGGTCACAATGGGAATTGATTGAAAAATATGATTTTAATAACACCAAATTACAACAGATGAAATAAATTAGTCACAGATGCAGAGGTAAAATCACGATGCAATGATTCGCATTATACCCAGAGGGCATTTAAAAATAATAGCAATTGTAGCACTTGGTCCCCCCCTTTTCTGATAAATGTTGTTAATAATAGATTACATTTGTAATTTTTAAATTTTGTCAAGAGTAATAACAAGTATTAACCCTGAAATTTTACAATATAAGAGTATCCAAGGCATAAGTGAAAGCAAAATAGTGGAAATAAATTTATAAAAGAGAGATGTCCAATTCACTAATTTTGATTTTTAAACTGGATTATTACAGAATAATACATGAGACTTTTTTTATTCATAAGTAAATTAGCAAATTAAACCATTACATTATAAAGGTCTTGCTGGTAAAAAAGGGATATTTTACTTCAATTTCTACTTCTTTCCAGTGGAATAAAATGGACTGCTCAGAATTAAAAAAAAAAAAACATAAAAGAAAAAAGGAAACATGATTGCATCTTAAAAGTAAGAAAACATGTTTACAACTTAAAAGACCAAAGGCATTGAAAAAGTAGAAGTTTAAATCTGACAAAATGGATGATTTAAATAGAAGGTTTGAAAGAAATATTTCCGTTTTCATTAGGGTACAGTTTTTTTTTTCTTACGTGATGATGCCCAAATACAATACAAGCGATACAAGTGCCAGATGTTTTTTCTCTTCAACATATTAAATATATGGCTGCTGCTGATTGAAGTTTTCATTTTCTCGTTGTTGTATGATGCCTTGTGGAGTTTTTTGTTTTTGTTTTTTACTTAAATTATTTATTGTTTACAGTATTACATGAGTCTCCTTTTCCCCCATTGACCTCTCCCTGGCTGCTCCCACTCCCCAGCACATGCCCTCAACCCCTACCCCCTACTGTCTATGCCCATTGGTTATGCTCATATGCATGCATACAAGTCCTTTGGTTGAACTCTTACCCCCTCACCCCCTCCTTTCCTCATAGGTTGGACAGTCTATTTGATGCTTCTATCACTCTGGTTCTGTTTTTGTCCATCAGTTTATGTTGTTCATTATATTCCATAAATGAGTGGGATAATGTGATATTTATCTTTCTCTGACTGGCTTATTTCGCTTAGCATAATGCTCCCCAGGTCCATCCATGCTGTTGCAAATGATAAGAATTCCTTTGTTTTTACAGCAGCATAGTATTCCATTGTGTACATGTACCACAGTTTTCTAATCCACTCATTGGCTGATGGGCACCTAGGCTGTTTTCAAATCTTAGCTATGGTGAATTGTGCTGCTATGAACATAGGGATGCATATATCCTTTCTGATTGGTGTTTCTGTTTTCTTCGGATATATTCCTAGAAGTGGTAATACTAGGTCAAATGGAAGTTCCATTTTTAGGTTTTTGAGGAAAATCCATACTGTTTTCCACAGTGGCTGCACCAGTCTGCATTACAGGAGGGCTGGGCGGGGGGGGGGGGGGGTAGGAGATATTTGTAATAGTATTACCAATAAAAATATATTTAAAAATTGGCACAGATGACATGCAAACACACACACCTTTCCCTCATAGTGATTTACATCCTGGCTGTGGTGATTTAAGTGCATTTCTCCACTACAGTAGCTGAAAAGTAGGAATTAGGGCTGTATATCTCTCTTTTCTCATTCACTTCATCACCCTCAATAGTCTTCTCCCTTTCCAACTGTATTATTCTTTCTACTGTTTTCCTTTATCCCTCTCTTATGTTTTTCCTTTTTCCTTTGCCCCCATACCTTGATCAGTTTGAGAGACATATAAGGGCACCTGAAATAGTTCCAGTTTGAGTTTTCACTTTATGCTAAGTTTAAATCAGGATTATAAACACCTAAAGTGTCTTAGTCATTTTGAAAGATTCTTTGTGTTTCTTTGAACTTTAGAAACACCTATCTGGTTAATAGAATAGAAAAAGGAATCATAATATGTTGCTAAGAATACAGATTTTAGAGTAAGATGGGAAATTTAAATCGGGAAGTTCTATTTACTAGTCATGTGTCTTCATCATAAAACCAGTTTCCTCATCTGTAAAATTGAGACAATGTAACTCCATAGGGGTGTTGTAATTGTTAAACTGAGTGGTATATGTGTCAATTACCTAACTCATTTCATGATTCTGGAAGAAACAATTTTATTTCCTTAGTCTGTGCCTTTAATGCAAATCCGGCATTTAATATGGGAGGTTAAATTTAAATAGGCCAAGTCATTTGTAATTGTTGTTGATATGAGAAGAAAATATGTCTATATATATCTTTAAAAGGCAATAAAATATTTTAATGATCATAGTAACATATTGATGATCATTTTTTGTTGTTGATTTATTTTTTGTTGGTTTTTTTTTTTTTTTTATAAGAAAGAGAGTCTCTCCAGGTGAGTTTTAAAGTCAAGTTTCATTACAAAATGAAGCAGTTTCCACAACTAGATGGAACCCATGCAGTCCTGTAGACTGAGTTATATTAATCTTTTCCTACCAGCAGGGATTTTCCCACCAGATCAGTGCCTGGTTCTTTGCCTTTATGGATTGACTAATTGTTGTTCTGCTTTCTACACAGCTGGAAATTATGGCAACCAGGTGTATTATATAGTTAGTCTACCCCAATCAGGCTTCACCTGAATGGTTTATGAGTTCATTTCCCATGTCTGAAATATCTCCCTTTGAGCTGAATCTCACTTTACTTTTAAACATTCTACAAATGTAACTAAAGAGTTTTGCATATTGTATGCTTTTCTAACTTCCTAAACAGTGAATTCAGAGGTACAGAATTATCATTTTTCAATGACTTTAGCCATGTAGTATTACAATGAATTATCTCGTAACTACAGAGAAATGGTACATGGTTATGTGAAAATTCATACAGCAAGTTTTAAAAAACATGCACCTCATCCCCCTAAGACACAAGTTTTATCTGCTTGCTGCTATGTATTTGGATATCTGATGCAGCACTCAGACTTATTTCAATGTATAATTTTAATAGAATGAATAAAGGACTTTAATGAAATATTATGCAGACATAGAATAGCTGTGGCCACCAAGTAATGGTATGAAAAATACCTTTGATACACAGTGATAAATGAGAAGGAATATATATTACAAATGAACAGCATTTATTATGAAAGATGCATACACAAATTAAAATGCAGAAATAATTTTAAAATGCTAATAGACATTTACATTTTTAAAGGCAATTTAAATTATTGGTGCTTGTTTTCTATATATATTAAAATTTCTTTAATACATTTGCATTGCTTTAAAAATAAAATACATTAAATTTGAGTAGTTTCTTATATTTCTATGTAGTTGATCTGAGGAAAAAAAGAATGTATTTTGCTTGTGGAGTTGTCTATAAATCTCAGAGGGAAAGCGGGGATATGGGTGGGTGGGTGGGATGAGATCAACCGAAGAAGTTGATCTCATATATGCATAACCCATGGACACAGACAATAGTATGGTGAAGGCCTGGGGTGAGGGAAAGGGGCAGAAGAGTACAAATAATATTTTAAGTCCAGAATTTTTGCTGTTAGAACTTTTTGAATTTATCTCTGGCTACTAAGCTGGTTTCTGGCTAACTAAGGTTTGAGACAAATTGCTTTCCATTTCCACTCCTGATTGGTTCTTTCACAATGATTAGAATAATGGTAATATAAAAATTAAAGTGGGAGTGGCCGGGGAGAGGTCAATGGTGGGAAAAGGAGACATATGTAATACTTTAAACAGTCAATAATTTAAATTAAAAAAATTAGAGAGATCATTCCTCCTGCCTGGACCACTTTGGGTAGATGCTCTCCTTCCTTATGAAAGAGACAGGAGTCTGACAAAAGCCAAGCACCAGTTGTTTCTGTACATGGTTAACAACTTAATTATGTATAATGAAATATGAACAATATCATTTTGACAGACCAAATATGTCTACAATGTTTTTAAAATACGTAAACAAGAGCAATGGTCAGCAGTGTGTTTACTGTAATGGATGGGACAAGTGTTTTATAATTCTAATGTGCAGGATGAATTAGAAAACTAGAATATGTGAAGCTAGGAAATTTAAGATATGGTGTAGAGATAACAAAAATCTCATGAATTCGTTTCCTAGGACTGCAGTAACAAAGTACCCAAAACAGGGTGGTTTAAAGCAACAGAAAGTTATCGCCTCACAGTTCTGGAATCCAACTCAATGTGTTGGCAGGGCCAAGTGGAATCTGTGATGGCTCCAGGGAGGATCTGTCCGTACCCTTCTGGTTTCTGGCATCCTTTGGCTGTCTTCTCCCTAATTCTCTTCATATGATCTTCCCTTTGTGTTTGTCTGTCAAATCTCCCTTTTTTAGAAGGGCATGGGTCAAAATGGATAGGACCCACCTTAATGGCCTTATTTTAATGTGACGTTATTTTAATGTGATTCCCCAAAAAAAGATTTGTGGGAGTCCTGCCTCCAATACCTCAGAATTTTCCAGTTTTAGGTGTCAATATTGCTAGCTGTGGACAGAGTGGCATAAAATCATTCTTCTGATGCCTATGCAAGTTGTTTTGGCTTCTGAGCAGTTGTAAAACTGGGCTGAGATTGCTCTACCTACCCTCAGTATTCCCAGTTTGCTAGGGTTTGCTTGACCTGTACAATGGTGTTAGGGGTATTCAATAGAACATCAGTTCAGTAGCAAAGATTCAGAACTTTGGTGCACTAGCTAAAAATACGTTAGAACTTGTGACAGTCTATATAAAATATTTCACCATCAGAGGCACTGATTATATTTATTAATACCTTAATATAATTAAATAGTATAAAACTATCTAGTAAATAATCAAATGCCACAGGGTAAATAAAACAGTACAAATAGGAATTTCTTTTTCTTATAATTTTGATTTAATGGTTTATAGATGACTAATTCCTAATCTCCAATATATTTTAGGTAGTGGAGAAATTGATAATCTACCATACTAGAAAACATTCTAGTATATAATGTGTGAATAATTTTAGAATTATTAAAAATAAAATTTTGTGAGAAAATATTTCTTTACCAAACTCAACAGGTTAAATACCATTTTCAACATTTAAAAAAAAAGATTATTTCTTCTTTTTCTGCAAACTTTTTCTTTCTCCTAATTCATCCTGCTTACAAATATTTTTAGTATTAACAATTAAAGACACTAAGTTAAAATGTTTATTACTAAAATTATATATAACTATAATAGATATATATCTATTCACAGATTCTTTTGATTTTGTTTATAAGCAGGATCATTTATCTATTTAAAATTTAGAAACAAATATTTTACTATTCAATTGTGACTAATTTATTAATAGTGCTCAATCTTGTTAGAGCCATAAACTGCAAAAAAACACTAATTCCTTATTCATACTTATTCCAGCACACTTTAATTTGTTTTGTGTGAATTCTGTTTGCTGAGTAAAATTTTAACTGCAATATGAAAGGACAAAGTAACAATGGATTAGCCCACATAGATGTTTAATTCTCTCTTATATGCCAGTCAGAACAAAAACATTCCAGGTGGGATATGATGGCTTTATGGTGCCAGGGCACAGCCTCCCATCTTGCTGGCCTGCTGATCTCAATGTGCAGTTTCTATGTGAGAGAGCGACTTGCATTTGATATTTGCATTCCAGCTAGCAAGACGGGCAAACACGCAGGGCATGTCCACTCCCTTTCAGAACGTCACATTCCTTCACACCCCGTTGACTAGAACTTCACAGCTGTACCTAGATGCAGAGGAGACTGGAAATAATTCCCTCAGCTGTCACTCATGCTAAGCTTAACATTGAAAGGGTAAGAAAGAAAATGTGGGTTACTAGCAGTATCTATGGAAGTTGAGTTTATTCTCATGTTATTACCATCTTGGTGTCAAATGGTAAGAAACAACAAATATAGTGTCTAATGCCTTTCCCTATCAGAGGAAAACACTAACCCTTTTGGTTAATGATGTGACCTTCTAAGAGCTTCTTAGAGTTAGAGGTCATACAAAGCCTGGTGTACTAACATTGCTGACATATTGCCATTTAGTTACTTTCAGGAAAATATTCAGATGCAATATCGTTTTTTATTGACTGATGTATAATAAAAAAAATAGTATCATTTCATTATAAAATAGGTCATTAATACTGGTATTACCATAAAATGAAAACCTCCTTTCTCTCTCCCCTATTTCTGTCTATTGATGCATTTTTAGCACATGCCTCATACATAAAATAGCAGTATAGTTTGTGGATGACATTTAAAAATACTAAAGAAAACTTAACAATTATTATAATTCTTATATAGAGAGTATATATTTGTTGTATTATTATTATTTGCCTTGTTACACAGAGGAATAATTAAAACTTTTCTTAGAGGTTCTGACTTATCATTAAGACAACATAGGATGCAATTTTCAAGGATCAATATTAATAAACTTTTTCTACTGTTTAATTTTCCCCACCTTGCTGATTCATTATTTTTACATAAAAAATAGATATGTATAAATACGTACATATAAGGTGAAACTATATACTAATAAAGCACCTTCTCAATTTCCCTCAGAAAAAAATATTATATTATTAATGTGTAGCTACATTATTACATTATTCATGGGCTTATATATTGTTGCTTGCATAATCTGTGTGCGTCCTTATTCTTTCATGATGAATTGAAGAGAGAGAAAAATCATTTCTTCCAGATAGTCACAGAAATATAGTGATGATGGAGAAGTGGTTTTGGAGGGTGTGTATTTGAGAGCAGTTTATATAAGAAGAAAGACGAGATGTGGAAGGAAGTTAGAAGCATTCTATTCCATTTTGGGCAGGAGGGGAGTTAGAGGTCTTTATCTTCGCCATACTTGTGTTTTTCATGGTTTTTAAGTTTTCTCAAGCAGCTTTTTCTTGTTTCCTGTATACTCCCAAATGTCCCCTAAAATGATTTTCTCTTTATCCACTGGAGATGCACTCAATGATGTATGTTTAACTATTTCATTGAGGTATTTGTACTAGTAAAATTTGAAACATGCTAAATTTCAAACAAAGGGAATTAACCAAAAATAATTTACATAATTAATGAAAAAGTAGAGATTCATTAAAAATCACCATCACATAAGCTTTATAACATTGGATAGCATTAAATGAAACCAAACTTGCAATGTAAACCTGATTATACAGTGTCATACATATAAATTTACGTGTGCATACTCATGTGCATAGAAATTGAACCAGAAATATTTTTTAAAAAATTAGGTATTTACATTTTTGTTATGTTTCTGTAATTTTTAATATTTTAACTTTTATTTGCAAGTCATATATCAAAAAGAGCCATAATGATAACGGCTATTGTATGTATAGCTCCCCCAAGATCTAGTCCATTGCACTGAGTACTATAATGTCAGACTTGTAATAGAGAATTGAACACATTGATGTCTATAAAACAGAAGTATAAATGGTTAAAACTGTGTACAAGGTTTAGAAGATGGACCCTCCACTGGCCAGATATCCAGGTGGCACCATTCATTTTGTTTGAGAGAAAAAATGAAATTTTGGTGCTTTAAGTCATTGAGATTTTGAGCTGTGTATTTCCATAATATTTACCCAGCTTATTATGACTGATAGTAAATAAACTTTTTTTGTCATGTATTAATAGTCAGTAGGTTTATAGGAAAATACCAGGAAACAATTTTTTAAACTACCAATAGAGCACTAATATGATAAATATACAATAAAATTTCTCAATGGAATTTGTTTTTACCATCTGAAATAGAGCTAAAATTTTAATGACTAAGCAAGAATATATATTCTTACTAATACTCTCAGTTAACATATTTTAAAGTGGCAAAACCATAATAGAATTAAGGCAGTTTGCCAAAGAATTATAGTCATAGGAAGGAAAAATACAATTAAAATTAAGTTAGTATCACCAAAAAGATTTGCTATACTACATTTTAAATGATCAATTGTTTATTCCTATCTCAGGTTTAAGAAAATAAATCTACTTTTATTTTATTTTTTAAAATATGCTTTTTATTGTTGATAGTATTACAGATATCTCCATCTACTTTTCATAATTTTATGATTCTTATTTTTCATTATTACTCTTTAGACTATAGTGAAACAGCAAATTGACTGGGGCCTGTAGCCCATTATTATTTTTTTAAATTTATCCTTATTGTTGAGACTATTACTGATGTACTCCCTTTTTTTCCATTATTGCCCCCCTTCACCTGACTCCTGCTCCACCTCAGGCTTTTACCACACTATTTTCTGTGTCCATGGGCAATGCATATATGCATATAAGTTATTTGGTTAATCTCTTTACGGCCCTCCCACCCCCCTTCCCTCTGAGATTTGTCAGCCTGTTCCAAGCTTCATGTCTGCATCTATTTTGTTCATCATTTTATTTTTTTCATTATATTCCATATATAAGTGAGAACATGAAATATAACAACATCAATATCATAGGAGTCCCAGAAGGAGAAGAAACTGAGCAAGGGATAGAGAACCTGATTGAAGAAATAATATAGCCCATTATTTTAACAACAATTAAATTCATACAAAGAAAATTTATTTGAAAAGTTGAGGTTTGATTATGATGGAACGTTCTGTTTTCAAAGGAAAAGAAAAAACTAAAATACTTAATTTTTTTTTCTCCTGAGTTTGCTGGTGTCAGGGCTGGAGGAATAAAGCTCACAAGCTTGGTCTTTTCATCATAGTCATTAATTTTCAATGAGGTTGATATTGATATAGTGTGGAAGATTTCCCCATCATGTCACAATGAATGTTTAAATGTGGTTTGACCAAATTTCTTCAGCAGATAGTCTTTTTATTCACCTCAAATAGCTAAGCATCATTTGTGAATCTGGCAAATTTCCCAACCATTTAAATTATGAATTCATAGCTAATCATCTACACTGAGTGTTTAGACTCTCTTGGATAGATGGAAATAGTAAGATTTGACAAAACGGGAAAAAAGGATTTAAATTCTGATACTTTATGTTTAAGTTTTGAGGAAATGTCTCCTTTATCTATTTCCCTCCTTTAAAAAAGGTTTATAGTGTGCCTTTTATTTAGAAATTATTAAAGTAATAATTTATTTTTCAAAAATCATAAGGAAGGGAATAAGTTATACACAAATATGTATAATCTACCTATGAGAATTGATAACCATTTAAAAATGAATTTATAATAATTATATTTTAAAACAAAAACAGATAAAATAAATAAATTTGGGCAGAGCACACATCAAGAAAAATAACTTTATCATAAAATTTTTATTATATCTTTTTTAATAATGTCCCTAACTATTGTAGCACATTTATTTTATAAATTGAGTCACAAAGGAATTTTTTTTTCAGACTCAAATTGCTAAAATTATATGGAGCATGAAAGAAAAGATCAAAAGGGCCAACTGGGAACAAAACACAGTGATCAGAATTCAGAGTAAGCCACAACACATAATAATCCTAATTACCGATCTTTAATTAAACCAGAGGGAGAATTTATGCCCTGGATAAACTTGTTCTCACAGCTTTTTCTGACTTCAAGATGGAATGTTTTGATGTTTCTAAATATCAGCCAAAGAGGAAGCTTATTATTTAATGTCTTATGATCTATAGAAATCTAAAGTCAAGAACACATGTTAAATGCAAAGTTCAAGAGAAAAATATGGTCTTCAAGGGTGTTGTTGCAAAATATTTGAATTTAGCAAGCTAATTAGTTCTGACATAATTGACAAATTTATGAATGCCCAACTGATGAATTAAAGAATAGAATATATTAACAATATCTTTAATTAATTCATTTAAAAATAACCTGCTGTTGCAAAGTAGATTTCCTCTGGAGACAAAAAAAACAAAACAAAACACAAAACAAAACAAAAACCAAATGTGTTTATGTGTCTGGGTATAGTATTAATGTGAATTAGCCTGCACTTGGAGAAGTAAGTAGCTTAATCAAGTACATTGAATATATTTCCCACCTTCCTGGCTATTGGGTTGACAGTTTTTATTTTTTCTGACGCCAGAAGTTCTTTCTTAGAGAGCCTATATTTAAGTATGCCACAGTTTAATCAAGGAAGCAATTACATTGAATGATTTTTCCAAAAAGGAAGATCAAATGTCAATTTTCACGTTAAACTTAGTCAACATACAATGTTAGAGTTTGCCCAATAATTAAAAGTCTCTTCTAAAAGAGTCATTTTTGTCTACAAGCAGTCCTAATATTTTAAAAGCACTTTTTTTAGTTTTGGAATTTATTTTTTTCCTTAGCTTGAATTTTTCAGATATATCTAGAAAATTTCAAACTGTAATAGGCTTTTTTGCTAAGCCTAACCTTCACTCTCACAGAGGTAGAACTTCTGTGTCTTTGTCCATTTGTGCTGCTATAATAAAACACCATAGATAACTGTCTTCTCTCTATTCTCACATGGCAGAGGGGACAAGGGAGCTCTGCAGAATCTCCTTTATGAGGACACTAGTCTAATTCATGAAAACTCTGTCCTCCTGTCCTCATCACCTATCATAGGCCCCACCTCCAAACATCAAAACATTGAGGATTATGTTTCAACATCTAAGCATCCAGGTCCTGCCTGTGCCAGTGGCCCCTCCTTTGAAACCATGCTGCATGCCCACCCTACTCTAAACCTTGCACTGTGCCTGCAACGGGAGTGGTAGCTCTGAAGATCTCTGAATCACCTATAGGGTCATTCTTCCATTGTCCTAGAGCCGTGGTGGGCACACTCAAGGGGCAAAAGAGCCACATGTGGCTCGTGAGCCGCAGTTTGCCAACCACTGTAGACCTAGAGAACTGTGCAAGCTTTTCTAAAAATGGCTGATTCATGCTAATACTATCAAAAGTGTTCTCATTCTTAGTGTTCTCATTTTGCAATATAGATAGGCTGAGAATTTTCAAATCTTTAAGTTCTGCTTCCTTTTTTTGTTTAACAATTCTATGTTTAAGTTGTTTCTCTGTTCTCATTTTACTGTAAGAGGTCAGAATGAGTGAAGCAACATCTTTAACACTTTATTTAGAAATAGTTGCACAGCTAAATATACACTTACATCAATTGGAGGTTTTACCTTCCACAAAACACTGGAAATTCACCACAATTCAGCCAAGGTGTTGTTGTTTTTTTTTGCTAATTTAGAACAAGGACTGCTTTTTCTCCATTGTTCAACAATATGTTCCTTGCTTCTTTTTGACACCTTGCCCTTCCTGTCCACATTTTTAACACCATTCTGTTCAGGATAAATGAGATATTTTCTAAGAAGATTGAGGCTTTCTCTAGAGTTCTCCTCTTTTTGTCTGAGCTCTCACCATAATTGACTTTAAAGGCCCATTCACCACAATGTAAGCCATCTTCTAGCATGTACCTCTAAACTCTTCCAGCCTCTATTGGATACCAGTTCTAAAACTGCTTTCACATTTACAGGTGTCTGTTATAGCAGCACCCTATTTCTAATACCAATGTCTGTCATAGACTTTCTGGGCTGCTGTACCAGAACAGCACAAAATGGGCAGCTTATAAACAACACAATATTTTCCTCATTGTTCTGGAAGCTGGTAAGTCCAAGATGAAAGAGTCAGCGAAGTCAATGTCTGCAGAGAGCCCACTTCCTGGTTCACAGACGGCATCTTCTCCTTGTCCTCACATGGCAGAAGGAATAACAGAGTTCTCTGGGGCCCCTTTTATGAAGGCAGTAATCCCATTCATGAGGGTTCCACTCTCCAGACCTAATCACCTCCCAAGAGCCTCACTGTCAAATGCCATCATATTGGGGATTATGTTTCAATATATGAATTTTGGGGAAAACAAAATTCAGTCTATAACACCCTATAGCTATGTTCATGCTCTGCACTCCTAGTTATTTTTCCTCTGCATTGGAATGTTGATATAAATTATGGAAATGTTGAGTGGCTTTGGGAGGTTAGTCTTACTAACAGTAGAGCCTTTAAGGAGTGGTGACTAAACCCTGACATTGAACTATCAGGAGCTTTTCTTGGGTGAAAACTTTCTAAAGCATCTAGTTGCCCTCTGGGATTCTGTGAGACAGCCCAATGTTCCATTCTCTTGGTGCTTATTTGTTTAAGTCAATCCCAAGTTATGTCTGTTCTTTAAAAAAATTTTAATACCACAGTAATACAAAAAAAGGATTGGCATTGGTCATCCAACATAAATAACAGCAATGTTGAAATTCCAACCAGCATTTCAAAACACAAATTAATTTATTGTTAAACATGAGACAATGTCTTATCTGAAGAAAATATCCTTTTTCTACCTGTCAATCTATTTTAAGTAGTAAAGTTTTGTAGGAATAACATGAATTTTAATGAAAATATTACAAGTAGCATATGCAAATACTAGTAAAAATTAATGACATTTTTATATTGTGATAATATTGTTTATGTAACAATAGGAAACTGGCTAACATTGTGTGACAGCTGCTATTGAATTTATTCAGACTGACAATATGTTTAAGGAGCTGTCTCTTTTAGGATAGAGAAGACATGCAGGAAAGCAATCTTTTTTATTTTTTGTTCTGAAACCTTGGTGACTTGACATGTGTCCAAGTCTAATTTTTTTTAAAATTAGATTTAAGCCAGGTTACTGTATGTCAGTCTTCCCTGCTGCTTGTTTGTAAGAGTAAGAAAGAACTAACTTTTGATCGCCTAAGGAACATTAACACATGGAATACAATAGTCTTACCAGAAATATGAGAGTTTGAAAGAAATAAAACTCATGACTAGTGAACTCTGGGAACATAAAGTAATTTAAAACCAAAAATAGATCCAATATGACAAAATTGAGGTCCTAGTAAAAGAACATTATAATCTACTTCTGCTCCAAGAACGTGTTATGCATTTTCCTCAGTGAGAGACACAAGTCATCTTTATTACCAGGAAACTTCTTTTTTCAAAAAAGCCTAATGAGATTGTGTTGGATATTGTTTAAATGAAGGACATTTTATGTAAATATTGTTTTTAAGAATCCATGAATTGCTTTGAGATAAAAGTTAGAAAAATAAAATCAGCTGCTGCTCAATCTAGTTTTCCATCTCTTCCTGACTCCTTTAAGACACAATTGGTGGCCCCTGATGCCATCAGGGAGAGTTCTTAGAGGTCAATGGCCACTTCTTATATTTTCAGTGTTTAGTTGAGTACAATTTCCCATGAATAGTTTTAAATGATGAATAGAAATTAAAAATCATGTGTTTGCCCTGGCTGGTGTGGCTCAATGTTTAGAGTGTTGGCCTGTGCACCAAAGCATCGTGGGTTCAATTCCTGGTCAAGGGCATGTACCTGGTTTGCAAGTTTGATCCCTGACCCCAATCTGAGCTCATAGTGGAGGCAACCAATGAATGTGTCTTTCTCACATCGGTGTTTCTCTCTCTCTCTCTCTCTCTCTCTCTCTCTCTCTCTCTCCCTCTCTCCCTCTCTCCCTCTCTCCCTCTCTCCCTCTCTCCCTCTCCCTCCCTCTCTAAAAATCAGTGGAAAAATATCCCTTACACTTTCTAAAAATCAATGGAAAAATATCCTCAGAGGAGGATTAAACAAATGTTTTTTTGGTTGAGGGAGGGTAATCTTATTGGTGAAATGCCAGGAGGGGAGACACATTAAAGTGAATGAACACTCACATAAGTCCTTTCTGCATAATTCTTAAACACTTGAAAAAAAAACCTTTAAGAGAACAACTCTGTTAGTAATGCCAAAAAAATAAGATAAGTAAAAATAAGGGTAATTTAATTAAAAGAAAATAATAAATATGGAAAAATGAATCTAATTTCTTTAAATTCCTGATTTTTAAGTTATTTCTGTAGAAGGAATGAGGTATAACCACTGACTTCAAAAGCGCGAGCCAGTTACAAATATTTTTTTATTGATTTTAGAGAAAAAGAGAGAGGGAGAAGTAGAGAGAGAAACATTGATGTAAGAGAGAAACATTGATCTGTTGCCTCCCCTACATACCACAAGTTAGGATGGAATTCACAATCTGGGTATATACATCCTGCCGGGGAATCAAACCACGACCTTTTGGAGTACGGGATGATGCTCCAATGGAGTCACACTGGTCAGGACCACAAACATTTTTTATGAATTGCTGCTTTTGTACTATGTTGAATAAAACATGGAACAAAATAAATATGCCTGCCTCTAGGATTATGCAAATAGTTTCTCATAAAGTCTGTTTACATTTATTTCATTGTTCTGCATCTTGTCTTTCTGCTGGATGAAATTTAGGGAAAGTCTCATGACTATTCAGGTCAGCGGAGGCAATGAATGCTTAGTATTTTTAAGTTCAGTGTAATAATAAAAAGTTTAAAAGTCACTTCTCTCCCCAACTTCTCTTTCCCATCTCTGGACTACTATAAGACAGCCACCTGAAGGCGAGAGGTTGTGTGCCTGCCTTCTTCTCTCCTTCTCCATCTTTTACTTTTATCTGTCCCGACCCCTGTCCTGTTAACTAGGTTTCTTCACTTTACTGGGTCAGAGGAGGTGGGGGGAGAAAAGGACACAGTGTAAATCTGACTTGACCAGTGCTACTTGGCAGGAGTTCAGGGTCACCTTTTTCTTCATGGCACATACTAGTGACTAGTGACTTGTTCAGAGACTTGATATCTCTGAACCAGGAATCTTACTCTAGGTATCTTGCCCACAGTCCTCATGCATATATATTTGCACCTCTGGCTGTTTTCGGGACCCCAGTAGTTCATATCCCTGTGTAGAAATTACATTGCATCTCCAAGCAGCTTTCAGCAGAATCCAAGATAACACTCTCCTTTCTTCCTCTTTTTTCCAAGCCTCGAGGTTTTTTAATTACAAATTTATGTTCTTTAAAAAATGTGGTGATAATCAGATTACCAATTTCTTCCTGAGTGAGCTTTACTAGTTTTATTTTTCAAGGAATTTGTCCATATTATCTAAGTCATCAAATGTGTTGTTATTAAATTTTCAGAGTATTTTATTATCATCTCTTTAAACTCTACAGAATAGTAGACATTTTTTTATTGCCTTATTAGGGCTTCTGTTACAAATTTGAACACAGGTGGTAAGGACAGGCATGCTAGTCTTGCTCCAGAATTTGGGTGGAGCTTAAACACAAATATTGTGACTCATTTCCCCTGTAGCTCCCTCCTTCCCAAGATTTTTAAAAAAATCTTTATTGAACTCATTGGGGCAACACTGGTTAATGAAATGACATATGTTTCATGTGTACAATTTATTATTTTTTTAATTTAAATTCTTTATTGTTGAAAATATTATGTATGTCTCCTTTTCCCTGCCATTGACCTCTCCCCAGCCTCTCCCACCCCCCAGCACATGCCCTCACTTCCCTACTGTCTGTGTCCATTGGTTATGCTTATATGCATGCATACAGGTCCTTTGGTTGATCTCTTACCACTCCCCCTCCCCGCTTCTCCTGCCTTCCCTCTGAGGTTTGAAGGTCTGTTCGATGTTACTGTGTCTCTGGATCTATTTTTGTTCATCAGTTTGTGTTGTTCATTATATTCCACAAATGAGCGAGATCATGTGATATCTATCCTCTGACTGGCTTATTTTTCCTAGCATAATGCTCACAGACCTAGAACAAACTCTCCAAAAATTCATCTGGAAAAAACCCCCCACAAAAACCCGAATAGCCACAGCAATCTTGAGAAAAAAGAACAAAGTTGGAGGAATCACAATACCAGATATCAAGCTATATTACAAAGCTACTGTTCTCAAAATGGCCTGGTACTGGCACAAGAACAGACATATAAACTAATGGAACAGAACAGAGAACCCAGAAATCAACCCAAGCCATTATGCTCAATTAATATTTGACAAAGGAGGCAAGAGCATACAATGGAGTCAAAACTGTCTCTTCAATAAATGGTGTTGGGAAAATTGGACGGATACATGAAAAAAATCAAACTAGACCACCAACTTACACCAAGATTTCTTTATTCATCTTTTAGTTTCTTTATTAACTCTATTCTCTGGTGTCTTAAGCCAGTAAAATGATAGATTTTTGTTTGAATTTCAGCTATCTTTTCCTAATGGACTAGTAAGTATCACCAGGAAAAGAATTCCACATAAACACAAATCTCATTAACTAGAGTTTTTATCTATTTCAAGAGTCTACCCATCTGCAGTTTCTGCCTGTGTTAGGGTTACTCACGAGTGCTTCGAATAGTTGTTTTACATATTTTGCCTGGGATTTATCATGTTATTTGTGGTAGAGTATGAATTTGTTACCAAAATAGTAGCTACACATTATGCTAAGTGAAATAAGCCAGTCAATGAAGGAAAAATACCACATGATCTCACTCATTCATGGATAATAAAGACCATTATAAACTTATGAACAATAATACAGAGGCAGAGCTGCCTCAAACAGATTGTCAGACTGCAGCGGGAAGGCCGGGGAGGGTTGGGGCCAGGAGGGAGGGGGGTAAGAGATCAACCGAAGGACTTGTATGCATGCATATAAGCATAACCAATGGACATAAGACACTGGGGGGTAGGGGAGGCCAGGGGATTGTCAAGGGCGGGGGGAAAAAAGGACACATATGTAATACCCTTTGTAATACTTTAAGCAATAAAACAATAAAAAAAATACAAAAACAAAATAGTAGCTACATATGTTATGTTTAAAATGTGAAAAACATCACATTAAAAAGGGAAAATATAAAATTAATTACATTTTTATTATATTAAGGTGCTCAGAGCTTATAGCAATCTATGAATTTAATTACTTAAACACCTAGAAAGTTTTCAATTTATGAATGTGATGATTTGTAGATCTATTTTAATATTATGAAAAGGAAGAAAATGAATTCAGATGCATTTATGTTTTTTCACTTTGATAATTATGGTTGTCTCAGAAAGGCCATAGAATAGAATCTAGGTATAATACTAGTATAGGCTGCAAACTATTGTGCTGCCATGAATACTGGGTCTTTGCATATAAACTTATAAAATATATTATTCTTATAAGGAATTAAATACCACTATTAAGAGAAAGATGACCTCCTCTGTGTTAGATGAAATTATAATCTAAAAATACATATACCTGCTAAGGTTTTCTTTATTTTTTTCAAAAACTAAATTGAGCTTAGAAACAAAAGCTAAATAACCACAATTTCCAAGTGCTGAATTCTTATAACTCAATTATTTGAGTTAATAATAAATTATCCCTCTGAAGATTTTCATTCCTACAATTTAGATGGTAAACCAAAGGCACATTGATAACACTTTTCTCTTGTGGGAAGACAAAAGAGAAACCACAATAACTTATTCGGGAATTACTTAACGGCATTCTTATTAGTGCCCATTTACCAATTGCATATAACCATTCTGTGCTATCTTTCAGAAGCTTGTAATTTTTTTTTATTTTGTAGGTGAATATAATCTTGGTGAAATTAAGTTTCTAATAATAAGCACAGGACACTGGAGATAATAGAGGGTTTATGGAGATTTTTAAAATGAGTTTTTCTCAGAACTTGCAGTGAAATAACTTGCTGGCCTTAACATCTATGGATATCTAAATTGTTCACGGTGAATGATCAAAGCAAATATTTCAGCTGCAGTATTTCAATACAGCCAATTATTTGTATAGCTTTATATGTATATAAATTCTTATGTATCTGTATTTAGACTGCATTTTAAGTTTTTTATCTAGAGCTATACTAAGCCATTATTTTAAAGCAGAATCCTGTTATTATCAGGTAAGTATTATTCTGTCCACGTACCTCTTACAACACATTTCATGAACTATCACTCTGAAGAGAGAATATTTTATATAACCCAGTTCAACTATAAAACACGTAATAGCGCTCTCTTAATTTGAACATTATATTACACTTTTTTCACATAGCTGGGTACAAAAAAGTTCAGATTTTAGTTATGCTAGTTGTGTTATTTTTTTCCATCTGAATGTCATGGTTTTTTTTTTTATTAAGCAAAATTCTAATAATAATCAGAGTTTCAGGGCTTTTTTCAAAGTTAAGTGTAACAGGAACAAAGATTTGGCAAAAAGGCAAGTTTAAAATTATAAAAAGTGTCCAGAATTATGCTTAGGACAGAATAGAGGCTGAAAAACTATTATGAACGTACAAAGTAATACAGTATTTTCAGGATGAGATAGTTGGATTCAAACAGACTTGGATCTCAGTATCAATTATATTTATTTTTTAGTACTTAATATTCAGAATATTATTTATTTCCCTTAGATCTAGATTCCCTAATCTGTGAATTGAAATAAGAATTTACTACACAGCCATAGTGTATGATTTAAAAGAGGTAAATCATAATTTGGTACAGTGGCTGGTACTGAAAAATATTGGTTTCTTTCTTTTGTATTGCCTTCTGTTTATTTTTTTATTTATTGATTAAGGTATTACATATGTGTCCTTATCCCCCCATTGCCCTCCCACCCCACCCCCACTCATACCCTCACCTCCCTGGTGTCTGCACTCCCCATTAAAATACCAGTGGCATATTTCACAGACCTAGAACGAACTCTTCAAAAATTCATCTGGAGTAAAAAAAGACCCCAAATAGCTGCAGCAATCCTGAGAAAGAAGAACAAAGTAGGAGGGATCTCTATACCAGATACCAGGATCTATTACAAAGCCACTTTCTCAAAATTGCCTGGTACTGGCACAAGAACAGACAGATATATAGATCAATGGAATAGAATAGAGAACCCAAAAATTGACCCAAACCACTATCCTCAATTAATATTTGACAAAGGAGGCAAGAACATACAATAGAGTCAAGACGGTCTCTCAATAAAAATTCAAATTCGTTTAGACAAAAAAGATATTTTTATGCATAGTAGAAACATACCTTTGGAATGAATAATGTATAATGTAGTAATATGACTTTATATGTAATCATGTTATCATTGGATTTATTGAAAAGGGAGTCTTTGTCAAAAAATTAATCCAAATTGCATTTTATTCTCCCATATTATACAATAGCATAGGTATATTTCATTTATACACAAAAACATGCACAAACAAAGGAACTTTCAGAGAATTTTTTAAGAATATATGAATTTCTTAACATAGTCATGATTAAAAGAATAAGATAAAGCATCCAGTATGGGCTATATGTTTTTTTATCAATCAGATATCTCTGTAATTATTCATGTCCTCCTTAGTGTCTATTATTACTTTGAAAAATAGAATCCTAAAAATCAGATGCCGTAATTCACTTAAATAATCTCTAAATGGTCTCAAATCTACATTATAACAATTCCAAATTGGAGTGTGTTAGAGGAAGTTTCTTAGAACATAAGAAATATCTTGCTGAATCTAGCTTATATTCCTTCAGTCCAGAATTTTATCTTTAAAAAGAGAGTATTTTGATGACATTCATGTTAAAAGTATAGATGGCCTATGGCTTTTTGCAGCTTACTTTTGAAGAAAACTGCCTGGTTTACATATTCAGAAAAAATATTCATTCTCTTTGTAATACTTTAAGCAATAAAAAATATATATATATTAAAAAAAATATTCATCAATGCCACCATTACTAAAGACAACATACCCAATAGATATTTTTATAGAATTTTAAAAAGTTTCAAAGAATAAGGATGAAATAAAAAGTGATTTGAATTTCAACTTAACAATAATATAATATAATCTTTGTATGATCTGAATAGATATTTTAGCCTGGAAGTCTTTTAATTACTAAAACCAAAACCAAACAAAACTGGAATTATAAGTCTTTGAGGCATATCCCTATATAACTGCAGGAACAAGGACACTTGTGCTTAAGAAAGTTTTAAGCTTATGACTCACACACATGTAGTATATGCTATATCTTTAGTTTTAGTGTACTGTTGCTTCAAGGTGAAATTGTAGATCCTCTTTTTTATCAAATGAATTATTCTTTCATTCTACAGTTTGATCAATGTACATTTTTCATGTATTGAAAAACTTTCATGTTTGAATTATCCTTGAGCATATTTCCCATTCTGTATTTACCTGTTTCAGAACATTTGTACCTATGAGTATACAAATGATGCTAGTTATTTCTTGAGTTGCTTTATTTAATTTAAACATAAATTATAAAAGTATGTTGCTCTTTTTACTATAGTTTTTTACATAAATTCAAGATTAATAATTTAATGAAAGCATGTAATATATCTAAAATTATTTTAAATACATGTATGTTT
This sequence comes from Myotis daubentonii, assembly GCF_963259705.1. Taxonomy (NCBI): domain Eukaryota; kingdom Metazoa; phylum Chordata; class Mammalia; order Chiroptera; family Vespertilionidae; genus Myotis; species Myotis daubentonii. Next base: position 68,703,649 of record NC_081849.1, on the reverse strand, counting down.
ACTATTTATGTATCATTTAATTAAACTCTATATTTTTAATATCATGAGGTTTATATTATCATAGCCTTTTATATCATGTGCAGCCTGAAGAATTTAAAAACTTTCCAGCTATTCACTTTAAACATGTAATGATATTTTATCCATTCATAACTGTTAGCCAGGAAGAAATCCATATAAGGACATTTTCAAATGAGGAAATCTTACCCTTAAACTAGAAGAGTTGTGCATAGACTTTCAGTGCTGTGTGTTTATATGATGTTTTCATTTCTTAAAATGTTTTTGTTTTCGTTTTGTTGAAGTAAGGTACTTTCTTCTGACTTCTTGACTATGAATATTTATTATGGATATTTTTAATTTCCAGATAATTAACTTTAGATCAGTGAAATTTACTAAACTTTGTCTGAACTATCAAGAATCATCAATTTTATAGACAATCTATATGACCTGATTGATTTTTCCTGTCTCTCTTGCTAATTATTTTAGTACATCTGCTCTTTTGCAACATTACTTCTTTCTCAAATTATTATATTAAGATACCAAATCTCAAACTGTAATAAATGTGCTTAATATCATCCACCAAAAATTTCTAACAAATCTTGTGCAGTTCTTTATAAAAATCTAAAGAATTTAAAAGACAAGTCCTAATTTAGATCTGTTTCTTTTGTTTTTGTATTTTCTTTTCATTATTTTTCTTTTAATTTCTCTCTTCCCTGTTTGTGTCTTTTACCTTTTATTTTTTAACAGGATCTGAACATATGACTCAGTGCTTATGTCCAGGGAATTGTTACCACAATTAACATAGACCTCAGTAGAATCAGGTCTTCAAAATAAGGACTCCCTATTATTCAGCTTTAAAAAAAAGACAGAGGAGGAGAAGGAGGAGAAAAAGGAGAAATACTACCATTTGTGTCAACATGGATAGACCTTGAATGTCATTATACTAAGTGAAATAGGACAAAGATGAATACTGTATTTTCTCACTTATATGTGGAATAAAAATAATCTCATAGAAAAATAAATTATATGTGGGGTTACCAGAGGTAGAGGCAGGGGGAGGGGAAAATGGAGGAAGGTAGTCAAAATATACAAACTTCTAGTTATAAGATAAATAAGTAGAAGGAATGTAATGTACAACATGATGGCTATAGCTAACACTGCTATATGATATATAGGACAGTTGATAAGAGAATAAATCTTAAGAGTTCTTATCACTGGGAGAAAATTATTTTTCCTTTTTTTCTTATTGTATCTGTATGAGAAGATGGATGTTTGCTGAATCTATTGTAGTGATCATTTTACAATCTATGTAAATCAAACCTTCTTACCATATACCTTAAACTTATACAGTGACATGTGTCAACTATTTTCTTTAAAAAAAACTGGAAAAAGCATGATTGCCAAACTTATATCAGGAATTCAAAAACATCATGACTGTGACAATAATGTTGGTAAAAATTATATTGGTACGTTAACCATTTATATTGGAGGTTTTTTTGGTGTAGACAGAATTGTTTTGATATATCTTCTGAGATTATCAAATTCATACAAGTATCAGAAGGAAAATTAAAATAAGATGTGATCTAAAACATTTTCAATAAAAAATAGTTTCAATTTAAGCTAGACAGTATGAAATTGTTCTGACTCAGGAAAACCATATATCAAAACACAGAGGACTTGGTTGGAGGATTTCTAAGTCTAATGAATCCTTGTCAGACACCCCAGCAATTTTTACTTCTCAACATGACTCTATTATTCTTTAGGCACTTTTTGAGGCAGAAACTGTATCTTATTTATATTCTTATTCTCAGTATAAAATCTGATATTGGTAATACTAACAAATTACTAAAAATTACTATTCTTGATTACTTTAGACTCTCTATATATTGCATCAATATACCCAGAAACACGCCCATGGTGAACTACCTCAAAGGTATAATTTACTATTCACTATATTTGTCTCTGGTTTCAAATTAAAAGGGCCTAAATATGGTAGTTAAGATGACATTTCCTTATGAATATTTTCTGCAATTAAAAAATAAATTAAAAATTTAATGAAGAAATGACAGAAGTAAAAGTATTAATCTAAAGAAATGAGATGGGGCTTAATGATTAACTGAACCCATATAGGCAAATGGACCTGGGAAAAGGAAAATGTGAATTTTCAGGAAACCAGAAGCAGAATGAGAGACCATCCCTGAAACCAAGAAGAGTTTGTTGTAGAATACAAAAAACATGATTTTTAAGTGGTAGGTGGTGACATTACTGATATGGTTATATAGAATATGTAAGCATGTAAGGGTAATTAATTTTATAAAATATTCTCAAAATGAGGATGATAATAAAGCAATCATGACAAAAATCATACAAAGTCTGCTTCTTTCCACTAGTCATTGCTGCTCAGAAATACTTTCAGCAATGTATATATTTTCTATTTTAAATGCAACTTGTATAACTATCATCTATATTAATAAAAGGGTAATATGCTAATTAGACTGGACATCTTCTGGACATCCTTCTGGACAAAGCCACAGTGGTGGGGGCCGAGGCAGAGTTGGTTAGGGGCAATTAGGCCATCAGGAGAGAGCAGTTAGGGGGCGATCAGGCCAGTAGGGGAGAGCAGTTAGGGGCAATCAGGCTGGTAGGCAGAGGCAGTTAGGAGCCAGCAGTCCCAAATTGCGAGAGGGATATCCTACTGCCTGGCCTAAACCAGCAGTCGGACATCCCTCTAGAGGTCCCGGATTGGAGAGGGTGCAGGCGCTGGGTTGAGGAACGCCCCCGTCAGTGCACAAATTTTGTGCACGGGGCATCTAGTAATATATAAAACCCAGATGACAATAGTGGTCCTAAAACACTACTCAAGAAACCAGAAAAACAATTTTTGTGGTTGTGTTTTTTAGGCAGAACTTTCAAGACCATGTTCTCTACCCTTGACAAGTTATACATTATTTTTCCTGGCAATAACTTCCAGTAGTTTCTCTTTACTCTTACATTTGGAGGCAATGTGGGACAACATTTGTCATTATACTACCACAATGTATCCTGCAAATTATTATTATTATTTTAAATATATTTTTATTGATTTCAGAGAGGAAGGGAGAGGGAGAGAGATAGAAACATCAATGATGAGAGAGAATCATTGATTGGTTGATTCCTGCATGCCCCTCCCTGGGGATCAAGCCCACAACCCTGGCATGTGCCCTTGACCAGAATCTAACCCGGGACCCTTCAGTCTGCAGGCTGATGCTCTATTTTTTTCTATCAGTGCTACTTGGTAGCTGTCTGCATGACATGTGATTCACTCTAATCCAAAGGTTTAATAAGTCCATTTCATCATTATCATATCTGCTTTCATGAAACTGGATAAGGAGAAATGAATAAAACTCATTCAAAAGATACATGTGGCAATTTGGGGGAAAGGGAAATCTATATATTCCTCTTCCTGGAAGTTTTAATCTTCTATTAGACTGTCTTTTATTTTAGTTTATTTTTTATATCTTTATTGTTGAAAGTATTACATAAATCCCCTCTTTCCCCCTGCCCTTGATCTCTTCCAGCCTGCCCCCAACCCCCTGCCCCAGGCCTTTACCACTCTACTGTCTGTGTCCATGGGTTATATGTATATGCATACGAGGTCTTTGGTTGATCTCTTCCCTCTCACCCACCCTTCCCTCTGAGGTTCAAAAGTAAGTTCTATGCTTACATGTTTCTGGATCTATTTTTTTCATCAGTTTATGTTGTTCATTAAGTTCCATATATGAGTGAGATCATGTGATACTTATCTTTCTCTGATTGGCTTATTTCTCTCAGCATAATACTCTCCAGGTCTGTCCATGCTGTTGCAAGTAGTAAGAGTTCTTTCTTTTTTATAGCTGCAATAGAGGCCTGCACCTGAAATTCATGCGTGGGTACAGTCCCTAGGCCTGTCCTGCAATCAGGGCCATCTTCCCCAGCTGCCCACAGCCGGCCCAGCCCCCACTGCCACCCATCCCCAATTCCCCTTTTGCCATCTGGTGATCAGTGCCTGATGGCCAGGGGAAGGGAATGAGAGGCCAGCTGTTCCCGCCCACTCACTGCCCTCCCCCCCCCCACCATAGGTTGCCCTCTGTGTGTGGGGCAGCCTGCGGGGCCTTGGCCTGGCCCCGCCCGCATCCCCCGCCACCCAGTTCCCCATTCAGCATCAGGCAATTGGAGCCTGCTGGCCGGAGAAAGGGACCAAGAGGTGATCAGTGCACCTCATAGTGAGTGATCCAGGGGTTGGTCTGGTCGTTCTGCCTTTAGGGTCAATTTGCATATTACCCTTTTATTATATAGGATTATTATATAGGATAGTATTCCATTGAGTAAATGTGCCACAGCTTTTTTAGCCACTCATCTGCTGATGGGCACTTAGGCTATTTCCAAATCTTAGCTATGGTGAATTGAGCTGCTATGAACATAGGGGTGCATACATCCTTTCTGATTGGTGTATTTGGTTTCTTGGGATATATTCCTAGAAGTGGGATCATTGGGTAAAATGGGAGTTCCATTTTTTAATCTTTTGAGGAAACTCCATACTGTTTTCCACAGTGACTGCACCAGTCTGCATTCCCACCAGCAGTGAAATAGGGTTCCCTTTTCTCCACATCCTCACCAATACTTTTTGTTTGTTGATTTGTTGATAATAGCCATTCTGACAGGTGTGAGGTAATACCTCATTGTCATTTTGATTTGCATCTCTCAGATTATTGGTTAATTTGAGCATTTTTTCATATGTCTCTTGGCCATCTGTATGTCTACTTTGGAGAAGGGTCTATTTAGGTCCTTTGCTCATTTTTTTTTTAAAATATATTTTATTGATTTTTTACAGAGAGGAAGGGAGAGAGATAGAGAGTTAGAAACATCGATGAGAGAGAAACATCGATCAGCTGCCTCCTGCACATCTCCTACTGGGGATATGCCCGCAACCCAGGTACATGCCCTTGACCGGAATCGAACCTGGGACCTTTCAGTCCGCAGGCCGACGCTCTATCCACTGAGCCAAACCGGTTTCGGCCATTTTTTAAATTGGATTGTTAAATCACATAATTCTAAAAGTTTCATCCAAGTCATTGAAATAGAACTGTATTCTAAAATTAAAAATTTTCAACTTTGAGTATCATTAGTTTTCTACCATCCCCAGTCTAAAGAAAAATAGAGATGCATTTAATATTAATAAAGAAGAAAATGCTCTATATTTGCATGTCAAATATTTGAAACACTTTTCACACATTATATTGAGCTACACAAAACTTTATCCCTTGCATCCAATTGTAAATTTGGTAAATTTTATTAAACTCTAAATTCCTCAAACACATATTGTTTGAGGAATTTATTTTTTTCTTTATAAAGTACCTTTAAAAATATATATATTCCAATGCTTTTCAAAATATCTGACAGAGAATTACTACAAGCTCCTTTATTAAAGTTCATCTTATTATTTATGACACTAAGTATAGAGATATTAATCTGTTGGATGATTTTTAAATCTCTTCCTACATGCTTATTTGACTCATCCCAGTTTTATCCATTATATATTAAGCAGTTATTAATAAAGCTATTATGACTTAAAAGTTAATTAGCTAGTGCTTATGGAAAAAATATAGCTACTGAGAAAGAAAAATTGTATAGCTGCTGATAGCTTGTAGCCAGTCTGGCACTCACAACTATGCTGTGGTGTGCCGTGCTGGACGTTAGTAACTTCAGAAAATGTTAACATTAGATCAGATCATTCTGTGACTATAATAGGACAAGACAAATCACCACAAATGTGAACATCACAATGACCACACATCTGTCTTTTAAGGAGAATATGAATGACTACAGCTTCTTTTGCAGTGATAACTCTGGCCCAACTTGACTTTATCCACTTCCTAGATAAAAATTAAGAAAGTACCCAAATCACAAATCAGCCTTATTTCCTGATAGCACCCAATGCTATACAAACCCATACATCCTTAAACTTCACCCTGAATTACTCAATTACATAAGATCAAATGTATAATCCTACCCTAACTTCTTCTCACTTAGATACTCCATAATTCCTGTGATGCATGATTGCCCTTACTACAGAAAGGGAAATATACTTAAATGTATTTGATTATCAGTGTGTTCCTGGTGGTCATTGGGCACTGGAATTTACCACTGCACCACTGCATATTTATGTATGTATATATATATATATATATATATATATATATATATATATATATATATGTGTGTGTGTGTGTGTGTGTGTGTGTGTGTGTGTGTGTGTGTGTGTATTTATAGGTTGGCTACCTACAATAACTGGGAGATAGAGATACAGACAGAGAAAGAGACATATTTGTTCAGTGTCAAGAACCAAACAGGTATTTAACGAATATTGAGTGAATGAATGACTGAACATCTGAAAAAAATTAATAAAGAATAGTAATTTTCAGGCAAACATATTATAATGTAACTGGGATTAGGTTATTTCCTAAGATTTCAATAAAATGCCAAAGTGAAGAAGCACTATATTAACTTTGAATTTTGAGAAAGTGAACCTCTGTTACAGGAAAATATCACTCTTTAAATGCTACAAAGTCTTGGTGAAATACAAGCAGCTGTCAATCACTGTGGCTCTTGTGTTTTCTTTTTAACTCAACTATTATTATTTTGTATTATAAAATTTATTGGGATGGCAGTGGTGAATAATATTATATAGGTTTCAAGTGTATAATTCCATAATATGTCATCTGTATATTGCATTGTGGGTTGCCGCCCAAAGTCAAATCTCCTTCCATCACCATATATTTGATCTCCTTTACCTTTTACTACCTCCCCACCCCCTTTCCCTCTGGTAACCACCATACTGTTGTCTGTGTCTGACTTTTTCTTTGTTTGTTTTTATTGTTCGTTCATTTCTTGCTTTCAATTTTATATCCCACATATGAGTAAAATCATATAGACTGACTTTTCTCATCTGACTTATTTTGTTTAGCATGACATTTTCACAATACATCCATGTTGTTGCAAATGGCAATGCTTCCTCTTTTCTTATGGCTGAGTAGTATTCCATTGTACATATGTACCATAGCTGTATCCAATCATTAACTGAAGGACATTTTGGTAATTTCCTTGTCTTGGTCACTGTGAATAATGCTGCAATGAACAAAGGGATATATATATATATATATATATATATATATATATATATATATATATATATCTTTGCAGATAAACATTCTTAAATTATTTTTGGGGTAGATACCCAGAAGAGGAATTGATGGGTCATATAGTAACTCAATTTTTAAAATGTGAGCAACCTCTATACTATTTTAAATTAATGGCTGTACAAGTTTACATTCCATCAGTAGTGAAAGAAGGTTCCCTTTCCACCACAACCCTTTTAACATTTATTGTTAATTGTCTTGTTGATGATAGCCATTGTAATAAGTATAGGGTGGTATCTTATTGTAGTTGTGATTAACATTTCCCTAATAGCTAGTGAAGTTGAGCATCTTTTCATTTATCTGTTGGCCAATTATATGTCTTCTTGGGAGAAGTGCCTGTTCACGTTCTCTGTTTGGTTTTTAATTGGATTATTTGTTTTATTTGTTATTAAATTGTGTGGTTTCTTGTGTTTTGGAAAGAACTAATCCTGAGCCACTGAAAGTTTGTTCTGTCCTTGTCTGTCAGGTCTGTTAAAACTTTCTATAGTGCCTTTAGCCTTTGGGGCACACATGATGAATTAAGCTTCAGACTTTATTTACCACCCACATGTGGTAGCCACTCTGGTCATTCTTTCATTCAAACTCTTCATTCCCCATTAGTTCAGGACTAGCCCAGGACTTCAGTCCAGTTTGCTGAGGGCCCTGATCCCATTTCTACTTCTTCTCAGCCTTTCTGCTTCTATCAGTTTGATTTGTCATACTGACATCTGGTGGATGAGATGTTCTGCTCCCAAAGGCTTCATCATCAGGCTCCACTTTTTAATTTATTTATCTTTATTGTTGAAAGTATTACAGATGTCCCCTCTTTTTTCCCATTGACCTCTTCAATGCTGCACCCACCCCTCCCAGACCTTCAGCACACTATTGTCTGTGTCCATGGGCTATGCATATATGCATATAAATTCCCCAGTTAATCTCTCCCCCATCCCCCCAGTGAAGCCCTCTGAGATTCATCAGTCTGTTCCATGTTTCTATGTCTCTGGATCTATTTTGTTCAACAGTTTATTTTCTTTGTTAGATCCCACATATGAGTGAGATCATGTGATATTTGTCTTTATCTGATTGCCTTATTTCACTTAGCATAGTACTCTTTGGCCCCTCATGCTATCTCAAAGGGTTAGAGATCCTCCTTTTTTACTACTGCATAACATTCCATGGTGTAAATGTACCATAGGCCCCACTTTTTTGAACCACAGTGGGGAGTAATTTGATGAAGTGCTAAATATTTTAACTTTGGTTGCATTTTCCATTCTCCACCTCCTCACCATTTTTAACTAATTTTATTTAACTTCCTGGTAGTTCTTATATTTTCTTTAAACTGAAGTCTCATAAACAATGCTGATTTATATGTCAGTACTATATAAAAACAAACTCAGATTGTACCTATGCAGATATCTATTTTAATTACTTGATTAATTTTACTGGTTAAGCTCATCTAAGTTGACTATGAACAAATATAATATAATTTAGTGGAAAACACAACATTTTCTTCAAAAGGTGAAAAAAATTGAAACTTAAAAAATGGAGGTTGTCTGACAAGTGGAAAGTGTATACTCAGAGAACAATTTTTTGAGTCCACTTGGTTGTATCAAAGATTTCAAAAGCATACATTTTTCTCCTGATAAATTCAATAGACAATCTATTGAAATGCACAATAAATGAAGGGATTTAAATTATTTTTACATTCTGATGGATTCAGGATTTGTACTTATTTTTATAATTATTCTCAAGATTTAGGAATCAGTAAATGTAGCCCAATAAGATGTCAATGAAGAATACTGACAGAAGACCAAAGTGGGAATAGTTTCTCTAGAAAATTCATTTAATTAGATTACATTAAAAAATAGTATATCCTATGAGACTCATATTGTATCCTATCTAATAAAGAGCGGATATGCTAATTGACCCTCACACCATTGCAAAGATGGTGGCGCCCACAGCCAGTAAGGAGGGAATATGCTAATTGACTGACACACCCTCAAAGATAGCACCACAGCCAATGAGGAGGGAATATGCTAATTGACTGTCATGCCCTCAAAGATGGCAGTGCCCACAGTCACAAGATGGCCAGCAGGGGAGGGCAGTTGTGGGTTATCAGGCCAGCAGGGGAGGGCAGTTAGGGGCAACCAGGCCAGCAAGGGAGGGCAGTTGGGGGCGATCAGGCCGGCAGGGGAGCAGGCTGGTAGGGCAGTGGTTGGGGGGTGATCAGGCTGGCAGGCAGAAGCAGTTAGGTGCAATCAGGCAGGCAGGCAGGCGAATGGTTGGGATCCAGCAGTCCTGGATTGTGAGAGGGGTGTGCTGGCAGTTGGGCATCCCCTGAGGGGTCACAGATTTGAGGGGGTGCAGGCTGGGTTGAGGGACACCCCCCCCCGTGCATGAATTTTGTGCACCGGGCCTCTAGTATTAAATAAACCATTTAGAGAAGCCACCTTCACTGTTTACCCAATATACAATAAAAATATGAGAAAATAAAAAAGCAATCAGTATAGTCTTGAAACTTTTTGATTGCTAAATAAAATAATGATTAACAGAATTACTTCTTGTGACATAGAGAAAACTTAAATTTAGATATTCTGGGATGATAATAAAGACACTATAACAATATTCCTGACACACAAGAAATTCTTTAATTGATTTTAAATACTGCAGTTTTTTTCTCAACCCACAATTATAAATAATACTAGAGGCCTGGCACACAAAATTTGTGTGTGGGTACAGTCACTAGGCCTGGCCTGTGATCAGGGCCATCTTCCCTGACTGTCAGCAGCCAGCCTCACCCCACCACCACCCACCCCCAGTTCCCCATTCGCCATCACGGTATCAGAGCCTGCTGGCCAGGGGGAGGGACTGAGAGGTGGTTAGTGTGCATCATAGCAACTGGTCAAGCCGTCATTCTGTTTTTTCTGCCATTTGGTCGATTTGCATATTACTTTTATATTTATATAGATTAGATAGAGCATACAGTGGGCTAATTAACTATACTAAATCTAACAACAAAAACATCCTATTAAAATTGTCATTTTTATAGATAGCAGATTAGAGGAAATTAAAAAAAGCAAAACAGAATTTTTCTGTGTTGCAGGTTGTACTGATTCGTGTTGCTAGTTAAAATTGATACCATTTTTATTTAATAAATCTTTTCAAATTCCTCTGTTAGAGACTCCAAGTAATACTGGAAACTGAGCAATTTTATAATTTTGTTTTGCAATATTAATTAAGGTTTAAATAAACTTACAGTGGCATCACCTTAGAATCCCACAGTGTACCTACAGTGACTCAACTTGCCTCAATTAGCAAATGACTGAGGCAGAAGAACAAAGACTAATTAATTATAATTTGAGAAGATTTCCTTGTATAGCCAATAAGATATCTGAACAAATTAAAACACTTTTATAAACACTTAGTCATTTAAAATTTTTACTTTGCACAATGTTTTAACACAGGTCACTTTATATACTTGTCTCATCTGGATATATAAATGTTTGTGTAATATTTATATATATTTTATATATTAAAAATGTTTATATGTAATATAAAAGTAAGAAAATCTAAAAACTCAGAACATAAATGAGATAAAACTGCCCACTACATTTTTGTGTGCATTCTTCCTTGAAAATAATGATTACATTGAGTCCCTTCTGACCCTCGTATTCCTGGAAAAGCCTTCTCTCAGTGTTTCTTAGCTAGCTAACTGTGTAAGTTAAGTACTAATACCAGTCATCTTTGATCTACATCATTGTCTCCCATCTTACTGTTAGATTCTGGGACCTATTGGCCAGTGTTGTTAATTTCTTTGTGATTTTGTTGCTTTGTGTGAAATATTAATATTAATGAATATAAGTAAGCTAACAATGTATGTAATATTAATGTATGTTAAAATGCCCAAAGAAGCATGTAAAAATATCAGATACCTAAGCACCATGCCTAGAGATTGTAATATATTAGACTCACTCAAGGTATCTGCATTTTTATATGTATACCTGGTGTTGGTAATGTACATCTATAAGCATAAATTTAGGGACACTATGTGTACTTAGTAAGCCTGAAAAGGAGTTGGGCAAGAGAAATAAGTTAGTGTGTTGTTTCATGTCAGTGGTTCCCAAATGTTGTAGTAAACAGGTTTTCTGTTCATCAACTGAAACTCCACGGCTAATGGAAATCTGCGTGTTTTAGAGCAGCTATACTTGTGAGAGAAAGAGAGACCCTCTTTGGTTTCACTACCAGTTTGACCAGTCTTAGAGAAATGTCAAAGGGCAAGTGGGTTCAGTAGCAATTGTTGGCTTCTGATTGGCATGTTAGAATTGGTTCAACGGGCCATTAATTTTAGTTGAGTGAGAACTTGACCAGACATAGATCCCCTTTCTACTTTGGTCCATTAGCACCTAAGGTCTTCCAAATCAGGAATTGCACGTAAAGCAGCTCGGATGTTGGTGGGGAGTGACTGTAGTCACCTTATAGGGAACGAGAGGCATTAATATATACTGTTCAAGATTGATATTCTAAAATTTGCTTTTCCAGAATATCTTGAAGTATAAAATGAAAAGACCAAAGTCTTTGAAGGCAGTTGAGTTTAGGATTAAATTCTGGTTTTGTCTATTACTAGTTCTCTGACCTAAGAATATTCATAACGCTTATGTAAGACTGTTGTGAGGATTACAAAGATCGAAAGAGGTAAAAAAAATCTAAAAACTGTTTGTAGAGTTCTTAGAAAAAAATGCATATATACATATCTATCTATCTATCATCTATCTATCTATCTATCTATCTATCTATCATCTATATGATTTCTCAATGCAGTGTGCAGATCATGTTTTATTGAGTTGTACACTTGAAACCTGTATCCCAATAAATTCAATAAAAAGAAAAAATAGGTAATTTTCTAGATACACATTATTCTATCTCACTCATCAATTTTATATTTTAGATTTTTCACTTAGAGCTTTCCTCAATTTAGAATGACTTAGTCTTATTTTTTTAATATAAATGTGCTTTATGTAGAGGATTTTATTCTGCTACATGATGCACAGAGATACAATATTTAATAACCACTGTAGAGAATAACATGAAAAACTCCAAGAAATATTGCGCACTAGGAAGTTCAGCTAAAAACTAAATTATTTTTAAAATACTTTTATAATATGAAAGTTGAATTTTAATACACACCATATTCCAGGAAACAATAATTAAGGTGTAGTGAGCTTATCTTAAATCCTTTTCAAGTAAATTTAGTTACTAACATGAAGAAAGGCTTTCTTCTGAAGACAGTTTCAGTTTCTGAAATTTTTCTTCTCCACATTCTTGCTCTGATGAGTGTCTAGCATATCCTTAATACAATGAAGACTTTAAAAGACAATCATCTGATATAATGCAATGTAAACACTTCAGATATTAATGTGCAAATAAAACTGTAAGCTGGTTTGGGGGTCTGGAATTACGTTTAACCCTTTAATATAGTAGTTTAAACACTCTCAATTTAAAATAAAACACCTTTTAAAATTAACACACATCTTAGCATATTCTAAAATTTAAGTATATAATGAAAAGAGACAACCTGCACTATTGAAATGGTAATTTTTAAATCTCTCTTCAGAATACACATCATAACACAATAGCAGTGAGAGAAATTATAATACCCATTTTAAAGTACCAAGAAAGTAAAAAAAAAAAAATCAAAATTTAAATATAGCAGTTTAAAGTGTAAAATCAAAGTATTGGTATACAAAAAATCAAAAATTATTTGTGGTAATATAAAAAAAATCTATTTTTCCTTAATCTGGGATTAAGTTTCATTACAGTATGCCATTCAACCAATTGTTCACAGACCCTGATAATTCCACATTATATCTTTTGTGATTGGTGAGGGTTTATGGAAAACACATGGAAAGTACAAAGAGATCAACACTGATTGGCCACTGACCACTTGCTTTATGCTTCTCACTGCTCACGATGCATGAACCCAGGCCCACAGGCCATCACAATGACTCATGTTTAAAGCCTGTTCTGGCTGTGATTGCTCACAGTGTTTGATGACTCCTATGTGACTCCTGGCTCTGACTTCAGTTCTGAGCTGGCTTCTGACCTGCTGGCAGGGATGCTGATGGCACCTGAATCCTGCTAGTGCCAATATATTTGACATGTTCAGAGCCAGTTTTTGGCTGGTAAATTTGCCATTCAAATAGCAGGCTTTTGTATACATTATGATGTTAAACACTGGACTTGACAGCAGTGTTCCTTCATTTAAAACAAATATGAAAATAAAAAGCATGTGTGAAATTTGGATAGATCCAAGTGGGTAGAAGATCTTGTCTGAATGGTAATTTCTTCTAAGCAAATAGATATGCATTTATTTTATTTATATTCTCTATAATAAATTCTCTGGGCTCTAAGTTTAAAATATATTCATAATAAATGGCATTAACTTTCAAAACACTACTAAGAATTTTTTTTTTAATTCATGTCACTAGCTTCTAAAATGTCTATGGGTAATTTGTCAAGTGATTGTTAAAAGTGATGGTCATCTTATTAATTGTGCTGGTAGAGAGATAGCTAGTGACAAAAAATAGCGAGTAGTTAAACTAACAACTATATTTGTGAAATACTTCACCATAAAATTTTTTTCTTTGAATACCATGTTCTTTTTCATCCTTCTTAATCTGGGGTATTTTATTATATGTGTTTATTTTCAATCTTTGTGCATGTAAGATTATCCTATATAATAAAACCCTAATATGGAACAACTGGTCACTATGACGTGCACTGACCACCAGGGGGGCAGACACTCAATGCAAGAGTTGCCCCCTGGTGGTCAGTGTGCTCGCATAGGGGGAGTACTGCTCAGCCAGAAGCTGGGCTCACGGTTGGCGAGCGCAGCAGCAGTTGAGGGAGGCTCTCTCACCTTCATGTCAGCGCTAAGGCCCCCCTGGGGGGCCTGGATACAAGAGGGCTCAGGCCAGGCGGAGTGGACTCCTCCCTCCCCCAGTGCACAAATGTCATGCACCAGGCCTCTAGTAAATATATATACTCTTAGTCAATTCTGATATGTATAGGAATATGCAAATTAGACCAGGATGCCATACGGGTCACAACTGGACAGGAGGAGATTGCACACACAGGTGAGGCCCAGAGCGGAGACAGAGAGGGAGAGACGGGGGGCCTGCCCGAGCTGGCACAGCAGCTCTGGTGACCCAGAGCAGACAGGCAGGGGGGCCAGGAGGGCCTGGGGCGGTGGTCAGGAGCAGGTCCCAGTCGCCCATGGCACCAGTCAGGCCTGACCCCCGTGGTGGCCAGTGCTGCGTGAGTCAGGCGCGGGTCCTGGCCCATCCAGCCTGACTCCCGCGGTGGCCCATGGGGTGCCTCCTCACATGGCGAGAGGCAGGGTGCCTCCTCGCGCAATTTCAATCACACACTGGCCCTCTAGTATATAATATTTATGTAAGACTTATAGGCAAATGTAAACTATAACATAGTTTACCTATGTACAAAATGTGATGCTTGACTAAAATTATTTTTAAACGAAAATATTTGCCATTCTTTCCTGAACCTAAAGGTGACATTAAAACATTTACATATGTTAATAGAAAAATATCGAATAAAGTTTAAAGTGCATAGGTATTATCTAAAGTAGTTAAAAGGTTTCAAGTAAGCTTTAGAGATTACTGTATATATTTACAATTTCTTCGTTTTAAGAATAGGAACTTTATTTAATTTGGTTGAATGAACTTCAGGCCTCAGGTATATCATTTTATTGTCGCTTCATGTCCATCCAATGCATTAAAACCAGTGCTCTAAATATTCTGGCCCACTCAAGCAAAAAGCGTTCACTACAGTAAAAGGCAATGTAGTTGTACTGTAGTTTCAAAGTAACAACTATCCTGTGGTTAGCCATGTGAGGATCTAGAATAAATGAAAAAGTAATGAAATGGAAACATGTAGAGAAATAGAACTCTGAATATGCTTAAATGTGTACATATAATAGTCAGTTTTAAATAGCACAGACTCATCTCAGCCAACAACAGAAATGTTAGTTGGTACAAAAAGATACTTGAGCCCTATTATAAAAATCATTTTTTTCTTTTGTTTTAAATTTCTTCCCTAGACCTGTTTTTTTTTGTGTGTGTGTGGAAAGAAGATGAGTGACTCAACTGAACATCTGTAATACCCAGCTGCACACTGGCATTTGGGTAAGATTTGATTGATGGCATACTTGAATGTAGATTTACAAATGTGGCCCAAGGCCAGTTTCCCCTTATTTCGACAATGAAACACTGTAGGTCCTAATATTAAGTGTTTACTGGAATGGGGAAGAAGAAAACAATTTCTAGCAACATACAGAGAATGAGAAGTGGTAAATTAATCAGTGTTACTACTCACCCAAAGCTTATAACAGATACTCCACCCATGAAATGGTAGCTATTCATTAATGTGGAAAAAATTGCCTTAACACAGCCCACTGGTGCCATTGCACTGGCGCTGCCAGTTGGATGCTCCCAAAAGCTCTGTTTTATCTATTAATGCCGTGTGTGTGCGTTTTCCCCTTCGGAAGTTTGGGTCCCTCTTCGTTAAATTTAAAAACACACGTTAAGGCATAAGAATATAACATGGTATGATTAGACACTCTGAAAACAGCCACACTTTATGGTCTGGAAAACATTTATGAGCCAAAGAAATGCTACAGAATAATAAACTGATTGTTTAACATTGCCTAAAATATGTGCGTTTGTCTACATTAGAAAAGGATAGCAAATCTTGTGAATTCTAATTTCAGGCCTGTTTAGAATTAATGGTAGAGATGATAACGAATATTTTGTAGTTTTTCACAGGCCTGAAAGGATGGTTAAACTTTATGATGAGGTCTTACACACTGTAGTTGTCATGGACAGATGTGGAAAAGTGAAGCCCAAGTTAACCTCCTGGAATCACTGGAATTTGCAGAAAATTTCCTTTACTTTAGTCATGAAAAGCCTTCCTTGTCTATCTAGGCAGCAGAATCCTCATTACACAATGTTTTTTAAAAAGATCACCTTACCAGGACGGTTATTTATTTCACAGGAAAGAAAAGATATTGTTAATTTTCAACTATACTTGCATTAAAAATCGCCCATATTTTTCATCATTGTTTTGATATGTTTCCTAATAGTGTCAGGGATACCTCTTAGTCCTCATAAACAAGTAACTCATTTTATTCCTGTGTGTTCTTATTACCAGTTTACTTTATTGAACGTATTTCACTATTCTTACTTTTATCTTACCTTTCTTTTTTTTCCGGTTTAATAATATAAATTACAATAATAATACATGTCATAATTACATCGTTATTTTGGTTGAACAAAGCATTTTCTTAGAGATTATTTAAAATCATCATCGTAGTGATTATATAAAATATACAAGCTTAGAATGTGCATCCAAATTAGCTCCAAATGGATTAAGTAGACCTGCTACATAATAGGTAATAACAGAGCTGGAGTTGCTATCCTAAAGTCATGACTCCAAGCTTACATATTTTTTCATGCTCACTTTTATTATCGCTTACTTTCAGGCATGCTTCCATAATATTCTTTTTCCATTCGCACTATGTTACATAGCTTCACTGAATATAGCCTGAAAATTATGTTACATCATCAAATCTGAGCAGAGAAATCAAATGATGAAAACTTTGATAACATTAGAATCTGTCTAAAAACCTGTGTCCAGAAATATAAATATACATAAACTCCTAATACCTATAGCATAATTATTATTGCTGTTATTAAAAAGTGGGGAATAAGGGCCCTGGCCCATGTGGCTCAGTGGTTGAGTGTTGTCCTATGCAATGAAGGATCACACACATACCCAGGCTGTGTGTGCAGGAGGAAACCAGTTGATGTTTCTCTCTCACATTGATGTTTTTCTTTCTGTTTCCTGTCCTTTTGTTCTTAAAAATCAATAAAAACATATTTAAACAAATAGGGAGAAAGTCCGGGGTTATTAATTTATTTTCAAATTCTAATTAATAGTATGAATAACTTTCAGATTTTAAAGGGAAAGACATAAAATGCCTACAATTATTTAGGGAAATTAAAGCTAACTTGCAAAATCCCGGTATAATCTATCAAATAAAGGTACTAAACAAAGTAATAATATGTATTCATAAACGCAGAAAGACACTTCATAAACCATATTTCTGAGAGTCTCCAAAAGCATATAGAATAAAAGTGAACGATGCTAATGCTGGTACTATTTATTCTATTTGATAGTCGAATAAAACATTGACTTTTAAAATCAACAATAATTACTAATTAAGGTGAATAAAATCAAGTAAAATAAGTAAGCCAACTAGTATTTACTGAATTTATTATGAAGTTATTCTAACTTGTTCTCACAGAGAAAGGAAAACAGAAATTTATCTAGAATAATATAATTGTGTATGGACCTTAAATTTTAAAAAATCTGATTAATAGTAAAAACAAATTGATGTGTTAAGTAAAATATATATATAATTAAATGCTGAGGTAGAATATTTTCCACTCCTGCACTTGAGAAATGCCAGGATTATTTTATTGCAATTACATTTTTGTAGGCCCATTACTTTCACATTTCAGTTGTCATGATAATGTTAGTTGTATAGCATCCATCATAAATTTAAAAGGGCAAAAACCATGGTCCATTTGAAAAGGAAAGTTTGATAATTTATAGGGTTAAAACCAATAACCAAAACTTAACATCTATTCAAGGCCTATGCAGAATTCTTAACTCTTTTAATAAAAAAACCATCTTGTTCATTTCCTCAACTTGAGAAAATAAGAATACAAAATTTTATAGTTTCCAATTAAGCTTTTAAAATTCTGAAATGCAGGTTAATTTTTTAAAAAAACATTAAGTAATGGCTAGTGCCTGAGATGTTCTACATTTGCACTATTAACTCTTTATATGTTTTACAATTATCTATAGTAAAATTTTACTTCTCGCTTCAAAAATGCTTCTAAAATTTTAAGCTTGAATTGTAGCCTACATCAACCAAGACAACCAGGAAAGATTATTTGTTAATTATATAAATTCATAACTTTAGTTTTCTGTTTTTATATTAACCCTCCTTAAACTGTAAAGATTTTCTCTTAGATTGAATAACAATGAGCCATTGATAAGTGTTTGCAGTGGTATACCGGTATTTTATATGTGCAAAGCCATAAGAATCTAAAACAAGTCAGAGGAGAAAGAGGAATAAAAGGAGAAGAAAGAATAAGAGAAAAAGAAGGAGGAAAATAACAACAGTTAAATGATGACAGAAAAAATATAGTCAAATTTGGGAAGAAAATACAACCAGTTTAATGCTATTGATTCATTCATTTATAAAAATAATTATAAAGTATGTTTAAATTTTGGCAAGAATGTAACTATAATGAACAACAAAATATTTTACCATTATTAATGAAATTTATCCAATTACCAATCTTTCAAATTTGAGTTAATTTTATTAATAAAATAAATAGCAAAACTTTTTTTGTATTTTATTAGTAGCACATAAAAGGCAAACTTAAGTGTGTTTTAAAATGTTAATCTCAACAGGAGTATTAACATTGGAATGAATGACCTGCATTCTTTTTTCTTTTTGATTTTCAATCCTTATAGAATATATCATTCATTTTCAGTGCTGAACTATTAACTCCTCTGGTTTGAGTTTTGGCTCCTTTCCATAGTGCACAGAAAAAAAAAATGCTAGAGAAAATGATGCTATGAAAAAAGTCAACCAGAGTCAGCATCAAGAGATCTTTTACAATTTAAAAAAAAAATAAGTATCTTGGATATTTGGGTCATGTTCTAAATTTAGCTCTGAGAGGCAATGCTCTTCTAGTAGGGGCCTGTTTTGAGTTTCAGTGTAGTTTTGTTAGGGCCTCCCATTCACATTTCCTAAGTCAATTACAGATATAATTTAGGTTTTCTGGAAGCATAACTATTGACCCTTTGTAACATTTAACTTGCATCATATTCACTTAGAAAAATATGGACCTTGTCATAGGAGCTGGTACATAGCATCATAACTTGATTATTTTTTCTCCATGGAAAATGTCTCCTCCATGGTCTTTTAACATGATAGTAATAATAGTAGTCAATAGGAACATAACTGAACTAGGTAGTTATTATTTTCTTTTGAAATGTATTATCAATAACAGTCTTCCTTAAATTTCTTTT
This sequence comes from Myotis daubentonii, assembly GCF_963259705.1. Lineage (NCBI taxonomy): Eukaryota > Metazoa > Chordata > Mammalia > Chiroptera > Vespertilionidae > Myotis > Myotis daubentonii. The sequence continues at coordinate 68,684,273 of NC_081849.1, read as the reverse complement.
TCTTATTCTCAAAAGAATCAAGTCCATAACTATTTCTAAATGTATTATCAGACATTTAAATCGAAAATATCTTGTCAAGTTCCAAATAATGTGCACATTTTGTACACATTTGTTTCAATTATAATTGCCTTGGAAATGTCTCAGTTACACAAAAGCTACTGTGTCCACATAGGGTCCAAATGACACTTGGCCATCATAGCTACCCATTACCTCTTTATTAAACTCTGAAACAAAACATCGCCTACCTTTTCTTCCTTCCTCTTCTACCCTTCCCTTCCCTCTTTTATTTATTCCATTAGTTATTTCCTTATTATTTTTTATGGTAAGTACACCATTAAAAAGTCTTTCCATCCTCCTTCTACTAAATTTTATCTGTCAAAATGACCTGAATCCATATATGACAAATATCTCATGTCTGTCCATTTTAACTTACATTACGTAGATAGTGAGAGAAGGGGTGAGGAAAAACAGAAGATTCTGTATCTGGATTTTTCACTCCTCACTTCCATCCTTTCACTGTCAATAGCTTTGATCAAGCACCGTATTGAATTACTTTCTGTGATCCAAAGACTTTATTTTCAGGAAGAAAGCGCTTACCATCTCTATACACTTACTTCACAACTTGAAATATGTGAATTACTTTCTAAGTAGTGGCATCTTTAGTATGATCATAACTCAAAAAGAGAATCTGGGTTATACAGTATGTCTTATGTAAAGAAATTTGGCTTTGTTTTTATATTCTAAATTGAGAAAGAAAACAAAGCCTTAAGCAAGAAATCTGTTTCATGATTGTATCTTGAAATTCAAACTGGTTAACAGCTAGCTGTTCAAAGCTTTAAGCCTATTTATTTATTTATTTATCTATTTATCTTAAGCCTATTTATTAATGCCTTTCCCAAAGCTCTGGTCACCCACAATCTGCAGAATTATACTGAAAAGACTTAGTGCAGGGACTGGTCATTCACAGGCCGAAAACAGTTCCTTTTTCTGTTCTCCAATGAATAAGGAATTACAAATAGCTTAGTATGCTACAAGAAACAGAACTCCTAGGTATTAGTTCAGTTATGCCAGTAAATAATATATAATAGGGCACAGGTCTCTTAACTTCTCTCGCCCTCATTTTCCTCTTTTGCAAAACTGGGGATTTTTTTTCTTGACCAAAAATGTGCAATATTGGCATTTTAGAAGTGGAAAGCCCTTTTTCTTCCTCCTATAACTAAATTTGAAATGATCTGGGACTTGTCTTTGTTAAGGAACCACTCTGTTAGGTAATTTCAACCACCATCTCGCCCCTTCAACCACCACTGAAGCTGCTACAAAACCTAGTTTGTACGGGTGATTTCCTTTCACTTTGGGACATTTGGATTCCTGACCACCGCTGAATGGACCATAAATGGATATACAACCCAAAAGTACACAATCCACAGCCAAGGCAGTGGGCCAAGTGGCCTGGAAAGGAGCGACGAGCTATATAAATTGATTTTTTTCTAAGAATATAACAAGAGAATGGCACAATTAGACATCACTGAAGTTGAAAGGATGTGAGAAGGAAACCACAAATATGAATAAAATTAGGAATCAGCAAATCTGATAGAGACACCTATGAGATGTGGAGAAAAATTGAAAGTAAATGGAAAGACAAACAGTAATAATGGAGAGTAGAAAAAAGAATAAAACTAAGAAAATGACCTCGAATAAATATCCAGGGATCCTACTGGGATCCTTCATAGAGTTCCTCTGCCTATGTCACAGTTGTTCTTCATTCTCTGAGTTCCTCTTTGTGAATATTCAAAATTCTGTAGTATATGAGGCTTCTAAATGAAGTTACAATCTTTCAACCCAAAGATTCAATTTTAAAAGAATCTTCACATGATGTGTAAATGGTAAGAATACCATCTGAGAATACCATATTCTTAGATGGTATTCACATTTTAAAGAGAATATTATTAATTCCAAGATATTATATTTGGAGGAGTATTTAGAAGATATTTTGAAACATAGAACATTTCACATGAGTATTATCTAGTCCAGATCCCTGTTTCTCATATCCTTAATAACAACAACAAACTTGACAAGAAATCCTCTTCACAATGATGCTCACCAACAAAAGCAAGATATTTATATTATGTTTTATTGGTTTAATTTACACATCTCCATGTACTTCTATCAACGAAATATGAATATGTACTCCATTAAACTTCATTTTCTTCAAGATAATATATATTTAAAAAATTCCATTTTTACCATGCCTAGATTTTAAATTAAATTTACCTAGATGAGAATATAAATCAAAGGAAGCCCATAAAACTTAAGAAACATTTAAAAATTTTTTAAATGTCATTTTTTCTATTCTTTAAAAAAGAAAGCCATGCTTTTTTACTACATTGTATCAGGGTATTAATGGTTAATGAAGATGTTTGACAGCATTGCATTTACTTTTCATTTTAGAAAAATGGCAACATATTCAAGATAATATGAGAAATGGAATAAAAAAGAGGCCTGTTTGATTCAAATGAAGAAAAATATATAAATGTGGACTTGTCATCATGTATACAATGGAATAAAGAGTAGAGATTGCAGTAGCGTCCAGAGTTTGCTTGGAGAAGACTCTTGTTCTTGACTAGTGTCCACCAATACCCTCTGCCTCGGCCAAAATAAACAGAAATTGCATTTATATATTCAAACATAGCATCCATATAAGCACTCCAGTTTTCACTCAACACTGTTGTTATATTTTCCTTCCTAAAGAGAAACCAGAAGTTGCCACAAGCCCAGAGAGAAACCATGTCTAAGCATCACCCAGGACTGCTCTGGACCACACTTTGAAGTGTTGAGAAGGCTTTCATTGGTCTTCTTTTCCTTCTTTGTTCTCATCTCCCTGGTCTTCAGTACTGATGCCTCCCAGGTTTCTGTCTAAGGTGCCACCATCCTAATCCTTTCCCTCTTGTTATTGTCATAATCTTTCCTTCCTCCACCCTTTTCTCCAACACTTAGACATGTGGTTACCACACCTTCTCCTAAAGAAATTACCTCTGCTATGCAGAATCAGTTACGAAAGGGTCAATGATTTGGTCACACAATGCTCTATCAAGTGATCAGTGTTCCGGAAATAAAAATCACCTTTTTAGTCAGATCCATGTGCGACTCTATCATAAAGGATTGTGAAAAGTTTAAAATCATATAAAATTTTTTAAGTTATATATTCTGTTCATAAATTATTGCCAGAAAGAAACAACCTATGGTCTGACTTTTAAAGATGGAAATATATTCCTTTAGAGAATCTTATTCCTGGACAGCTTTGTCCTCAGATCCATTTCTAAAAATGTCTATGCCTGCTGTGTTTCCCAGGAAGGATAAATACTGCAGGCTGCATTTCTCAGCCACCATGTCAGCTGGCTTCCAACTGAGTTTGGTCAATAGCAGGCATTGGCAGGAGAGTCGTCAGCGAGTGAAGGGGAGAATCCAGGATGTGTGTTTCCCTCTCCATCTGTCTTTCCTAGTTGGGCTCTTCACAGGATGTGAAGTGCTAGAAATGACAATATTTGGTATTTCACATACTTTTCTAAAAGCTATGTATTTCATTAATTAACTCTCATTATTAAGTTTTCCAAATAACTGTTAGATGGACAAAGATGATGACTTAATTAGCACAATTTCTCTTCAAATTTATTTGTCTGAAGACTGCCAAATACCCATTTGTTATAATGTCAATCTGAGAAACTAAAGCAATTAAATAACTTGATAGGAAAAGTGGTGCTTTTTTTGACACCAACTTATTATTTATTATGATCAAATAGGTAAAAAGAGCAAATGGCTAATGAAATAATTGTGTAATAAATGTGAATTTTTCTCAATGCTCAACTTGACATTATTTAAATTTAACAAGCATCTATTAAACAACTACATGCATACCTCAAAAATATTTGGTGTTTAGTTCCAGATCACCATTATAAAGTGAATATCACAATAATGTATGCCACATGAATTTTTTTTATTTCCCATTGCATATAAAAGTTCTGTTTACACAATTAAATGTGTATTAGCATTATATCTAAAAAAACAATATATATGCCTTAATTAAAAATATTCTATTGCTAAAATCTACTAACCATCATCTAAGCCTCCAGTGAGTCATAATCTTTTTGCTGATAAAGAATCTTGCCTCAATGTTGATGAAAATGGAGTATCTGAAAAGTGCAATAAAACAAAACGCAATAAAACTAGGTATTCCTATAATCTGTGGCCAACATGTATTATGCTAAGCCTAAGGATAGAATAAAGAATAAGACACAAAACTTGCCATACGGCATTTTATTCTAGTAAGGGAGACATGTGTGAAAGCAAATAAATATCAAATAATTAGCAATTAGGATAAAATGGGGGAAAATTGCAAGTTTCAGATACAGAACAGAGAAGGCAGTATTAACTCTTGGTGAGGGTTGTATAGAGGGGTTGATCTGGAAAGGTTTTCTCAAGAGGTAATGTGATAGTTAATTTCATGTGTCTATGTGATCACAGGATGCCCAGATATCTGGTTAAACATTATTTCTGGGTGTATCTGTGAAGTGTTTCTGGAAGGAATTAACGTTTGGATTGGTAAACTGAGCAAAGCAGATTGTGGTCCCCGCATGGGTGGGCTTCATTCAATCCCTAGGTGGCCTAAATAGAGTAAAAAGGGGGAAGAGCAGAATATTCACTATTTCTCTGTCTGACGCTAATCGTCTCCTAACCTCAGTGCTGCTGGTCTTCAGGCCTTCAGACTAGGATGGGGATCTGTCCTGAGCTCAAATAAATAATAAAAAAGTATAGAAATTAGAGGAAAGATAAAACAAGTATTAGAAACAGGAACAATAAAAGATTTTTTTTCTCTGAAGAATCCTGATACAAGAAACATCTAAGTAACATATTGAAGGACCAATATTACTCAGCCAAAAGCCATGTTAGAGAACGTGGTGAGAACAAATTAACAAAAGGACTTTTGTACTTATATAATGAATCCTGGATTTCATATATGCTAAAGAATTTGTTCAGAGTTATAAGTATGTGATCAACATGATCAGACACATACCTTTGAGGAATATTATGAAGGAAGTATGAAAAGAGTGAAACTAGTTAAGGAATTGATATAATCTAAACATACTTCTCTTGAATAAAGGACAAAAGAACATAAACTAAGGCAATAGGACTGGACATTGGGAAGAAACTATGTGTTAAGAAATATTTAGAAAGTAGAGATGACATGGTATTGTGACTATTTTGATATATTGTATTAGAGAATAAAGAAAACTAATTAGATGATATCAATTTATTCAAGTATTTCAAAATCTACCACTAGGTGGGAAAGGCAAATGGGAATTAAAAGCCTATAATAATCTCATCATGGATGAAATTGTTTTTTAGCTTTACCAAATTGTTAATTGAGGCAGCAAAATAAATAAGATATTCTGAAACCAGAAATTCTGCCTTTGAACTGAGGATCTACCAGAAAATTTGTAATAGCAATATGTTGAATGGTAAATAAATAAATAATAAAAGTAGATAAATTGGAAGAAATATGGGTATTCAGAAACATATAGGTTTTAGGTATCTTAGTTAACAATTCTATAACTCAACTTCTTTATCTGTGAATGGGGATAGGAGTAGGACCAACTTTTCAGGGTGAATAATACATACAAAGAGGTTGGCATAGAGCCTAACAAGGTATTATCATCATTATACCTAGAATGTTTTCACTGTAATGCATCTTATGAGATGTCATTTTCAAGAAAGTAAGAATTTTTGTCTATTTTTTTAAATTTTCCAGGCACTGTTCTGAAGGGTCCAGAACAGTGCCTAGCAAATAACAGATGCTCAATACATATTTATTGGGTGAATGAGAGAATACTTTTAAGAGGCACATATAATTTTTATTTCTCCTTTAACAAGCTTATACTGCTTATATATGACATGCACTGTTCTAAGCACTTGACACAATGAATTTAATCTTCATAATAGCCTTTGAGACAATATTATAGCACACTTTTTGTAGATGAGAACAATGAGGCACAAACGGTTATAATTATCTATAGTCTTAGTTCAGAATGATATAACAAAACATTATAGACTGGCTGTCTTACAAAGAATAGAACTTTATCTCTCACATTTCTGGAGGCTGGGAAATCCAGTATTAAGTCACCAGTAGATTTGATGTCTAGTGAAGGCCCATTTCCTGGTTCATAGGTGACCGACTTCTTGCTGTGTCACATAGCAGAAGGAGCAAAGGAGCTGGCTGGCGTCTCTCTCATAAGGGCACAAATCTAATTCATGAGGGCTCAACCCCTGTGACCTAATCCTAAAGGTCTCACCTCTAAATACCATTGCACTGAGTGTAAGGTTGTAACCTATGGATTTTAGGGGACATAGTCCGTCTATAGCACTTATCAAAGATCACACAGGATGTATCTGAACCCAGACCATATTGAGGCAGAGTATCCCAACTGTGTCTACTAAAGGACCAAGTAAATTCAAAATGACAGACAGCAAGCCTTTTATGACCTCTCGAACTGGAGTATTTGTTTCATAACTTGAGAAAAATAGCTGTCCTGATTCTATTCAGGGGACTGCAAATATCTCGGCATCCTACTATTGCCAATCTCAAAAGCTTTTGTGGGCCCAAATACAAGTCTAAGATTCCTTGTTGCCTAATTTTGCACATATGTTACATTTTACTAGTTTCCCCTTTTATTCCATATACACCTATTCCTCCTCTTTGTAAACTGTTTTATATTATATTCTACTATTTTTGTTATTTCATCTTCCTACACTCTTTCCCTTCTGTCCATTCACTCTTCTACATTCAGACTTCACCTTTACTGTCAAGTTCATGTTTTTAAATCTTGCAGTTGTTTTTATGATTTACTTTTTGTTTGATTTTTTGTTTTGTTTTCTGGTTCTATATGATAGAGAGTATTTACAAACTTTTCATGGTTTCTTCACATTGCTAACAGGTTGACAGTTTCCTCAGTTCTCTCTGTATGGTACTTCTGAGTTATCTTTTAAAGAATTCCCCTGCATCAGAAAAATAGAATATCACAACTCAGAGCCACACATTAAATTAAAGCTATACCTTGATTTTTCAAGACACAATATACCATTTCTGTGTTAATATAGTACCATTGTCCAGGTCTGAAATTTCTACCACTAAGTTTGTTCCCCTAGAATCGACTAGTATAACAAACTGACATCAAAAGAAAGACATTAAAAAGTGCCTAGGTTTTAACTTTGGGCATCCAGACAGTGTTCTCCAACCCTCTCCATTATCATATTACCATGGATTAATATCAGTTTCCCTTAATAGTCATATTTTATTCCCTTAAGGGAGCTTATTCCTTTATAGGATAAAAAGGGTTAACCTTTGAAGTTACAGTATCTTGGCAGTATACACACATACATAAATATTCACAGTCTCTCAAACACATATATATGTAATTTCTATATTAATTTGGCAGGGTAAATATAATCAAATTATAAATATTATTTAATACATGATGTAAATATTTTCTAAATTCCACTGTAAAGCATCATTCAGTGTGTTTGAATTTATATAGCTCATATGTTGGAAATCAAGTGTTTAAATTTGGCTTTGTTCTTTTTCAAAGTTAACTCCAAATGAAAATTTTGTCTCACATTGTTAACCTGTGATGAGGAAGGACTAAGCTTATAAAAATCCAACCTGCATGGAGAATTTTTTTCTGGGGTAGAAAGCATAAGGATGAGAGAAAGCGACTCATATCTTATCCATTATGATCAACAGCCCAGGCTAATGACACTCATTAAGCTAAATGAGCAGGAGAATGAGGACTCACATTTTCTAATTGAGGCAGATGTATTTTTAGGATGAAATTCTCCCAAAATACATTTTCTTTTTTAATACATCAAATGTTATTTTAAGAAATATACCTTAATGGGTCATGGGTGGAATATGCTTTAGCCCTCTGGAAGTGTGAAATTATATAAGCACCCAAATGATCATGATCACTTTTATAGCTTTATTATAACTACTAGAGGCCCTGTGCACAAAAATTTGTGCACTGGGCGGGGGGGGGGGGGCAGGGTGTCCCTCAGCCTGGCCTATGCCCTCTTGCAGTCTGGGACCACTCAGAGGATGTCCACCTGCTGGCTTAGGCCCGCTCCCTGGGGGATCAGGCCCAAGATGGCAGTCAGACACCCCTCTGGCAGCCCGGGAGCCCTCAGGGGATGTCCACTTACCAGCAGGGAGCAGACCTAAGCTGCAGTCAGACATCCTTAGTGCTGCTGAGGAGGCAGGAGAGGCTCCCACCACCACTGCTGTGCTGGCAGCCATCAGCCTGGCTTGTGGCTGAGTAGAGCTCCCCCTGTGGGAGTGCACTGACCACCAGGGAACAGCTCCTGCATTGAGCATCTGCCCCCTGGTGGTCAGTGTGTGTCGTAGTGATCAGTTATTCCCAGTTGTTCTGCTGTTAGGTTCAATTTGCATATTACCCTTTTGTTATATAGGATAGAGGCCTGGTGCATGGGTGGGGGCTGGTTGGTTTTCCCTGAAGGGTGTCCTGGATCAGGGTGGGGGTCCCACTTGGGTGCCTGGCCAGCCTGGGTGAGGGGCTGAGGGCTGTTTTCAGGCTGGACAAGCCCCCCCCAGTGGGGACCCTCACCCCATGGAGGTTTGGCCAGCCTGGGTGAGGGGCTGATGGCTGTTTTCAGGCTGGCCACACCCCTTTTAGGGTGGGGGGTCCCCACTGGGGTGCCTGGCCAGCCTGGGTGAGGGGCTGAGGGCTGTTTTCAGGCTGGCCAAGCCCCCGGGCAATGGAAGCTCCAGCCTCTCCTTCTTTTCTTTTCTTTTTTTTAATTCTGGGATTTATTTACCTTCTATAATTGAAACTTTGTAGCCTTGAGAGGAGCACAGAGCTGGCCAGGGCAGGTGGGAAGCTTGGCTTCCTCCATCGCCTGGGGCAACCCAAGCCTCCTGCTCACTCCAGCTCCATGGCCACTGCTGGCTAAAAGTAGGTATCTGGGGTTTATTTATCTTCTATAATTGAAACTTTGTTGCCTTTAGCGGAGGCCTCAGCCGGCCAGGGCAGGCGGGAAGCTTGGCTTACTCCATCACTGGGCAACCGAGCCTCCTGCTCACTCCAGCTCCATGGCTGCTGGCCGCTCTCTTGGTTGGGTTAATTTGTATATAGTCACTCTGATTGGCTGGTGGGTGTGGCTTAAGGCATAGCAAAGGTACAGCCAATTAGCATCTTTGTCTTTTATTAGTGTAGATTATATTATAACTATTATTTATCACCTGAGTAGATAAAATATAAAAAGGAAAGAACGAAATGCTCTTCATGAGAGTTAATGACTCATTCTAGTAATTTTGATATTGAGTTAACTAAGTTCTCTTCTGCCTTAGTGAGATTATCGGTCTCATAAATGCATATTTAAAAAATAATAACACCTTAGGATAGGATGCTTGGAAATAGATTTTATATATGTTGAGCTCTACTGTGTTTAGAAGAAATATATGTGTGTATATGTGTGTGTGTATATATATATATATATATATATATATATATATATATATGAATACAAACACATATATGCAGCATATGTGAATGCTAACAAGCAAAACACATATTAGGAAGATACTAATGTATTTTATACACAGTAGTTCTACATATTGAAAGTACTTTAATAAATACTTATAACACTTGAGATATAACTGCAAGATGAATAGACTTATTAAAAGATCTAAATTATAGTTCTGCTAGTTATTACCACTAAACTGTTGGTGAGTCTCTTAAAGAAAGATAATAAATTTGAACTCAAATAATAATTTTCATAATTTTGGTTCTGACTACACAATGTAACTTGTTTCAAACAAATATTCCTACCAAAATATTTATAATTTATAAAAGCTAGACAAAATACATAAAAAACTCTCTGAAAGCATTGGAGAGGAACCAACTCAAGCAGAGTCTGAGAACATATAACCCCTGAGAGAGTGGAAGCACATGAGATGATGTCCACATTCACCAGCCTTTCCCTTGAAGACGTTCCCAATGCATTGCCCAGTGGAGCAGAACCCAAACAAAAAGCCACAGTCTCACTGGACGGAAGGACAGTGGCAGGAGTTTAAAGCTGCCAAGTTGGATGAGACCCGAGAAGCAAAAACCTTGAAATGAGGGAACCACAATACTGAATAAAAAATCTGCAGACAAAGGAAAGATGAAGACCTCTTCTGGGAATGGCTAAAGGACACATGTGGCGCCAATGCCAAGCAGTCCCGGGACTGCTTTGGGTGCCTTCGAGGGTGGTGTGATGCTCTCTGGAGCACCAGCCTTGAGTCTTCAGAGTTTGCAACTGAGTGGGGGCTATTCCCTTATCCTCTACAAAGGAAACAATTGCTGTCTACTAACCACCAATGTCCTCCGGGTCTTTGGGGGAGTTCTCTCTCCTCCCTATTTCAACTTTTTTGGAATTCTTACTCTTGCAGGCATCTCCCTTCTCTTTGCCCTGCCAGTCTCAGGTCAATAATCATCCTTTCTGAGTGGATTTCTGGCCCCTTCCTCACCCCCACCCTCACCTCTGGTCTGTTTGATGGCATTTGGATTCTCTTTTGACAGAACAGTCAACTGTCCGTATAAAGTTTTTGAATCATTAAAGTCAGAGGCCTTCCAAAAAATATCTGCAGACAAATATCTCTCAAATTGTTGGTTGAATCATAGTCCTTGCATGTGAAAGATAGCATTCCTCCCCCAAAACCAAATTAAACAAACAAACAAAAAGTAAGACGAAAACTAAGCCCAGCCATGAGTGCTAAATTAAAGCAAAGGAACTAAGTAGAAATTTCATCAGCTACATAGTTTTTGGGAAATAGAATTTGAGGATCAAACCCTGGAAAGTTGGAAGCATCTTAAACACTTCATGTTTACTTCAGAAAGGCCGCATCCTAGAAGTAATGCCACACCCTAGGTATAAGAAACATACTTCAAGAGCAGGAACTACAACCTTCAGTAATAGTAGAACTAACATGGAATAGTCCAACAAAGTTTTAGATCAGCACTGAACAAAGTCAACATTGGGAGAGTTCATACACATCTGCTGTCAAAGAAAATCTAACCCTCTTTAATGAAAAATAACATATTCAAGAGTCATTATAATTTTTTTATTCAAAACGTTTAACAATGAATCAAAAGTAACCAGGCATGTCAAATACCTTTTATACAGATTCACCGATTTTTAACATTTTGTCTCTTTACTTCATCATTTTTCCAAATATTTCCACATCATTATTCCTCATATATTTGCTATGAGGTTGCATACATCAATGCCCATTTGCCACTTAATACTTTAATATGATTTCTATAGGAACAAGAAGCTTCTCTTATATAAGCATAACAAAATGATGAAATTCATACAATTTAACATTGGTTTAATATTTTTTACCTAGATTTCACATTCCATTTTCTTGCCTTGGACCAATGTGGATAACAAGGGATTCTTTGGGAAGTAATCTCACAGGGCAGGGTGATCTGATCATAAATTCCTAACTGGACAGATCATGGTGGTAGCCACTCCCCAGGCATATTAACTTCTTTAGTAAAAGTCTTACCTTTGCCCTAGGCAAGCCCTGTTTCTTGTTCCTGTGCATCTAAGTGAAAACACCTATGAAATGTCCCCTTTCAGTCACCTCCTTCTAAATCATGACCACCTCAGGAGGGCACTTCCTAGCCTATAAGCAGAGCCCTGCCTGCTTTCTCCCACCTTCATGTAATCTTTATATTCCCTCCTTAATCTCAAATGCATAAAGAAACTGAAACTGTTACTATCACAAGCATTTTTATCAGTCTGTTGAGATCTTGCTTCCAGGCATATTCTTTATTTGATTCAAGTAAACTGTTACTTGTGTAGTGCCTTCACAGCTTCATCAATAGAGCATATTGTCAACTTTCTAAATTTTTCCCTAGTTAGTATGTGAGAAATAATATCTAAATGTAGTTTTTAATTTATGTAACTTTTTAAAATTTTTTTTATTGATTTCAGAGAGGAAGGGAGAGGGAGGGAGAGAGAGAGAGATAGAAATATCAATGATGAGAGAGAATCATTGATTGGCTGCCTCTTTCACGTCCCTGCTGGGGATCGAGCCCGCAACCCCGGCATTTGCCCTTAACTGGAATCAAACCCAGGACCCTTCAGTTCAGGCCAACACTCTATCCACTGAGTCGAACCAGCTAGGGCAATTTATATAACTTTTTTTATATGTGAAGGTAAATGTATCCCTATATTTAAGGTTATCTTTTTGCAACTTATTTGTTAATCTTTTGCCTAATTTTAATAGAATTTGGGGAAATTCCTTAATTAAAGAAAGTATTTGTATACTTGGGATACACTTTATATGAAACTAGAGGCCCAGTGTATAAATTTGTGCATGGGTGGGGTCTGGCCAGCCTGCCCCAGTGGGGGCCCATCAGGCTGGCATGGGGCAGAGGCCACAGGCAGTTGGTTGGCTGGTCCTGCCCCCATTCAGGATGTTGGGTGTTGATTGGGGGCTGGGCCAGCCGGGGGTAGGAGTGCCAATGGGGGCCCGGATCAGGCTGGTTGGTTGCCATTGTGTGTGTCATAGCCATTGTTTGTTCTGGTCATTCTGCCATTCTGGTCACTGGAGTTTTATATATATAGATATGTGCTGTAAATATTTTTTTTCAATTTATCATTTTTTTTTTTAATTTGGCTTATGGAGGTTTTATTGTTGGCTTTTTGGGTTTAGTTGGCCATGCAAAGTATCCTAAAATTATTTCTGTGTGGAACAATTTATCAATTTTTTTGTTGTTGTTGCATCAGATTTTGAATTCTACTTATAAAGCCTTTCTATATATAGGTTGTAGAAAATTTCACAAAAGTAGATCTCACAGGCATTATGCTGATTGAAAAAAAAGAACAGAATAATTCTAATCACAAGCTGGAAGTGAAAAAATAATAGGGATAGAGAAAAAATAAGTGGTTATCAAGGCGTAGGAGTTAGAATGGTTGGATAGTGAGGGGTAACACAAGACAGTTCTTTGTGGTGTTGGAGCATTCCTGTGTTCTCATTGTTGTGATCTTTAATCTAATAACTGTGATAAACTTTTGTAGAACTACACACACACAAATAAGTGCATGTAATACCTGATGAAATCATAATAAATCTGTATTTTAGTTAATAGTATTTTCCTAATGTCAATTTCCTGTTTATGACAATGTATTATGGTTTTTTAAATCATTTCTTAAAAGGGTATCTCTGTGGAACTCTCTGCACTATTTTTATAGCTTCTTGTGAAATTAAACCATTTCAAAAGAAAACAAACACGTGTTGAATGAGTTAATGAGTGCACAGAGCACACCCTTCACCTTATCTTAGTTAGAGTGTACTCATGCAAATTGGATTCTGGTGGACAGTCTGGAATTACATAGTCTTCATACATTGATTTCTTCAGCCTATCTAAATACGATTATTTTATTACTAATTATTTCCATTTTCTTTGCCTTTTCAGAAACTAATTTCAACTCTGGACCAAACCAGTTCTTTGCCTTTTTGTTGTTGTTGTTACTATTCAATGAATTTTTAATATCCAATTTTTGACTATGTCAGCTCCATTCTCATTCCTAGAAAAGCAACATACTTTCATGACTGGATTAGAGGTACTCCCAGCCTTCAGTTTAAATCTGTTCACCTTATACTCACTAAAGGAAACTCAGAGGTAATGAATGAAAATTTCATTAATACACTTTATTCTGTTTTGAGCACATGGTGTCATGCTCAGCTTGGCATAGACTCTTTGGTTTTCATTATTCCACTAGAGGCCCGATGTACAAAAATTCATGCACTAGGGGGTGGAGGGGAGCCTCAGCCTGGCCTGTGTCCTCTCACAGATCAGGAGCCCTCAGGGGATGTCTGGCTGATGGCTTAGGCCCGCTCCTCTGTGGGAGGCAACCCATGGGCCAATTGGGGGATGGCGCTGGACAGTGAGTGGCCGGCACCTTCCCCTGATCACCCCTCTGCCACTGCCAGTTGCCACTGCCCCCCAATTGCTGTCCTCTCCCTCTGCCCGCTGGCACCCACCTTGGCTGGCCTGGTGCTACCAGCTCGCCAGCCCCGCCCCCTGACTAAAGGTCATTCCACCATTTGGTCTATTTGCTTATTAGGCTTTTATTATATAGGATACTGTGCTACTTCAAAATTTACTTTTCGTAAGACCTCCTTTATGACAGCTCAGAATCTCCAAAATTTAACAGTACCATAGGGGCATCTTAAACCACCATTTATATGATACCTTATAATTTGATACTGTTGGCTTTAGAAAAAATATGTAACAAGACAAAAGTTCACAGATTTACAAGGAAAATGAGAAAAGTAATCTTTCCTTTATTTGTTTTTGTTTTGTTTTGCTGCAGGTGAATTTAGGAATTCTAGCATAGGAAAGTCTCTAAAATTATTTTCTAAAATGTAACACAAACATCCTTCAGATATGTTGCTAATAACAGATTATTTTATCTCACCCAAGTTAGGGCCAGTAAATTAATGCCATTTCAATTGAGATGAACATTTTTATTGTTTCTTTGGAGAAAATATCCTATAATATCCTCTTTTACTACCATTTTAATTTTATCTCCTATGAAATGACAATTACACAGTGTTATTATTTCTAGCTCTGTTTCATTTCTCTGAATAAACAATTCTGTAAAGAAAATCAAAGGATACTTTCCATAACCTTTGATTATTCATGTATTTTTCACCTATTATATGTCCTCTGTTCTCATAAGCACCAAGAATAAAATGGGGGGAAAGGTGAATGAAGTCATCTTTCTTGTAATGTTTGCATTCCAGTTTTATTTGTTTTGTTTTTAGATGGATTGGTATTTTCATTTTAATCTTACATTTCTTAGGTATTATCAAAAGTTTCTTATATTCAAAGGAGTATTCCTTCATAAGTGGAATTTAAAGATCTCTGATGAAGAAACTTTTCTTATATTTGAATGTGCTTTCTTCAGCAATAGGGATTTGGCACTATACCTTATCACTGAGATGCTAGAAATGTAAACTAATTTTCTAAGAGACCATAGACATTTAGGATAGATTTTTATGTATAATTTTTTAAAATTAGGGAACTATAGTTACTAAGTGCATATGATTGTTATCTAAGCAAGAGGTTAAGAATGAATATGTATTCTTTAAAAAATAAATAATTAAAATAAGCCACTGGAATTTTCAATAGTAAACTATAGTTTGTGTGACTAAATATATATTCATTTAAACCATACTTATTCTTGTTGCTGTGTTTTCAACATGAATCTCTGTGACTACTATGCTGTTTGGAAGTCAAAGTTAGTATTTTTAGGCAGAATTTTATAACTTTTTAAGTTTAATTTATAAGGAACATCTCTCTTTATATTTTCTTATTTCATGTTTTGGCCTAGTACTCCACTTAGTGTGTGGAACGGCCAAAGGCTGGAAAGTCATTTAAAAATATCTATCTCCATTTTGGAACACAGAAATTCTTGCAGTGAAACTCAAGATTGGTCACAGAATAAAAAATTATCCTTTAATCCCCTAAAGAAAGTTGAGTCATATTGATAGGATCTCTTGGGGGGAACTTGCATTGCTAATGTTTCCTTGCCACTTTGAACTTTTACAGAATAAAATATTTTAACTACCCATAGCTGTCATGTTTAAACCTAATTGAAAAATTTCAGAGGGATCAAAAAAAAATAATTCATTAACTGTGCTCTAGGGTACTAACCAAATAAACCTCCCTGGGAACGTGAAGTGTGCTTTACAATATGCTCTCAGTCTAATCCTGGACTCTACCTGCTCCAGGCCACTCATCTTCCCATATGGTAAAGTGACACCAGAATAAGATGCCAGAGAAGGTCCCATTTCCCTCCTTTCTTCTTCTCTAATGTCAATTGCATAGGTTTAGTTAGAGCGTATCTGGGATTCTTTTGCCTCATACAAAAATCTCTACTAGAACATTCCTGAAAAAATGATCATACAGCAATTCCTGGGGAAATTAACTCATTTGTGAGTTTGAAAATTAAATGCAACTTATTCCAATGATGATAGTTATCCCATTTATTAATATAAGTTTTATTTGCATTTTGACAAAGGTTAACTCTAGCTTTTATTGTGTTGTCTTTATTTATTCCTATTATTTAACTTCTGAAACACCTTTTAATAAATGTATGTTCTCTTAAACGTTAAAGCTTTTCAATACTTAGATATAGTTATTATGACTCTCTAAATATTTTTTTTCCTCTGGGTTTTATGGACTGCATGTTTGTGTGTGCCAAAAATTTATATGCTGAAACTCTAATCCCCAGTAGTATGATATTTGAAGGTGGGGCTTTTGGAAGATAATTAGGGTGAGATGAAGTCATGAGCCTGTAGCCCCAGTGATGATATTATAAGGGAAAAAAGTCAGCCATGTGAGATTAGAGCAAGAAAGCAGCTTTCTAGAAGCCTGGAATACAGTTCTCATCAGACACTGAATATGCCAGCACTTTTGCACTTCCCAGTCACTCAGTCTAATATTTTTGTCATAGCAGCCTGAACTGACTAATATGCCAGGTTAGGGAATGAAAGTGTTGGCTCTGGTGGTAGACAACCTGAGTATGAATTCTGCCTTTAAATCTTATTGTTTGTGAGATGTTAGGCAACATACTCTGTGGATATCAATTTTCTTATATGCTACTAATGGCCCGGTGCACGGATTTGTGCACATTGAAAGGGAATTAATTAGAAGGACTGCAGCTTGACAGTAAACCAGATTCGGGGCCGACAGTGCCCCAGCAACAACATAACCCACGGCTGAGGTGGAATCGCGTGGCCCCACAAGGAATTGGGCTCCCTCCTCTGTGGTTCCAGGATGCATCACCTGAGAACTGCTGCTACCAAGTCACCCCAGCTCAGATGCTCCTGCATTGAGCATTTGCCCCCTGGTGGTCAGCGCGTGTCATATGTGCCAGCTGGTCAGAAGGTCGAATGGTTGGATGGTCACTTAGCCTTTTATATATATAGATAAGATGGAGATATAATATCTACCTCAATGGGCTGTCATGGGATTAATTTAATTGATATTCTTACATGTATACACATACATATATATCTATAGTCTTTAAACAATACATGGCATACTGCATATTAAATAATTGATATATATTTTTTGTGGTTACTTATATGATGTTAACTACCAAGAAAACTCTTGTTTTATTTGTACTGTTAAATTTGCGATTCTGAATTTGTAACTTTGTATTTATTTAAGTTTAATCTTGTTATTTTATCTTAATAGTATAGCCTTTTAATGTCTTTTTCAATCTGAGTCTATATTCCAGCTGGTTCCACATTTCTTTGTCTACTTCATATGTAATAAGCAGGCTATGTATATCTTCTCTTTCTTCTAGAGCAGAGATCAGTCAATTTGTCCTAAAAGATAGATATGAATATTTTAGGTTCTGGAGGCCATACAGCCTCTAGTGCAACTTCTCTAAACTGCTGTTATAGAGCAAAGCAGCCTTAGCCTAAATATGAAGGTATGAGCATGTCTATATCACAGTCAAATCTTATTTACAAAAACAGGTGGGAAGCCAAATTTGGCCCCAGAGTCAGAGCTCACTGACACTTGTTCCTGAGTCTTTCCATCCACCATGTTGATTCAAGGAAGAGTTCTGCCAAAGAAAGGAGCCACGCTGACTCCTATATCTAGCCCTTCAAATGCAAAGATCTAGCCACACCTGATTTAGTTAATTTTTTGTTTGTATTAAAAGAGGTTAAATTATGATTTCCCAAAAAAAGAAAGTAAGAAATAGAAAGTTTATTTCATGTCAATTAGAAAATGTGAATCAGAAATAGTTTAAGAGATTTGTTTTAAATTGATGTGTGAAAAACCACATAGAAAACTAAATTCACAATTATGAGGATAAACTAAACTGCTAACTCTAATTTGTGTTGGGAAGTGCCTGTTGGATTTAAAAACAATTATATGAGTATGACATATGCTCCTAAAAAGGGAAAGAAGCAGATATCCCCTTAGGGTATAAATATAGCTTTTGGTGCTCATTTATTCCTTAGTGTTTACAGAGTACAAGTAAAAGCTTACTAGATTTTACACGTTAGTTTGAAAAAATACTAGTACTTATTAAATTCCCTAATCCACAAGGTTTTAAACCATTAAAAGTTAATAAATCACCCTTTATTTCCCTTCCACTATAATCGTCACAGCAACATTATACCAAAATACATGTTAGCAAAATGTATTGTTTATTGTTTTTTGACTTCTAATAAGAAAAAAATGAACAATGTTGACTATTTTAATAGCATTGAAAATTCTATGTAAGTACACAAAAATAAATATTCTGTGTCCTAGAAAATTTTATTTTCAAGCCACTATAAGGGCATACTAATAATTTTATTATAAGTAAAACATATATTTCTGCTTTCTATCAGATTTTGTTTATCTCTTATACAAAATATGTATTAGGGCTAAAAATTCCTCTGGCAACATATTGATGAAGTAGAAAAAGGATTTACTTCCTATTGACAGCTACATAACCAACTGGTATTTTTCTCTATTTTCTAACTATCCGGTTCTAATTATCTTTATAATATAACTTTAAAAATATTCTAGTGACTCCAAAAGGTACTTATGTCTTAATCTCTGGAACCTGTAAACAATTGCTTACATGGAGAGAGAGAGAGAGAGAGAGAGAGAGAGAGAGAGAGAGAGAGAGAGAGAGAGAGAGAGAGAAGACGTTACAGATAAGATTAAAGTAAGAAATTTGAGATGAGATTTTTCTGGATTGTCAGAATGGGACCTAAATTCAATCTCTAAATGTATCTTAGGGATGGGGGGCAGAGGGGGATTTCACTGTACAGAGAACAAGAGGGAAGAAGCAATCTTATAACAGAGGCAGGGATTTGATGATTTGACCACGACCAAGGCATGCTGGCAGCCACCAGAAGCTGGAGAGGCAAGGGATAGATCATCCTTAGAGCCCCCAGAGGAAGCTCAGACCCCCTCACTTTGCACCCGTGATACTGATATAGGACGTCTGGCTTCCAGAGAATGAGAGGACATATTTTTGTTGTTTTAAGGCACCAAATTTATGCTGATTTGTTACTATAGCAGCCACAGGAAACTAATACGAGAACCGTTGAGTAATTTCATTTAGCATTCAACACTGTAATTATTGTTGATGTCATAAGAGAAATTAAAAAACATGTTTACTGTTTTTAAGTTGTTTACCATCTTGTGTGATATTCAGGGATATTACTGGGCAACGTGATCTTTCATGGGCTTTGAGAATCTCGTATGTTCTTGCTGGATATGACAAGAATTTCAACGTCCTGACCACTCCACCCAGGCCATTGTCAGGGTGTATTTTCAACGAACAACCTTCTTCTATGCCATTAGTAAGAAGATATCTGTCTCTGACTCAGGAATCTCATATTTTCTGAGAGTATCCATGAGTAACAGACTGATCTTGTAGCTTGTATATTGAGGCATATTGAGGGTCTCCAAGACCATTCCTATATGTGGATATTTGCTAGAATGACACACAGGACTCAGTAGATAGTTGTACAAATGGCTAAGGTTTATGATAGTGAGAGGACACACGGCAGGATCAGCATGGGGAAAGGACACAGCCTGGAGAAATCTATGCACATGATTCCATATACTCTCTAGCTCCTGTGAAGGAGCTACATTTGAGCATGTTTCTTTATCCAGCAATAAAACAAAAACAAACAAACAAACAAAAATATTGCATATATTATGGTTCTGTCCAGGGAAGCCCAGTAGTGACCCAGCACCAGTTTTGTATGGAGGCTGGTCCATAAATTCCAGAGTCTCAGAGAGAAAGCAGGAATGCACCATAAATCATGATGTTTATACAAACCGTTTATACACATGAGTCTCTCTTTATCAGTAAGGGGATGGAACAAATGCCAAATTCCCAGATTCCAGGCAGGGGCCATACCTGAAAGCAAGTTCTTAAGACAGCTGATCTATGCTAATTCATAAATGATTATGCTAATTCATTTCTGCACAGGAAATTAAATTAAAGCTTAGACCATGCGAGGTTAATCCATGAGATAAATAATACTGCTTAACAACATATGCTGACCTTCCAATCAATGCACACACGACTACTCCCAAAGGCATACAAATAAGAGAGATATAAATGTAAATGAAGGTATTTTTCATGGAGGATCTGGGAATTGATTCGGACTTTGAGTGACAGAAAAAGAGGTAGAAGGACAAAAGCTCTACTCCTTTTCATTTGACGCAGTAACAAAAATCAGTTTTGAAGTAAAATCATGTTAATTCCATAATGAGACTAAGCCAATGAAAACATTTACATGGGAAGGAAGGACTTGTCCCACTCTGCTCACAAATGAGATGTAACCTAAATCAGAGTGACTAAGAGAGGAGTGGCATGTTTCCAAAGTGGAGGAAGGCACTTGTAGTTTGGGAAGTATAATCTCCTACCCAGAAACACTTGCTGTAAGTACATATTAGATGACTAATTGCCGGGGTCCAACCCCAGCAGGTCCAGGGATTCCCAAAGGCGTAGACAGAGTCGGCAAAGAAGGAAGGACACGGAGACAGTGTTCAGTTGATCAGCAGCCTAGCCAGGATCTCCAGCCAGGATCTCCAGCCAAGTTCTGGTCTGGATCTCCAGAGAGGTTCTGCTGTTTATTGTCTTGTTACATCCGTATTTATACCAGTTGATTTTAATCCTGTCAATTTCTATTACAAAGGTTAGGGCGTTTCTTATCTCCATTCCAGGGAGTAAAGATTATGTAGCTTAAGCATGATTGTTTGTAGTTAAATTGATTAACTACCCGCCTGGCACTTAGTTAAGGAGTTTCATCCCCTCCCTAACTTCAGGGAAAAATCCCTACCTGGGGAAACAACCTTTCTCGGAGAGGTGACCTCGGAGAGGTACTAAAACACACAGTACCAAGGGGAGCAAACACATTAAGAACAGTATGCTATATACGCCAGGTCCCCCGAAACATATGCTGTGCAGATGCCTCCATCTTGCAGCGACTGTGTCAAGCAGCAAGGATGGACCGGCTTCCGGCAACTAATAAGAATTATAATTGTTTTATCCTACTTCTTAAATAAAGTGTTACAGGCTTTTCATAGAAAAAAAATTTATCTACTCTTAGAAAGGAAAAGTTTCCACTTAAATTCCAGATGAGATACTAAGACGCTAGTCAGAAAAATATATCATTAAGCTTAAGTATATTTTTACTTATCACTAGTAGGGACGGAAACCACTTCATATACACATTATACACTTTTTTCTTTTTTAGTGAATGTATTGGGTTGACAATGGTTAACAAAATTACATAGGCTTCAGGTGTACAGTGCCACAGGACATCATCTGTACACTGTACTGTGTATTCACTGTCCCAGGTCTCTTTTTATTGCTATGTATCCTTCCTATACTCTACTCTACCACCATCCCCTCCCCCAGCAATCCCCACACTATTGTTCCATGTCCATGAGTTTTCTCTCTCCTTTTTTCTCTCAATCCCTCCACACACCTCCATATACCTCAAATCCCCTCCCCTAACAGCTGCCACTTTGCTCTGTCTACGGGTCTGTCTCCATTTTGCTTGTTAGTTAATTTTGTTCATTAGATTCCACATATGAGTGAAATCATATGGTACTTGGAGTTTTAGAAGCCTCCATGCAACACAAAAATATGGGTGGAAAAGCTATTATTGCTGTTATTATTATTATTATTACAACCACATTAGTATTTAGGTTACATCTATTGTTCCAGACATTTTTTCCATATGCATTTTTAATACTTATGATGTGCCAAACACTGAGTTAGAAAAGTAAACCCAAAATAAAGCACAAGCTGTTCCTACAGTAAGTGGGCTCATACTAGCAAAAGCTAGTGTAGCACAGTGTGATTACTACTATTCTAAAAGTGGGATTTAAGAATGTAGAGAACATGTCTGCCCATCTGGGAACATATTCCCTCATGTGCACATGTACAAAATGACACATATGCATTCACTGGGAAGGTTTAACCTCAACTCACTTTATTCTTCGGTTCTCATTTTCCTAATGAGACCCTGGCTGGGACAGTATTAATACCTTTGAAATGCCAGCACATCCTGCCAACAATACACATCTAGTAATGGATCTGAAGAATAAAAGTGAGATGGAAACAAAGACATATGCATTAGAAAATTTATAAGGCATTATTTACCTAGTTTCTCTCTATCTCCTTATGATGAGACCAAAGATTTTGTGTTGGTTTACTGTTTACCCCTAGTGTTTGAAAGAATGACTGGTACATGGTAGGCACAAATATATATAAATGAATGAATGATTGAGTGATCAACCGAAGGACTTGTATGCATGCATATAAGCATAACCAATGGACATAAGATGCTGGGGGGTAGGGGAGGCCAGGGGATTGTCAAGGGCGGGGGGGAAAAAAGGACACATATGTAATACCCTTTGTAATACTTTCAGCAATAAAAGAAATATTTATCTTTCAAAATGCCCTCTGACTTTTTTATTTGATAAAACTCTTTTGACACCTTTCCCCTCACCTTATTTTTTTCATAATTTTTTATAATGTATTCTCTTTGCTTTCTTTTCTATTTTTCTTGGAACTACATGCATCTATATTTGATTCTCATTGTCTTTGAAATATGCTACCTTCATTTCTCCAAATTATTCATAACTTTTCACTAAATATTTCTCTTATCTATTCCACAGGGATCTCAACTTGTTTAATCAAGGTTGTCCATTTTTATTTCTCATCATCCAACAAATATATATTACATATAATTAGGTACACTCACTTGGCCAGCTGTGCTTAAGTATTCAGAGGTAAACAATTATCAATCTTGTAGGAAACTTTTAACACCTAATAGTATCTTAAAGTGTTTCTGTGGTTAAAATGATAGATATTCTGTCTTAAACATCAGGGCATGATGAATAACATTGATTAAGTTGTGAGCGTAAAGTGTGATATCATTTGCCATGAATTGTAGATAGTATTGCATCCATTTCCAAGGCTCTGTTTACCTAGTTTATTCCCAGGTAGTATGCCAACTCTTCTGTAAATGATGTGAATGTAATTTAAATAATTTATCTCAGGTTGCAGAAAAATTATTTTGAGTTACTGCTACTTTTGCCTTGATAACTTTCCTTGGAAATACTTGTTACATTTGTTATTAAAATCTATGGATTTTCCTTGGTAGTTTGTTACAAAACTTTGAAATGATATGACATGCTTGAAAAGGCATTGGAAACATGAAAATAGATAAAAGAGTAGGTGATACTTAAAATTTCATGACTTACTACAAGTCTTTAACATACCAAGGCTGACTACAATGTTCAAATTCTAAAAATATTTAAAATCATAGTAGCATTTTTACTTAGGTCCTACATAAGTCAGTTAATATTATCCCTAAAATCTATAGTATAATGTGGTTATATTAGTGAGTAATATTTTTGTAGTATAGTTGTTATATGTGACTCTTGGAATATATTGAAGTTATTTTTTAATAAAAATAATAAAATAAATTTTAAAAATTAAAATTGTAGTAGAGGACATCAGTCAAATGAGATTTTATTTAAAAGGTAATCAATCAAATTCCAATGCCCTATCAGGAATTTAAACACATAAGAAATAACATCTTCATTGTCAATAGTACTTCATTTAAATAATCACAATCCCTTTGATTCATTGAGTATTTTCATAGGTCTAGTATTTTTACTATATTATATTTCTAATGAATGGGTTGTTTGGGGGAAGAAGAGCCATTTTAATCAAACCAATGATCTTCAGTTTAGAGCTGGAGCAAAAATATTCTCACTATAATTTGAAACAAGGAATATCAAGTGGCTGACCCATGGACTAGAGAGACAGTGAACTAAAGTCCATGTGCATACCAAAACTTTGAAAGAATACATTGCAGACATGATATAGTAGAGTACAGCTAGCCAACTGGTAGTGAGGAAGAAAAGGGAAGACAATTTTAGTGGAACAGTATAAAAAAGAAAGTTTCACAAATCCCTGTTGCTGAATCTATGAAGCATCTTTTCTTGGGATAGAACTAGACTCAAGCTGTAATGACAATGAGGCCCATTTCTATTACATTTCCTGTTCTTAGAATCCCATGAACTATAATGCTCTCTCTACAGTCCTCTCTCCTGAACACCTGACTCTTTTTGAAATAACTTATATGAATTAAAATTATATCCCATGTTGCTTTGCCTAAAAGAGGCCCTCTTTCTAGATGTTCATTAAGGGTTTGTCTATAGAGTCAAATACATTTACAAGTAGATGGAAATAACTTGTAACTGTTTTTAAAATATAAAATTGCTGTTTTCTAAGTGATAACTTCACATCTCTAAGTAAGAAAGTGTTTTACTCATTTTCATGGAATTGGAAGTGTGCGCATTCCACCAATATTTCGCCATAAATGCAAGTATAATTCCACAAGGATATGAGTTGGTTTTTCCAGGCTGTATCATACTCCACAATTTAAATTTACTTTCTAATTAACATCATTTTAATCCTACAAATAGAAAAACAAATGGATTCCTTTATTTAAAATGATTTTACCGCCAAACCGGTTTGGCTCAGTGGATGGAGCGTCGGCCTGCAGACTGAAAGGTCCCAGGTTCGATTCCGGTCAAGGGCATGTACCTTGGTTGCGGGCACATCCCCAGTAGGGAGTGTGCGGGAGGCAGCTGGTTGATGTTTCTCTCTCATCGATGTTTCTAACTCTCTATCCCTCTCCCTTCCTCTCTGTAAAAATCAATAAAATATATTAAAAAAAAATGATTTTACCAAATCCAAATTGCCTAATCTATTAATTCTTTTGTGTGTGTGTGTGTGTGTGTGTGTGTGTATATATATATATTATATATATATATATATAGAATTAATAGAATATATATATATATTAGAAGCCCGATGCATGAAATTCATGCAAGACTACACCTTCCTTCCCCCAGCTGCCAGCACTGGCTTCCCTCTGGCACCTGGGACCCGGGCTTCCGTCTGGCAGCCAGCAGGCACCCAGGACCTGGGCTTCCCTTGCAGCCCCGGCTTCATCTGGAAGGTTGTCCAGAAGGACGTCAGGTCTAATTACCATATTACGCTTTTATTATTATATATATATATCTAGCAATCATTGTTTAATCTTTTTTTCTCTGTCACTAACCTTCCTTGCTTTGCATCAGAATTCCTGCATTAGATTCCAAGTTAGCTTCTTTATTTAAAGGTTCTGTAGTTAACTGTCTATGCAGTCCTATTATTCAATGTGTGGTCTGGGAATTGGCAGTATTGGCATCATCTGGGAACTTATTGGAAAGACTATGTCTCAGGCTTTACTTAATAACTTCTTTTTTTAAATTGTTTTATTGCTTAAAGTATTACAAAGAGTATTACATATGTCTCCTTTTTTTTCTCCCCTTGACCTTCCCCTAACCTCCCATACCCCCCAGTGTCTTGTGTCCAATGGTTATGCTTATATGCATGCATACAAGTCCTTCAGTTATCACTTACCCACCCCCCAAACCCTCCCCGTCCTTCCCACTGTAGTTTGACAGTCTGTTCGATGTTGCTCTGCCTCTGTATCTATTTTTGTTCATCAGTTTATAATGGTCTTTATTATCCATAAATGAGTGAGATCATGTGGTATTTTTATTTCATTGACAGGCTTATTTCACTTAGCATAATGCTCTCCAGTTCCACCCATGCCGTTGCAAATGTTAAGAGTTCCTTCTTTTTTACAGCAGCATAGTATTCCATCATGTAGGTGTACCACAGTTTTCTAATCTATACATCTGCTGATGGGCACTTAGGCTGTTCCCAGATCTTCACTATGGTGAATTGTGCTGCTATGAACATAGGGATACATTTATCCTTTCTGATTGGTGTTTCTGGTTTCTTGGGATATATTCCTAGAAGTGGGATCACAGGGTCAAATGGGAGTTCCATTTTTAACTTTTTGAGGAAACACCATACTGTCTCCCATAGTGGTTGCACCAGTCTGCATTCCCACCAGCAGTGCACAAGTGTTCCTATTTCTCCACATCCTCTCCAGCACTTGTCGTTTGTTGATTTGTGATGATAGCCATTCTGACAGGTGTGAGATGGTACCTCATTGTTGTTTTGATTTGCATTTCTCAGATGATTAGTGACTTTGAGCATGTTTTCATATGTCTCTTGGCTTTCTGAATGTCCTTTTTTGAAAAGTGTCTTTTTAGGTCCTTTGCCCATTTTTTGATTGGATTGTTTATCTTCATTTTGTTAAGTTGTATGAGTTCCCTATAAATGTTGGCGAATAAACCCTTATTGGTGATAACATTGGCAAATATGTTCTCCCATGCAGTGGGCTTTCTTGTTGTTTTTTTAATGGTTTCTTTTGCTGTGCAGAAGTTTTTTAGTTTGATGTAGTTCCATTTGTCTATTTTCTCTCTAGTTTCCAATGACCCAGGAGCTGTATCAGTGAAGAAATTGCTTTGGCATGTCTGAGATTTTGTTGCCTTTGGATTCCTCTAGTATTTTTATGGTTTCCCATCTAACATTTAAGTCCTTTATCCATTTTGAGTTTATTTTTGTGTAAGTTTTATTTTAAGTTGGTGGTCTAGTTTCATTTTTTTGCATGTATCTGTCCAATTTTCCCAACACCATTTATTTAAAAGACTGTCTTGACTCCATTGTATGTTCTTGCCTCCTTTGTCAAATATTAATTGAGCATATTGGTTAGGGGCAATTTCTGGGCTCTCTATTCTATTCCATTGGTCTATATGTCGGTTCTTGTGCCAGTACCAGGCAGTTTTGAGAACAGTTGCTTTGTAATACAGCTTGATATCTTGTATTGAGATCCCACCTACTTTGTTCTTCTTTCTCAGGATCGCTGCAGCTATTCAGGGTCATTTTTATTCCAGATATATTTTTGGAGAGTTCGTTCTAGGCCTGTGAAATATGCCATTGGTATTTTAATGGGAAGTGCGTTGAATTTATAGATTGCTTTGGGTAGTATGGACATTTTAATGATGTTGATTCTACCAATCCATGAACATGGTATGTTCTTCCATCTGTTTATGTCTTCCTCTATCTCTTTTTTCAAGGTCCTGTAGTTTTCTGAGTAGAGGTCTTTTACCTCTTTAGTTAAGTTTATTCCTATGTATCTTAATTTTTTTCGTGCGATGGTAAATGGGATTGTTTTTTTAGTCTCTCTTTCTGTAAGTTCACTATTGCTGTATAGAAATGCCATAGATTTCTTGGTGTTAATTTTGTATCCTGCTACATTGATGAAATCATTTATTAAGTCTAATCGTTTTTTGATGGAGTCTTTAGAATATTTTATGTAGAATATCATGTCATCTGCAAATAAGGACAATTTTACTTCTTCTTTTCCAATTTGGGTGCCTTTTATTTCTTCTTCTTGTCTAATTGCAGTAGCTAATACTTCCAGTACTATGTCGAACAGGAGTGGTGAGAGTGGGCATCCCTGTCTTGTTCCTGTTCTTAGGGGAAATAGTTTTAGTTTTTGTCCATTGAGTATGATGTTGGCTGTGGGTTTGTCATATATGGCTTTTATTATGTTGAGGTATGATCCTTCTATTCACACCTTGCTGAGAGTTTTTATCAAATATGGGTGTTGGATTTTGTCCAATGCTTTTTCTGCATCAATTGATATGACTATGTGGTTTTTATCTCTCAATTTGTTTATGTGATGTATCATGTTTACTGATTTGCTGCTATTGTACCATCCTTGCATCCCTGGGATAAATCCTACTTGGTCATGGTGTATGATCTTTCTGATGTACTGCTGGATCCGATTTGCTAAGATTTTGTTGAGGATTTTGGCATCTATGTTCATGAGGGATATTGGCCTGTAATTCTCTTTCATTGTGTTGTCTTTACCTGGTTTTGGTATTAGGGTGATGCTGGCTTCATAAAATGATCTTGGAAGTGTTCCTTCCTCTTGAATTTTTTGGAATAGTCTGAGGAGGATAGGTTTTAGTTCTTCCTTCAATGTTTGGAGAAACTCCCCTTTGAAGCCATCTGGCCCTGGGCTTTTGTTTGCTGGAAGCTTTTGATGACTGCTTCAATTTCTTCCATAGTTATTGGCCTATTGAGATTTTTATATTCTTCCTGATTGAGTTTTGGAATGTTGTATTTTTCTACAATATGTTCATTTCCTCCAGGTTGTCTAGTTTGTTTGAGTAGAGTTGTTCATAATATTTTTTAACAATCATTTGTATTTCTGTGGAGTCTGTTGTTATTTCGCCTCTATCATTTCTGATTTTGTTGATTTGGGTCCTCTCTCTTTGCTTCTTGGTGAGCCTGGCTAGAGGTTCATCAATCTTGTTTATCCTTTCAAAGAACCAGCCCTTGGTTTCATTAATTTTATTTTTGTTTTTTTGGTCTCTATGTCATTTATTTCTGCTCTAATCTTTATTATCTCCTTCCTTCTGCTCACTTTGGGCTTTTCTTGTTGCTCTCTTTCTAATTCTTTGAGATGTAGAGTTAGATGATTTACTACCATTTTTTCTTGTTTTTTGAGGTAGGCCTGTAGAGCTATAAACTTCTCTCTCAGGACTGCTTTCATTGTGTCCCATAAGTTTTGGATTGTTGTGTTTTCATTGTCATTAGTTTCCAGGATGTTTTTAATTTCTTCATTAATCTCATTGGTAACCCAATCAATATTTAATAACATGCTATTAAGTGCTATTAAGTGTATTCAGCTTCCAAGTGTTTGAGTATTCTAGGTTGTTTTTATTGTAGTTTATTTCTGATATTATGCCATTGTGGTCTGAGAAGATGCTTGGTATGATTTCAATCTTCTTGAATTTGGGGAGACTTTGCTTGTGACCCAATATGTGGTCTACTTTTGAAAATGTACCATGTGCACTTGAGAAGAATGTATATTCTGTGGCTTTGGGGTGAAATGTTCTGAAGATGTCAATTAAGTCCTTCTGATCTAGTAAGTCATTTAGGATTGCTGTTTCTTTGCTGATTGTTTGGCTAGAAGATTTATGCAGTGATGTCAGTGGTGTATTAAAGTCCCCTACTATGATTGTATTGTTGTCTATCTCTCCTTTGATATCTTCCAGGAGTTTTTTATGTATTTGGGTGTTCTTGAATTGGGTGCATATATGTTTATCAGGGTTATATCCTCTTGTTGTATTGATCCCTTTAGTATTATGAAGTGGCCTTCTTTTTTTTTTTTTAAATATATTTTATTGATTTTTTACAGAGAGGAAGGGAGAGAGATAGAGAGTTAGAAACATCGATGAGAGAGAAACATCGATCAGCTGCCTCCTGCACACTCCCCACTGGGGATGTGCCCGCAACCCAGGTACATGCCCTTGACCGGAATCGAACCTAGGACCTTTCAGTCCGCAAGCCGACTCTCTATCCACTAAGCCAAACTGGTTTCGGCATGAAGTGGCCTTCTTTATCTCTTGTTATGGCCTTCGTTTGAGGGTCTATTTTGTCTGATATAAGTATTGCTGCACCAGCTTTTTTTTTCGTTTCCATTTGCCTGAAAGATATTTTTCCATCCCTTCACTTTCAGCTGGTGTGAGTCCCTTATTCTGAGGTAGGTCTCTTGTAGACAGCAAATGTATGGGTCATTTTTTTCTGGGCTTTTTAGTTCTTATTTTTACACCAGTCCCTTTAGCATTTCTTGCATTGCTGACGTGGTGGTGATAAACTCCCTTAGCCTTTTTTTATCTGTGAAGCTTCTTATTTCCCCTTCAATTTTGAATGATAGCCTTGCTGGATAGAGTATTCTTGGATTCAGTCCTTTGCTTTGCATCACTTTGTAAATTTCTGTCCATTCTTTTCTGGCCTGTGGGGGATCCTTTGTAGGTAACTCTCTGTTTCTCTCTTGCAGCCTTTAAGATTCTGTCTTTGTCTTGTACATTTGCCATCATTATTATGACGTGTCTTGGTGTGGGTCTTTTGGGGTTCATCTTGCCTGGGACTCTCTGTACTTGTGTAACTTTTTTTCTTCCCCATATCTGGGAAGTTTTCTGACATTATTTCTTCAAATAGATTTTCTAATCCTTGCTGCTCTTCTTGTCCTTCTTGCAGCCCTATTATGCAAATGTTACTTCGTTTCATGTTGTCCTGAAGCTCCCTTAGGCTCTCCTCCTGCTTTTTAATTCTTTTCTCCAGTTGCTGTTCAGATTGAGCTTGTTTCTCTGCCTTATCTTCTAATTCACTAATTTGGTCCTCTGCTTCTTCTAGTCTGCTGTTGAAACTTTCCATGGTGTTTTTGATTGTAGCTATACCACTTTTCATTTCTTCCTGATTCTTGCATAGGTTGTTGATTTTCTCATCCATCCGGTGAATGAATTGTACAACCATTATTCTGAATTCTTTTTCTGTCATGTTGCATGCTTCAACTTCATTAATGTCCTTTCTTGGCGACTCCTCATTGTCTTTCCTCTGGGTGTTGTGTCGTCTCTTCATTCTGATTATCTCCGGATGGTTCAAACGTCGAGTTGCGTGGGCCTGGGCCGTGTGCAGTGGGAGCCTCCCGCCACCCTAGTGTCACTGAAGAGCTCTGACACTAAGATGTGTGGTTGTTGTGGGTTGGTGGGAACCAGGCTCGCTCAGAGTCAGTGTTGTCAGTGCTCAATGTGGCCTCGTCCGCGCCCTTAGAATCAGGGACCCTGCCTGCACCGTGCTGAAACAGAGACCCCCCTGAAGCGTGTTGAAAACCAGAGCCCCCTAGCGTGCGCCAGGAGTCAGAGTTTCCCAAGAATCCAGTATCAGTGTCTCTGTTGCTTCGGGCGACCTTGCCTTGAGAATCAGGGTCCCTGTGTGCCCTTGCACCAGGAATTGGAGTCACTGGCTCTTAGTATGAATGCACAGGGAATCAGGATCTCAGGCGCAGGTGATAGGAAACACAGTCAAGTCACTGGTGCTTGGTGCTGCCTCCTGCCCAGAGAATCGGGGTCCCTAGGCCTGTGCTACACGGGGACAGATTCCCGGTGTTTGCGCCATTGCTCCCAGCCCAGGGCTCCTGGAGCAGGCAGTGCGAGCAGGACCAGATCCCGGTGTTCCCGGGATTGCTCCCAGCCCAGGGCTCCGAAGCCAGTAGTGCACTAGGACCAGTTCCGCACAATTGCTCCCAGCTCAGGACTCCTGAACCCGGCCCTACGCGGGTTCAGTTCCAAGGTGCTCGTGCACTTCCAGGCTAAAGTTCCTGGAGCGCTGAGGCCCTCAAGCCTGCGGGGAGGGGGGATGGGCTGTTACTCACGGATCTGCCGCGGGGATTTCTGAACTTTTGGTGTCTGCAGATCTGTAGCTGTGGTCACAGGTCTCTGTCCCCAGTGGCTGCAGGGTCCTGGTATGCGTCTTAGATCAGACTGGGTGGTGCTGAGGCCAGGATCCTAGTCTCAAGCAGCTCTGTTTCCCCTGTATTTTGACATTTCAAATAGAAATAATATTATATATATATATATATATATATATATATATATATATATATATATATATATATATTTCAGTAAGAAAGGGAGATGGAGATAGAAACATCAATGATGAAAGAGAATCATGGATCAGCTGCCTCTGGAAAGCCCACACTGGGGATCAAGCGCACAACCCAAGAATGTGCCCTGCCCAGGAATCTAACTGTGACCTCCTGGTTCATAGATCAATGCTCAAACACTGAGCCCTGCCTATGCCTGCTGAGCTGAAAAAAATATTGATGAATCTACAAAAAATTAATACTTAATATAGGAGAGGATTAATCATAGAAAGTATAAAAATACACTTTGTACATATAATTAGTTTGAAACTGGAAAAATTATAGATAACTTTATAATATTTGACTAGATAACTATTTGAAACGAATAAAATATTGAGAGCTATTACAATGAAGAATCCTTGTATGAGAAAGAAGTGTATTAAGTTTTGCTGTTTCCTTTTGATAGTAAAAAAATAAGGATGAATTTCACTTTTTATTTATAGGAGTTCTTTATTCCAAATACTAAAGAGACTTTTGTTTCAAATACTAGTTACATATTTTACTTATTACTAATATAAATTATTGAACCAATATGGGAAGAAGTTAATCCAAAATGAGAAAAAATTAAAAAGTTTATATCTCTTTACATTGGAATAGGGATGAAGTGGTGGCAAAGAGGCAAGGATTACTATTTTTTTATACTTTTCGCTATACTATATGGGTGTATAAAATATCATTATTTGGATCAAAATAAATATTAATATGAAAAAGTGTACCAGCAAAATTATTTTTAAGACAAGACTTCTGTTTCATGATATGCTGAAAATTGTAAAGATACCTAAAGCAGAAAACAGTGGACAATTTATTTTTATAAGCTTATATTATTCTTTAAGAGAAATGCCAAACAATCAAATCTAAATAATCAATGTAAATTCAAAGCCTTTCAAATCTATCTTAATACATATTTATGTGTGTTGGTTAAAACTTCACTTATATACTTGCTCTTGAGAATAGAATTAGTAATGGAATATTCTGTCCATTCTGTCAGTGTTAATGTTCTTCATGAAACAGTTTTCTTTATTTGATTGTAATTATTATACAAGTTTCATGTCTAAAGATTTTTTTTTGTTTAAATTTCAAATGGCAATTTTAAAGTTGTAAGACAAGAACTCGTTCCATACTGCTCCGCACACCCTAGGGCCTAGGCGGTATTTGAATATAACTCCCCATAGTTGTTTTTTTGTCTCTGGGATACTGATATAACATATTCTATTACAATACAAAGTTGTGCAATTTTCTTTTTCTTTTTTTGATAATACATAACAGATTTTTACAGAATGTTTATTCACTATTTCTAATATATGCTATGATATATGCTATGGTCATTGTTAACTTACTGGCAATAAAAAACAATATATATTTTTAAAAACTAAATTAGCTAGCATGCTCAGTTTTGATTAGTCTCCAAACATTTGCTTGTTATAGCATACTAGGCTTATGGGAAAGGTGTTTTGCAACTGAATGTTTATTAGTCAGAAGAATGTAAGGGAAAGCCTGTTTTATTAACACCTTTATCCAAACACTAACCTCAAGATGTTAGAATAAAGTAACAATGTGTGAATTTAAATGTTGAAAACTGTACTGGGTTGCTGGGGAAAAAATATATTTGACAAAATATTTCTTCTTTGATATAATAGTATTTTCCCCCAGGAAACCAGCTGGTGAGTAAAGCAATACTCTTCTATTACAGAATTCATTTATGTCCTCTAGGCAAATGTAAAAACATAGTAATCACAGCTCAAAATCTTCTTTCTCAAGAAATGCTCACCATGTGCCTTAATGATGTCTTGTTTATCTTGATGGTTTATTTTTCTCTGACGCATCTGCAATGTTACCATTCAGCTGATTCTGGCAGATTCCAGGCATATTCCTAATATCTGGAAGGTGAACTTGCCGGGCCTTCTACCCAGCTGGTTGGCAAAGGTGGTGTCCTGGCCTGTGGCCAGGGGTTTCTGTCTGGTGTAGTCCCTGCATTTCTTATTAGACTAGTGAACACTGGGAACTGCAAACCCAAAAGCAAAATAGATTGCAAAACTAACATTCAGGTGAATGCTATTCTAGCATAAGGAAATACACTTTCAATTTTTTTGAAGCCATGGTTGGAAGGAAAATACATATGTGCATCAAAGCACAATCTATGCTACAATGCAATGGCTATATATGAAAATATAAAGCTT
Source organism: Myotis daubentonii (assembly GCF_963259705.1). Taxonomy (NCBI): domain Eukaryota; kingdom Metazoa; phylum Chordata; class Mammalia; order Chiroptera; family Vespertilionidae; genus Myotis; species Myotis daubentonii. The sequence goes on along the minus strand of NC_081849.1, from coordinate 68,650,508 downwards.
TAAACTGAAGATTCATTAAAAAGTAATAAATGAAATATTATGAGAAAGTCATTTTGATTAATAAAGAGGTAGATAACTATGAAAACATAGCCCTCCCCAATTTATAAACTTAGCTTAAAATGTAAGACATTTAATTTGTGAAAAGATAAGTTGAGAAATATTTAATTTTTAAAGAGTTTATTTGAGCAAATATCTATTCAATTAGACAGCTCCAAAACTGAAGTGTACCCCCAATAGGAACCAAGGGAAGACTTACATAGGAAAGTGTGAAAACAGAGTAAGAAATTATTGACTGGCTACAGCTTAATGCCTGTTGGCTGTTTGTGACTGCTTGTCCTTTGCATTCTGCTTTCATAACTGTGAGGCATTTACAGGCTAGATTTTTATTTCTTTACATAGGCCACCAGGGCAATAAAGCCAGTTCAGTCTAATGGCCTTCTTGTTTAATTAATTGAAAATGTTGAAATAAAGTCTGTGTTTATCAAATAATAGTTGTCTCTTCTCTTTGTCTGGCTGTCAGTGCTCTAATAAGATTTGCTGAAGATCAAAATCCTTTGTAAAATTAAAAGCATTTCTAGGTATTAGAAGTCCTTTTAGTAAATTATTCTTGGTATAACATAAGAGAAAAAATAGTTTTTTAATTATTTTAGATATTTTTCTCGGAAAGTATTAACAAATAAATTAAATCTAGAATTATAACAGAGAGTGATGGAATAGAATGATAATTGTTCACGTCTGAAATAATAATTACCTCAAAAATATCAAGACAGAAGGCTTCATTATGTTCTCTAATAAAACATTGTTTCAAACTACAGTAAGAAAAGAAATTAAATGTAAGTCTAATATACAACAATATTTCTTTTATTACTATGCAATATAAATATGAATTGGAAAATGTAACCATATGCTTTGATAAGTCATACTCATGATGCTATGTGTCATGAACAAAGATTAAGCAGTGAATTTAATAACTGGTACATTTACTATATATAAAAACTCAAGGTTTAATACTACCCAACTTTTCCAAAGAATGCATAAGATATTACAAATTACTTCTATAATTTTGAAGAACAGTCATTGAAGTATATTTTATTACCACATTTGAAATGGGTTTTCTCTCATTAAATGAAATATTGAGTGGAGATCTGGCTTTATTATCTAAATGATTCATAATTGTCTGAGGTTAAAATTTTATCCAAGCACTGAATCTCAAAAAATTTAATGTTGACATGAATTAATAGTTATATCTATTTTAGTAAATGAGGTAAATGAAAGAATAGAAACACATGGTAACTTTTCACAGTTATAATGTTTCAAATGGAAACTAATTTTATTTTATTGTATGCTGCTCAACCATGAAATACTTGGTCAGCCACTGTTCTAAGTGATTTTTAGATATCTTTCTGGTATTCTAAGCATATCTAATTCACGATGAATTGCCTAAAACACTCAATTGTCATAATTTTCCAACAAGTAGACCTTCATTGTTAAAAATATAAACATATTAAAGTCTAATATATAACAATATTTCTTTCTTTAAAATTTTTTATCTTTATTGTTGAAGTATTACGAATGTCCTCTTTTTCCACCATTGACCCTTCCTCCCCGCCAGGCCTTCACTGCACTATTGTCTACGTCCATGGGTTATGCATACATGCATATATGTTCTTTATACCTGCCTCCCTCTCCCCCTTTCCCTCTGAGATTTGTCAGTCTCTTTCATGCTTCCATGTCTCTGGATCTATTTTGTTCATCAATTTATTAGTGACAGAATAAAGAAAAATCAAACAGAGCATTAAGGAATTTGACTTATAACTTATCCATACTTGATTTTCAAAGTAAATGAAAATTTTAAGTATAGCTTCTGGATCAAAATTCTGAACATATCCTAAGAGAATTTTGATTTTGCAAGAATAAAATAATGTATCCACAGACATAGAAAAAATTTGTAAGAAAGAAAACAGTCTTGTTGATTAATTTTTAAGACTAAATGTGCATATGATATCATTTAAATTGTTGGTTGAAAGGAGTTCATGGGCAGCAACTTTAACTGAGGAGGAAATTCTGTTTGTATGTGTTATCGGTGGTGAGAAATTAGATTCTTGAGAGCCATGTGTTCAGACAGTCTGCCTCTCTCTTTGCCTGTCTCAAAGACAGACAATTTATAGTGTGCCATCTGGAAGGGGTACAGACAACCATCAAAACAAAACCCAGTTCAAAACTCTACAAGCTATATATCCAGTTGGTAAAAAAAACACACACAACAGTGCTGCCTGAGGTGTTTTTAAGACTTTATCTAATTCTGCTCTTTTGATTCATTGATGTAAATCTTTGTATTTTGGTTGCCTCCTTTTTGGAAATCATGTCTATGATAAGTGTCTAATCTCCCAGATAATCTTTCTGCAAAGTAGCACAAGTTTTGGAGTCTATCCATGAGCGATCTATCTGCCTTCTAAAGAAAGGATTAAATGGCTCTACTGAGAGAGTTCCTCTTCAAATAGTACAAAATAATCTTCTAAAACAGATCCCACCAAAAAATATATATGTATACATGGCAGATAAGCACATGAAAATATGTCATCATTATTAATTATCAGGAAAATTACAATTAAGTTAACATTGTACACCCATTAAAAGAGCTAATAGTAAAGGCTGAGAATTTCATGTGTTTTGAGGATATGGAACAGCTGGGACTCTCATGCTCTGCTGGGGGGAATGTAAAATGGTACAACCATTTTGGAAAACTGTTTCCTAAAAATCTGAACATACATCTATCAAATAACCCAGCTATTCTATTATAGTTATACTAGAGGCCCGGTGCACAAAAATTTGTGCACTGGCGGGGGTGTCCCTCAGCCCGGCCTGTGCCCTCTCACAGTCTGGGACCCCTCGGGAGATAACGACCTGCTGGCTTAGGCCTGCTCCCGGATGGCAGAGGGCAGACCCAATCCCTAGGTGCAGCCCCTGGTTGGGCTCAGAGCAGGGCCGATTGGGGAATTGGGGTGCTGCTCCCTGTCATGCACAGAGCAGGATGGATCGGGAGGTTGTGGCGCCACCCCCTGTCACGCACAGAGCAGGGCCAATCAGGGAGTTGGGGAGCTCCCCCCTGTCATGCACAGAGTAGGGCCGATAGGGGAGTTGGGGCACCACCCCCTGTCACACACAGAGCAGGGCCGATCAGGAGGTTGGGGCACCTTCCTCTGTCATGAACAGAGCAGGGTGGATAGGGAGGTTGTGGCCCCGCCCCTTGTCACACACAGAGCCGCAGGGCGATCAGGGGGTTTGGGCACTGCCCCCTGTCACGCTGCTTCAGGGGCCAGGAGGCCTCGCGGCTCCGCTGATCCCAGTGCTGGGAGGCCTTGCAGCTCTGCTTGACACTGGGGCAGTGAGGCCTCGCTGCTCTGCTGATCCCGATGCCAGGAGGCCTCGCAGCTCCACTGATCCCAGTGCTGGGAGGCCTAGTGGCTCTGCTGATCCTGGGGCGTGAGGCCTCGCGGCTCCACTGATCCTGGTGCTGGCAAGCATATTACCCTTTTACTATATAGGATAGAGGCCTGGTGCACGAGTGGGGGCTGGCTGGCTTGCCCTGAAGGGTGTCCTGGATCAGGGTGGGGGTCCCGCTTGGGTGCCTGGCCAGCCTGGATGAGGGGCTGATGGCTGTTTGCAGCTGGTCACACCCCCTTCAGGGTGGGGGTCCCCACTGGGGTGCCTGGCCAGCCTGGATGAGGGGATGATGGCTGTTTGAAGCTGGTCACACCCCCTTCAGGGTAGGGGTCCCCACAGAGGTGCCTGGCCAGTCTGGGTGAGGGGCTGAGGGCCGTTTTCAGGCTGGCAGGTGACTGAAGCTCCCAACCTCTCCTTTTTCTCTTTTCTTTTTTTATTCTGGGATTTATTTACCTTCTATGGCTGTCACTGGAACTGAGAGCCAGCTTTAGCTCTGAGGCTCGGCTCCAGCTCTGAGACCTCGGCTGCTGAAAGCAGGTATCTGCGTTTGTTTGGGTTCTATAATTGTAAAACTGTTGCGGTCCTGCTCGCTCCAGCTCTGATGGCTGAAAGCAGGTTTCTGGGGTTCATTTACCTTCTATAATTGCAACATTGTTTCTTAGACTGCAGCTCAGAGCCCAGCAGCAGCAGGCGGGGAACCTTGGCTTCCTCCTTCACTGGAGCAAGCAAGCCTCCTGTTTGCTTCAGCTGCCTGGCTGCTGGACGCCATCTTGGTTGGCAGTTAATTTGCATATCCTGCTGATTAGCCAATGGGAATGGTGTTGGGGTTATGGTCATTTTGCATCTTTCTCTTTTATTAGCTAGGATATTGGAGATAACTGATAATATATATCCACACAAAGGACTTACATGCAAATATGCATAGAATTTTTATACAAGATAACCAAAACCTTCAAACAACTCCATTGTCCATCAGTGGATACATGGGTAAACAAAATGTGATATCTCTTTACAACTGAATACTGCCCAACAATCAAAATGAATAAACTCCTGATATACACATTAATATATATGTATCTCTAAGTCATTGTGCTAAGAGAAACTCTATTATAAAATAGTTCATACCATTTGAATCCATGTGCCTGGAGCAGGGTACAGAGGGAAAAAAGAACTCTAATGGGGATTTAAAAACATTTTTGGAGGTGATTGATATGTGTATCTTGATTTGGGCATTGGTTTTAGTGTATAAATCTTTCAGAATTAATTAAATTGTACACTTTAGATGGATACAATTTCCTATATATAAACTAAAGGCCCTGTGCATGAATTCATGCACCAAGGGGGTCCCTCAGCCTGGCCTGCAGGATTGGGTCAAAACCGGCTCTCTGACATCCCCTGAGGGGTCCCAGATTGTGGGAGGGTGCAGACCAGGCCGAGGGATCCCACCACCAGTGCCAGGGAGGGACGCTGGAGGTTGGCCAGCTGGAAAGAGACTGTGGGAAGGCTCTAGGGCATGTCCGGCCCATCTTACTCAGTCCTGATTGGCCAGACCCCAGCAGCAAGCTAGCCTACCGGTCGGAGCATCTTCCCCCTGGTATTAGTGCACATCATAGTGACTGGTTGACTGGTCGACTGTCTTCCCTGGTGGTCAGTGCATGTCATAGTGAGCAGGACAACTGGACACTTAACATATTGGGCTTTTAGTATATAGAATAGACCTCAGTAAGGCATGAATCCTCTAACGACACTGATAAACATAAAAGAATTTTGTCAATAGAACTGTAATATATGCCATGCTTTTACTTCCCTTTTCAGAAAGATTCTTCAAATAAATGCTGTAATAATAATCTTACAGAAAGATCATTTTTATTGTATATGTATATGTCAATTATGCATTAATTTGTAATGTCCAGAATCAGTAATGCTTTTGGCTTTTTGCATCTTTTATGGCATGTTAACTTTACCAAGTATAAAATCAATTAAGAAAATAAAAGACAAATTTCCCAGAGAAGTGTGAGAAAATTAAAGGTAAAACAGTTAAACCAAAAGTGGCATATTTTATAATGTCTCTCTCTCACTGCACTCTTTTAAGTTTATGTAAATATATCTATCTTTGTGAACCTAAGGCTAACTGATATAGTTTTCTGTTTAATTTTTTTGTGTATTTATTTTAATGACTCATAGTTTATCTTCATCTCAATATATATTAATATCTAAAAAATGAGCATCATATCTTAACTGTAAGCTAAAAATATTAATGTTGTCAGTTATATAAATAGACTTGAATGATGGAAACCCAGCTCTAAACTTCTGTCTCATTTTCTAAGAAGCCATTTCTTATTTATTTATTTAAAAAAAAATTTATTTCAGAGAGGAAGGGAGAGGAAGAGGGAGATAGAAAGATCAATGATGAGAATCATTCATTGGCTGCCCCCTGTACGCCCCCCACTGATGATCAAGCCCCCAACCCGGGCATGTGCCCTTGACCAGATCAAACCCGGGACCCTTCAGTCCACAGGCTGACACTCTATCCACTGAGTCAAACCAGCTAGGGTAGAAGCCATTTCTTAATTGATACCCTAAAACTCAGAAACTGCCTGGCCAGGTGGCCCAGTTGGTTGGAGCACACTGGTTCTAGTACCCTGAAAAGGTTGCAGGTTCAATCCCCAGTTATGATACCACAGGAACGGGAGGCAACTCAACCATGTTTCCCTTTCACATGGATTCACCTCTCTCTCTCTCTCTCTCTCTCTCTCTCTCTCTCTCTCTCTCTCTCTCTCATTTTCCCTTCCTCTCTCTGTCTAATCAATAGAAACATATCCTCAGATGAGGATAAAAACAGGCCAGAAACATATTGAGTCCTCTCCCCATTTAAACTGTGAGTTTTCTTTTTCTTTTAAAAGTCAGCAACATGTTTCCTTTTCTTTGCTATAGTAGGTTTTTGAACTTCGTAGTAGAAAAAAAAGGTTTTATAAAGCTGAATTTAAAAAGAAAAAATATATACATATATATGCTATGGTGTTAGTTCAAATGTATTACATCCATGGTCTTCTGACCTGGGTTCAAAGGTCAGCCCCAGTGATTGCATCTCTGTGAAAAGAAAACAATTCCTAACTCACAGTGTTGCTTTAAGGGATGCAAAACCTAAAAAAATCATAGGATGCATGTTCAGGTGCAAAGACCTTGATTTTTAAACCAGATGTGCCTAGAGTTAAAATTTGTTTTCTCAATTTTGTATTGGTACAACATCTTTGGGCAAGGTACTTAGTCTCCCTATTGGTTTTCATTAATTATATAGGACTCATACCTTCATAGTGTTGAGGTGAGATTTAGGGATTATGTCATTTGAAACCTAAGCAAAATGGTGGGAACATAATAGGCATGAATTTTTATAGCTATTATAAGTAGTGAGTTAAGATACTGACAACTGGCTGTACCTTATTAGCTTTTCCCAAATCAATTTTAAATGGCCATACAACCAGACAGAAAGGGAATTCCAGCTAGCACAAGAAACTACGGAGGTGTGTTTTCAAGGTATGCGTATGTTGCTCCAAACGAAGAACTGTCCCCGCCTGCCACTTCCATTACTGCTCAGAAACACTGTCTACAAGTGCCAGTCATCATTCCTCATCCCAAACAATGAACACTTCTATGGACAAATCTATTCACATTTTCCACTATGTCTCCAGCCCCACTCCTGGTGTACAAAAAACTCAGGAGACAGCGGGAAATAACCTTAGTGCATGGAACACTTGCTGAAAGACAGTTTGAATGAATTTCACTCTGCAGTTTTGCTGGTCAATTTCTTAGATCTAAAGCTTTGGGGAAGGGAAGGGATCTGCAGTGTGCCTATTGGTGCAGTTAATAAGCCAAACCTCTACTCCACTGTCTGTTCCCTAGAATAAGTCCACTAAGTGCAACTTGGCAGCGTTTCCATAGAATTTTCTCCTGAAACTCTGCTTACTATTCTTTTTGAGAAAATAATGTGGTCCTGAAAGCTCTGAGGAAATTTGTATTTTCCCTTTCTTACCAGGTAAGTATAATATCCTGTCTCTTGAGCTAGATGATGGTTACAGAGGTGGGCTTTACATGTATAACATATGCAGAATGCTATCTGCAAAGTATACCTCAATAAAAAAGACATGTGTATTAATAGTAAGAAGAATAGTAATACAATCATATTTCTCTGTGGTTCAGGATACATAAATTATATGACCTTCTCTGGATAAGAAAACGGATAGTAAATTGTGAAAACTAAGAATGATTACAACTTGAAGCAATATTTCACAGCTTATGCCATGTAGAGAAGTGGTTCTTACGCAAAGAAACTTGGGACAAGGTCCATATACTAGACCCCAAGTTGAGGATGCCTGTCTCAAGGTAGCAAATAAAAAGCCCTGGAAAGGGTTACCATAAACACACCTGTTGAGCTTTATTTAAGATAGTCTTCACGAAACTTCGATGTGTTCTATCAAACATGAATTCTTCTGCATAATATGTGATGTAGAAAAGGTAAAAAAAAATCTGTGGCCAAATACATTGAAGTAGTAATGGATTAAATATAATTTAACCGTTTTCTTAACTCCAGCATTTCCTAAACTGAAATTTACTCTTTCCCAGGGTGCTATCCTTCTGTATATGAATGAACACTATATTAACTGTTTTAGAGACATATGGTTTTCTCTGCCATCATCTACAGTGAGCTGGAAAAACTATGCTACAAAGTGAAGGTGCAACTACCAAGTTAAGCTGTGTCAAAGGGAGCGAGCCTTCGCCATGCTCCCAGAGTTTCGTCGCAGACATTTGTAGCCACTCTGAATTATGCAGCAGAACTTTGCAGGATGAGGGTTTCTTGGGAGACATTATTTTCAGAGTATCTGACCCTTCACATAAAACAACTCTAAAAAATGGCATATCCAGCATCTCGGGCATCACCCATTGTCACAGGAGAGTAATATATCCAGTAGGTTCTGCTTTCTATAAATCTGCACTACACCGATAGGGTCAAAATAGGACATAACAAAAATGATTTTTTAAATGTGTTAGATGAACTCAGACATTGTACAAAGAACTGTGTTGAAATGATCTAAAGTTAAGGACCGGCATCTGAAAAACTATAGAAATTTTCCTAAAATTAGAGTACCAAAACAGACACCAGAAAGTGACCAGTTTATGTAAACTAGCATAGCAAAGTTGCAGGTCAAGAGCCATTTCTGAAAAACAGTACCTGTGAATACAAAGATAAGGAAACCTATCTTTAGAATTTGCCAGCAGAAGCAAGTTCCACATATTTTGCTCTGGTTTTAAGTAAAATGATAATGTAATGTTGGTGGAATTTGTATATTTTCCAAAGATGAACTATTTCTTTTACTAGTTACAATAACTTTTAAATGTCTTTTTAACAGATAAAATCAAGAGGACACTTTGTGCAAATCATATTGCTTGAGTATTTTCTACTTTATCCATCTTCAGGGAATTCAGCTGACATTGGTGTTGATCCATTAAGGACACAGCTCACTTGACATATTACATTAGTTTAGAGAATCATTTCATATTAAAGAAAATGCATGAAATTAATAAAAAGCACACATTACAAGTAGCTTTGAAATGCTTATCTCCTTACTTTATTCCTATTCTGGAATGACCTTCTGTCTCTTTTCACCCATTTAAATCTTACTTTTCTTCTAGGCAAGTCTAATTTCAGTTTCTCTATGAAACATTACAACACTAAAACAAAACTTTATTGGCTTAATTGTCTGTTCTGTTCATTCAGCAGACATAGAACTATCCAACCATGTATTTATTTTTCTCTCATGATTCTTAAGATGTATATGTCTTATTATATTTTACAATATACTTCCATTTAATTTTCTGTCTCCCCTGCCTTTCCTTTCTCCTTCCCCATTTCCTATGGCTTTGGTTATTTATAAAAGGATTAGTGACCCGTTGCACAAAATTCGTGCAGTTGGGGTGGGGAGGGGGGGCGTCCCTCAGCCCAGTCTGCACCCTCTCATAGTCCGGGAGCCCTCGGGGGATGTCTGACTGACTGCAAAGGCCCACTTCCCAGGGGACATTCCTAGTGCTGCCATAGAGGTGGGAGAGGTTCCCACCACTGTTGCTGTGCTCACCAGCCATGATACCGGCTTCTAGCTGGGCAGCACTCCTCCTGTGGGAGGGCACTGACCACCAGGGGGCAGCTCCTGCGATGAGCCTCTGCCCCCTGGTGGTCAGTGCACATCATAGCGACCAGTCATTCTGCTGTTCGTTTGATTTGCATATTAGCCTTTTATTACATAGGATTATATAGGATAGGATAGTACTATGCTCTATACCAAGTTTTATAGCCATATTTTCCAGTATATCTTTTTGATGTTAGAAAACAAGTGCTTTTGATGAGTAAATTAATGTAATAGCTTTATTCTAAGACTAAGATCTAAAGTAAAGCCAATAGATGTTAAATGTTATCACTTACCATTAATTAATTTGAAATGCAGAATGATTTTGAACTAAGATACAATAAAATCACAGCAAGAACATGGTACTTTAGAGGTACTTTAGAGAATGAAAGAATATAAAAGAAAGAGAGGAATTGAATGTATCAGGTATTCTTTTTGTAGAAGGAACTGTTTTGAGAAGCGTGTGTGTGTGTGTGTGTGTGTGTGTGTGTGTGTGTGTGTGTGTGATAACAGCCTGTTATGTGGTCAGTATTCCTTTGCTCACTACCCATAGATGTAAACACGGAGTCACAAAGTTGCCAAGTGGAAGAGCTGAGATTTTAACCAGGTTGTTTTAATAAACAATACTTTCTTTTTCACTCCACCATACCTTGAACATTTTCAATATGAGGTAGTCAAAACTCTTAAAAAAGCATGAACATTGGGCACAGCATTGCAAAAGATCCTGCATAAAGCATGTTCATCATGGAAAGCAGCTCTTTAAACTCAAAATGATCTGCACATTAAAATGTTTAAATAATTTATGACATAAATATATTGCTTTGGTTAAAAAAAATCCCAAAATTATAACCAACTTTAGAAATTATCAACATATGGAAGTGTATTTTGAAAACCTAGAAAAAAAAATTAAGAGGGAAACCAAAGGCCACTCTTTGATAATCTAGATATCTAGATATCATGAAGTATATAAAGACTTGTGAACACCCCTAAAGCAACAGATTGACATGAGCAAAATTCAACTCAATTCAATATTCCATTTTCTAAAACACTGAATTTATTAGCCATTTGTTTTTGCTTGTGATTTTCCTTTGTTTTGAAATTTATTTTAATCCGATCAGTTGTACCTATATGAAAACAGCTGTGTGAGCTAAATAGAGAGCTAGCCTTCTCCTAGGCCTTGAATATAGATTTTAAACAAAATAGAAGCCCCAGTCTCATGAATAGTATCTGCTCGTGATGGCAAAGTTAGAGAGAAATAGAATGTTACAGAAATAAACATATTTTGCATTGTTGATAGTTATTGTAAAGGAAAACAAAGCAGAGAAAGGGCCAAGAGGTGATCAGGAAAGTCCTCTCTTCAAAAGTGTCCTTTTAGCAGGGATATGTATCAAGTAAAAGAAAAACACACTAATGTTCAGGAAAAGAGTGCAATAGGTTGAGAGAATAGTATGTGCAAAGGTCCTGTGGAAGGCTGGGCCCAAAATTATAGGTGTAAAATGATGGTGCCTCTAGTCCTTTTCTTTGTCCAACATTGATCTATGATCCAGGAACAAGAACTAAATTAAAAAAAAAAGTTAAATAGAACAGAAATATCCTGCATTCTCATCACAGATTTTTCCTTAAAAGTTTTTTTCTTAATTAAACTTATGTGTGTTTGAGACCATTTTATTTATATCTAGAAAACAGCTACAGTGATCATTATAATTTCCTCAGAAATTATTTAATCACTCAACTGTTAGCATAAATTGAATTAATTCTAAACTAATGGACTGTAGAAATAACAGTAAAATTGTACGATGTTACACATCACTAAACTATGCTGAATTAATTTATGCTGAAAGCTTTGCTTAATTAAAACAAAAGCTTTAAATAAATATATATTTTTTAAAGTATCATTCAAAACAAGTAATGGTCTCTAAATATAGTAGACTGAGACATCCTTGTATAAGCTCATAAAAAAATAATAGGAATGACTTATTTTTAAATGGTTACTATCTTTCAAATTCCTTGTATTTGTGTCTTAACCTAAAACCCATATTAATTTCAACAGCTTTATAATCAAGTTGTATGAACAAAATCATGTTTTTAGATAATACTCTGTGAACATATAATATTACTTTCCCTTATTACCCAATTTCTCTCAGCTTTTAAGTAATCAATCATATCTCTGCTTTTTATTTGTTTCATGGTTAATTAGAGGTAACTAACCGATGTGTTTGTCTCTTTCCATGTTTCTATGGCATTTATCATTAAGTAAATGAAAAATTCTATGTTTTAACTTAAAGATTTTTAAAAGCTAAACCTCAAAAATCAGAATTCCTTAATACTGTACTCTATTTTGGGAGTTTCTCAAAATAATCAGAAATTAATAACAGGGAAATTAGAATTAATTCATGTTTTTTTTTTTAAAACATTTGCAAAAATGATAAATCCTGTAAGTAGCATAAAATTTTTTCATATTTTATCACATTTATTAGTATATATTTGACAAAAAAGATGTTACAAAAATTTTATTTGTTCATTTATTACATATCAGATTCTATGCTCATTAGCTTTTTTAATGTTATCTCATCCCATGAAAGGAAAGATGGGTTAACTGCAAAAATAAAAGTGGTTGATCTCTTCCCCTCCCCCCCACCCTCCCCTACCTTCCCTCTGAGGTTTGATGGTCTGATCGGTGCTTCTCGGGATCTGTTTCTGTTAATCAGTTTATGTTGTTCATTATATTCCACAAATGAATGAGATCATGTGATATTTATCTTTCTTTGACTGCTTATTTCACTTAGCATCATGCTCAACCAAAGGGCTTGTATGCATGCATATAAGCCTAACCAAAGGACACAGACACCAGGGGGATGAGGGCATGAGTGGGGCAGTGGGGGACAATGGGAGGATAAGGACACATATGTAATACCTTCATCAATAAAGAAATATAAATAAATAAACAAATAAATAAAATGTATTACAGTAAAAAATTCATCAATAAGATTTTATACTTCTGTTAAATTTTAATGAGAAATACATTTTAACAAGTGCCATTTTGAGCCATTGATAATTTTTCCTTTTACTTACAAAATCTAACTTTTACAGAATTAACTTACATAGTTCTTAATAATACCATCTATTTGTATATTATCAGTTACTATTACTCATAATAAATTTTATCTGTGAGACTTAAAAAAAATAAAGAAATAAATAAAAGTGGTTAAAAGGCTTTATATTGTCCAGAATGGAACCAACTTTAGCTAACAGAATTTTTTATGATTCTTTACCTAATATTATTTATTTTATATTAAAAGTTAAATTTAAATAAAGAAATGAATTATTATTATTTTCAATTCTGTTAATAAAGCTTAACCTACCTTTGGGGGAAATATATAAAAAATATTACTCCATGCACATACTTTTAATATGTCTCTTAGCAAATTGTCTGGTATTGGGTTATCAACTTGTTTATCTTCTTCCCTAAACTGCCCTAGATCTTCCTGAGGAGAGAACAAAAATGTTTTCATTCTTTGTGATTCCAATCCCTAGCAAAATGCCTAAAACAAAAATACTCTTGAGTCGAACACTAAATTTTTGAGTCTAAGAATTTAACATCAAGAGTCACTTCTAGGAACACAGCAGGTTCTTCTTCAGGTCACCTGACTGGAGCCAGACTTTTCTGATCATTCCATTTAAAATAGGAATTCTTCCCAATCCCAAGTACCCATTCCCTTCCCTGTTTCTTTGTGTTTTAACACTTGTTATCATATTTTTACTCTGTTGTGTCTATGATCCTCCACATCTAGAATAATAACTGATACTTATGGGGCTCAGTGAATAGTTGTGGAAGCAATGAATAGATGAGTGAGGAAGCAGACAGAAATCCTAGTAGTGTAAGGGCCAATTTCATCACGTGAGAGATTTTTTCAAAGGTGGCTTCTTCTCTCTTTTATTTTTCTTCCTGGATTCTGATGTTTTTCTAATTTTATAGTTCTTTAGCCACTTCTACTCAGAGAGTTCTGGTGCTATTTTTAAAAGGGACTAAAATTGGAAAAAATTATTATCCTATATAATAAAGAGGTGATATGCAAATTGACCCTTACACCGTAATGCTGTCACAAGATGGTGGAACGCACAGCAGGGGTGGGGCAGCTGGAGCGGGGCTGGCACCACTCCACATGGTTTCCGCCGGGGTTCCTGTGGCCCTGTGGGGGCATGGGGGTCCCCTCAGCCCCATGTGCGTGCTGCAGGGGTGGGCCCCAGTGGCCTCTGGGTGCAGCCCAGAGGCGAGGCATTGGGGTGGCATTCCTGGACTTAGGGCTGTCCTTGCGGTACACTGGCCACATGGGGTGGGACTCCTGGACTCTGGGCGGTTCCATGGTGCGGGGGGTGTGGGGGGTCCCAGGTCTCACATGATTTCACACGATGGGTCATTAGTTTCTAATATAAAGTCAAACAACCTGACTAATTTAATCTCTAGAAAACTTAATATGAACTACTAAGTATTTAAAATATACATCAATGTTTTACAAGTAACAATTAACATATTCTAGTTTTGCCATACTCTAAACCAGCAATATCCAATAGAACATTTTGCAATGATGGAAATGTTTCATATCTGTGTTGTCCCACAGTAGACACTAGATGCAAGTGGTTATTGAGCACTTGGAATGTTGTTAGTGAGAATAAAGAATGGAGTTTTTAATTTAATGTAATTTAATTTAAATTTAAAAAGCTATCTGGAGATAGTGTCTATCATATCGGATAAGCACAGCTTTAACAACCAAGTCTGTACTTCTGCTTGCAAAACAGGCAGAAATGGTAGCAACCCGCCAAGAATGTGCCTCAGCACTAGCAGAGGCACAGACTTGGTTGTCAAAGATGTTTGTATAGCAAACAAACTCGGGAGAGAGAGAGAGTGTCTCCCTGTGGGACAAAGTTCAGGCAGGATCCTTGGCACTGGAAAAGACTTCGGTTCTTCACGTCCAGGATTTCTGCTGTATGTGTAGTACCATCTGGGCCACTCTACATCGCCCTTGGGACTTGAGAGTCAAGGAGAATTGACATGAAAATGATGCTTTTGCTTACTGCTATGCCATGAAAAATAAATTCCTTTTCTCATCCAGAGTCTTGTGTCTTCTACAATCATCCATGAAAAGGTAATAAATAGTGTAACTTCTTGGCTTGCACGAGGGTAAAATATTAGATTCTTTCCAGTTACTGACAGTGAATACAACTCAATTTAGGGACAGCAAATGTTACAGAGTAGGTAATTGTAAGGGTAGCTACCTCTCTAGATGGGGGTTCCCAGCTCATATAATTCTAAGCTTCTGACTTACATTGTAGCACATGTCTCAAAAAGAGACATCTTAACCCTCCATCAACCAGGGTAAGTTTATTAAAGCCATTTAAAAATGTTACCACGAAGACTTTTAATATCCACAATATTATCCCTACAAAGTAGCACTTTAGCATGCTGTCTAATGTTAATACATAGTACAAAATCCTACTACAAAAAACCTCAGCACTTCCACCCATAGAATACCATTCAGTGGTTGGTGTTAGCCAATCTCCCAGCATTTGCATTCAAAATTGTTGTGCAAAAAAACTTGTAGAATGTATTCAAAGTTAGAAAAACCTTTAAAATGATATATCTGGCCCTTTAAGCATAAGGAAGATGTGAACTCATATCCAGCTGATTGAGTCTTAATGGTAAAAAGAACAATAGTAATAAGATACTTTATAAAACAAATAAATTTGCAGTAGAGATATTAAGAGAAAAAGTGACCTTGTGCGATTTTTTTGCTGCAGCAGGTGTTTCCTGTGATAAATGATACTTGTAAATCAGGGCTAATGTGGTACAGTCCCAATTGACACATGAAATATAACTGCTTCTGATGAACTTTATAAAGGCCAAACAGCAGATGCATGTGTTGGTGATTAACATTCATGGATTTCTACCTTATTAAAAAGAAAGATAGAAGTTAAATATATTTTAATTGCTGGCCACACAATGAAATTTCACAAATATGTTCCATGCTTTCAGAATAAAAGGGAAAAAATAACTTTAAAAATGTACATATAAACTGAAGATGTGGTTCTAGCTACACAAGCTACTATGAAAGTTTCCAGACACCTTAAAACGTTTCTTTTGTGTGTTTTTGTTTGTTTTGTTTTGTTTGTTGGTTGGTTACTATGACAAAACAAAAACGCCCATGAAAACTTTGTTTCTAAGTACTTGAAAAATAACATATAACGTCAAGGTGATATCTGAAGGAATATGTTTGCCCAATGATTCCAATAAGCAAGATTGAACATACATAGTGTTTCAATGTATATCTAATTTTGCCAAAATGTTAAAAAATTAGAATATCTGATTTCTGATAAAGGTAACACATCAAAAATTCAAAATTCTTTCAAAGAAAGTATAGTGCATCTTTCTTCCTTCTTTAAATAATACATTTACCTAAAATGTACTATTATATACACATAACTTAAACAAATGGTTATTATTCTTGGCACTTGGAATATATCAGTGAACAAAACAAATAAACTTGCTTTCTTAGGGCTTACAGTATAATTTGCAAAATAATTTTTAAACTTAATGTGAAATGGAAAAGACTCATTCTCAACTGTAGCCCAAACATGATTAATAAGATAAATTTTTGTAAAATGACTAAAAGATATAAATTAAAAGAGTGCCTTAGCTCAAATGGTAAATAATAAAGACTGCTTTTCTGATATACTAAAGATTAATACATTTAAGTACCTAAAGAGGACCACTTAGTAAAGAGCCTAGTTGTGCCATAGGCTCGCATTCAATGTACTTACAGTATTAAAGTAATAAAAGTAATGAAAATAGAATTGTTCAGGTCACTCTCAGACAGATAGAATTACCAGTCATTGATTGACAGACTAGAGTTAACAAATTCTTGGCTTCTGTCCTATTCTGGATTTGGAAGGCTTACTCTACCTGAGATGCTTAGATCTTCATGACTGTATTAAATGCTGACTTTCGATAAGTTTCCTATCTTGGACTAAAAATATGCTATAAATCTTTCTTCACAATAGGTGATGTTTTACAAAATGGGGATTTGGAGCTGAAATGCTATGCTTCAAATAAATTATCTTAAAATTAACAATTTAATAACAGAGTCAAAGTAAGTATATTTTATTTAAAATAAATATTTATGGTGGCCAATGCTACTTTTAAACTTCAAAAATGGCCTAAAGTTTGCCATCAATGTTCCATGCAAAGATACAAAGGAAGTTGTATGCAACAAACAATGAATATATGGTATAATTAAACATACTTAAAATAATTTAATTTTGAGTCAGATTTCATAGAGTATAGATAATATAATAGATAACACATACCATGTGCTATTTTTCAAAGTATTAGAAATATTTATATAAATTAATATAATTTACTATATTTTAAAGCAAGAAATACTTAATAAGGGAAGCACTATATTGTTATATTGTACTACTGTCTGTCAAAATTAAATACATTTAACTTCGAATTTTGATTTGAAATTTGAGACTCCCGTTTTCTCCCGTGTTTCATCATATTCAAAAGTTAATATTTGACTATTCTTCAATCTATTTTTACATTGAAAATACAGCACTGAAACTATATAATATAGTAAATATAATAATACACCAATACCTTAAAAGTATAAAAATCATAAACTTCAAAATGAATCAATATGCTTGCCTAATTACTAAGATATAAAATTTACTAACTCATATTCCTACAAAATAAATGTGCAATACTTTTTCCCTAAAGTATGCTGGTACTTGTTATTGAAAAGTTTGCTAGTTCAGAATATTGAAAGTTAATTTCATTCACCCCTGCTTCAAATAAATATCGACATCATTAAAATAAAATACTCTGAAATACGAAGCATGTCACCCTAACTGAATAGTTCTCTTGTATAAAGTGTTAGGGGAAATTGCTTTACTTGAATACTTATCAGAAGTGCACACAACCCTTATCTCTGTTATTACAAGGAGCAAAATAACTTTGAAATGGCTTGGTTTCCTGCCATTTGCTATCTTTGTGTTGTTTTTTTCTTAGAAGTATAATGCTGATAAATAAATGGCACTCTTTAAAATATAAATGGTAGATGATATGATCTAATTTGCATGACCTTTTTTGCATTGATTTTTATCAAGTTGCCTATATAATAATATGATGAAAACCTTACTAAGAGAACAAATATGATAAAAACTCCTTGGCAACATTACTCAGTAAGTGAAGTAAATGTTATAGATACCTCAGGAATAAAGAATCTATATGCTTCTACACTTTAGGTCAACTTAGACAGATTGATTTGGGTTAATTATTCAGTAAGTACCCATTATACTATTTCCTAAATTTTTTGTTTTAGAAAAACAAAAATAGAAAATTTTAGAAAAACAAATAGAAAATTTGTCCTCCTTAAAAAACAAAAAATGAAATAATAAGGGAAATGGAGTGGGAAAGAGGAAAGATTAGAATGTGCAGTATATACAAGTAAATAATTAATAAATGCCTATAAGAAAAAGTATTCTAAAGATATCAAAGGTTAAAGGTGTACAGTAGTCTCCTCTTATCTACAGTTTTACTTTTCATGGTTTTAGTTGCCCGTGGTCCACCATTATTTGAAAATATTAAATAGAAGATTCCAGAAATGAAGCATTCATAACTTTTTAATTGTGTACCTTTCTGAGTAGCATGATGAAATCTCAAGTTGTTTTTGCTCTGATCCACCCAGGATGTGAATCATTCTTTTGTTCAGCATATACACAGGATACACACTCCCTCCCTAGTCACTGAGTAGCCATCTTAGTTATCAGACCAACAGTTAAGGTATCATAGTGCTCATCTACAAGTAACCTAATTTTACTTAATAATGGTCCCATAGTGCAAAAGTAATGATGTTGCCAATTCGGATATGTCAAAGAGAAGTCCGAAAGTATTTTCTTTAATTGAAGAGGTGAAAGTTCTCAACTTAATAAGAGAGAGATTCACATAACTTTTATTATAGTATATTGTTATACTAATTTTATCCTTAAGAATTAAACATTATTACAGATATATATATATATATATATATATATATATATATATATATATATATGAAAAAAAATATTTTTCATATACATATGAAAAAATATGGGGTTTGGTACTATCTGTGGTTTCAGGCATCCACTGAAGGCTTGAAACCTATCCCTCATGAATAAGGGAGTGCTACTGCAATCAGAAAAAAGAGAAAATATTTAGCAATAAAAACAGAAAGGATGGTGATTAGATTTAAGAAATAAGAACCTCATAAATGAATCTAAAAAAAAAAAAAATTAGAGAAAAAGTTTAAGATACGGAGAACCAAGATGGCGGCATAGGTTAACGCTGGAGTTTGCTGCTTTGAACAACTACTTCAAAAGTGAAACCAAAAAACGGAAGGGACATCACCCAGAACCACAGGAACGCTGGCTGAGTGGAAGTCCTACAACTAGGAGGAAAGAGAAATGCATACGGACACTCAGAGGAGGCGCGGTGCTGAGGTCAAGTTCTGAGGTGCCGAGTGTGCGGAGCGGGCTGGCGGTGGAGGGCGCGGTTGTTGTTTTCAATCGGGAGGGAGTCGCAGACTCTGAGCTCCAGATACAGGCGAGTCTTTAGGGACCCAGACTCAAACGGGAGAAGCGGGACTGACTGGCTTCGGTCAGAGAGAGTGCAGCTTTCTCTCCGAGGTTTGCGGCCATTGCTGGGACTCAGAGAGGCAGAGCCCCTGGGGACAGGACTGAGAGCCACCATAACTGCTCTCTCCGGCCCACCCTGTTGATCCTGTGCGACCCGCCCCGCCCAAGCCCTGCACAGAGGCATTTGCCGGATAGCCTCAGGCAAAGGCTAGATTAGCACCTCCCTAGAGGACAGAAGTTCTCTCACTGCTGACACAGCTGATTCTCATAGCCACTTGGCCTGGAGGTCAAACCCTCCCTGGAATTAGCTACAACAATCAAGATTTAACTATAAGACTGTGAACAAAGACCACTAGGGGGTGCACCAAGGAAGCATAACAAAATGCGGAGACAAAGAAACAGGACAAAATTGTCAATGGAAGATATAGAGTTCAGAACCACACTTTTAAGGTCTCTCAAGAACTGTTTAGAAGCCGCCGATAAACTTAATGAGATCTACAAGAAAACTAATGAGACCCTCAATCTTATATTGGGGAACCAACTAGAAATTAAGCATACACGGACTGAAATAATGAATATTATACAGACTCCCGACAGCAGACCAGAGGAGCGCAAGAATCAAGTCAATGATTTGAAATGCGAGGAAGCAAAAAACATCCAACCGGAAAAGCAAAATGAAAACAGAATCCAAAAATGCGAGGATAGTGTAAGGAGCCTCTGGGACAGCTTCAAGCGTACCAACATCAGAATTATAGGGGTGCCAGAAGATGAGAGAGAGCAAGATATTGAAAACCTATTTGAAGAAATAATGACAGAAAACTCCCCCCACCTGGTGAAAGAAATGGACTTACAGGTCCAAGAAGCACGGAGAACCCCAAACAAAAGGAATCCAAAGAGGACCACACCAAGACACATCATAATTAAAATACCAAGAGCAAAAGATAAAGAGAGAATCTTAAAAACAGCAAGAGAAAGAAACTCAGTTGCCTACAAGGGAATACCCATACGACTGTCAGCTGATTTCTCAACAGAAACTTTGCAGGCCAGAAGGGAGTGGCAAGAAATATTCAAAGTGATGAATGCCAAGAACCTACAACCAAGATTACTTTATCCAGCAAAGCTATCATTCAGAATTGAAGGTCAGATAAAGAGCTTCACAGATAAGGAAAAGCTAAAGGAGTTCATCACCACCAAACCAGGATTATATGAAATGCTGAAAGGTATCCTTTAAGAAGAGGAAGAGGAAGAAAAAGGTAAAGATACAAATTATGAACAACAAATATGCATCTATCAACAAGTGAATCTAAGAATCAAGTGAATAAATAATCTGATGAACAGAATGAACTGTTGATTATAATAGAATCAAGGACATAGAAAGGGAATGGACTGACTATTCTTGGGGGGGAAAGGGGTGTGGAGATGCGGGAAGAGACTGGACAAAAATTGTGCACCTATCACCTATGGATGAGGACAGTGGGTGGGGAGTGAGGGCGGAGGGTGGGGCGGGAACTGGGAGGAGGGGAGTTATGGGGGGGGAGGGAAAAGAGGAACAAATGTAATAATCTGAACAATAAAGATTTAATTAAAAAAAAAATTAGAAGAGCCTGGCTGATGTGGCTCAGTGGTTGAGCATTGACCCATGAACCAGGAGGTCAAGGTCAGGGCTCCATCCCCAGTAGGCAGCCAGTCAATGATTGTCTCTCATCATCGATATTTCTATCTCCTTCTCCCTCTTTCTGAAATCAATAAAAACATAGTAAAAGAAAGAAATTAGAAGAAAATAAAAGATAAAAGCAAAAACAGTTAACATAAGAAACAAAGAAATAAAGGAGATGATCAACAAAACTAAAATAAAAGTTTTTTGGGAAAAATAATAAAATAAACCATCTGGCAAGATTGATTTCAATATAAAAAAAGAGAGAAACGTTGTATAAATACCCAAGTAAGAAAAGGAGGGGCATAACTGCACATAAAATACATACTAAAATCCTCATGAGATATGACCATCATTTAATTTATAGCACTAAATTGTATACAGACCCACACACTAAAATAGATGAAAGGTAGGATGTTGTAGGAATATAAAAGGACCACAAAATGGTTCAAGAAAAAAATAGAATATACCAAAACCCTGCAGTATAACAATTTTCTTCCATCTCCCCAGCTCTGCAAAAAATAAGGGGAAGACAGAAGTAAGTGTGAAGTATAAATGGCATCACTAGTCATTCTTTTCATTAATTCAAGTAAAAAAAAATAAAAACCCTATCTAATCTGATTTGTTCTAGAGAATAGAAAGATAGGGAGAATTGCCCAAATTATTTTGAGGCTGATAGAACCTTTATATCAAAACTGGGCTTGGGAATTTTAAGACATTTAGCAGTTTTTCTATTATGAAACATTTATTTTAAAAAACTGGTTTGAGTAACTCTTCACTACTTTAAGATCAGCAATGTATTTTGCTATATTTCCTTTCCTTTTAATGATTTTAGAAGATTTATATTTGTATTTAATTTTTATATATTATCTTTAACTCATCTGGAATTTATTTTGGAGGATGATAAGAAGTAAGGATTTATCTTCAAATTTCTCTTCTATTAAATTGATGGGTAATTGTATCAACACTATTCATATTAAGACTTGGCAGATTTCATTAATCATAAAATAAGTATGAGACCACAGCAGTGAACCAATGCAGGCATTTATCTAGCAAATTAAACTTGATTTTAAATCTGACTTTCTTAAATATCTTATGTAGAACAAATAACTCTTTTTAAAAAGACCTCCATTATATTGAACAATGAATAAAAATTTTAACTCTAAAAACCTAAGATGCACAGCTTAGGTATCAATACATATGATTTAAAGTTATTTTAGAACACATAAAAACAAACTGTAAAATACAGCAGTACTGATTCTAGTAGCTAAATGATTGTTGGAACCAAATTGTCACTTAACATGTCACTAATTTTGCCATTTTAACCTTGATAACAAAGTGTTTAGAAGAATAACAACACAGGTCTATCTCTAGTCAAAGAGATTCTGTGCATAGTTATGAATAAACAGGAAAGTAGAATAAGTAATTCAGTGCAATGCTTTGTTTAAATTAATTTGATACGTATGTTTGCCCATCTCCCTCCTTTAGAAGATCCTCAGGGCAGGCATCCTCAAAGCGAGGATACAGAGATGGGTTTCTCACTCACAATGATCTCTAAATGGCATATGCTCTACCAGTTTTGCTATCAGCCTGATATAAAAAAGGATGAAATTTGTTCCTTTATCCCTCATACTAGAGGCCCGGTGCATGAAATTCATGCATGAGGGGAGAGGGGGGGCTCCCTCAGTCTGGCCTGCACCCTCTCCAATCCAGGGCCCCTCGGGGAATGTCCGACTGCTGGTTTGTGCCCGCACTTTTAACAGATGGCAGCTCCATTGTTTTTTCTTTCTCTTCATGCTTAAACTCATTGGAATTATTAGGTATTCAAAGTGTGTATACATTTTGGGGGGACACCCCGTATATCTCTAGTCAGCGGTGAAAGGAACCAACGGTGGATTTGGAAGCCCCAGACAGGGAACCTCGCTCACTTCCCGCATGTCACCCCACTGCACTGCCCCCATGTCTCCCTCAGCGGGCAGCCCAGGTGTGTGGGAGGCATGGCTTCCTTTGTCGCCCGCTCCGCCAACTCCATGGCTGTGGCCGGTGCCACCATATTTGTGGCTATAGGCACCACCATCTTTTGTTGTGGAGTGATGGTTAATTTGCATATTACCCTTTTATTAGTATAGATTGTATATGCATTGTGATCTAATGTTTTTCCCAATCTTCATGTGAAAGCTGAGGATCTTGGTAAAGCATCAATAGAATTTTTGTTTTGTTTATTTGTTTTGGTTTTTAATGTTCTAAAATTTAAAAATGTATAAAAGTTTCATTTTATGAATTAAAAAATAAGTGATTATCTAATTACAAGTATAATACCTAATTGCACTTCTCTGAAATACTTGTTTAAAATACAACCTCTGAGAGCTGGGATAGGTCTTCTTTATTTTATGCATTATCTGTAAAAATTTTAACCACTAAAATTAAAAAGAATAAATTGGTATTAAAAATGACATAAATGTTGCAGGAAATTACGTGTTATTAAGCATTTTTCTCACCAGAAGGTAGCATTAATATTGAGTATGTTTGGTCTTGAGATACATAATTATTTATAGAGTAGTTGTGAAGGTGGGAGTGGGTAGGTAGGTGGGAAGAGATAAATCAAAGAACTTGTATGCATATATGCATAACCCATGGACACACAATAGAGTGGTGAATGCCTGTGGTGGGGTGTGGAGGCAGGTTAGAAGGGGTCAATGGAGGAAAAAGGGGAATATATGTAATCCTTTCAACAATAAAAATTTTAAAAAAGTAGTTGTATGATGGAAAAATGAAATCAGATAAACAAAATAAAACTTTAGTAGATTTAGAATTAATTCATTGGTACACATATGAATAAAAACTAATTTTTTAAAAAATTAAAATCTGCAATTTTCAAAACTGAAAAAATCTCAACCCTTTACTTGTAATGGGGTAAAGATTCAGTCTGTTTTAACATATGCATCAGATTAATATGTAATGCCAAGAGTCACATGTTGATTCTGAGGTGAATATGCATGAGTAAGTACATGTATGTTAAGCAGTCAAAAGCAAAAAATCAACAGGGCATTGGGCACAGACCTTTTGGAATCCCTTTGTCTAACCACAGTCATTGAAGTCATTTACTTTTACACAACACACAATAATTATTGGAACAATAGACATAATGCGGTTGGATCTAATCCCTTGAAAACATTATTTCAGCATTTCCTCTGAAAGTCTTTTGTTAATCATGAATGTTTTGTAAGTGCTTAATGAATCCACTTAAGTATTTGCATAAAAATTATACTGTGGCATAGTATTGATCACAAACCAAGTAATTCTTTCTTTCTGCTTGTAATAATGTCCATTTATCTTATTCAGTAAGTATACATGTTCTAGAAATTATGATAATCTCTTATCTAATGACTAGTGGCCCGATGCATAAAATTCATGAACCGGGGGGAGGTGTCCCTTAGCCCGGCCTGCACCCTCTTGTAATCTGGGACCACTGGCTCCTAATCGCTCACCTGCCTGCCTGCTTGATCGCCCCTAACCACTTTGCATGCTGGCCTGCTTGCCCCCAACTGCCCCCCCACCAGCCTGATTGCCCCCAACTGGCCCCCTGCTGGGCTGCTCACCCCCAACTGCCCTCCCCTCCTGTCCTGATCACCCCTAACAACCTCTGCCTCGGCCCCACCACCATAGCTTTGTCCGGGAAGGTCTCCCAGTCTAATTAGCATATTACCCTTTTGTTAGTATAGATAATCTCATTATTTAAAGACAAATTAATACACTTGTCAAAAGGCATTTATTATTAGAATGATGGAAAATACCAAATCCATAAATCACTAAATGTGTATCCATAAATACATCATGGTATTTATACACAATACATAAATCATTGAAATGTATAATTTTTCATGTTACATAATAGTAGTTTAAAATATTTGTTTATATAAGTTATACTCCCAATGAGCCATTACTGATTCTTTCTATCAATAAATTCCTAAAATTATTACCATTTTGATTGAAAAGTTATGAAAGT
The DNA here is from genome assembly GCF_963259705.1 of Myotis daubentonii. Taxonomy (NCBI): domain Eukaryota; kingdom Metazoa; phylum Chordata; class Mammalia; order Chiroptera; family Vespertilionidae; genus Myotis; species Myotis daubentonii. The sequence continues at coordinate 68,625,559 of NC_081849.1, read as the reverse complement.
GCATGTGCTGTTTCAAAAGCAGAAAACAGTGGTAAAAGCAGATCTATGGAAAAGTAAATTTGATAAGAACACTTCTATGACCATGTTTTTCTTTTAATAAGAAAAAAAATACCTAAAACTTTTAGATGTAGCTTCAAATATTTCACTTAAATAAAATATATCAGCAAACACTGTTGTTCTTTCCTGACATTTAAAATTTTGGAGCAAAGCATATGCCTTGACTTAATGCCTTTTCAACTCTCAATTATAATTATTTTCTATTATAAAATTTAATTTTCTAACGTTCAAGATGTCAAAAAAGAATGATACTTGCTGACAAAAAAAAATGTTTTCTTAGGCAGACAGTTTGTACATGAGGATCAATTCAAGACACTAAAAGAAGTCACAAGCCGTGATGAATAGGTTACACTCATTTTTATCATGTATAATGCATGTTATAAAGTGTTTTGTTTTGTTTTTGTCAATGTGGACATTTAATTTCCTGTTCATTCATCCGTCATTCAATTCGTACATTTATGCACCTATCTTCCCTGCCATTAGTCTACACTCTCATTAAGCAATTTTTATTGAGTGACTATAATCCATATAATTCAGTCCAGACTCCATGCATTATTTCAGTAATTGTCTGACCTGTACCCTCAATACTCTTGTCCCTTTGTTCCTTCACCCTAACCAGCTACACACACCTCTCTACCCAACTCAGATCTATCTAACTATGGATCCACTTTCTAGAGCCAGGCTGCCAAATACTGCTCACTACAAGAGGACATCTCTCCATAATGCAGAGGGGCACTATAATATCGGAATCTCAGCTGGGTGCTCAATGGTGCCTGATAATGCTCCAGTTCTTCAGTCACCATCCTTTCCCTATGGACATTTGAAGCCAAACCATTCCTTGTGGTGGAACATTTTTTTAATATATTTTATTAATTTTTTACAGAGAGGAAGGGAGAGAGATAGAGAGTTAGAAACATTGATGAGAGAGAAACATCAATCAGCTGCTTCCAGCACACCCCCTTTGGGGATGTGCCCACAACCAAGGTACATGCCCTTGACCGGAATCGAACCTGGGACCCTTCAGTCCGCAGGCTGACACTCTATCCACGGAGCCAAACCAGTCAGGGCATGGTGGAGCATTTTTGTGCATTATGGGGAGCTTAGCACCATTCTTGACCTCAACCCACCAAGTAACAGTAGCTCCTCCTCCTCTAGTTGTGAAAAATCAGGTGCTCATTAGAATCTTTTCTTAAAATCATCACACAAATTAACTTTTACTCATTAGGTATTAAATAAGTAGCTGACATTTATAGAAAACACACTGTACCTGGCAGCTGATTATGCATATTAAAGGCATAGTCTCATTTTGTTACCCTGTATGAGGGTGTTACTATCATTCTCTCATTTTACAGACAAAGAAATTACAGTTTAGAAATTAACTGCTCCCAAATCTCAAAGCCAGGGAGTAGAAGAAATGAGTACACAGCTGGTCCCTTCCAAACATTTCACAGAAAACTCTTCAAACCTAGACTCATTGACCAGTTTGTACCCATGATTTCAAAATATGCAGTGGACTTAATAAAAGTGTTGTGGATAGAATTGTACTTAGTATTGTTTATCAGAAAGAAAATGGTTTGGCTTAATAACTTTTCATTTTTAACTTTTTAAAACTTTTAAATTTATGTATGTGCAAACATAATTTGAAAAATATTCTATTGCCCAATCAAATTTTAACACTGCTAATATTCTTAAATGTTTACTGTGGACAATAAGGGGTCACGTGCTAACCTGACTAACTCAGGGAAGGCCTGTATTGCAGCCTTGCGAACTCAGAGACCTAAACTAACCACAAAGAATGTTCTGAAATTAAAACTTTTTAAACTACAGTTTATGGTGGGTAGTTATGTCCAAGGCCGGCATCTTCCCTGACAAAAGTAAATCTTTACCTTAACTGAGTCTATCTATTGTCTTTTTGCATCTACAGTAACATATCCTTGGAATGTCAAAGTAATTTTCCTATTTTTGGACCCCTCAAAGCACAGGCATTGCTCTGTGGAGACCACAAATCCCCTCATTGTTATTGAGTTAACTAGTGGTCCGGTGCACGGATTCATGCACATTGAAAGGAAATTAATTAGAAGAAAGATTTGTGCGGTAATTACATTACTGCAAAAAATTACATGTCAAAATAGTATATATAATATAGTATTATAAAATTAAAATACAAAATATTTTAATATAGCTATTCACCCTTTCTCTATAATAGAACTATCAGAGATGAAAGAAAATTAGTAAAATGTATATGAAAATAATATAGAGCTTTATGTGTATCATGCATGCATGAGTCAACCTTTATTTTTAAATTGCCAGTGCGTGTCATATGTACCCGGGCTGGTCAGTCAGACTGACTGACAGTCAGTTACTTAGCCTTTTATATATATAGAAGATTGTTGACTGTTAACTATCCTGTGCCCACCTATGTAAAAGAAGTATGTATCTATCATTTTACTTTTTAGCCAATCCCAGAGATTTCTCCACTTTGCTTTCTCCTGCCTCCCTAATCTAGTACCAATGGATTTCTTGTAACCCACATAAGTCTCCTCTTTTGATTGTAATATATAAAATAAGGTGCAAAACTGCCATTCTCAGAAGCATTATCTCAGTTCATTAAGATTTTGCTTCCTGGCAATTGTTAACAGTTTGGCTCAAATAAACTCACAAAAATTATCTATAGGTCTGACTATTTCTTACATTGACATTATAATTAATGAAAAATTACGTGATAGCTACTTTGTAAAAATAGAGGTTTAATTATTTATTCAGAGAAAACATTTTAAATTGGGTATTTAAACTGGATTGTGTTAAAAATGTTTCTTCAGCTGTACGAAGGGCTATGAATGAGTGGGAGAAGGCGTGGAGTGTGACAAAACTATGACAAAGGAGTTAGGAAAAACATTTTAGGCACAAAGATAACTAATTAACTCAAACACATGGTTCATCGCATTCTGATAAAGCCTAATTGCCTTTTGTGTACTCCAACTGTTAAAAGTACTATAGTATGGTCTCAGGTGAACATAAATTTTAAAAAGTATTAGAAAACATTGAAATTCATAATGCCTGTGATATATTTTACATAATAAGAACTCTTCCTTTTCTAACTTACTATTCCAGTATGTTTAATTTTCTGGTTAATTAAAATGTTTTTTTTAAATCTTTCTAATGTAATATTGTTTTATTGCACTTCACTCCTTTATCATATTGATCTGAAAAAAGATTTCGATGTGCTTACTGGGTCCAAGTGGCAGGGCCGAGCAACTGGAACATGATTCAGAACTCACGCACAGCGAAAGACACACCTGGACATGATCAAGGCGGGAGACAATAAAGCCGGGAGGGATTCTAAAACACAGCAGGATAACGCCTACAAGTCAAGGAGCTCATCCCCCCGTGGTGTGAGGAACGGCTTATGTCGTGATCACCACATGCGGGAATAGTGCAACCGCCACTAAAAACCCCAGGAGGGTTTTTGTTTTGTATTATTTTATATAGGTAGGCTTTTTTTTTTTTTTTTTGTAAAAGTAAATTTAACACGTAAACACTCAGGATTGATCCCGATCTTCTGGAGCCAGCTTTTCTGGGGTCAAAGAGGAAATGTTTGTTTGAATCACCGGGTGTTCATCTTCCACTGGAATGACTAGAGCCCCAGTCAGTTCACCTGACTGCAGAATAGCACTGGACTGCTCTCAGGAACACGAACAGGCTCTCTTGCCTCTCATTGGTCACCCCTTACATGGCTCCTCCCATTCCCCCTACTTTCAAGCAGGTTCGTGGTCATAAACAAAACACCAGCAAAAAAACAAGAGTTGTTACCTCTGGAGTCTGGACTGTCTTAGATAAGAGACTCCCTTGGCTTGGGCTGAGGACCCATGCCCCAGAGGTGCCATTCTGACTGGATTGCGTGAAGGGAGTGGGTGCAGGAGACAAAATGGCTAAAACGAAATTGGGGGCCACCAGTCCCAACTTAAATATTTAATTTTCTATTGATATTTATTGATGTTATTCTTGA